>NC_142498.1:18600248-19800248 GCF_965113065.1 Corylus avellana
ATAATTAAAATTATTTTTGATATATATATATATATATATATATATAATTTTTTGACGTGTCATGCTTGACACGTCAATAGTTTTTGACGTGCCATGCATGACACGTCAAAAGTTTTTGACGTGCCAAACATGGCACGTCAAAAACTTATATATATATATATTTATTCTCTCCAATTAAAATTAATTAGAGAATAAAAAAAAAAAACCCATATATTCTAGATGTATAGATATATAATTAAATGTATCAACTAACCGGCCGCATATATTGTGTTTGTCGAGTTCATATGAGTTTTGCAGGTCTTATAAAATAAATGCATCGAGTATGTTTTATATATTTTTAGAAAAATAATATGTGTAGCTATCATATTAATATTAATAGACTGATCAATTTACGCATGCATACATATATACTAATGCTAATAAACTATAATTTATACTAATGACAATAAATATTAATTTTTTATGCCAATTAACATTAATTGTTTGTTAATGCATATTTGTTTATATCAAAATTATTGTTAATTTTTTTTTATTAAAAAAAGTTTTTTGACGTGTGGAATTGACACGTCAAAAGTTTTTTGATGTGTGAAATTTACACGTCAAAAGTTTTTGACACGTCAAAAAACTTTTGACGTGTAAAAAAAGACACGTCAACAAAATTTTTTTTGACGTGCTTACTTAGACACGTCAAAAGTTTTTGACGTGGCAAACATAAGTTACTGTTTGCCACGTCAAAAAACACATATTTTTTTGTAGTGTAAGTGGTGGGCACAAAAGGGTAGGTTTACACCACCTCCTTATAGAAGTCACTCTCATATAGTATACAAAATATACTATAAGTTTATGAAAATAACTATATAACTACAAGGTCATACACTTTTGGTACAAATAAGTACACAAAACTTTCCCTGTAACCCTTTTCTGGCATTCAATTAGAAAAAAAAAAAAAAGTTACACAAAACTCACACACACACGCGCGCGCACACACACACATATATATATATATATATATATATAAACACACAAGTTCTTAAACAAGTTTAGTGGAGTCAAGTGCAACTTCCTAATAAGTGGACTTCACAAACAATTGTTCCACCTCCAAAAGTTGAAGATGATTTTGACACGTGGTACAAAAAATGGATGGAATCATGAAAGTATCTATTCAACATTTTAGGAGATCAACTTGTTAATTGTCTAAAACATTCTTAAATCTCAACAGTACACAAATATATTGTAAATTAATGAAAACAACTTTAGAACCATAAGCTTTAATCACAAATCCTAAGTGTCACACATTTATGCTATAAACAACCAGACAAAACTCAAATATACAAATTCCTAAACAAATATAATGAAATCAAGTATACAAATTCTTAAACAAAACCAGTGGAATAAAGTACAACTTCCTAATAAATGGACCTTACAACCAATTGTTCCACTTCCAAACGTTAAAAACTATTTAAATGGAGATTTATAATATACAGTGCACAAGTTGGTGAAAACAACTTTAGAACCATACGTTTTAATCTGTCACACACTTACACACAAGTCAAGCATGCAAATCCCTAAACAAATTCAGTGGAATCAAGTCCAACTTTCTAAATGGATTTTACAAACAATTGTTCTGCCTTCAAAAGTTGAAAACAATTTAAATGATGATTTATAATATATAGAGCACAAAAGATTAATAGAACCAAAGAAATATCTTCTCAGCCTTTTTGGTGATCAACTTTCCAACTTCTAAAACGTCTTCAATAGTCTCAAAGTATATGCCTCTAAGATTTATTTTTTTAAGTAGTAACTTCACTTTAAATTCTTAAATTACCACGCGATTTGGCAAGTCCCCCAAACTTTAAAACCTCTCAATTTGAACTCTTGAACTTTCAATTGCAGTCAATTTGAACTCTTCCATCAAATTTAGCTGTTAACTTCTAACGAAAATACCTAAAAATACCAAAATATCCATGATTTTCATTTTTATTTATTCATTTTTAGGGTAAAGTCCACTTAACCTCCTCAAACTACCACCTCAATGACAATCTATCACTCAAACTATCAATTGCGACAATTTACCCCCATAAACTACAAAAACAATGACAATGTACCCCAAATTTTAACAAAATAACGAAATTACCTTAACTAAAATACAAAAATTTAATTTTTTTTTTCAAATTTTAAGGGTATTTTTGTCTTATTGAAATTTTTATAGGGGTAACTTCGTCATTTTGCTAGCATTGGGGGGGTTACATTGTCGGTGTTTTGGTAGTTTGGAGAGTAAATTGTCGCAATTAATAGTTTGAAGGGTAGATTGTCATTGGGGTAGTAGCTTGAGGAGGTTAAATGGACTTTACCCTTATTTTTAATTTGGAATTAAGGGTAAATTTGAAATTTTATAAAAAAGTTAGGGGTATAAATGTCATTGTCTCACTTTTAACGTTTAAAATTTGACGGATGGGTTCAAATTGACTGCAATTGAAAGTTTAGAAGTTCAAATTGAGAGGTTTTAAAGTTTGAGAGGGGGGTGGATTTTGTCAAATCGCGTGGTAATTCAGGAGTGTGAAGTGAAGTTACCATTTTTTTTAAGCAACTGAAGCAAGTATACTCCAAATCTTAGGAAAGGAAATATTATTGATACACTCTCTCATTCTGTTAAATCTCAATGCATGCTAATATTGAAAACAAATTACAAAATATATCACCTACACATAACACATCCACAGACAATGATCCCCAATTGACCCTTGAGTTTGTGTTTTAGAAAGAAAATAAACCAAAAAAAAGGATCATTTGATAACCAATTAATTAAGAATTGTACCAAATATCGACATTAATTAATTATTACCAAATATCGTGTATCAGGATGATACAATGACATAGAATGCAAGAAACAAATCATAAATTAAAGTCAAACCTAGCTTAACTGCTTAAGCTCATGGCCAATACTTAAGGACAAACTTACAAACTCTTGTATAGTTTCAAGAATATGCTCAACAGTCCAAAGATGATGTACGTATAAGTAGTTAGAAAAAAATAATATTAATCATTTTTTATTTGCATTGATAGATATAGGGGTTCATTAAATGTCTTAATTAAACTTAAATTTTGGGTATGTCACTTTAAGCTTTATAATCAAGTTTAAGCTTAAGGTTGACTCTTCTATTTTATTATATACATTCGAAAACTTGTTTGGTGTCACAATTCCAACTGAATAGCTTGGCACATATATAGTAAATATCCAAATTATTTAAACTATTTAATTGGATATCATATATACGATACGTAAGAAATATAAGAAGAACAAATAATAATAAAATGACAGAATTTTTCTATAAACTACTTTATTTTATAAGATAATTTGGTTCTAAAAATAATTTTAATTTGTAACGTTTACTTTATTAGACGTTGCTCCAGATGTAACTAGCTCTTAAGACTCCTAATATATATATATATATATATATATATATATATATATATAAGGAACTTCCGGGTTAGAGGAACTTCTTTCAATTTAGTCCATAAAAATGACACGTGTCCATTTTTTTAAGGACAAAGTTTTCCTCCAACTGGGTTGAAGGAATTTCTTTCAACTTAGTTTATAAAAGTGACATGTGTCCATTTTTTTAATAACATGTGAGATGCACATGAGTTTTTAATAAAATTTATTCCAACTTTATCCCTGATATTAAAAGAATATGTGCATCTCACATGTTCAAGAGACACATGTCACTTTTATAGACTAGGTTGAAGAAAATTCCTTCAACCTAGTTTGAAAGAAAACTTTGTCCAATCTTTCATTACTCCATTTAAAAAGTTATAATAGCAATTTTTTATTTATTTATTTAATTGGATTGAAAGAGCTTTTGTTTATTTTAATATATTAAACTAATATTTTTAAAAAATTTATTACACAGAACATGTGATTTCTACATATATTTTTAATTAAACTAACAAAACATGTGATGTATATTCTTAAAACAATTCCTTCCAACTCTATTGAAAATAACATTCTCCATTTGTAAAAGTTGCACACACTAATTTAATAAGCCGAGAATGAACTTGGTTATCCATACAGAGATTACAATTTGTGTTCACATTCACGTGTTAAATTCAAATTGTGTCGAAGCATAAATATAAAATTATATAATTTAAACATACTTTGACCGATTTAATTAAACAGATTAGATCCTTCAACTTTAATTTGTTAATTTCGTGTTTCGTTTGTGTCAAGTTCGTAGATTATGTCAAAAAAAAAAAAAAAAAAAAAAATTGACTGCCTTAATTTTTGGGTTAGTATAATTTAGGAGGGCAAAATAGTCTTTTTCATTGAAACTTATCAATTGAAAAGACCATTTTACCTTACCGTAACCGATTCCATTTTAAAGGAAATGGAGAGAATTCTTTTGGAATTTTTGTATTGTATTACGAGTAAAACGAAGGGCAAAGAGGGGAATAAAAAATCCAACAGTGACCAAAAGGGCAACGTGATTATCTCATAACATTTGATTTTGCCTGGCATCAGTGGCATGTTTACCAAAAGGCGAGCGCGAGACTGCGTTTGAACTGTCTCTCGTAACTTCCAAATTCTCTCTTGGCCATGGCCTCGGTGGAGCAGCCTCCGAAGAAACGAAGGCTATACGAGACCCTATCAGAAGCTCCTAAACCACCACCGTCAGAGGCACCGCCACAACAAACCCTAGACGAGCAACAGCAGATCGCCGTAGCTCCACCGCCAACACCACCGCGGTTGTCTCAGGATGAAATTCTGATCAGGCGGAGGAACAAAGACGAGATTCGAAGCGTTTATGAATGCTATAAGCGAATTAGGATGTGCCTCTCGCGGAAAGACTCTGCTTCCATGCCTGACATCGAGCAGGCTTATCTCTCTCTCATTACCGCTTCCAGAGGTTAGGGTTTTACCCTCTTGGCTTCCTTATTTATTGTTGTGAATTTGGCTGCAAGATATTTTTCTTCGAATGAGTGAAGCTTCAAATTCGCCATTGGAGCTTGTTTTGGTGGAAGAAATGTTGAGGGAATATCAATTAATGCTCCGTTTGGTTGCTGAGAAACTAAAGAAAAGAAAAGAGAATAAAAATTAGATGGGATGAAGCTTAATTGACTGCTGCTTTTTTTGTTCTCGCATTACTATGTATACTACTAGTAAATATACTGGTGGTGAGCATATTATTTTGATGTAATTTGCTGCTTATTTCTTTTCGTTTTCTTTTGATTTCCCAATGCCAAAGCAACAAAACCGAGATTTCATATATAATTCATTTTTAATAAATCCTTGTACAATATTAGAGAGCTTCTGTTGAAACTTTCATGATTAGGATTCTATTGATGTGCAGGTAACCCCTTCGACTCCTGCCCTCTTTAATTCCTAAATTTGTTTTGCTACAGAACTCTATTATTTGTTGGGAAATGGATAATTGGATGATTGCTGCTCATTTTGCTTTGCATACTTTAAGAAGTTGGACGAGAACCTCTTTCAATAAGATATATATATTTTTTTTTTGTAGAGAACCCAAAGAATTACAAATATACAGAACCCAGAAAAGCTGCCTTCAACAGACATCACTTATACAATAAGCTCCCTTACTTATCAAAAATAATAAAAAAAAAGCCTACTGAGAGGCAGTTCTACTCCAAAAGTCCTATTTGGACTAACCCAGGGTAAAGGATCTTAAGCGGCTCATCTGCATACCACGCAGCATGCCAAAATTGGACAAACCCCACATTTCCAGTTTTAAACTTTGTAAATTTTGCGTACTCCTTACAGCCTCCTCTAATACCTTTCCATAACTGAACCATGGGTACCCATAATAATAGCTGACATCCACGGTCCCTGTTCTTCCCCATAGTTAATCTCTACTAAACACCTCCAAAGATGACCTCTCAGCTGCATAACGCTCCAAGCTTTTAACCAACATCATAGAATTAAGCGTACTTAGTTTCCTAATTCCCAACCTTCACTCTGTAATAGGGAAGCTAACATCTAGAATTTGGCTTGTTGATGGTGCCTGCTTCTCTTTTGGGAAGGTGATGGTGATCTCTACTTTAATTTTTAGAATTTTAACTTCCATTGTAGTCCCTCTACCCATGAACCTTAATTTATCAATTGTAGGCATGCTCATGAGTTTCATGTTTCAACACAAATGTGGCAAAGCCAATAATCATGACTTTTTTTTTTTCAAAAAGTAATTCAATATTATAAAATAAGCGTAGTGGGGTGCAACCTTAGTACACATAAAGTATACAAGAGAACCCCTTAATCAAAAGAAAAAGATGAACAAAAGTTCAAAAAGCCCGCAAAACTAGAAACAAGCAAATTTTAATGTGCCGATATCCAAATATATAAAGTGTTGAACATGATCCTCCTCAACTCTAGCACCGAAGTCTCTACATCTTTAAAGCTCCAAGCATTCCCCTCTCTCCAAAGGCACCACATTAAACACAATGGAGCTAACCTCTATACTTCCATAATATTATCACGCCCTACCTAACCTCCCCAACTCACTAACAAATTACTCACTTGTCTAGGTATAACCCAATCAGCACCAAACATATTAAGAATAGAGCTCCATACCTCTCTTGCTACTTCACAATAAATCAACAAGTGATCATTGGACTCTCCACTCTTCTTGCACAGGCAACACCACTCATCCACCAAAACATTCCTCTTTATTAAATTATCCAACGTCAATATTTTCCTTAAAGTCGTTGTCCACACAAAAAATGCCACCCACGAGGGAGACTTGACTCTCCAAATACTCTTCTAAGGAAAATGGGATCCATTCAGACTAGGTAACACTTAATAAAACGATTTCACTTCAAATTTGCTCCTTTTGGAAGGACTCCATCCTATTCTATCCCCATCTCATTGTCTTACTTTAAAAAGAATACAACATTTCAAAAAAAAGATAAGATCACCTCCACCTCTCAATCCTGAACCCGTTTAGTAAAATTACATTCCAATGAATATTCCCTTCTTGAAACTGCAAGTTATTCGCCTCCCACGCATCCTTGCTACGTGCAATACTAAACAAGTTTGGAGAAGATATCATCAATGGACTATCCCCACACCATACATCATGCCAAAAACTAACCTTTTAACCCATCACCCATCTCATATCTAACAAATTTTGAAAACATTTTCCAGCCCCTTATAAATTTCCATACTCCCACTCCAAATGGCCTCGTTATTTCCTTAAATCATTGACCTTTACTTAGACTATCATGTTTAGTCTCTATCACCAATCTCCATAATGTCTCTCTCTTTAGCATACCGCTACAACCATTTTCTCAGAAGAGCTAGATTAAATTGAATCAGATATCTAACTCCCAAACCACCTAAGTTCATTGGAGTACAAATCCTTAACCAGTTCACTAAATGAAATTTAAGCTCATCCCTAATTCCATCCCATAAAAAATCCATCTAAAGTTTCTCAAGCCTATTAGCCACTCCTCACTGGAATAGGGAAGAGAGTCAAAATAAGTAGGTAAAATGGATAGCGTACTCTTGAGCAGAGTCAATCTACCACCCTTTGATAAATAAAGGATTTTTTTTTTTTTTTTTATCCAGCCAACTGATGTTTCATTTTTCAGTAATACCATTCCAAAATGGATATAGCTTTATAAGAAGCACCCAATGGCAAACTCAAATACTTCATTGACCACGAAGATACCCTACAACCAAGAATACGGGCCACTATCCTTATACATCTCCTACTTCGCCTATAGGAACAATTTCTACGTTTGCTGAATTAATCTTCAATGAAATAGCTTCAAAATATAATAAAAATACACTGCAACTGTTGTAGTTGTTCAGAATTTGCATCACAGGAAAATCAAAGTATCATCAATAAACGAGGCACTAACAATTGCGTAGCATTTTACTTGTTTATATGCATAAGAATCACATATTGTACGGTTATACTGACACGTAAATATATATATTTTTTGATAATTAATGTGAATATTATTGAAAAAGCGCAGAGGGGTGCAACCCTAGTGCAAAAATATATACAAGAGAACCCTTACGGAATATACAAAGAGCGCATATTCAAGAACTCTTCTATAGTCAGGACATCAATACGGTGGTACTAACAAGTAAATATATATGTAGTGAAGTACATTTACCCCCCCCTCCCCCCTTTTTAACCATAAATTTACAATGCTCCCCAATTTTTTTTTTTTTTTTTTAAATTTCCATTTTGGGTCTCAAAATGGGGACATCGCAACCTCAATGGTAGATTGAGGAGACATTGCAAAAATTGAAACATTAGGAGGGACATTACAAATTTGTTGGTAGTTAGACGTGGTAACCGTAAATATAGTTTCTCGTATTACCTATATTTATATAAGATAAAAAAGCATAGCACCCTCAAAGTTTCGTGCTTTTTTTAGTTCAGTGATGGCACTTTTTATATTGTTAGGGTTCAGAAGAGAATTTTTTTTTTTTTTTTTTTTTTTTTTTTTTTTTTTTTTAACTTATAAAAAAAAAAGAGTTTTGGATACATGTAGATGCAAAGTGTTGTGTCCTCAGTTTTCTAGGATGCCAAATTTTCATAGGGGAAGTGTCCTACAAAATCATAGTCTTTAATACTTTCCGAAACTCAGGGTTTTGGCCTCAGGCGTTGGGAGAAGTACTAGAGTCTGTTGTTATGAATGTGAACTAGCATCAATGTCTTTGGTCCAATTGGACAAGAAACAAAAATTGTGTATGAAAAAAACTCCTAGTCTCCTGAGTTGTAAAGAACTTCTAAGTAATATTGTAATTTCTCTATTTTTTGTCTAAGGGCATATTTAGTTCCCACTTTGGTTTGCAGCTATAACGTTGGGCCCTCCTATGCTCAAGCCCATTGCAGCTGCTCTCTGTTCTAGCTATGTTGACTTTTTTGTGTACTTGTAGATTCTTTCTTGCATAAATTTGCATCAAATTATATCAAATGAGTTGTGTGGTAATTGGTGTCAGATTGCCTATATCATCTATCAGCACTAATATGCTTACATCATATGTCTATCATCCTGTCGAGCTGTTAGTGGAAGAATAAAGTACTGAGCCCACTTCGGTTGAATAAAATGAATATTAGAGATTGTTTTGTGAAAATGATTCTTTCTTTAGCCAAATCAACTTAAGTAATCTCTGTGCTTGAACTAGAGGCTTTGATATATCTACCACGTCAGCAACACCCCCCCCCCCCCCCCCCCCAACACCAAAAAAAAAAAAAAAAAAGGAAAAGAAAAGAAAGAGAAAAAAAAACTGACTACTTTTATGTTTATTGCTAGCTTTGCAGGTTGTACAAGTGTACAACGTATAGTGGCTGATCTCATTCCCCGATATGCATCACATTGTCCAACTGCTCTTGAAGCTGCAGCAAAAGTTGTTATCAACATGCATAACTGGAGCTTGGCAGTGATAAATAGAGGAGAGGATGCTGATGGGGTTGCATTTCAAACTGCTAAAACCTGTATCCTTGGTCTAGTAGATATCTGTTGCACTGCTTCTTCAGAGGCACCAACATCATCTGTCATCCGAGGCATTTGCTCTGCAGTTTTTCAGAATGTGCTTACCTTCTTCATATCCTCCCTTGAGGGAAAGGATATCTTTCAGATTGTTGATAAGGAAATTTTGAAGATGCAAGATTCTGCTGAAATCTTTGCGAAGCTAAAGCAAAACTTTTCAGATGAAGATGTATCTTCTTTAATAAAACTATCCAAGTTCCGTGTGCTAAGTTTACTACAAATTTTCTTTTGTTGCCCTAAAAACTTGCTTGCTGCCTCTTTTGAGCTCCTCAACTCCAGTGTTGCAGAGGGAGTTAACAAAGAGTGCCAGTTTTTTCTGAGTCAGGTCACAAGCAGGCTTGATGTGGCTCCTGTATCAGATACAACTAGTGATGAATCAAAATCATGCACAGTTTCTTTTTACAAAAGCACCAGAGGCAGTGAGGGTGGCAGTGAGGAGCTAGTATCAGATGGCAACCATGTTTTGGGGGATGCATCACCTGTTCCAAAGAGTTGCTTGTTGGCTATGGTAATTCTTAATTCTTGTTTTATGCGAGAAAATATTTTTGGCTGCTAGATTGGAACTTTATTTTTGTTATGTACCTTACATTTCTGTGCGTTATCGTATCTCAAATGCCATTACTTCATTTTTCTTTTTTTTGGAAAAAAGAAGTGCAAATAATAGGTCATAGTGGGAGTCTTAAATACCTCACTTACAGCCTGCTAACATTTACTACCTAAATCTTTGATTATATACATAAGCATATGTACATTAGTATTCTGGTAGAAGTTTTTTATTTTCCTCAGCAAAGGAAAATAACAGTGAATCTAAACTAATTGCTTCAGGTAAAGACAACTCTTTTGCTATATGTAGCACTTGAGATTTGTCTCTGTCTCTCTCTCCCCCTATTCTCTTAAGTATCAGTTTGGTGGCTTCATTAAATCTTTATTTGTTGGTTCATTGCAATGTGTTCCTTTCTCTTTCTGATTTTTTCATATAATGTATTTGATTCTATAATGGATGGTAAATCCTATGGAAAAAAATGAATTTGCTGCACCTTAAGCTAGGCATAATTGATCTTCAATTCCATCTTTTCCTGAAAAGAGGAAGTATGTTGCTTGGACAAATGTACAAGTATGGAATTGCTCATGACTTCAGTTATTTTTTTTTTCACATTTGTTTTTATCTTTTATTTGACAAGATATGTATGTTTACATATTTCTAACGTGCATAAATTATAAGTACTTCTAGCGTATATTCTTTTACTAAATCTGATTGGTTTCTGAAAATTAGTTGGCTTCTTGTTGTTGCAGTTGACAAGATGATGATTTTGCCCGTGTCCACTAGTATTTTATTTTTTAACATTTGTTTTTGTCTTTTATTTGATAAGATATGTATGTTTACATATTTCTAATGTGCATAAATTATATGTACTTCTAGCGTATATTCTTTTACTAAATCTGATTGGTTTCTGAAATTAGTTGGCTTCTTGTTGTTGCAATTGACAAGATGATAATTTTGCCCGTGTCCATTAGTATGTTATCATTAACATATTTCCTTTTCTTCTTTCTTCACCTTTTTTTTTTCCTTATGGAAAAACACGTCGACCTTGCTTTGGTGCATATCATATCTTTCTTGGTTTTGCAGTACGGTCGATTGTATAGGAGAAAAACACAGTTTATTGAAATTGTGGTTGTTAATAAGACGATTTAAATCATTCTCAAAGTTTCTGTTGACTTTGTAGTATGCATGTTCCGTTGTGATTATGCTCATGAATGATAATGCCTTTCACTGGGGCTTCTTTTATGCAGGTTCTGGGAAAAGACCGATCGTTGCTGAGATGGATGTTCACAAAGCACAAGAAGTTAACTAATTTATCATTTTCTAATAGTATTTCAGAAATTACATCTGCTATGGAAGGAATCATCCAACCATTTAAAAAAGTAATGTCTGTAGAAGACAGTCTGGCTGATAGTGATGAGGATGATCCTGATCCATCGAAGTATATTAATCAGCAATATATTGTGCCTAGGATCTCTAATCAACATGAACACTCCAGTGATCTATTTGGAAAGAAAGGTACTCTAAATGTCCATGATTGGCAATGCGTTGATATCTTTGCTGATAAATCTTCAGATAAATATTTCAAACCTTGCACCGCAATAATTCCTTTTGGATCTGATTGCCACTCAAATGCAGGTTCTGCTCATGATATTGGAGGCCCGAGGTCCATCGATTCTGAGTCTGGTGAGCATGGAGATTTGTCGCATGGAAGGTCTTCCAGGGACCTATTTTCACCTGCCAGAAGAACACCATTAGACTTCAGGTGTAATTCATTTGAAAGTAGAAGTAAATTTTTTCAAGTTGAGAAGAATCAGGTTTCAAATATGGATTTCAGTTTACCTCCAATGAGGTCCTCCAGTGGAGGCATACATAATGCTTTGGCATCTCCTAAACATCACTTGGCAACACCATGCACTTCCACAGCAACTCCAATTGTTTGGTACTTTGATGGCGACCCAGCAGCTATGGATATTGTCTCTGCTTCTAAACAGCTCTGGGTGGGTTTTTCAGGACCTGATACATCTGAAGGTCATGTACGGTTTCAGTTTGAGAGGTTTGGTCCTTTAGAACAATTTGTTTTCTTTCCAATCAAAGGATTTGCCTTGGTTGAGTACAGAAACATCATTGATGCCTTAAAGGCTCGGGAGTATGTCCGACGGCATTTTCCATGGCATATAAAGTTCGTGGATGTAGGGTTGGGAACTAGGGGTGCTATGAATGGTGTTGCAGTTGGTTCTAGTTTGCATGTTTATGTCGGAAATATTTCAAGCCAATGGGCCAAGGATGAGATTCTGCATGAATCAAGGAAAGTGCTTTATAATAAGGGTCCTTACATGGTTACTGAGTTTAGTAGTGAAGGTGCATTACTAATGGAATTTGAATCTCCTGAAGAAGCTGCCTCTGTGATGGCCCATCTCAGACAGCATCGTAAGGAAAGAAGTAATTATCGGATGCCTTTAAATGTGGGGCCAGCTAACATTGCAGTTCCTCTTGTAGACGGTGCAAGATCTGCGCCTATCCATGTTGATGTCAGAAGCAATAATCTTGGAAACATGTCTGGCAGTAGTATTGGATCACCTCACACTCGAACCATACCAGGAAGCCCTGCTGACAGCTGTAGGACGAGGATGTCTCACTTATCTTCCTTGCTTTCATCATTACGTACTAAATATAATATCAATCAAACTTCGAGCTATTTTGACAACTATATATCTGGAAACAGTCGTACTACTATGATGAGAGAAGAAGATAAAGTGCCATCAAGTACTCTCTGGATTAATCTTCCTAATACTAGCTCTCCATTCCTCACAGATGATGAGCTAATGGGCATTTGTAGTCTTGCTGTTGGCAATGTAGGGTCTGTCAGGTTGACACCAGCAAATATGCAGATGGGGTGTAGTTGGTTTGTTGAATGCAGCAGTGTAGATGCAGCAATCACAATTTTGAAGAATCTCCGTAGTTGTCCTGGAGTGTTCTTTCAGATTGAATTCAGGTTTGGAGTCACTGTGCAGTTCTTTCATACTAACCTTTAGTACTGAATCATTATTGCAGAATTAAGTGGAATACCTTTTTTTTTGTTTTATTTTTTATTTTATTGTTTTTCCTTATCCTTTATTTGCATGTTCCTTTGTTTTGTCTTATAAGTTAGTGAGGCATGTAAATAGTTCCTTTCATTGACAAAGCATTTGGATAGAGTAATACTCCATAGTCCATTGTAGATTGATCTCTCCAGATTGTAGTAAAAGCTAATGGAAACAATATGAACCCTTCCTCCACTTTTTTGGAAGGTGTGAGATTGTGGGTTTAAGAACACCGGGTGTGTAACTTACCAATCAAAAAACTATATGAATCTAAGGAATAATTACATTTTTTTTTTATCGGTCTAAGGAATAATTGTATTTAATCCTTGTGTGGAAGTAGATGTTTATGTCCTCTGTATTGTTAATTTTTATTCTGGTAAACTGTGGACTATTCTGGGGATTATATACCCTGGTGGTCATGCTGCCATAGATGCTTATGGGTTGAAAGGTGGCAACATTATAATCTAAAAACTAGTTCTTGAGCAGGAACCTAGGAGCTCCATCAAATCTGGCCTCTTGACACTGAATGATGCTTATTTTTTTCCCTAATTCCTGAATATGTGCAGCCATTGAGCCCTAGCCGGAATGGCAACTTCTTCACCCATAAGAATAGGATGAGGGGTGGTTGTGGGTTCAAGATCCACCGAGTGCATGTGTAACGTACTAATTTTTTTTTAAAAAAAAATCCTGAGTCTGTTTGATTACTACTGGAATTTGTTGTTTCCTGTTGATCCTCCTCAGGTTTTAATATTAAATGGAAGTTGTATCTGGTTTTCCTATATTCTGATAAGTTTTGCACCCCAACGTTTCAGTTGGCTTGTTTGTTCCAATGCTGTTTTTCTTTGCTATTTTTCCCTTTTAAATTTAGCCTGTTCCATACCTTAGCTAAACCAAGGTAAGTATTGAAGAATGCCTAAGAGTTCAAATCTTTTATTTCTCTTGATTATTTCTGTCTTGCTCAGAAACTTGTTGGCTTTGTAAGCAATGCATGGTATGTAGATCTGCTAGGAGTTATTGTTTGAACTTCTGGAATTATGCTTATGTTTCTTGTTACATCCCTTTTAGTTCTTCAATGAGATGACAATACTTTCATTAAGCCCTACTATCCCCTAGTAAATTATCCTCCTTTGAACAGTCAACCAGGGAAGCACCATCTGGCACCTTTCTCAATCAAACATGAGAGCACCTCTATGGAACATGTATCCCCCAGAATAAAACCCGATAATCATGCAAACACAGGACAGGGTGGATATTCGTTTCAGTCAAACTGGGCAGTTTCTGGTTGTGTAGAGATGCCTGAAGTTGGGGTGAGAAAAGTTGATGGTTATGATAATAACATGGTGCCGGATCCTTCTCAAGGAGGTGATATATTATTGATAGGTTTTTTTTTTTTAAAAAAAGTCATTCTTTCTCCTTTGTTCCCCTATATTACTGAAGGAGTCTTTTGGAATGGTTTTATTTTAGGTGGTCATGTTGTTTCTGGTTCTGCTGAGCAAATGTGGATGTATCAGAAACCTGAAATCGAACTACATTCTGCTCCAGTGAACATCCCATGTATACCCTTAGCAACACAGGGACCTCCTATTCCACCACCACAGCAAATTCAGTCATCTCCATTTATGCGACCTGTTTACCTTCCTCCAAACAGTTCCTGGGACGCACGGGGTCTAAGTCATCATATGCCTTTGAACCCAGTCTCTCCAGGTGTAATGCCTAATAATTTTCACAGTAATGCTGTTGCTGCTCCTTTTGTACCTGCTTCTGTGACTCCACTTGCGCAGATACAAGGAACTCCAATGCAGCATTTTGACCAAATGTTTTCGTTACCTGTTGTACCACCACCTTTATCGTCCCTACCACCTCCTCAGCCTGAATTGCCACCTCCATTACCTCC
This sequence comes from Corylus avellana, assembly GCF_965113065.1. Taxonomy (NCBI): domain Eukaryota; kingdom Viridiplantae; phylum Streptophyta; class Magnoliopsida; order Fagales; family Betulaceae; genus Corylus; species Corylus avellana. The sequence goes on from NC_142498.1 coordinate 18,615,292, forward strand.
ATCTCCACCTCCTTTGCCTCAGTCACAACCACCTTCAGTCCCTCCTCCACCCAGTTCTCCTCCTCCACCTCCACCTCCACCTGTTGCAGAACCATCCAATATGGAAAGTTCTGGACAGGGTCCACAATATCAGTGGCAAGGTACATTGTGTAAAAGTGGGGTTCATTACTGCACAGTTTATTCACATAGATTGGACTCCGATATTTGCAAATATTCAAACCCCATTTCTGAGCCAGCTGAGTAAGGACTTCATTTCCCATTATCTACTTGTTGATTGGATGAATTTTTTTGAACCAGGACTAATTTCTAATAGTAGTTTTTCTTGCTAATGCTTGGTGCAGATGGCCTGCTAAATTAGACATGACCAAACGCACAGATTTCCGGCATGTGAAATCAACATTTACTAGTACCCCGCCGCATAAAGTGAGTGTTTGAATATTCAAGACTTCGGGAATCCTGTTGAGAGTAAATTGTTGTGCACATGTAATTTAGTTAATCTCTTTTAATAATTTTAGTTTTAATGGCTTTGACATGTGATGCAGAGGGAGGTATGTCAGCTGATCCCATCTTCTGCAGGCGACCATAAAGGCGTAAGTTATCTGATGATTTATCTTGGTTCTGCGGTTTTTTAATGAAAGTAATTGGACCTTGAAGCTAGCGACCCTATCTCTGTCTAGTGGTTAATTAAATCGTGTCTGTGAAGACTCGGTTATAATTGTTGCTTTGGTAAAATTAATTTAGACTTTGTGAATCGCCCAAAGAGCAACCAAATGTGACCATAAAAGCTCTTGCCAAGTATGATGCTAAGATTATGATAGTCTGCCACTGTTTGGCCTAATAGTAAAAATTTCATGTCTTAAGCACCAGTCCGAGGGTTCGATTCTATAGAGTGGCCACTTCATGCAGAAATGCTGAAGGTAGGAAATATCCAAATGTCCCCAGCCATGGCCCCGTGTTGGTTGGTAGGACCAAAATTAGGTAATGGCCAACATTTAGAATTTCTGATCTCTCCTCCAAATCTTTAAATCAGAGTCCTAATTGTGCTTATGCAATTCCCAGTTTCATAACTGGCCTTCCTAAATTTACTTTCTATTTAGCTAGAAGGAGAGATCGGTTATATTGCATTCATTCAACTCCTTAGCTTTGCTCGGTGTCCTGATACAATGTGTGTTGTTAAGTCTGAAGCATAATGGAAACCCAGATTCTGTAATACGAGTTACATAGATGTAGGTGCAAATACCCTTTAGTCTTAAAAAATGTTGTTCTGCAGTTTCAGGATTTCATATCGTACTTGAAGCAGAGGGAATGTGCAGGAGTAATCAAGATTCCAGCTGTGAAGTCCATATGGGCAAAACTTCTCTTCATACTTCCCTACTCGCACGATATATGTTCCATGCTCTCGATCGCTCCTAATCCATCTGATTGCCTCATTGCTTTGGTTTTGCCCAAGGAAACAAACTTGGAATGGGCATAATAATATTCATCGTTCGACTGGGTGGAAAGCTTAGAACAGAGATGTTCATCTCAAGTCATGCATATAGAATTTGACTAGAAGCTTATGAAATTCAGTTAGTTACTTCAATCTCCTGCTGTGATCTGTATTGAGCTTTTAGGAGTGTTAAATTTTGATACAGATTTTGTGGTGAAGCAATCTTCTCGTTCTTTTGCATACATTTCAAACGTGGCCATCACAGGTAGAGGGTATACTTTGATTTCTTGCATATTACAGCTCAAAGTTCTTCCCAATCATCTCAAACTACTACACAAATCGATCTTACATTACATTTTTGAAAAGCACACTTCCTACTTTACAATCTGCGGCGTATACATTAACTTCACTTTTGCCATTGTCCTCGAGGAAATGAAAATTGCAGCAAAAGATAAATATCCATGGCACCGTTAAAAAAACGGAATATTACTTTGCATTGTGCATCTTAACTATATTCTCCAGTCACTTTAATTCTTCTAATCGAAATGGTAAAACTTAAAGTAAAAAAAAAAAAAAACATGTAATGAGATTGTACCATAGTCAAAATCGACATAAAACGTGTCTCTACAAAAAAAGATAGGGTTAAATTCACTTCACCTTTTTAAAGTTTCAGGAATTTTTCAATTCGAACTTTAATATTTAAAAGTTGACAATGTACCCTCTTAATGTGTCAAAAAATTTCAATTCAGATCTTCTATTACTAATTTTTGTCTAATTGGACGGAAATCATCTCTTACGTGGGATTTTGATGCACGCTATTTCAATTTTGCCCTTATTAAAAACCTATGAAATTATGTAATTACCATTAATTTCATAGGTTTTAATGAGAACAAAATTAGAATGGAGGGCATCAAAATTTCACGGGATGATTTTCGTTCAATTAGACGAAAATTAGTAATGGGGAGTTTGAATTGAAAATTTTTGAAACATTAGAAGGATAAATTGTCAAAAAAAAAAAAAAAAAAAAAATCAGAATTTTGGTAAAAACACTAACAAAATTTTTTACAAATGGATTTTTAAGATTTTTTTTTTTATAAATTAATTTCTAAAATTGACATGTTTAATTTGTGAGAAACAACTTACGAACTAAAAATTTGTGTCGTCGTCGCACAATTTGATCGGGTTTCCCCGGTTTCAGCATTCTCTACTCGCCTTTCCCGTCTCACTCCGTCTCTCTCTCTCGACTGAATTTGATCGGGTAAACATGTCGAATCGTTACAGTAGCAACAGGCAAGAGGGAAACAAGGAGGGTTTCGGTAAAACCCAGAAGAAATTCGTACCCAAAAATCAGGGCTCAAGCCCAAAAGAACCGAACCCAAATCCCAACTCCAATCCTACACTCTCAACTTCTCTGAGACAATCGCTTTCGAAGCAATCGGATGGCGCCACGGCGAGCTCCAGCGTCGAGGCGCCGTCGACGAGTAGGATTCGGATGGGGGAGAACGGAGAGTGGGTGTCGTCCGGCAGAGCTCAGGGCGGCAATTTCGTAAATTATTTACCCCAAGACGAGGCGGTGGCGGCTGGGCTCGGCGCCAACGAAGGTGGATTGGACCCCGTGGAGTCTCAGAGAGTTGTGGATCTTTTGAACAGAGAATTGTCTCGATTGCTCAAGTTGAGCCCTAGGAACTTCTGGACAGAAGGTACCGCTTATTATCGTTGTGTTTTTTGAAGTTTGAGAAAGTTTTTGCAATATATCAACTTTGTAGTTGTATGTTTCGTTTGTTTTTATTTGTACAATATTTGTTTTTTGTTGTATAATTGATGAAATGGTGGGTGTTCGAATTAAAATTGATACTAATATTGGCATTGATGCGAGTGTTACTTCTCAAGTTGGTGCAATCGATCATGGTTGGCTGTTTTGGTTTGTATAGAGAATCCTAATGGGGCTGTGAGTCATTTTATTAATATGTGGTCTTTCATATTGGTTGTTATTTGCGTTCTACTCGATAGTTGTTTTGCATTTGGAGGTGATTGCTTTTATGAATGGTAGAATAACAAAAGGAGGGTATTATCTGCCTTCGTAGGGTAACAGTTACCGCAATCGCATTACCATATTGAAAATTTTACGTGTTGGGTCCATGCTATGGAAGAGATTATGTTGTTTCGCCTAGAAATATGTTTTGGTCTCAATAATCAGTATGTAGATTGTGTTCGTTATTTTTGGTAACGGTTACCGCAATCGCATTACCATATTGAAAATTTTACGTGTTGGCTCCATGCTCTGGAAGAGATTATGTTGTTTCATCTAGAAATATGTTTTGGTCTCAATAATCAGGATGTAGGATGTAGCTTTTTCTTCTCTTTTTCTTTTTCAATAAAACTCCTTATTACCTATCAAAAATAGGATGTAGATTGTGTTCGTTATCTTGTTGAGTAAATCTCACTGTTTCTTTCTCTCCCCATTATTCTCAGTGGCTAGGGACACTTCCTTGCATGAATTTCTTGATAGCTTCCTACAGTTTAGGAGCAGATGGTATGATTTCCCTCATCATGGAGCCAAGGGAATAGTTGCTGGGATCATTGTTGGAGAGCTCGAGTTAAGCCGCCGTGTCTTTATGGTATTGTATCGAATGTAAGCTTGAATTTTTATTGGTCTCTTTTGGATCATTATATATGTTTTTTTTTTCTTCCACATTCTCTGTTCTTATCACCAACTATTCGGAATTTATTTTTGTTGCAGATCTTCCAATAGAGATCCTGGCGCTCGGGCTGCTGATAGTCTTAGTCCAAAAGATCATGAAGGTGGTTCTCTCTCTTATAATTTGAAATTTTTGCATGCACTGTTTTCTAGTCGACATAGGTACTGAAAAGTTAGGTGAGAGTGGGTGGGCTTAGCATACCTATAAATCATTTGAATAAGGCCTTGTTAGGTCATTCTATGTGGTATGGTTCGTGCCAATTTTCTATATTTTCTTTGAACGATGTGATTTGGCATGTCGAGCATTGAAGTGCTGAAGAGTCGATTGGAGACACACGCCTTGTTGCCTACTAATGAACAAGCTGCACCCAGATGTAGATCAAAAGACAGTCTTTTTTTTTTAATCTTCTTTTGTGGTTATTTTATCACATATTCTTTAATGTCTATGTCAATATATAAATCTATGTGCATATAAATCTATTTTATCCCATCATTTTATCTGCATCCAGTGTTTTTTCGTATCACCCGAAATAACTGTGCACTATCATTGCTTTAATAAACTGATAATGCCGAAGCGTCAATGCTATTTCTAAGTTTTTCTTGGATCTGTAATGCTATTGCTAATAATTAACATTTTTTATTGAAAAAATTTAAAGATGTCTAGGGTGTGATTTCTTATTTGTATTTTTCTATTTTCAATGTTGTTTTCTGATACACTTTTGTTCACTAATTCTGCATGTAGTTATTTTGCAGGAAAAGAAGTTGCTGGACTTGCCTAAGTTGTTAGATATATGTGCTATTTATTGTCATGAAAATGAAGATTTGACCAGAATATTGGTAAGCATTTGACCAGAAGATTGCTCAGTAGGTTGTTTTCTGATACACTTGAAAACAAAGTTTTGACCAGGAAAAGTGTTATATTGTTTGCCTTTCCTTTGATGCTCTATTGCATCGAACTCTTTCATGCTTAGTATTGCCTTAAATGTTTAATAATGTTGACTATAATAATCTCAATTGTTATGTCTTTACTGTTCCTGCTTTAAAAAATATAAATAATTTTTCTAATTCTTATGAAAAGCAAGATTAATGACACTAATTTTTCTGAGTTTTGTGAGTGCCTGTCCTTTTGGTTTCTCATTGATTAAAAATGTGAATGCTTAGGAACCATGCCTGAACCTTGGTCTTAGTTTAGAATTTTTTTTTTCTTTCTTTTTTTGCTTGCTAGTTTCTCTCTTTTTTTTCTTTTTTTTTTTTCCCTTCGTGTGTGTGTGTGCACGCACGTGTGTGTCTATTGAGAAGCCACATAATTATATCCAAGAATAGAGAAATTCTGAGGGATGGACCGGATCCTTAAGTTAGTGGAAGTTATACCACAAAGCCATGATGATGTGAATAACATCTGGTTGCTAATATATAGGGTTCTATATGAATAACAAGTCCATTTCTTTTTGCCAACGTAGGGTTTTATTGGTTGGTTGATTAAACTAAGTGTGAAAATCTCCAAAGATGATGAGTTACTGAGAAATCTTTCTCAATGTGTTGAAATGTCCTAGGGCTTCAGGGTGGGTTGGTATAAACACTTGCTGCATTAAACCTGTCAACTGTTGACCAAAAGAAAAATCTTAACTGGGCTGGGATTTAAATCTGAAAAGCCTGCCACTTTCAAATTGAATTGAGTATAATTTACATTGGCTCGATTGCCCTCAACAAGGTCAGTTAAACTCTGAAGTCTTGTTTGTTCTAAACTTGTCAACTGGGCTAGACTTTATGCTTGAGAAACCTCCAGCTTTCGAGTTGACTGGAGATCTTTCAACATAATGTTTGTTAAAAAAATAAAAAAAGATAATTTTTCATTGAATAGTCTGTTACACTTATGTTCTCCAGGTTGCAAATGCTTTGAAAGCCCAGCCTAGGATCCATGATAACTTAACGGCAGTGATGTCACATTTTCTGAGCATTGTCCACACGATGAATCAACGCTGCAGCTCATCTTTGCAGGTATTCTTTCCAAATCAGCCAAGCTTCTAAAGTGAATTTCCCAAAATTGTTATATGTTTTGCTGAGTGTTGTGTATAATTTACTGTGGGCTGCGCTTGCAGACTTGTTGAGCTCTTGTATGTATTGCATATATATCTCATCAGTCATAAATTACATGCTAATTTTGTAACTTTAGAGGTTGATAAGGTGTTCAGGAAATTTCTACGCTTCTATGCCTATGAAAAGTTCAAACATATCATCTGGCTTATTAAGCTCATTTGACCCACTTTTTGTAAGGACCCATTGTTGTTTCTATTTTCTTGTAATTTTTGGGAAAAGTTCAAAATGAATATATATATCTTTTAGGATTGTATACTATAACTTGAATTATATATCAGACCCATAAGTATTAATATATACTATCACTTGAATTATATATCTTTTAGGATTTAGATAAGTATTTTACTACAAGAGATGCTTTCTAGTGGCTGAATAGTTGAGTCCATACCTTTCTTCAATGTTATCAGTTATTGGTAAATGTAATATCAATCGGTAAGTTAGAATTAGTGTTCCATGATCAGATTTCATACTTTTGTACAACAAATATTGTTTAAACTGCACTAGTTATGCTAGTGTAGGTGGGCATTCTTATTTGCCATGATCTCTTTTCCTTGGGGGAATTCTTACAAGTGTATCTTTAAGTCAAGTGTGATTAGATATCTGTGATTCATAATGGAAAGTTTCTGCCAAACATTACAACAGGCCCTATTTTCCTCTGGAAGCTTTGAAGACCAAGGATCCAATCAACTTCATGCTGATTATTTAGAGGTGATTCTATTTAATTCTATCTTTAAGGGAATGTAGCTTCTTCTTGTGAGATGTATAATTTCCTTGAAGAGACGCATATATATATATATAAAATATAAAATAAAATAAATCCTTGAAGAGATGCAGAATAAAATATAGCTTCAAACCATATGTATTTAACTTGTAGTTTGCTTCATGCTAGACAACGTGGTCAAATTAACTGCCTGTCAAATTTTTAATTGAAAATGTTGTCACATCTTTATACACAGTATAACATGTTAAAGTATTTCTAATTTCTATGAAACAAAGTTAAGCTGCTCATTTAGTGAAGTAAGTGGATGAAAAATGTACTTTTCTTGTCACAGATTGACTTCCAATGCAGCAAGTAGAGCCTTAGATTTATCCATTTCTTTCTACCTTTTGTGACAAAAATGGCAGGTGCATGATTATATGCCACTCAATTATTTTCTTTGATTGATAGGTGATGGACTTCATAAATGATGCAATTGTATCCATGGATGCTTTTGTAACTGCATACAAACCAGCGGCTTTATATTTCTCTTGCCCTGTTGAGTTAAGGTACCTTTTTACTACTAGAATTGTTTTTTTTTTTTTTTTTTTTTAAGTGTGAAAGATTGTGAATATTTTATATCATAGACCTATGGTTTATGTGTGGGATTGGTTTGAGTTTTCCCAATGCAAAGTGTTGATGGAGTCAACAATCAGTTATAGTGAAGGAAAAACTGTGATTGTCTCCTCACTTGGTCTTGTATGGCAATGCATCTGATGGCTATATCTTCAGCACGTGTTGAATTACCTCAGGAATTTCTATGGTGAAACCTTCTGAATGAGGAAAGAATAGCCGTTTATTTGGTTAATTATGTGAAGAAAAGTGATTCTAAAATCCTTCATTCTTTCATCCATTCGTACACTAGTATTTATAGGAGTAAATATAATGTTCTAGGTTTAGGATACCTCAATGGGACACCTCTTACTATCACACCTCATAGGAAGACCTAACCACCTTTCAGAAGGGGACGCCTCATCACTCTAATACTTCCTCTAAAGCTAGAGCATATATATCATATAAGCTGTAACAACCCAAGAAAAGTGTTAGGTTATCACTCCAAAATGATTAGTCAAGTTGCAATTGAAGCTCCCTAGAATCACTTATAAAGTTCAGTTTCACCTAGTAAGGAATTAATGTGGAACTTAGCACTCATAAGTATCTTTATAAACCACGCACTCTATGTGGGCGGCTTATCTTTCCAATGTAGGATTGAGGTGTTACATAAGCCTAGCATGGAAAAAATCAATTCCATCTTATTTCGACAGAGACTTTGTAAATATATCCACAAGTCCTAATGTGCTTAGTTTTTCATGATTTTTCTTATTCTATTTTTTCCTTCTAGCTAGGTGTTTTTCTTGCATACCAGATATAAAGAAGAGCTATCTGATATTCTCAGTTGTAGCATATATTATCTTCCTCTGAAACACTTGGGTCTCCCTCTTGGTGCTTCTTTTAAATTAAAAGCCATTTGGGATGGGGTAGTCAAGAAAATGGAAAAAATGTTGGCTAGTTGGAAGAAGATCTTCTTATCTAAGGGAGGGGGCCTTAATCTTATTAAGAGTACATTATCCAGTCTACCTACATACTTCATAACCCTCTTCTCATTACCAGCAGGCATAACTAGGAGATTGGAGCGCATTCAGAGAGACTTTCTTTGGAATGGTCCAGGCAGGTAGTCCAAAAGGCATTTGGTGAATTGGAAAACTATTGCTCTCTAGGGCCCTAGAGAAGAGGGTTGGGGGGGCGGGGGGGATAAAAAATCTCATGCATTTCAACAAAGTTCTGTATAAATGACCATAGAGATAGGTGATTGTAATGAAGTATTGGATTTAGAGAGGGGGTTGGTGTTCAAAGGAAGCTTGAAGACGTTACGGGGTGAGTCTTTGTAGGAATATTAGAAATGGTTGGAGGTCTTTTCCAATTTTGTCACCTACATGGCGTGTGGTGCGAAGAAGAGGCTCTTAAGTACTGATCTTCATAATTTTATCCTATATCCTGTAACAAAGCAACCTTTGTATTAGATTGCTTGGATCTCTCTAGTTTTCTTATCCATTGGAATCTGAACTTCGTTAGGGCTGTTCAGGATTGGGAAGTGTAATCTTGTGATTCCTTTCTCAATCTATTATACTCCTCAAAAACTCATCTGGGGAAGTGGATAGAATGTTGTAGATACCAACTAGCAGCCAAGGTTTCGTAGTGAAGAGCTATTATAAAATGTTACAGACAAGTGAGCATTGTCCATTTCCCTGGAAAAGTATTTGGAACATTAAGGTCCCTTGCATTGCTTTCTTCTTGTCGACAGCTACAAAGGGTAGAATCCTCATGGTTAATAACCTTAGAAGGCGGGTCTCTCTAGCTAACCAGTGTTGCCCATGCAAAAAGAATGAGAAGGCTATTAATCACCTTCTCATCCATTGCGAATACACTAGTGATCTCTGGCACTTGGTTCTTAACTTACTCAGGGTTTCTTGGTTCTTAAAAAAATTGGCCAAAATGGTGTGGTCTGGCCACCCCAAATTTTTTTATTTTTAAGGTTTTAGTTTTTGAATATCTTTAGGACATATGGCATTTCTATGTGGCGACATGTGGCATTACGTTAGTTTGGGCTAACGGAGGTATAGGGGCGAAACGAGAACTTTTAGTTTGGGGGGGCAAAAGTTTTTTAAAAAAATTCTTGGGGGGGCTAAAGTTAATTTTTAAAGGTCTTTTTTCTAATAAAAAATATAAAAAATTTGGGAACCACCCTCCCCCCACCACCCCCCAAAAGCCAAAGGGTGATTCTGTCCCTGCGGAGGTATTAAGTTGGTCTTTTCCCGTAAGTCAGGTACTATTTATGATAGGATTTGAACCCCAAGTGGGAAAAAATAAAAATGTGCAAACCCAGGTACTAATAAAGTACTTAACCCAAGACAGAGAAAGCCATGTTTCCTTCTAATACGAAGTTTCTCTGTTCATGCAGTTCTGGGAATGAGGAATTGCTAAACACCCTTGCGAGATTGCATGATTCATTGCGACCATCTCTACAGCGGGGATTCAGAATCATCCTTAAAGCAAGGGAAGATAGAATGATATCTGACATTGCTATAAGCTTGAAGTTGTTATCAATGAGAATAGTCAAGTTTGGCTGGAATTTATTGGAAATTTGCCACCTAAGTGATGAAGTGTTTGAAGATAGCTTCCCCATTCCTCCTGCCACAAAGATGTTTCCAGCCAATGTGGAGGATCCTGTCATAAGGGCAGATATTATAGTTCAAACTTTTAGGGAAATAAATGGAGTTTCCCTACAATTTCAGGAGAATGAACACCAGGAAACGTTTCTTCAAAATGTTGAGAAGGTTTACAATGTAATGAGCAGACTTGAGAGTTTACAAAATACTGGTTAGTGCTTTTTATGCTTGCTAAGTTTATTTTGGATCAATACATGATTTTGGTTAGTCCATGTTAATACCTGAAGTTTTAAATATGCCTCAATGTTAAATGATAGTTTCTGATGTGACTGACACTTTTTGTATGTATGTCCTTGTATTGTTGACTTGATATATCTTTGGTTTCACAAAATCAGAATACATGTAGACATGTGAGTCTAATATATGTATTTAAAAAATTTCTAAAATAAATATAAAACACTGTGGTCCCTAATGTGTATGTCAGTCTCCATCAGTTTCTGGATTGAGTAGAAAAGGGATATTCTGTTTTGATTTTAGAAGACAAGCATATTGTCGAACATGCCATATCAGCATGTGGCCCAAAATGCCTCTTTTTTATAAGTAAATGAGATTATATTAAAAAAATAAAAAAAAATAAAGGCACAACCCAGATGCAAAAAGTATACAAGAGAAATACCTAGTCAGGACACGAAAGAAAATCAAGAAAATTAGGTGCATTAATATAGTCTAAAGCAGTTGTTCAATGGTAGAGAGTGTTGAAGAAGAAACACTTTAATTTCACTACTGTCCTCTCGTGATCATCAAAACTTTGATCCTGTTTTGTCATCTCCTACAAACTTTTAACCAAAGGTACACGAACTTACTGGCCTGGAAAGGGTCCAGTGGTTGCTTTATTTGTTTGTTTGATGGAAAGTGCTAGGTTTTCCTCAAATTGGATTAGCTGGTGTTTTCACTGGAAAATATAACAGAATGTATGGAGGAGTGGACATTCCAATTATTGGATGGGATGATGACTCTAGAACAGCACCTTAATATTGTAGACCGTGGAACCTGCTGATATGGGAGAAATTCAAATGTACTGTTAACCTTATAAGGAGACTACTGACTTGTGGAAATTGTAGCATAGACATTGTTTGAACTTTCTTGGCAGAAAATTTATCAATTAAGTTGCTGTGCATTGTATGGGAAGGTCCAACACCCATAAGAGTTAAATTGGCTCGCTCGCATGTGGCCATTGCTGCAATTGTTATTCCAAACTAATGGGCAATATTTTTGACCTGATGGCCATTGGTTGCTTGGCAAATGTTGTCGGTGCTTGATTGCATATCATTTCTTTGCTTGCGTTATGATGATTATCTGAGCATGTTGGCAAGATATTATGGGTTGAATATTCTTTGTTTATTTAGAATCATCAATGTTATTGCAAAATACTCGACACATTGTTTTTCATTCTTCACAAAACTATAATTGTAACGACACAGGAAAAAGCGCGAGCCACATCTACCCTATCACCCCAAAAGGATTAGTCAATTTTGAGTTTTTCTAGAATTGATTATAAAGCCTAGTTTCACCTAGTAACTAGGTAATGTGGGGCTTAGCATTCATAATTATCTTTATAAACTACTACTCATTTTCCCAACATGGGATCGAGGTGTGTTACAATATTACTCTTTTTCTTTTCCCCTGTTTAATAAATTGGAAAATAATGATACTTTTAGTTCACATAATAAAATTATTGGTCTTTTATTTAGATAATTTGTAGGCAATTCATACCTTTTTTTCCGCTTTCTGTAACATGTGTAAAGAACCTGCCCCATTTGCCAGTATCATACATACATTTGGTGTAACATTGTTGCCCCTTTTGATTCACTTGGAATATTTTTGATGCACACATCCTGTGTATATAACAATTTTCTCACCATACGTGGTTCATCTCTCATTTCTGCCAGCATAACTCTTTTGGGCTATGTTCAAGTTTGATTGCACACCTTGAACCAATTTTTGCAGGATGGATATTCATGGATGAAGAACAGTCTCAGTATCTATCTGGGTTAATGCATTCTCCAAAAGCAATTATTAAGGAGCCACCCTCTTTAAGAACCCCTTTGGCAAACAACAAAGTGCAGATGGATGAAGATGCTGCAATAATGGAGTCCAGAATCTGTCAGATAAAGGACCTCTTCCCTGATTATGGTAAAGGGTTTCTTGCTGCCTGTCTTGAAGTTTATAACCAGAATCCAGAAGAAGTGATTCAGAGGATTCTGGAAGGAACTCTCCATGAAGATCTGCAGTCCTTGGACACTTCACTAGATTCAATCCCAATGCCCATGTCTTCTTCCACTGTGAGCTCAAATGATAAAGGGAAAGGGAAACTAGTGGAATCTACATTACCAAAAGGGAAGATTGAATCTAGAACATTTTCATCCACTAATATGGTGTCTGTGAGTAGGGATCAACCAGTTGAGGGCCCCTCATTTTCATCCTCATCTTCTCTTGGGAGATATGTTAGGAAGTCTCAAGCTAAGTTGCCTGATTCGAATATCCTTGATACCAGAAATGAAAAGGATTCAGCAATTGCTGGTGCTATTATTTCACAATATGAGTATGAAGATGAATATGACGACTCTTTTGATGATCTGGGTCTGAGTGTAGGGGAGACGGGAGTGGAGGAAAATGAGACTCTAGGTGATAAAATGAGCTCAAATTTGGGGAAATCTTGGGGAACACAGACTGAAAGCTCTGCTCAAAATGCTGCTAGTTCAAAATGGGGCTCCAGGAAGAAGCCCCAATTCTTTGTCAAGGACGGTAAGAACTACAGTTACAAAGTTGCAGGTTCAGTTGCAGCTGCAAATAGCAATGAGGCATCTCTAGTCTCTCAGGCGCAAAAAGAATTGATTTATGGCCTTGGACGAGGTGGCAACCTTCCGCTTGGTGCAGTGGAAAAGCTGAATGAGGCATACGAGGAACAAGATAACCAAATTGATGCTTCTCAGGGGGAAGGGAGAGGAAATGTGGCGAACGCGAACAGCAGGGGAAGAAGGGGAGGGGGAAGACCAAGGGAGTCTCATGAGGAGCAGGATAAGCAGTCTGATGCTTCTGAGGGGGAAGTGAGGGGGAATTTGGGGAATCACAACAGAGGTAGGGGAAGGAGGGGAGGAGGGGGAAGAAGCAATCATTACAGGAAGGACCGTGCCATGAGTAAACACTTTTCTGGATTGACTGGCTTCTAGGTACACATAGGTTAAATTATAGATTTTTTTTTCTTTTATAACACCTTAAGCAATAAAAAGGAACTGGAAAAGGAAAAATTATAGGGCTTTGCTTGTTTGAGAGCTGCAACTGTATAGTGGTTCGGTTCGATTCCTTTGCAAGTTGCCATTTGTGAAGCCACGGTCTTTATTGGCATTTGGATCCATTTACAAAGGTTGAGTTATCTTTTGAAATGTACTGCATCCTTTAGGTTTATAATTTCTATTCAGTTAATGCAGACGATTGGTTAATACAGGCGTCTTGATTACATATCACAGCATTACACAACTTGTTATTAATTACCATTCTTTCCCAATTTTTTGAGATGGCTAGTTTCAAGCGGCGCAAACGCTATATATATTGAAACTTGAAGTGAACTTTGACTAAAAAAATTAAAAATTAAAAATTAAAAAAAAGAAGAAGTGAACTTTGACTTAATGCCTTGATTTTAAAGGTTGACTTGAAATCTTTTGTGGCTGATGGAGCAAGCCCAACTACAACATTTTCCAACATTGTAACAATAATATTTTGATTTCTGGAATTCAAAGGAAAGTGTTAGGATCAGTGATGATCAGTATTAGGTGTATATATTCACATATGATGTCTAATCACAAGATGGGACACCCTTGGACAAGGATGAAACTAAGTGCTCTGAATTTGGTATCAAATAAAGAACCCTAATAAACAGATAGCTAAAGCTCGCTTCTCTCTCCTCAAAGTATCCCCTTGCCTGCCCGAAACTCCCTCCTCCTCCCCCTCTAATCCCTACTTCCTTCTCCCCCCTCTCTTTTTTATGCCTTTTCTGAGGCAAAAACTGCCTTCTTGAAGGCACTTTTGGCCTCTTTGTCTCTCCTCCACCATTGAAGGTTTCCATCTCCTCCAACAGCTTCAAGCGTCTGTTTCGCTCCCTTTTTGAAATATTTAGATTTGGTTTTTTCAAAATCAGATTTATCCATTTCAAGAAGCCTTAGGCCTTCACGTACCACCCCACCACACCACTGGGCTACTCCGCTACCTGCTGCCACCAGAAACGTCTCATTCCGGCCATCACGTGCGGGCGCGTGTCTCACATGTGCCGACCTGTTACGAAGTCCTCTGCCGGTGTACTCCGTCATCCTCCGCCCTGCCATCCTCCGACACTGTTATTTTATGTGTTTTAATCTTTTGTGTTCTTTTGTTGGTTTTTGTTTAAACTGATTTGGTTGGGTTTCGGTCCCTCTGACTGTGGAAGTTATCTCCTTTTTCTTGTTATGTATCTTCTTAATCTTCACAGTTTCCTTGAAAGCTTGTGTAGGTTTAAGTTTAAATGGGTTTTCTTACCTCTGATGGTTTTATCCATCAAAGTGCACTGCAACTTTCATCGGCTACATCCGCAGGTTACTATCTCCTTCCCGTTTGGAGGTGCTTGAAATCTGTCTAGATCGGTTTTTGCTATAAAGCTTGTATTTTTCTTTTTGTTTCCCTGTTGTTGTAATCTCTCTTGTTGATGAATGATACCAGTTTATTACCAAAAAAAATAAAAAAATGGTATCAAATTACTTTATTGTCTTACATAGTAAAATGTAAATGACAATAAATTATCTCATTTGACTAGCAAAATGTTATTTTGGCTAGCTAAAAAGCTAAAATAATAACAAACAGATTTGCATTCAGCTTACGAAAATTTGGTGAGCTGTTACGGTGCTTACCAACACTATTCACACCAAATATAAAACAAAACATCTTTTGATATCTCACATTTTCTCTCCTACCAATAAAAATAAAGAAATTTTGGAGGAAATATATTTAAATGGAATTTTCAAAATGAATGGTTAAAATAAAGAGCCAAATAACATTGGGCTAGCCAAAATGAGGTTATTTTGACTAGCCTTGTAACCTCAACATTCCACAAGTTATTTAAACCAAGGATTTGACTAGTTAATTCAATGTAGCTCGACAATGCATAAGTTAAATTAATAAAAATAAAAATTTGATTCTCTCTTCTTTGAGAATAATAAAAATAGATAAATAAATATTTTAAATTGAATAGTAAAAGTTGATAGTTAAATATTGAATGATGCATGTGTTTTCAAACAATAGAATAGTTAAAATAAAATAAAAAATTAATTATTTAAAATTTTGTTAAATATTTGTTGAGGTGGATGTAAATGATTAAGAAATTAAAAAAAAAATAAAAAAAATAAAAAAGCTAATATTTAGAAAATAAAAATTAAAAAAAAAAAAAGAAGGAAAAATAACTAAAACAAAGTGCAAAATTGCTGAGGCAAATGATTATTATGGGTTTAACGGTAAAACCAAAAGCCAAGCGGTTCATCACCGGGAAAAGCAAAGATTATGATGGGTTTAACCTGGTCACCAACTTCAGTGTGACATAACCACACGCACTGACGCACAGGAACCCATAAAGCAGCTGCCTGGCTTTCTTTCTTGTTTACTTCAACATCCTTTCGCTTCCCTCTGTTTATTGCTTCTTCTTCGTGGGTTTCACGTGCGTCCGTGTTGGGGTGTCTTTTCCTCTGTCTTCGTGGTATATTGTAAGTACCCACATCCCCTGCCTTCCTTTTGATCGAGTTTTGATCGCTCAACACTTCCCTTTGTGATGGGGATGTGATTTCTTTTATGGGTCCGAATCTGCGTTGTTTGGTTTGGTCGCCCAGAAAAACTAGTAAAAACAGAAAGAAAATCAGCTTTGAATTGTACGTTTTCTTTCTGTTGCTCAGGACCTTAGAAGACATAAAAACATTTGCTTAGTTGTTAACAGACAACTATACATGATACATACACACATATATCTGTTTTTTCTTTTGTTTTTCCTGGTAAACAAACGGAAGGTGAACCTGGGCTTCCATTTCTTTGGCGATTAGCACGTTTTTTGTCTGTGGATGCATGCCATTTGGGTGAAACAAGAATGTCGCTTTTAATGGGTTGGTGAAATTTTTCACATTTTTCTTTTACGAACATTTTCGTGTATTTGGGTTACTCATGGTTTTTAAATATTGGGGCAATCAATCATTGTGGAACACAGTTAGCTTTCTTATTAAGGTAATATTTGCTTTGTGATAATGAGTAGAAGTTGATTAGAGGTCTTTGGTATGGCGCCAAGAGTTTTTACTAGCTAAGCTACCTGGTGCCTTAAGTTTCCGCCAGACATTACATGAAAGTGAAGAGCCTTAAGGTTAAGAGGGGAAAAATGAAATGTTCTGTTTAAATTTCTAATCAGTATAATTTTACCATCAATGGAGAATATTAATATATGGGATGCTATCTGGTACTTGTTCTTGATATTAGACAATCCATATTGCAGGAAAACCATGAAAAGCAATCGTCTTGGAAGTGGAATAGGCCAGATTAGCAGGAAAGGCGTGGAGGAGGCAGCTACTCAAGTCACTCGGGGGGATTTGATATGGGTCAGGCTCAATGGTGGCTCGTGGTGGCCTGCACAGGTAATCGAAATTCTATGCATTCTAGTTTCATCTGGCCTTCACAAATGGTACCTATTGATATTGCCAGTATATATTTGATGTTTATTTGTTTATATACTCAATTCTGTGGTAGGTTGCTGGTGAGAATACTGTCAATGGGGGCATTAAACTCAGAAATAAATCAGCGGGGGAAGTTCTTGTTAGGCTCTATGGAAGCTATAAATAGTCAGTGGTTTGACCGTTTTTGACTTTTTTTTGTTCTTCCACGGGTTCACACCTTTATATTGATTAACATGTCTGGCATTTGTCTCACAGCTTGTATGTGGATCCTGTAAAATGTCATTCTGAGTTTGAGCTAGTAAGTGTTTAATGTAGATTACCTAAATTTTGATGCTAACTTCTATGCACATCAAGTATTTTTGTTTTCGCCACATTTCAATTATTATTCCTTACATGTGCGTGATATACTGAATCAAACTCTTCAGATGCTCGAGCAGAATAATGGTTGCCGTCGGAAAATTTTTGAGAAAGCCCTGGAGCAGGTAACCTTTTCGAGCAAACCTATAAGGAGGTTTATTAGTGTGGTAAAGCTGCTCCTCTTGGGTGGCGAATGATGTTAGATGCTTGTAATTAATGGTTTTTTCCTATCATTTGGATATGGCTGTAGGATTGTCCTCGCTCAAAATATGGTAGATCGAAGAGACGAGGAACCAAATCTAAGGGTGAGCCAACTTTCTTGTGGTCATGTTCATTGTATTCCCACCTGGCATTCTGCACTAGGTATGGCATAATATGCATGAGATGGACATTAATCCTTCGAGCCTTGGGCATTTTATAAAAGACTTAAATAATTTGTAGTTTCCATAAATAAATAAATAAAAAATTGCATTATAGCTGAGAGCAAGGTCTTCAAGTGTATATGTTAGTGGATATGTTGAGATCCTACAGTCTAATTTTTTTTTTGTTAGTGTGTGTGTATTAATAAATGTGTTGATGTTTATGTCAATTTCTATGAACATATTTAAATTAGTGGACATTTTGAATAGTCACTGACCTACAAAACGAAATTGTCAGACCTCTGGAAAGGGGAAATGTACTACTTACCTACATACGCGGCATAGAGATAACTAGCATATCAAGAGTTGCAGTCCTTAGGAAAATGCTTAATTAATTTCTGATTGCATATCAGAATGCAATATGCATCATCTATCACCAAAGCCTTTTAGTTACTGTTGAATCTGGAAGAAAAAGAGAGCAATAGTAGATGAATAATAGTTGCTTGTAATTTATGATTGCGTATCAGCCACTGCTCTTGGGGGAGTGTGGTGGTCAAAGACACCCTAAAAATGTTCCAACTGTATAGAGTAGACGAATAAAGATTCTTCCATTCATTTGGTGTAGAACAGTTCAATAGATTCCTAAACCGATCAGGTTTTAACTAAATAAGTACCATACTGCACTGAAACAACACACTGGTCATAACTGATCAGTTTGAATCGGTTCGGCCAATTTTCTATGTTTGTTTGGTATCATGAACACCCCATACTTTAGGGATATACAAACTTGAATAAAGATAAATGTCTGTTTATGTCGTTCATGATTTTTTTGCTCTTTTTTCTTTTTCTAGTTGGGCGTTTCTCTTGTATATATCTTTTGGGTTGCACCTTTGCGCTTAATTCAATTACCTATGTAAAATATAAAATAAAAAATAAAAAATAAAAAATAAAAACAGAAGAATGTATATATTCTGCTTGGCTTTTATGAAACCAGGCCATGGTGCATGCATATGGAGGTTGGTCCTATCCCATGTAAGGGATTACCATGATCCAACAATTCATGTTTGTGTTGGAAGATGAGGCTTGTATCCATGTATGGATATCGGTTGGTTATATAACCTGCATTGTTGCTGTCATTTGGTATTCAATATACACAATACTTTATAAGTTGGAGACTATTAAAAAGGAGAAAATGCGACCTTTTCATTCCAATTAAAGATTCTTATACTGGTCAAAATATTTTTATTTTTGGACAGAAAATGTAGGAATTGACGCATCTAGAGATAAGTCCAATCAAAATCAAGTCAAGGATCAGGATATAGAAGCCTCAAATTATGTAAGTCTAGTTTTGATCTCCAAGCATCCTATATCTTAATCTGCTGCAAGTTGACTTCGAAGACAATATATACATATACATATCCCATTGGTTGGGAAATATCTGGCTACAAGTATTAGGATGACTAGAGCTCTGAAGGCTTGTAATATTGCAAAATTTTCCACGTGTTTCTGAAAAAGAAGGAAAAATGCAGCATAGTGCAAGGAGATTAACTTGTTGAGTACTGAAACTTCTGTGAGTTTCTTGCTGCTTTATTTGCTTGCCTTCTTTCCTGGTCTTGTGTTTTGGATTTGCATTACTTATGAATTGATATTTGAATACCAATTTGGTTGTTAGGTAAGGGTTTCTCCAAGAGGGCATCCTCCAACATTTACACCAAAAATGAAGGTGAAGAATGGAAGTTCCAGAAAAGCTGAGGAGGCCAAAAATGAGGCCTCTAAGCAAGATGGGATGAAAAAGAATCTTAAACCAAATAGCTCAATCTCTGAGGAGAGGGCAGCAGAAAATATAACCTCTAAACAAGATAGGAGGTTGCTAAGGAATCTCAAACAGTTTCGGTCAAGTGGTGAGGAAAAAAAATCTAAGCAAAATGTGGTGCAGAAGACGAGTAGAAGGGCCAAGGAAGAGGCAAGAATTAAAATCTCTATGCAAGGGGCATGCCAGAGTCTCAAGCGAAAGAGCCCAAGTACTGACGAACTACTAGATAACAAGCCAAATAGTAGCAAAAACTTTAAGCAAGTTGAGGTGCAGAATAATCTCAGGACAAAGCACGCAGGCACTGAGAAAGGGAAGGAATGCAAAATTTCTGTTCAAGATGTGCAGAAAAAGGCTAAGCCAAATAACCAAACCACTGAGGATGATGCAAAAATTAGAACCTGTAAGCAAGATGAGGTGCTGAAGAAAAACAAGTTAAATAGCCCATGCTCTGTGAGTATACCCGACTTCCATTTCCCCATTTTTGGAGAAGCCTTTACTTACTCTTGGAAAAATGTTAGGCTTACAAACAAATTTTACAAAAAAAAACCTTTACAAACTGATGTGCCATAATATGATTGGGTTTCTCAAATTTTGAATTTATCTCATTTGTTGTGAAATTTGTTTGTAAGCTTAGCATTTCTCTATTCTTATATATAAATTTGAAAAATGTGTCCTATGTTCCCTGAAATTAGAGTTGATTTAAGTGGGCTTCTAGAGTTTTTAAAAGTGAGATTTAGACCGCTATGATAGATGTAATTTAAGACAGTGTTGCTAGGGTTATTATAGCTTTTACCCCACCACAAGTGACTTACAACCTGACAGTCCATAATTGATGAAAACATCAATTTGAAAGTCATGTGAGGAACTGTGAGAGGGGATGGGTTGTTAGTTTTTAGAATTTTTTATTTTTTATTTTTTTTTATCAATTTCTGGAAACATGTGTTTACTTTTTATGATTATTATTCTTTCTGGCGAGAAAAAGGCAACATGGTGGTAGCCTGGTAGGACCCAAAAAGGCTCTTGCCATGGTCTCAGTCTAATGGAAAACCCAAAAACTGCAAGTGGTCTAAGTCTCATCTTTGAAAATTTTGGGAGTCTAGTTAAATCAATCTTAACTTCAGGGCATGTATGTTAATTTGTAAAACCTCTCTTTGTAGGGCGAGATTATATGTTCATGACCCATCATGTCCATGTGTAAATTAATAATTTTTTTTTTAAAAAAAAAGGTATATTTGTAAAAAAATTGCATCATTGCTCTCAGGAAACAACTTTATTTGGAAAGTCCCAAGAACTGAGTGCCCGAAGAATGAAAGTGATGCAAAGTCTTGGTCTGATTGCTCCTTCTGGGTCACCATTCCACAAAAATGGACACTTTTGTCTGAGTTTGTGCTAATTGCTGGTACTGATCCATTATTATTGTACACTTTTATCGAGACATGTATTTGGTTTACTTTTTCTTTTGTATTAGAACTTTAAAAAATGAGAACCTTTTGATTGGAAATTGATGCTTCACTAATGTTCATTAATTTCTGAGGTTATTGTATATGGTATTATATTCATACCATCCTTTTAAAACAAGTATTCAAGCACAGAAGTGGGAAAACTCTTAAAGCTTTATCTTTGGTTTATACCAGTAGCTTTCTTTCCTCTTATATATATATATATATATATATATGTTCAGCGATCTTCTGAAAAGAGCACTTGAAGAACACAAACCACAACATTATGATTTGGTTGACTGGTGTGTTTTCCTTGATGTTTTCAAAGAATGCCAATTAATAAAGACTTAATAATTGGATTGTGATGATCATTATGATCAAGACTACATTGAGACTTCTGTGGCACTGAATTTGATAGTTATTATATATAACTGGATTGTGGGGGGTATCTAAAGTAAGTGTTTAGAAGATCATGTACAATTATTGATACATTCATGTGAAGCCTTAAAGAAGTGCATATTTTCTAACGTGGGCTTATACTTTAGATATTCATTGAGACATGCTATACATTATCTCTTAATTGTTTCTTCTATCATCTTTTTTCTTTTTAAAATTATCATTGGATATGTGGGGCTCATGTGTAGGACTTATATGACCCCACAGAGGAAAAAATAAAGCATTTTCTATATTCGTTAGTCCTTTGCTCTTTTTTTTGTGAAACGTGGATCGGCAAGAGTGATTATGGCGTAAAATCAATGTGTTAAAAAAAAAAAAAAAAAAAAAAAAAAAAAAGGTGGGGGGTACTATCATCAGACAACCCCCAGGAAAAGGATCCTCTCCATTTCAAAATCCTTTCATTTCCTCCATTTAGTGCATTTTGAATGGTAGTATTGTCCAAAAGTTTTAATGATAGTAGTGCATTAAATGCAATACTCTTCAAAATGTACTAAATAGAAGAAATTGAGAGATTTTGAAATGGAGAGTATCCTTTTCCCAAGCCCCAAGTCTTAATTGCTTTGCTTGTAGACAAATTGACAGTGGCACAGCTTTTAGGATATGCAGACAATCCGTAAGATTTTGACACTATTGAAGGAGATTGCATGCATTTTGAAGGGCCCTGTTCGTTCTACTTCTTTTACTCAAACCTGTCTCATTTTTTTTTCCCTTCCCCCTCTTCCAATTTCCATTCCTTTCTCTAACTTTGAAATCTGACTTTGGAAAAAAAAGGAGTAAGCGTCGACTTTTTAATTGGTCCCGTACCGGGAGTGGGGAGTACTACAACCCACAAAAAATCAAACAAGCTAGTACACCAGAAATTTGCTGCCAAAAAAAGCGAGGTTTTTTTTTTCTTTCTTTTTTTCCTTTCAATATGAAAAAGGGTTATAAGAATAAAAATATCAGAGTGGGTGGCTTTCCAACAAGAGACCCAAATAAAAAAAGAAAAAGGGTGCCGAATAACAGGAAGTGCTTTTCTTGTTGAAAAATTATGAAAAAAAAAAAAAAAAAAGTATGAAGGCAAGGAATAAGAAATTTTGGACGAAATCTTTAGAATTTATTTTGTCCCTTTTTCTAAAGTGTTAAAAGTGTCGGGTGGCTTTGGGCCTCTCTCAACTCCAAAAACTATAGTTCAAGAGGTGAATTTTTCACTCACACTAATAAAGTGACCACCAGCCCCTTCCACAACAGATGTGGGATAACTCCAACAATCTCCCCCTCACTCAGACCATAGGTCGGAGTAGAGATAACCTGTTTCTCTCGTGGATTGTTAGGCCGAGACTTTGTTGGTTGAACCTGGGCTAAGTGACCACCAACCCTTTCCACAACCGATGTGGGACAACTCCAATAATTTTTCCCTCATACATCGGGCTCTAGGTCGGAGTAGAGACAACCCGTTTCTCTCGTGGATTGTTGGGCCGAGACTTTGTTGGTTGAACCCCGGCTTTGATAAAAAATGTTGAGTGATCTTGGATTTATTTCAACCCCGAAAACTAGCTTAAGAAGTGAGTCTTTTCCTCACACTTATAAAATGACCATCAATCCTTTCTACAACCGATGTGATAATCCCAACAACAAAAAATTTGACAAAATTATTCCATGATACAATGAAAATATACTTTATAGAGTGAACACTTTAAGAATTAAAAGCTATATGGTTTTATGTCTATATATATATAATTATATATTTTCGAAGCTTTATGTCTGTGTATATGAAAAATAGTCATATTTATAGTAATTTTGGACCCGTCAAACGGTCCAAATCATTCCATCCAATAGGGTAGTTCCTTTTTCCTACTTTTTTTTTTTTTTTTTTTTTTTTTTTTTTTTTTTGGAGTTTCTTGGTCGTAACGGCAGAGGAATGTTATCAAGAACGAGGTTTAAAAACAAAAAAACAAAACAAAACCCCAAAAAGTAGCTCAAAGTTGTACAAATTAAAGCGGTAGACAGATTCCAGTTGTCGTTGATATTATTGTTACCCTTGTCAAATATTTTCCCATTTAATTTGTTGAGGGTCTGAGGTAGGTATGTAGCTGTTGGTTTGGCTCCTTCGTCGTCGCCATCTGAGAATGCAGGGAGAAGGACTACGTCAGCCTATCATCAGCTACTTCCATTGATGAGAGCTCACGTCACGTGGAAGCAAAGCAACAAGGCCATGGGCATGGGAAGAGCCCTATTCTATTCTATCTATATATATGTGTCATTTTTCATTTCTACTTCAGCTTAGAGAAATGAGGTCCCCCTCTCTGAACTCACCTGTTCTTCTTGTCTGGTGCTGATCTGCCATCAGATGTTGATCTCACCTTCCCCCTGTTTTTATCTTCCTTTGTGGGGTTCACCCAACATGCCCACATGCATATTCAACAGAGATCTGTTTCCTTTTTTTTTTTTTATTCTTTTGGTCTTTGTAATTCTCTCAAGCTAGTTTACTGGAAGAACGTAGCTTTATAGACATGCAATGAGTGTTCTAAAGCTAAAGGGAGAAAATTCAAAACCTTTTACTGCCAAGAACAAAGTGACCAAAAAAAAAAATAATAACATGGACACAGAGGCACAAACTCAGGCTTTTGTAGAAAATAATTTTCTTCAAATATTTATAATGAAAAACAATTTTATTTTTTCTTTTCTTTTTTGGGTGATTGTGATTGATTAAGTAGTCACACTCCATAAGATATAATTAATCCAATTTGTTTGTATGTGCATGACACGTGTGATCCATAATCAGCATTATATTTTTAATCAATCCTCTAAGTATTTCAAAGATGCGATTCAATGTAATATTGCAGATGTGTTGTCAATTCAAACCAATATGATTAAACAAATTCTCGTTCCAACACTAAAGGGTGCGAAGCTGATACACTATAATATATATTAAAACTCAGAACAAATAATATTTTAAAAAAACGAAAAAAAAAAATTATTATTATTATCTAATTGCTCAAATGATGAAAATAGAAAAAAAAAAAAAAATGTTGATTTTCACCGTCAAATTATCTCAATTATATGACAATAGTACAATATTTTGGACAAAAATTCTTTCAATTTCAAGATTTAAAATTAATACATTTAACGGTATATATAATTAATATTAATTTATATTTTTAAAAAACATGTCAACATTATATGTGATGTTAAATACAATAACTTTAAATCATATCTACTCATGAGCGGAACCACTCCTTGGCTTGGGGGGCCAGCTCCCCCAAGCCATAAGGTAATTCCCAAATTTTTTTAATTTTTTGTTAAATATACCTTTAAAAATTAAAAATTAACTTTTGCCCTCTAAATTATTATTTTTTTTTTAAATTTTGTCCCCCCTAAAAATTTTGTTTTAAATTTTACAACCCAAACAAAACGTTAAAATTCCGCCCTCTCCCCCAAGCCATCGGGTGGTTCCCAAATTTTTTTAATTTTTTGTTAAATATACTTTTAAAAATTAACTTTTACCCTCTAAATTTTATTTTTTTAATTTTATCCCCCTAAAAATTTTGTTTAAAATTTTACAACCCAAACAAAACGTTAAAATTCTGCCCTGTACCAACTGAATGGCTTATCTATTTCTTTATTATTAATTGGGATCAGTTTCTAATGGCCAAAAGAGGTTGTCGGCTAATGATCGGTGCTGTCACTTTTGATTCCCTAAAACAAAAGCTGTCAACGCCGCCGTAAGAAATAGTGCTCTGGTTTGAAAACGATTGTGCCACGTTTCGCTTTCTCACACCACCACTTCTTTTTTTCTGTCTAAATGGAATATTAAGCAAGCACTCACTCACCTTCCACTAGCACTAGTTTTTTCACAACTAATCCTACTCGATCAACTATCCAATTGCTTTGCCCAGAAGGAAATACTATATATTATATTATACCATAATACTGATATGTTAAATTTAAATCGATTAGTGTGAGATAATTTACGATAATATTTCACATTTTTTCTTTCGTAAATACGTACCTTAAAGCACTCTTTGTAGTTTCATCAAAATTATTTTTTGATTATTTTTGTGAGGCAATTTGGTAGAAGTGGCTAAAACCCTCAATTTTTCACCTCACCATTTTAACCCAACATAAATGGTGAGTGAATAGTATTTACTATCACCAAGCAAATGAATAAGAAATAATATAAATTTTCTCACTCCTTCGTTATTATTTGAAAAAGATAAAAAATAATAATAAAGAAGTATTTGAAAAAGAATATTAAAATAGAATAATGAAAGTTGATACTTAAAATAGTGAGGCTCATAGGGGCGCTTTAAAAAATGCGTAGTTAAAATATATATATATAAAAAAAAAAATGTACTTTTGATTATTTTTGTAAGTAAAATTTGGTGAAGTTGGTAAAAATACTCTTATAAAGTGACAATATTGAATACGATCCAGGGTTATGACATGAAATTAATTTGTTTTGGTTTGGGACAGTCATAGCATTCCAAACGTTACACATCTAGTTTTTTTTTTTTTTTTTTGGCTATTTTAGTGAGTCAAATCACAAAAAATACTCTCCAGTAACATTAGCCAAATAGTGATTTTGATTTGATGAATGAACAGTAATTACTAAAAATAGTAAGTATTATTCATTCAACAAATGAATAAAAAATAATATTACTTTTTTATCCCTCCCTAATTTTTGAAAGAAGTTAGAAAAATAATAAAGAAATATTTGAAAATATATATATATATATTTAAATGAAATAATAAAAACCGATAGTTAAAATGATGCTGTTATGAGTGTTTTAAAAAAGTTGATAGTTAAAATAGAAAAAAAAAAATGTACATTTGATTATTTTGATGAGTAAACTTTACATGGCTACTAATAATACTCTAATGGGTTCATCCTAACCCTATAAATTATAAATAATATTTCGACTTGTGTTGAATTGATCTATTTTCATAGTGTGCGATTCATTTGACATGTATGATAAATATTACTATATAAATTTGAAATTAATTATTCATTAATTAAAAAACATTGAGCATTTAGCTATTATTCATTGGTTTGCGTATGATCCCTTTAGAATCAAGTTAAAGGGATGAATTATTTTATGGTTAAAATTATATTTTTATGTATTTAACATTATATATATATATATATATATATATATATATATATAATTTAACTTTTTTGCTAATTAATTATTTAAAAGTAGAGCAAAGTAAAACTAATTCCCTGCATAATTGGTTGTGCCTTAATATTCTGATCACATCTGCAGTTTTCACCTCCAGTTAAAAAAGGCAACAGTTCTAAAATTAGAAGGAGAAAGAAAAGAGTGAAATGACTGAAACGATCTAACTAAACAAAACTTAATTTTCCGTCAATATCTATCAAACCAGGCGAACGTACGGTGTGTCATGGAGTAGTGAGCTTTCACTTAAACTGTTAAGGTTAACCCTCCTAGTCCTACCTCGGTTAACGTTTCACCTTTTTAACTGTCAGAGGTAAAAAAAAAAAAAAAAAAAGTACTGCTGTCTGATGTCTCTCTTTTTATACTCTTACGGTCTTTACCATTACAGTTAATATTCCTCATCTTGTATTTTCAGTTCCCTCGACGACTCGTCTCTTCCTCTTTAGTTCCTCTCTTGCCGTCTTCTGCCTGGTGCTCTTCAAAAAAACGACGTCGGATTCTTAGAGGTAATCTTCGTTCTACTTTCAATAAAAACCATAAATTCTAGGTCGATGTTTAATGTTATTGTTAACGTTGTTTAATTTCTTGTTTCTTTTAAATTGGCATACAAACAACAAAGATATGCATCCTTCTCAAAGCTACTATGTGTGGGATTGCCAGACGAGTGAACGTGTTCAAGAACCGAGCTCGGCAGTCAACTTGATGGACGGTGGGGATTCTATGATGAGCTCGGCGTCAAGGAGCCACAAGGATGCAGAGAGGAGACGCAGGCAGCGAATCAACGCCCACCTCTCCACCCTCCGCACCCTCCTACCTAACGCCACCAAGGTCTGTATGTGTGTGTGTGTGTGTGTGTGTGTGTATTCACGTTCTCTTTGCATCCCTTGACCGTTATTTGGATCGATACGCTGGGGTATTTTAGGTAATTTTGGGGAATTGCTTTGGTACAGACAGATAAGGCTACGTTGCTGGCGCAGGTAGTCCAGCACGTGAAGGAGCTGAGGAAGCAGGCGGATGACGTGGCGCGTCAGGATGGAGACGCGTGTGGTGCGAGATCGGAGGGAGGGCTGTTCCCGGGCGAGTCGGACGAGGCCACTCTGAGTTACTGTGAGGTTGGAGAGAAGGAAATGAAAGCGACTGTGTGCTGCGAGGACCGGCCCGGTTTGAACCTGGACTTGGCCCGGGCGATTCGGTCGGTTCGGGCCAGGGCGGTGCGGGCGGAGATGATGACGGTGGGTGGGCGGACCAAGAGTGTGGTGGTGGTCAAATGGGCTGGGAGTGGTGCTGGTGGACAGGAGGAGGTTGGGGCCTTGGAGCGGGCCTTGAAAGCTGTGGTGGAGAATCGGGCTTCCGGGTCTGGTCTGGGCCGGGCTGTGTCGGGGAACAAACGGGCTCGGTTTTATGGTTCGTTTGATGAGGGTGACAATGCGTTTTTGCTATCAGGCCTTTGATCTTTTCCTTTTGAGTTTGGATTATATAATGTAAAGGGGTGTTGAAGTTGGAAGAGACTAAGAGTAAGAGTAAGAGTAAGAGAGAGAGAGAGAGAGTGAAAAAAAAGAAGAAGAAAAAATAACAAGTAGAGTGGAGTGAATATTTTGGTCATGTATTGTTAATAGAGGAACGTAAACTATGAGGAATGACTTTCTACCGAAAGAAAAGCACTTGCATATGACTTTCTACCCACAAATGCATCTTCTTGTGTCTTTTCTTTTTCAAGCCTAACATGTCTTTTTCAATCTTATAATAAAGTGGTATTTTCTTTATTGCATTGCATGTGCCATTAAAAAAAAAAAAAAGAGAGAAAGAAAAAAGATCCATAAAGTTAAGAGGATGGGTTTTGAGATTTATTTTAGAGAGGCTCTAAGCTACGTGGTGTTAATTGTTTTGTATTTTTGTACGAATACGAGTCTATGATTAGAATAATGTTACTTAGTATATTGTTATATGACTGTTGTACAATCATAATAACGTAACAATAAAAATTAATCTTTGAACCAACAATAATTTGTAACAAAAGAAAATTTTAATTTATATTACACGTCATTTCAATTATATAACAGTCATATATCAGTGTATTAAATAACATTTTCGCTATATTTTCTTGAGATTAATTTGTGAAATGGAGTAGCTATCGTGATCAGGACCGAGAGGGCAGCCAAGCTAAAAGACATCCTTGAATAAGACATGTCATGTATAGTTCCATCCTCAGACGGGAAAAGGCCAGCCAATAATGAAAGAAAACTGTTCCACGTATTGGTCTTGCTAGCTGGATAAGTATGTCTTTCTTGCCCATATCATGCCATGTCCTTATCTCTCAACTCTCAACTATAAATTCATAGCTACACAGCCAACCACCAACGAGTAATAACATAAGATACATATTTCATATTCTTCTTTATTTGATAAAGATGATTACATATATGGCTTTTAAGTCAAAGGCACCAAATGCAAAGGCCATAACAGAGATGATCTGCCAAATTCGTCAGTAATATCTTTTTAATATTTTCTGTTTGTTAAACTGTTGGAATTTTGTTCCTTCTCTCTCTCTTATTATTATTTTGAAGAAAAAAAAAATGCTTTAATTGTCCATGACATTTTATTGAAGCGACTATTGGGGCTTTTTTTTTTTCTTTTTAAATTTATTTATGCTAAGCCATGTGTGTAAGCACGTGATCCTAAATCCTACTAATCGTCTAACCTCGAAAAATTACTTCAAAAAAAATTACACAGGCTATAGAACGCGGACGTTCATTTCAAGAATGGTAGCTCTAAGCTCAGCCATGGTCTTTGGCGACTCCTTTCACTGCACACCCTTTTCTGGTTTTGGCTATTCCTTTGTGGGTTCTCGAAGAAATTTTCCTAATCCAAGCACAGTGAGTTCTTCCACACTTGTCCTCTGTTTCTTCTTGTTCTTAGGGTTAAATAACCTGTCTTGCCTTTTTGAAAGAATATTGCTTTTGAGTTTAAAGATTGCCAATTTCTTTCCTATTAAGTGTTAATCTAATGTTCTTCCGCGAATGTTTAATTCCCAGACCAAATTCGCGAAGGACGAGGGTGCCCATTTAGCATTACTGCCTTCAGTGGAGTAAGCTTGTTTATTTATGATTGATTAGTACAAAGTATTCAATTTTCTCGTGATGGGCTTTTGGTTTTATCACTGCAATTGTAAAATTACGATTCATGTTTCAAAGAAAGATGGGAAACTGGGAAAGGAAAAAATATGGGAAGTTTCTAAAATGAATGGATTTGAGTTGCTATGTGCAGTCTGTCTCTGTAAAAAATTGTGGAAGAAGTTGTGCATGTGGATGAAGGTCAATTTCTCTGATTTTTCTGTTTCATTAATTGCCTTCTGTTGCTACTAATTTCATCTGCAATTAGCAGTGCATTGATTTGTTGATTCAGAGGTCTTGCATTGCGCATTGCACATTGCACAATAGGCTTGCTCTAAGTGTTGCTACAGATTCTGGATGGTCAAGTCCTATTGTTTTATGTGTTCATAGTTAGTCATTTTAGTTTATCAAATAGTCACATCATCTTTTTGTCTGTCTATGCATTAATTTACAATCATCCTCTATCCTTTCTTTTCTTCCCCAATGGTGTTTTCACACATTAAACCTGTTGACGGTTTCAGTTGACGTTGTTCATGGTAAGACAAATCTAGATCTCTACTGCATGAATTGCAATATCTAGTTTTGATTGCTAAGAGTCTGGCACTCTTATTATTGCAGACATCAATTCAACTGTTGCTTTTGTTGCTGACCCAAAAGATAAGGATGTGTCCGCTTTTACTTAAAATATTTTGTTCTGTGAAAATTTTAACTTGAGGATCTGAACTGAACTTTCTATAGTAAATCTAGTTTATCCCTGAAATATTTGGCTCCTCTATCTGCAGGAGAAACCTAGTTTCAAGACTGAAAGCTTCGAGCAATTCTCCTGGACTTGCACAGGATCTTATAAACTATAAAGTGAAAAATGTGGGCAAAACTGATGGTGGCCAGGACTTGTTTGGTGAAATGAAACAGAGGTTTCTTAATTTCAAGGAGCAGAAATATATGTGAGTAGCATTTAGTTTACATATGAGGTTTCCTGGCTATAAGAAAGTTACTTTGCCTATTACCTGTTAACTGACTTATGCTTTGAATAGAAAGGAGTTGGAGCATTTTCAAAATCTTGCTGAAGTCCAATACCCTAAGGTGGTAAACAAACTCGATACTGCTAATTGTTCTTGATGCACTACAAACTTTATCTGTTTATTTATTTTTTGAGGTAGATACAGTACAACGTCTTTCCTATCGGCTTTCTACGCTGCTCCATGTTGTTGCGAATAAGATTGAGTAGATATGTTAACTGACAAATGCCAGAACAGTTTATGGTAATTGCTTGTGCAGACTCTAGGGTATGCCCTTCTAACATCCTTGGGTTTGAACCTGGAGAAGCCTTTATGATTCGGAATGTTGCAAATCTTGTTCCTCCACTTGAGGTATTGCGCTGCAATTTCACTAATATGTTATGTACTGCTAACTGAACATTTGAATTGATTTTGTCGTAGTCAAATATAACAATTTTATTTATGTTTTATCTTTTTACAGAATGGACCATCAGAAACTAATGCTGCTCTCGAGTTTGCGGTAAACACTCTTGAAGTAAGTGAAGAGTTTAACTCCAAAAAAAAAAAAAAAAACAGACAAAGAGTGGAGTATTTTAACATTAAAAAATATTGTGTGAAATTCTGGAAGATGAAATTTAACAAGAATTTGATGGACAGTGCAAATAAATTCTAGAATGAATTGAAGTTGGTGAAAAAGCAATGCCTTTAAGCTGAAATAGGAAAAGGAAATTGAGCCTGCAGAATTATAACAATTACTGTGGTTCATTTATAACACTGTACACAATGCTGATGGAACTTTTGGACAATATGCTGCATGTTTTCTTTATAATTGGATAAACTTACAGGATAAAACTTTGTGTATAGGTTTTCCTTTCCTGTGTAAAATTATTTAGAGTTGTTGAATCACTTCCATTTAGATGCCTATATTTGTTTACTGTTTAAAATACGTCTCCAGGTTGGAAATATATTAGTCATTGGTCACAGTAGCTGTGCTGGAATACAAACCCTTATGAGCATGCAAGATGATGTGGACTCAAGGTTTGGTTATACAACTTCTAAAGTACTTGTGGCTACAATCATTATTTCTGTTAAAATCTTAATTGTAGTTTTTACTCAATTTCTTATTCCAGTTCATTTCTCTTTTCAGAAGCTTTCTTAAAAAGTGGGTCACTAATGGGAAAGTAGCCAAGTTAAAAACAAAAGCTGATGCAGCCCACTTCAGCTTTGACCAGCAATGCAGACACTGCGAGAAGGTTCCCTTTCTTTTACATTACAATCTCCCTAGACTATAACATAATGTAATATTACTTGATATTTTGATCAACTAGATTCGATTTATCCTAAAGCTTTTGAAAATAAAGATTATGAGTGAGTTGATATTAGAAGAATGATAAAAGTGGTACAGATTTTGAGTCTCAGAACATGTTGATCAGGGAAGTAATTGTTGTTAAAATGTGTTGACCAGGAATCAATCAACCGTTCATTACTGAACTTGCTTACATACCCGTGGATACAAGAGAGGGTCAGAAAAGAGTCGCTCTCTATTCATGGAGGGTATTATGATTTCCTCAATTGTACATTTGAGAAGTGGACTCTTGATTTGAAGGGAAGCAGCACTGGAGAAGAGGGCAGTTGCTCTGTCAAAGATCAAGCTTTTTGGTGTTGACTTGTCTTCCACAAGCTGGGCTTCACTGTTACGAACTCTTTTTTTTTTTTTTTGTGAAAAAAAATAAAAAAACTAATTTGTGATTCTTAATGCAGTTGAAATTGTGTAATTTATCTCTATGTCTGTAACAAGAAAGTAAAATCAGGTCCAAGCTATTAATTGCCCTTCCTCTATATCTCAGTGGAGAATTGAACCATTGGTTAGAGATATCATTAACCCTCTCAACTGTTTGAATATGTGATTTTTATTTATTCTTCTCAATTTTTTTTTTTTTAATTGTGATTATGGAGGAGAAAAAAGAATTAAGATTATGTTGGGATGGTTTAAAGATCATAAATAAAAAATATAATTAAAAATGAAAAAAATAAAATAAAACAAAACGAAATAAATTTAGGATGGTTTTGATAGTTGGAGTGGCCGAACCACTCCTAAAATTGCTGCTAGGGGTCGCCAAGATTAGGGGTGGTCCGGCCACCACCTTTAATTATATATTTTTATTAATGGTATATTTTAGTTGTGTTGAAAAATTTTGAGTTGGGTCAAATCAACAAAAAAAGTTGAGTTTAGCTGAGTTGATTTTCTTCCTATTTCTTGTTCTCTGAATTGTAAGGTAAACTCTTGCTGACCTTTGCCCTATTCCTTTTCACGGTCTGGCATAGAAAAATAGAAAGAAAATCATGTTAACTTGCAAAGTTCTTGGTGAACCTTTAGGAAAGGAATCTTTTATTAAAGAATAATGTTAAGGGTCCGTTTGGTTTGCGAAATAGACTCTTGGAATTGAATAATTATTCTCATGGAATAGTCATTCTATTGTTTGGTACGGGTCTATTCTTGGGATTAGTTATTCACATGGGAATGACTAATCTCATCTACATATGAATAGTTATTCCTTGTGGAAAGGACAAGGTTTTCCTAAAAAAAAAAAACTTTTTTTTTTTAATTTTTTTATTTCAAACTTAAAAAATATAAATTAATTAATTAAAAACAAAAATTATGTGGGTGGCCAGCCACCCACAGAAGCCGGAGGGCCTTGCGGTGGACCAGCAATGCCCTCTGGGGGTGGCGCGGCCACCAGGGCCATCGGGGGTGGCCTTGGCCAAAGGTGGCTTAAGCCACCCCAGAATCTCACCGAGGGTGGCCTTCCACTGGGGGTGGTTGGCCACTCCTATAATTCTAGGGTTTTAATTTATTTATTAATTATTATTATTTTTAAAAAGAATGGTGGATATTTTGGTAATTTTGGTTCAATTCCCATTAGAATACATATGTTGTTACTAAACTAAAGAATATGAATAATTATTATATTATGCCCTTCTCTATTTCTAGTAATAGTTATTCATTTTCTTAACGGAATACTCAATCTGCGAACCAAACGAGCCCTAAATACTATATCTATATCTTACATCAACATGTTGACATAGGATATCCAAACTAACTATTAGATTGATATCCAAATTAACCATTAGATTTATTTTTTAATAAGGATTAATCCAATGATTAGTTAGGAGTGAAGATGATTATTCAGTAAAATGAACGAAAAATTCATAAATCCTCTCTTCAAACTCCCTTCCAATGAATGCCTACACTACACCAAGCGGAAAATGTTTTCAGGAAGACATTTTCATTGTAAACTAAACAATGAATGGACATAAATAAGTACGTGAGAAGCAAGTGCTATTAAAAAAAACAAAAGGGAATGTTGAGCTTATAAAAAAACTTTTACAAAATATAATTGAAAATGAGATAAATTTAAATTTTGAAAAACCCAATTATATTGTGCCACATCATTTTGTTATTTTTTATTTTTTAATAAAATTTATTTGAAAGCCTAACATTTTTCTTAAAAAAAAAAAAAAATTGTAAGAAACACACATGACTTTAAGTTTTTAACTGATTTGTAAGAATTTCTAATGAACGGCGGATCCTTCTGCGGCTAACCCCTACAGTAGTGCACACATCAATCAAAGACACGAAACTCTAATGTCAACGTTTGCCATTTCGGACAAAACGTTGTCGTTCTAGATAAGTCTAAACGATCCGCCGTTAGCACAACCAGTGCAGTAGCAGCATATAGCTGTAAGCGTAAAATCCAACACAAGATTGAAGAAACAAATCAAAAGCGAAGCCAATCTGAGCTTGGCCCTGACAATCCATCGAGGCTTTAATTCGCACAAAAACCAAGAGCGAGCTGTTGGAGTCATCATGATATCGCAGTTGTTCGTGCTGTCGCAGCGTGGAGACAACATCGTCTTCCGCGACTGTGAGTCTTCCCATCCTCACTTCGCTAATCTAATTCCTCAAATTTTCAGTTTTGTTTTTTTTTTTTTTTTTCGATTTTTTTATGAATCTTCTTCATTCTATGAATCTATCTAAATTCAAACCCAAGCTGTATGGTTCAATTTGTTTGATTGCTTCAATTATGTATTAACAATGCATGCAATCTGTGCTCAATGAGATCTCGGAACATTACGGCTTTACGAGCGCTTTGATATATGCATCACACTGTTTTGGATTATGCCTTATTCATTTGAATTTTCTTTTAGTTAAGCTCTCTTAGATCCAGTGATTGTTTACTTAGCAACCGCAGCTCTATATCTTGAAGCAACAAGTCATCTTCGATCTTGTAAATTAATTTAACTTTCTGATTTTTGGAAGTATTGTTAGACTCTGTTTGGCCGTTAATTGTTAATTTTGACCTCAATTTTGCAGATCGTGGTGAAGTGCAAAAGGGGAGCGCGGAAATATTTTTCCGTAAAGTGAAGTTTTGGAAAGAGGATGGGCAAGAGGAGGCACCACCTGTCTTTGTAGGTATTATCTTACTGAAAGAATGTCCAGCATTGTACTTCCTTAGGAGCTGAGCTGCTGATTTATATGATGAGATACCCCAGTATTATGAAAGTTAGTCCACACATTGGGTGGATGGATTATAAAAGCGTGTATGTGCATTGGTTTTGTAATATGTGAGATTAGCTATATAATTGACCCCAGGGAGCTCTAATTGTAACTTTGATGAAAATATTTGAAAGGATGGCAAACATGTTAGGATATGTGAATCAATCTAGCTCGTTTTGCTTATTTCTTTTAATCATTTCTCATTGTTGGTGTTGTTCCCTTAGATATATTCGTTTTTGCATTGGCAATTCAAGCATAATTGTCTCTTTTCTTTCCACTTCAGTTTATTTTATAACTCTTGAAAGGATGGAATGTTGTGTATTGGAGTTATTTCAGGGGAATGCATTAATTAAGTTTCTTAAGCTTCCTTACTTATTTTATTACTTTTGTTGTTGTTGTCGTTGTCGTTGTCGTTGTTGTTGTTGTTTTTTTTTTTTTTTTTTTTTTTAATAGTATTAGATCAGTTTATTGACAAGTTTTCCTCAAAATAGTAAAAATAAATACTATGTGAGCATTTTTGCCTTTTGTGGGAGAGCACTTGACAAATCATAGGAGAGAACCTAACCATCTCCAATAACTCAAAAAAGTTGATTTTCTCCAGCTCCCTCAAACTAGTGTGGGCTTCTCATTTGAAATAAAGTAAGTATACAAGCAAAAATAGGTGCTCTGCATAAATAAAGAAAACTTTGGAAATCCTGCTGCAGTGTGGCCAAATACAACCATTAAATACAATGGCTTTAAGTTTTGCATTATACCCTTAAAGTTGTTAGTAAAATGTGATTCCCCCTACCTCCCCAGTCCCCGATGCGGGCCCTCTCTTCTCATGCTCTCTCTAGTTGACCACAATACTCAAACCTGCCCCACTCCACTACTCAGTATCTTGATGCTATTACTGCCAGTATTTTATGGCTTTGACCATGATTTCTTTAATATGAAATTTTACCCACATAGAAATTGTTTTCTTATATTTGCTTATTATTTTTTGTATTGGGTCTCTGGATCGTTCCAATTAGACTATGTCATTTAGTAACCCATATGGTGCAGTGTGCTGATTTTTCTTTTTGATGCAACTTCCCCATTGACAGAACGTGGATGGTGTAAACTACTTTCATGTGAAGGTTGTTGGGTTATTGTTCGTAGCAACCACAAGAGTTAATATCGCACCTTCTCTTGTCTTGGAGCTTTTACAAAGGATTGCCCGTGTCATTAAAGACTACCTTGGGATTCTTAATGAAGATTCATTGCGGAAAAATTTTGTGCTTGTGTATGAGCTGCTTGACGAAGTCATTGTAAGCACCCTCTCCTACTGTGTTAATTCCTTGGTCTTAGTATTTATTGAGCTTATGTACAAAGCTGTGTTCCTTTTTTTTTTTTTGCTCGCTTAATGTCGTAACTTAATCTTGCTGATGAATTGCCATTACTACGCTTTGTGTTAAAGCACTGTGTATGAGTTTAGGAATTTTGAGCATTTCTTTCTGGGTATTTAAAGTAGTCTTGTACTTGGAATTATTCGTTTTTCCTCAAATATTCTTCTTAGTAGTTGTGAGTAGTGCCTGTGAGAAAATGATTCATTTTGGATTTTTTGCATCAATGTATAGTATATATAAATTGCTTGAGTTCTTGTGGAATGTTATGTGGTTTTCTTTCTGTTCAAGAAATAATATAGATTCTCATTCCACAGTAAATAAGTTTTGTCACTGCATTGAACCTATAGTACTGCTTCCTTTTATTGATTGACAGCACTTCCTGAAACATATTGGCTTAGATGTGTTTGACTGTCGTTTACTGGCAGGATTTTGGTTATGTACAAACAACATCCACTGAAATGTTGAAGTCTTATGTTTTTAATGAGCCAATTGTGGTTGATGCTGCACGTTTGCAATCTCTTGGTCCTGCGGCCATTTTCATGGTATGATGTCATCTGATTGATCAAATTCTATAATAAATGGGACTTGAGTGGTTTCGTTTTGATTGTTTTCTTGCACATCTCATTTGATTGAGTCCTAAAATTTGGATATGTGCAGCAAGGGCCGAAAAGAATGCCAGGAACAGCTGTCACAAAATCTGTTGTAGCAACTGAGCCCGGGGGTAGGAGGAGGGAGGAAATTTTTGTCGATATAATTGAGAAAATCAGCATCACCTTTAGCTCGAGTGTGCGTACATGTGTCTTCATCTGACTCTAATATTTGTGATTATTTTAATTTCAGTGTTGCCGTATGTGGTAATTGACCTAATTGTGGACAACTCAAGGAAGTTAATATTGTTTATCAGCACTAGAGAATACCTCGAAATCAAGCCCGTGTATTTTCTTGATGGTAACAGGACAAACAAAATCCTTTTGTGGTCCCAATATCAAAACTGAGATACTAATACTAAGTGAGCTTTTAAATTCCCCTGGAGAGGGGTTAGACAGGTAGTATGGCCCCTCTGACTTCATGTTTTGTGCTGTGCAAAATGAAGCATTAAACCAGTGCTGTTGAATTCTAAGAAACTTTATTTAGGAGTAGGCAATTGCTTCTTCAGTGTAGAAACAGAAAGAGCTTAGCTTCTATTATTGACCATCTCCACTCTACCAATCCTCAGGGTATATTATGCCTTTTATCAATATTTTTTATTTGTACAAACCTGAGGTAAAGCTGTGTCACAACATGGTTCTACAAGAAGCCCCAACTTTGCATGATGGATAGCTCAAGCATTCAACAATTACAATAAGTTTGAAATAGATAATTCAACATGAAATTACATTTCCCACACAAACCAAGCAACTCCATATGCTACCACCACCCTGCATATTCAGGAAATAAGCACTCCCGAAGTTCCAGTCTATCTCTCCTCAACATATCCTATTACCCCACATGTTTTGGAAATAACCACTTCCAAACCTCATCTCTATCTCTTTAGTCTCTCTCAATTACTCACCCTTCCTTTATAAATCTCACTATGAGTTACATCAACTTTCTATATAGTAGCATCACTGTTGCATCTTCTATCTTCTTTCTCTTACTTTTCTTCCATCTTCTAACCATTGTTTGTACTTATGATATGTTACTATGTCATGTTATTTGTTATTTTATTTCTTAATCTTATTTAGGCTCAAACATTTTTTTTTTTTTAAAAGCAGTAAAAAATAGCATCATGTGTGCTTAACTTTCAGTTTTTTCTTATGCAGACATAACTCCAAAGTCTATGATGGCTATTTGCTTTGTACTTTTTTTGTCACCTTTTGAGTTCGTATTATAAATCCGACTTTGCTTGTGTAATGTCCATTAATGCCTTTGTTGATTCTTTTATCCTAGATTAATAATGCTTCTTTGGTTCTAAATTTTATTTCCAGTGTCTTTATGTGTTTCTCACTTCCCAATTCCGTTGCTTAAAAGTCTTAATTAAATTTCAGCTGTCTGGTGACAGCACACACTTTCAGTTCTGTAACTTCACGTAGACTCTATTTACCAATTTTTTGGATGCATTCATGTGGATCTAAAGTTATAAGAAATATTTTTATTTTCTTATAAAAAAAATTATATCATAACTGGCATTTTTCATACATTTCATTTTGGTGATTTTTCTGGATTACTCTTCTTTATTTCTTTCATTAGTATACTGGTTGCATTGTTTCTTAGTTAATCAGTATGTAAACCATTGTAATCAATTAAATTTTTATTTTTTGAGCAAATCAATTTAATTTAAACTTGTTTAAACAGGGGTATATACTGACTTCTGAGATAGACGGTACCATTCAAATGAAGAGCTATCTCACTGGCAATCCAGAAATTCGCTTAGCTTTTAATGATGACTTGAGCATTGGAAGAGGCGGGGGATCAGGCTATGGTATTTCTCTTGGATTTACCTGTTACACCACTTTATTTATACAATGATGTTAAAAATTTTGAGTTTTCCTTCATGCTCGTGATGCTTTCAAGTATTTCATGTATCAACAAGTAAAACATTCAAGTTCAAAAGCCATATTTCCATGTAAATTGTGTAGCTTTTGATTGATAAATCATTTTTTTTAGGTAAATGCATTTTATTTTTATATCTTGTCCATAGTGAACTTATGTTTGTTAAAATGTTCCTAGTGATTCTTGTCACACTTTAAAATCTTACTTCACCAATATATTTGGTGGTGCTGGTTTCCGTTGCAGATTACAGGAGTTCATCTGGGTCTGGAGCAGTGATATTGGATGATTGTAATTTCCATCAATCTGTACGTCTAGATAGTTTTGACATGGACAAAACTTTGAGCCTGGTGAGTGAAGTTAAGATAATGTAGCTTGCAGATGTTTATTGTTTGAATAGTTATGAAAAAAGAAGAAGATGTTTATTGTTTAATTTACTGGTTCCTGTTGTCTAAAATGGTGCTTCATCATGCTAATTCTATTAGATACCGCCAGATGGTGAATTTACCGTCATGAACTACCGGTTGACTCAAGAGTTCAAGCCTCCTTTTCGTATTAACCCTTTGATCGAAGAAGCAGGAGCCCTTAAGGTTAATACTGCCCTCGTTTACAATGATTACCATTGAAAATGCTAAAACAAATATTTTTATGTCATAATAATGGGTGCTTTTTCTCTATTTTACAATGGCCGGTATGTCAAATTTTTTCTTCTGACTTTTATGGGTTTTATTTTTGACATTGTAGGCCTTCGCAGGGTCAAAGGCTAATTTTGGGGTGTAGGCCTTCGTGTAGGGTGTTTCTTGTAGGTGTTTTGGGTATTGGGTTGTAGCTATTTGTCTAGGGTGTTTTTGTGGGTGTTTGCTTTTGAGGGTTCTTCAGCGGGTCTATTTGGGTCTCTTGTGGGTGCTCCTTGTGAGCTAGGGTTTTTCTTGGGTGCTTTTCGGCGCTCTGTTCTTGCACTTCGTGTGTAATTGTGTTACGCCGTTTTGGGTTTTTGATATATACATTTTTACTTATCAAAAAAAAAAAAAAAAATTGACATTGTTATATAAAATTAGTACTTTTATGATGGTAATATCCTTTGCTTATGTTCATTCTTTGACTCTGATATGGAACAATGCAATGGTAGGCTGAAGTGATTATTAAAGTACGTGCTGATTTCTCCTCAAGCATTACTGCAAACACAATTATGGTTATGATGCCGCTACCAAAATATACTACCAGGTACTATTCTACACCTTCCCTGTATTATATTCTATACCATCTCTCTATTGTTGGATGAGAGGTAGATGGAGTTGTTGACTAGATAAACCTTTGAGCAAAACTATTTGATTTTTTTGAAGCTTCTGAGCTTTGGTCCTTGATTTACTAATTTTGCAAAAGTTATACATGTACCCTAGAAATTAGCTTTACCTCTTGGTGAATATATATAATCCAGAAAATACTGTGGTAACTCCATTTATGAAAATTTTTACAGTATTTTTGTGTTTCATGTTCATTAGATCATATAATCATTTGATAATTGACCTTGTACGATCATGTGGATGGAGAGAATGAGGCACAATTACAATAAAGTTGTTGTCAAAAAAGCATCAAAGTCTCTTCAGCCCCACGTGGGAATGCTTTAATAGTTCGAGCCTATTTGAGATTGTGTTAAGAAGCTTAAAAAATACTTTTAGTACATAAAAAGTTGTCAAATAAAAAGCTGTTTTGTTTGGTAAAAAACTCGAAAAACACTTAACTTTTTTGCTCTAAAAAAATGCTAAAATGCACTTTTGGGAAAAGGTTAAAAATAAAACTTTTTCTTAAAAGCTCTTGCTGGCTTTGAAAGCTTTATTTCCCATTGCAATCTCAAACAGGCTCTCCGTTAGTCTCTGTTGTTTCACAGAAAAACAGAGTATCTACAAAGAGTTTAGAGAAGGTTGTGCCTAGTTATGAGATGGTTCCTCATTTACTAAATCAAGAGTCATGACAGACAGACCATAATGGTTGACCTGAAAACGCTGTACTACAGTATAAATGTGCACTGATTTAATTCTCAATTGATGTTATTTCAGAGCTAGTTTTGAGTTGGAACCTGGAGCACTTGGACAAACAACGGATTTCAAGGAAGCAAATAAGAGACTTGAATGGGGTTTAAAGAAGGCAAAATTTCTTATCAATGCTCTCATGGCATTATTGCATAATTTCATAGTCTATTAGTAGAGCAAGTTTTCGCCTTTTGAATGCAATTATTAAGCTTCCTTGTGCAAAAAACATTTCTGATAAGTGTGATAAACAACAGATTGTTGGTGGATCTGAACATACTCTGCGTGCAAAGCTGACATTTTCTCCGGAATCACATGGTAGGATTTATCATTCTCCCCTGATCTGGCTCAATTTAAATATCTTAGTTGATGCTCCCAGTAAGTTGAATTTTTTGTGTTTTAATTTCTTGTTGATTTAATAAGATTATTTTATTTCCCTATCTGTGCAACTTTTACTGTTCACAATAGGAAACATCACAAAAGAATCTGGACCAGTTAGCATGACTTTCACGATACCAATGTATAATGCTTCAAAGCTTCAGGTAAGACGGTCTTGGATTATGGTAGTTGGCTATACTATACTCATTGCTAGCAACTAAGTGGTTTACACCTGCACATTGAACCCATGAGTGGATTACAGCACTAACATTATTTGCATTGTTTTGCTGTCATTAGTTTGAATGTTCTGTTTAATCTTTTTCCTTTATGCTTTTGCTCTGTGATTTGGTCCTGTTTGCATATCTGAGCATGTGTTCTCTGGGTTAGAAGCTTGATTATGATTCCTTGACGCTCTAACATCTATCCCCTTTTTTTGTTGCATCATCATTATAAATATTTACTTTAGAGTTTGGTGTGGGTTAACATCATAAATATATTCAAAAAACATCTATCCCCTTTTGAGTTCTTCTGTAGATGCTCGGTTGCTCATATGTTTTCCTTGATGCAGGTGAAATACTTGCAGATAGCAAAGAAATCTGGAACTCATAATCCCTATAGGTGGGTGAGATATGTTACTCAGGCCAATTCATACGTTGCTCGTATATGATGCAGTTAAAGCTTCCCCCTACACTTGGTTTTCTTTCTTTCCTTTTCTGGCTATACATTTACTAGCTTATCATTCTAGTTGAAATATGTATCGAATTTGCATTGGTTATTTTCATTTGGTCCTTCTGCCAGTTGCTTTTATCTAAAATGGACTCCTGTCTCTACAGGTAGCTGTGTTGGTTAAACAGATAGTGTCCTTTAAAGAACCCTTTTTGATATGAGTAAAAGGGGTTTGGTTCAAAATTTCAAATTATACATTTTTCTGATATTTTGCCGAACACCATTCGATTGTGAGGTAATCTACATGCCTATTGTGCTTGCCAAAAGTAAGATGATTGAAGGCTAAAAACTACCTAATCTAAAAGATGTTCAAAATTATGTTTCATATTTTAAGAATCTACTAAACAAATGATCTTGGATAGAATAATAAATAACATTAAATTAATATGAAATTTAGCATGCGTGGCAAAATATAATAGAGGACATGTAATCCAACGATGCACTTGGCAAGATATTAAGCCAGAAGTTAATTGAGTGTTGATGTATAACATTGTTAAGAGTTA
Organism: Corylus avellana; assembly: GCF_965113065.1. Classification (NCBI taxonomy): domain Eukaryota; kingdom Viridiplantae; phylum Streptophyta; class Magnoliopsida; order Fagales; family Betulaceae; genus Corylus; species Corylus avellana. Next base: position 18,657,950 of record NC_142498.1, read on the forward strand.
AGAGTAGGTATGACTTGATCTCAACCCTTTACAAAGAATGATATTGTAAGAAAGCTAAGATCAAATAGATGAACTTTCATTGACTCCAATGAAGATTTTTGCTACATATGGCAAGTCCCTTCTACCTAACAGTTTAATAATTTGTGTTCTGGATGAGCAGTCCCACCAACACTAGACAGCTCTCGCAACCTCCCTGCCTATCTTCAATCTCCTCCATCCCTCTATAGGAATTGCCAATTCTAATAGGTATTGCAGACATGAATTGTCACAAGAATTTGTGCATTCTGTTTTTGGCTACTATGCTAGTATTTGGCAATGAAGTTCTCGCCTCTCGCCTCCTTGTAGACTTGCCTGAGGTTCCTGAGTTTCCCGAGCCAGAACCGCTGCCTCTTCCTACAGTTTCAAGCTTGCCTAAACTTGAATTACCACCATTACCTAAGGTTAAACTTCCGCCGTTTCCTCACGTCCCAACCCTGCTGAAACCCGAGATACCAACTTTGCCTAAACCCGAGCTACCAACTTTGCCTCATGTTGTAAAGCCTGAACTGCCTACTTTGCCAAAGCTGGAGGTGCCAAAACTGCCCGAATTGCCATCTCTGCCCTATCTCCCAGAGTTGCCAAAGCCCACATTGCCTACCATCCCAAGCCTTCCCAAGGATATACCCCATTCAACTTCTAACCCTTGAGTTCCCATGTTGAGCATTTTAAACTACGTCTTCCTAAATCTAGTATATGGGGATACGCCCGAGTGATTTGTGCATGGATTTGGTTCAAGTAGTCCCCCCAATTATGTTTTCTTCATGTTTGTCGAATTGCTTTGTGTTGTCATGTATTTGTAATAGAGGTTCCTATTCCCCTTCATAAAGGGATATGTAATATCTGTTCTATTTGAATTTTACATATATGCTTTTGGGTTAGTCTCCTCTCCATCAACCGCCGATTTTCATGCTAAAGTGTACTTATAAATTATTTTTAGAAAACTTCACTTAACTCACCTAAGTTTTCATCCCACTTGCAATCACCTTCATGAAATTAAAAAACTCTCAATTTTAGTGTATCCAACTTAAAAAAAAAAAAAAAAAAAATGTCGGGCTAATGGAACACTTATAATTCAATTTAAATCCGCATTTTTAAGACTTTTAGAAGATAAGATGTGAGAAAGTGAGAAGATAAAAAAGACATTTATTAAGGATACCGCTTACATCCGGATAGTAAAGAAACTAGTAGTGATATTTGGCACACTGGCATGCTTAAACAGTAAGCATGCCGGTGTTAAAATATTATAAAATTATATTTTATTTTACTGTTTAAATATTATTTTAATAATATTTTAACACCGGCATGCTTACTGTTCAAGCACGCCGGTGGGCCAAATGTCAATTTTTACTGCTTCTTTTTACTGTCTTAATTAGCAATAATTTTTTCTTTTTTTTTTCGCATTTGTTTCAAGAATTTATATGGTCGTGTCAAATGAACTTTTTTTAAAAAAAAAAATTTGTTTACGTGTACGTTGTTTAAGGGCTTATTATTGAGTTACTCAACCCTTTTTATGAGTTTGTTTATGTAATCTCCGTCTCCTCTTTCGTCCTCTCTGATGTAATAATCTCAAGAAGAAAAAAAATAAAGAAAAGGTGATTAATTAGAGATAAGAATTGTTGATCCTGCAGTGGTATAAATTACATTTCACTAACAAAAATTTACAGCAGAAAATATGTTGTATTAAGAACACAGATACGAGCCAAAGATTGTTATCATTCTAATTAATAAACATTAAAAGGATTCATCTTTTTAAATTTTTCTTTGCTTTTCCAATGAGAAACCTAGAAGCAGCCTTTTTCTTTTTTCTAGGCCAGCTTTTTGCATTCTTTATGTATATATATATATAAGTTATTTTCGTCTGCATATTCTTTACATATATTTATTATATTATTTTACCCGAGCCTACTCATGGGTAAAATTGATATAGGACAATTTGAACTTGACTGATTTAGTTAAACGGGTTAAAACCCAAATTCTTGACATGACCCAATACCCAGTTTAATAAACAAGTCGTGTTGGGTTGACCTAAACACAACTTATTTGATCAGTTTTCGACCTGTATATGAAATTAAATGTAAAAAGTTTAAAATAAATTTATACCGGTTATGTGGGTCACCCGTAAGTTAAGTGAGTTTACTCGTTTAATTAAACAGGTTCATTCAGGTCGACCCGAACCTAATTATACAAAACTACAAGCCTATTATGCTTACCAAAAGTAAGATGATTGAAGGCTAAAAACTACCTAATCTGAAAGATGTTCAAAATTGTGTTTCATATTTTAAGAATCTGCTAAACAAATGGTCTTGGATTGAATAATAAATAACATTAAATTAATATGAAATTTAGCATGCATGGCAAAATATAATAGAGGACATGTAATCCAACGATGCACTTGGCAAGATATTAAGCCAGAAGTTAATTGAGTGTTGATGTATAACATTGTGAAGAGTTAAGAGTAGGGATGACTTGATCTCAAGCCTTTACAAAGATGATATTGTAAGAAAGCTAAGATCAAATAGATGAACTTCCATTGACTCCAATGTAGATTTTTGCTACATATGGCAAGCCCTTCTACCTAACAGTTTAATAATTTGTGTTCTGGATGAGCAGTTCCACCAACACTAGACAGCTCTCGCAACCACCCAGCCTATCTTCAATCTCCTCCATCCCTCTATAAAATGCTAATTGTGAATCTTTACTTTCAAACCATTCTTGGAAGAAGCTCAACTTTCTTTGGAATTGCCAATTCTAATAGGTATTGCAGACATGAATTGTCACAAGAATTTGTGCATTCTGTTTTTGGCTACCGTGCTAGTATTTGGCAATGAAGTTCTCGCCTCTCGCCTCCTTGTAGACTTGCCTGAGGTTCCTGAGTTTCCTGAGCCAGAACCACTGCCTCTTTCTACAATTCCAAGCTTGCCTAAACTTGAATTACCACCACTACCTAAGGTTGAACTTCCGCCGTTTCCTCACATCCCAACCCTGCTGAAACCCGAGCTACCAACTTTGCCTAAACCCGAGCTACCGACTTTGCCTCATGTTGCAAAGCCTGAACTGCCTACTTTGCCAAAGCTGGAGGTGCCAAAACTGCCCGAATTGCCATCTCTGCCCCATCTCCCAGAGTTGCCAAAGCCCATATTGCCTACTATCCCAAGCCTTCCCAAGGATATACCCCATTCAACTTCTAACCCTTGAGGTCTCATGCTGATCATTTTAAATTACGTCTTCCTGAATATATGGGGATACGCCCGAGTGCTTTGTGCATGGATTTGGTTCAAGTAGTCCCCCCATTTATGTTTTCTTCATGTTTGTCGAATTGCTTTGCGTTGTCATGTATTTGTAAGGGTCCTATTCCCCTTCATAAAGGGATATGTAATATCTGTTCTATTTGAATTTTACATATATGCATTTGGGTTAGTCTCCTCGCCATCGACTGCCGATTTTCATGCTAAAGTGTGCTTATAAATTATTTTTGGAAAACTTCACTTAACTCACCCGAATTTTCATCACACTTGCAATCACATTCATGAAATTAAAAAAACTCTCAATTTTAGTGTATCCAACTTTAAAATATATATATATATATATATATTTTTTTTTAAAAAAAAAAGATGTCAGGCTAATGAAACACTTAAAATTCAATCTAAATCCGCATTTTTAGACTTTTAGAAGATAAGAGTTTATGTGAGAAAGTGAGAAGATAAAGAAGACATTTATTAAGGATACCGCTTACATCCGGATAGTAAAGTAACCAGTAGTGATATTTGGCCCTTCAATATGCTTGAACAGTAAGCACGCTAGTGTTAAAATATTATTTTAATAATATTTTATAATATTTTAACACCGGAGTGCTTACTGTTCAAGCACGCCAGTGGGCCAAATATCACTCCTAGTAAAGTAACTGGATATCTCCAATTAGTAAAACCTATGGTCAAGATTCAATAATACCTGCACTTGCCTCCACTTCTCCATAAGTTTGAATGCTTCAACGAGCTCTTCAACTTTCCTCTCGTCAAAGAAAACCAAATTTTTGAAAAACCTAGCACAGCAGTGGTCGATTTTTCTCCCCTTTATTTTATAAAAGTCTTTCTTTTACTGGGTCAGAGTCAGAGGCACTTGATTTCAAAGTTTGAGGGCTACTTTTGATACCGCAAGTTGGCCACTAGCATACAATTTTGATGTAGGATGAACATATAGTGAGAGCTTGACCCACCATTTAAAGCTGAAATCATTCTGTTCATTGAAGCTCGATGAACAGTGGTGTTGGGTCGATACAATGTAACATTATTGTGCTCTTCTTTTGTGTGGGTCTGGTTTTTGTCCACTTCCAGATCTTGTCCGAATTTGGATATATACACATATTTATAGGCGTCCAAAAACAGAAATAAGATTTAAAAATGAAAAATAAAACAAAAAGAAGATAGATGTTTAGCTGTAGTTCACTTTTCCACGAATTACTAGTAGGCAGTTGGCAGAAACCCTATGGCCAAAGTCTCCAAACACGTGGTCCGCCGTTTGTGGGTGGATGAATACTTCAGTTATGAGGTTCTGAGGAACTCCTGTATCAATAATTTTTAGGGTTAAATACTCAATACCTCCTTAGGGTTTTTCAACTTTATTTTTTCTTTTCTGTGGTTTTATTTTTATCACAAGTGGTCTATGTGGTTTTGATAAGTGACCAAATTAGTCCATCCGTTAGTTGACCGTTAGGGCTAACACGTGGACCAATCAGACGTCGACACGTGGCACATATTTAATTTTTTTTTTAAAAAAAAAGGAAAAAAATTGGGGGTGGCTCCTTGGCCATTTGAGGGTGGCCGGGGTGGCTTGGCCACCCCCTTTGGCCATGACAGGCCACCCCCATCTGGCCGGACGAGCCACCCCCTTGGAGCCTAAGGGGGTGGCCGAAACCACCCTCAATCACCATTGGGGGTAGTTTCGGCCACCCCCAAGGCTCCATGGGGGTGGTCGAGCCACCCCCATCTAGCCAGATGGGGGTGGCCTGGCCACCCCCATGGCCAAAGGGGGTGGCTCGAATGGCTAAGAGCCACCCCCAATTTTTTTCGTTTCTTTTTTTTTAAAAAAAAATAATAAATTAAATTAAATTAAATATGTGCCACGTGTCGACATCTGATTGATCCACTTGTCAATCCTAACGGTTAACTAACGGATGAACTAATTTGGTCACTTATCAAAACCACAGGGACCTCCTGTGATAAAAATGAAACCACAGGCGAGAAAAAATAAAGTTGAAAAACCCTAGAGGGTATGGAGTACTTAACCCTAATTTTTATTACTGTCATTGTTGAGATTTTTTTTTTTTTTTCAAAAAAGAAAAAATTATAAATGGGTAAGAGAACTACAGCAACAGAAAATACAAAAGAAGAACGATTACAAAAAAAAAAACCAACAAAATAACACTGTCCATGCAACAATTCATTCCACGGCCTCAAAGAGGATCCTGAAGATGGAAAGAGAATGCAAAATGCTGCTAACGGTGCTAGTTGTAACCGCCTATGGTAAAGAATTAGCTTGAAACTAGCTGCATAACGAGACATATGACAACAAAGTCGGTGTGTTCTAAAGTTCATATATGAATTTAGAGTTTTCTTTACAGTCAAGACTCATCAGACCTATCCGAAGAAAAACAGAAGAGAGCGGTGGGAGAAGTCATTCACACATGGGCTTTATACTAAAGTTTCATGTTAAAAAAATAAAGGAATAAGATTGGTAGATTGAAAAGGAAATCCATTATTTTTTTTCACTAAATAACCAAACAACTCAAATTCCTAATTGAACCTTCATGTCATGTAACTGTCAACAAAAAATAAAATAAAATAATGTCATGTTAAACCATTAACACTTCATATTCAAAGATGAGCAAGTGCTACACGCCACATCTGTCCTGAGTGAATAGTAATCATGCTGGATGAACAGTACATACGAATTTACTATTTTAATTTTTTAAAATATTTATGTACTGTTCACTTGGCGTGAGTATCAGTCGCGCCAGATGCGGTGTATATCACTACTCTTCAAAGATTACTTTTGTGGGTAACGCCAGATGCAATCTATATCACTATTCTTCAAAGATTAATTTTGTGGGTAATATATTAGTAATAATAATAAAAAATTATAAAATAATTAAGTGATTAAATTTAATATGATCTTCAATCTAAATTTTTAAACCAATACCCAAAGAAAAGTACTAAAATAATATTTAAACAATTAAATTTTTATTAATCTAAATTTTACTTGTTTTATTTTAAAAAAAATATAAAGAATTCAAACAATCTCTTAACTAAAAGCTTCTTGTATAACACGTTTAAATTAAGGATTGCATCTCATTTTCACCAAATTGATGGGTCATATGTAACAAAATTTTTGTATTTAAATTATTGGTTAATATTTTTTTAAAAATAATAAAAAAAAAAATTATATTTTTGAGGAAAGGAAAATTAGAAATTACTCCAAAGAGAGGCCCCCACTTGAAATTTAACTTTTAACAGTGGGGTGGGAGAGTGAAAAAAGCAGTGGTAGAAATTACTTTAGCTTTTGTTGTGAAATGACACTTAGGCACGTTAAAATCACGCAAAGTGATTCGCCTCTGTTTGTTTTCTTCACCACTTTAACCTTTGAAAGCCAAGCCCATCTCTTTTCAGAAATAGGCGTCCTTCTAGAATCTAGAGGGTACCTACGAGCAAATCCATCCCCCTACCCCTTTTCTTTTTTCCTTTGCTTTCGGATGCTCCTAAAGAGGGCCCGCCCCAACTCCCCGACCCATTATCCTCGCCAATAACTAAGCTTATTAACTTTTGTTGCGGGGATTTGGGATCAGTTGATTGGTTTTTGAGCTTCTTTTTACTGCTTCTTTTTACTGTCTTAATTAGCAATAATTTTTTTTTTTTTTTTTTCGCGTTCGTTTCAAGAATTTATATGGTCGTGTCAAATGAACATTTTTTTTAAAAAAATTTTGTTTACGTGTACGTTGTTTTATGGCTTATTATTGAGTTATGGTAATAAAATGTATCTCTTGTTATAATTTTTTAATTAATTTAAGCAGAAACACACACTTACAACGAGTAGAATTCTTCTAATCATTTGGTAATGATTTATCAAACATGCCCATGTATAATATAATCTTTATTTACCTTAAGCAATCATATTTATTTTTACTGTTAAATGGTTTTCATCATTTATATTGAATTAAAGTGAAACTCTTGCATGATTGTGACCCACATGAGTCCACACTTTCTTGATAATAATTACAAATTCCCCTCCCATAAATTCACCCGCGGGAAATCTTAGCAATTATATATATATATATATATATTCTTTCTACTTTATAAATTCACACCCAAAGTGATTGTGAAGCTTCCTTCAAGTTTGATTTTATGCTTTTGTTTTAAACTTTTTTTCTTTCCATTTTGCGCAAGTATTTAACTTTCGGCTGATGTTGGCAAGTTCATATTCCATTTTGGCTGCTTAAACGGGTAATTATGCTTCCAACCCATAAATGCCACGCACAAACAATCCTATACTTGTGCTCTAAGCATTACCAAAAACCAGCCTGCACTGTGGGCTCTAAGTACTCTTTTCATGCTTCAAGCACTTTTTACATGTTATCTTCACGAATCTTGATCCAAGCATAAAAGTGAGAGAACCATCTCAATGTCTTAAGGATCACTCCCTTTTGTTAAAAATACGAAAACACTCTTAAAAATACAAAGCATAGCGATTCATGTTGGCATGCCAAGCCTACTCATGGTTCAATTGATATAGGACAATCTAAACTTGACTGATTTAGTTAAACGGGTTAAAACCCAAAATCTTGACATGACCTAATAACCTGTTTAATAAACAAGTTGTGTTGGGTTGACCTAAATACAACTTATTTGATCTGTTTTCGACCTGTATATTAAATTAAATGTAAAAAGTATAAAATAAATTTATACTAGTTATGCGGGTCACCCGTAAGTTAATGAGTTGACTCGTTTAATTAAACAGGTTCATTCAGGTCGACCCAAACTTAATTATACAAAACTTTAACCCACTTGTTGAGTTAATGTCAGATTCGCAAGTCGTATAAAAAATTGACAACCCTTCTCAAATAGTACACGATATATGAACAATGTAATAATTACATTATTTTTCATGTGCACGAATCTCCCATAATAATGTATGTATCTATCCCACATGGAGCTAAAAAGAGGAGGTTGAGGCAGTACGACATCTTCATACTTGTTGGAGCCATACCATGCCCCCTTGTGTGGTCAGTCTCAACTTGTTGCTCACTCCTTATCCTCTAACAAATTTACTCTTACTTTCTAATTTAGAGAGAGATAGAGATAGAGAGAGAGATAGAGAGAGAGAGAGAGAGAGAGAGAGAGAGAGGTGGAGTAGTGAATGTATGTGGAACACATACAATCATACATACCCCAGCTGCTGCCTGCTTCTCTACGCATACTTCTCAAGAGCACAATTCAATTAGATGAAGAGATATTGCTAAATGAGTTTAATTCCTTGCGGGCTACTGTTGATAGCTTATTCAGTTACCATTAATTAGTCTAATCTCTTTTTCTCATGTATTGTTGGGAGCACATGCATATTCAAATTATAATAAAATTTTTGAAAAAATAAAATAAAAAATTGAATACCCATTGTGTTGTGGTAGAAGAAGGGTATGGTCCACATATGATAAATACATGGCACAATTTGATTGGTTTAAAAATAGAGCAAAAGTGCAACAATGATTCTGACTTTATAAATATAGCAAGGAAGATGTGTTAGCTAAGCAAAATGATTACAATAGTAGAAGGTCGAAACCCCTTTTGATCAAGGCTTAGGAAAAAGTCATCCTTCAAATTCCAATTTAAGCACATGATGAAGATACGAGACGAGACGAGACGAGATGAGATGAGATGAGATGAGAGAGCAAGTGTGATAATATGAAACCTTCTCGTCAAAGTAAGTGAGCTAAAAACAAATTTGAAAAAATTAGATGAGGGAGAGAAGTAGCCGTCACATTAGAGAAGGGCGTCCCCCATTACCCAAAAAAGGAACATCAAACGAGTCTCCGTCAATCCATTCGGTCGGGGAGGGCCTCATAGACATAGACTCCTTCCCAATTTCTCTTTCAAACTTGAAGAAATGTAAACAAAGGCGGTGTGGTCAGGTCGAGCTAACCCCCTACCCCCATTTCTTCACTTCATTGACATCTCTCTTTTTTTCTCTCTTTCTCTCTCTCGTGGGAGATGTGTGGACCCTACTTTACATCCCAACCAGCGGCGCCATTAGTCTTTACTTGGTTTAGAAGCTCACCCACCTCCCCTCATTTCACCCTCTCTCTCTCTCTCTCTCTTCATAAAAACACCCTCATCCCATTTATTATAAACAAATCCAAACACCACGCCATCACCTTCTTTGTCTTCTCTCTCTCTCTCTCTCAAACTCGTAGCCCATCCTTCTCTGCTACAAGTGCAACTATTTGTAGTTGGTTTTTTGCCTTATTTTATTGCAAACCCACAAACATTCAACCAATCATAGAGCGGGGAGAAGATAACGAACAATATAGAAAGAGGAATAAAGAGAGGGAAATTCCCAACATGAAAGGTGAATATGTAGAACCAAAGAGTGAAGCTTCCAGCATGTTCTCCAAGCTTCACCACCAACACCAACAGCACCAGCACCAGCACCAGCACCAGCAGCACCCACAACATCAGCACCAACAACAACAGCAACAGCAACAGCAACAACTCCACCACCCATTTTCGCATCCCTTCCACCAAGTCTCCTCCTCCGCCACGCAACGTGAATGCCAGCAACAAACCTCCGAAGACGACGACAGCGGCCGAAGCAGCGGTGGACCCACTAACACCACCCCACCGACGAGCCAGGCCCAGAAGCCCAGGCTCTCCTCCGACGGAGGAGACGGAGCCACCATCGAGGTGGTGAGGCGGCCGAGGGGCCGCCCGCCGGGATCCAAAAACAAGCCCAAGCCTCCGGTCTTCATCACCCGTGACCCGGAGCCCGCCATGAGCCCTTACGTTCTCGAGGTTCCCGGCGGAAACGACATCGTCGAGGCCATTTCCCGCTTCTGCCGCCGCAAGAACATGGGCATCTGCGTCCTCACCGGCTCCGGAACCGTCGCCAACGTCACCCTCCGCCAGCCCTCCCCCACTCCCGGCGCCACCGTCACCTTCCACGGCCGCTTCGACATCCTCTCCATCTCCGCCACCTTTCTCCCCGGCACCACGTCCTTCCCCGTCCCCAACGGCTTCTCAATCTCCCTCGCAGGCCCCCAGGGCCAGATCGTCGGCGGCCTCGTCGCAGGATCCCTCATCGCCGCCGGTCCCGTCTTCATAATCGCCGCGTCCTTCAACAACCCCTCCTACCACCGGATTCCATCCGAGGACGATGTCCATAACTCGGGCTCCGGAGGCGGCGACGGCGTTCACTCCCCGCCCGTATCGGGTGGTGGAGAAAGCGTGCACGCGCCGGCCGATTCATGCGGGATGTCCATGTACAGCTGTCACCTGCCAACCGATGTGATTTGGGCCCCCACTCCAAGACAAGCACCGCCTCCACCACCACCTTACTGATTCCTTTTTTTTTTTACTGTTAATTACTTTCGAGAATTTTAGGAGATGTATTTGTTTTTCTTTCGCTCAATCTGTCCCCTTTCATTAACCTCTTGTTTCATTTTGTTGTTAATGTTAATTAATTTAGCATTTAGTTTAAGTAAAAAGAGAATGGAAGCCGAAACGAAAAAAGAGTCTAGGGTTTCCGTTAGGACTGGTCTTTTCTTTCTTTAATGTTGGATGGATGGTTGGCTCCGATAGGTCAAAATCTCTCCTCCTGACATTCACATGGAGGGAGTGAGGGAGGAGTAAAGGATGATTGGCATGGAACATAATGCTGATTCGATTGATTTTCCCTGACGATGCCAGCTTCTTGATTTGGATAAAGTGTGTGGCAGAAGAGAACGTGGCTGGGGTTCTGCCTGCCCACTGCCACTGCCTGCCAGGCTCCTTTCTCAGCGGTTTTGCTTTGTCCAAGACGCTCTTGAAAGTTCTCTCTCTCTCTCTCCCTTCTCTTCCCCCCACCCTCTGCTTTCCATCTGATACAGTTTTGTACTTTGGTTTGTCTCTTTTTCTCTCCCTGCTGCTTGCCTGAGAGAGGTAAAAAGAAAAAGCAGGAAAAGACTTTGGTGAAAGCTTCCTCTTCTCTCTCTCTCTCTCTCTCTCTCTTTCTCTCGTTGAGCTGTTGGTCACTATAGAGACAAAGCAGCACCCGTGCATTGTAGTGTAGCTGAGAATGGCTGTTTTTGTAAAGAACCCAAAGGATGGGTTGCAAAAGTACAAAACTATTATTATTGGAGGGAGGGGGGGTTTGGGTTGGGGGTGAAGAAATAAGAATCAACTTCTTTTGTTCCTTCACATTATTGTGGAATGCTTCGAAAACGATATCTCATGTTTGTTTTCTTCCTCTCACTTATAGCAACGGTCAGGGTTTTAATTAAACGTGTCTGGGGAGGGCACGGGAGTGTTGTTCTATCATCTATATCAATCTCTTTTTCCTTGCCCATTAAATAAAAGAATAAAGGGGGAAATGGGTCCTTTGATCAACGAAAGTTTTTAAATGCTTCCTGGTGTAATCCTATAGTTAATTACTATTTTCTTTTTTGAAATAATTCTTTTCCCTTAAAAGCAATTCAATGAACAAAATCTTGTAGAGGAAGTAATTGATCAAATCACAGAAATTTAGTCCTCTATAGTTGATGAGATATTATCGATCGAATGTAAAAGAAAAAAAAAAAAAAAAATTTAATGACCGACTAACGATGCCATATAAGCAAGATCAATTTTCTTTCTGGTTTAGTATAGTTGTTACATTGTGAATCTTATTCTTATTAATATGTAGGATGTATCCTACTGATGGAAAATGTTTAGGGTATTCTATAGTTTTTACAACTTATAAATTTACATTGTAGCTTACATTTTATAATAATTATTTACATATGGCCTGTTATTTGACAATTCACATTTTAATAGTTGATATGGTAAGTATTACAGTGCACTTAAACGTGGTAATCTATATTATAGAGACTCTTAAGTCTTGTGATAAAGTCACGTGGATTGACACATCAATTTGTAAAGAATTTGTAGTATCGTTAGCAACACTCACTTATGAGCGATGTTATCTCCCTCTTTGTCCAGTAAATTTCTAAGTGTATCGGGAACGCACGTGATAATGTGCCCTCCAAATGAGTTTGGGGTCTAAGGTCTTCACAAAATATATGACATTGGGTGTTGGATCCCAAATTTGAACCAGTTTCCTGATTCCTTTCTCCATTAACTAGTTTGCTGACTTATCAAGCCCTAGCTTAGGCAATGGGATGAAATTCCAAGCAATATTTTCTTGTGAATTAATCATTGGATACTTGTTTTCTGTGAGATCAGCTTAATTACCTTCATGACCAGCAGAATATATAGATTCACAAATTTCAACCTTCTAGGATATATTGGAAATCTTTCTAGAAAGCTATGGCTCCTTCAGATGGATACAGAAGACCACAAATTTTTCTACCACTTATGTCATACTTTTTTCTTGTTCTTTTTTTTCTAGGCATTTATGTGACTATTATTGAAACCCATGACTATCTTTTCCTTAGTGTATCACCTTATCTAAATGGTATGGTGATTGTTTCCTTGGCCACTAAATCTGAACAGGTTTTTGTAATTTGATTATCACCATCTGGGTCAACATCTTTTGAATGCTAATCCCCTCTTAAAATAAATTACCCATTTGAAAATAACCTTTTTGGCTTTTGCTATTGTTTCTTCTTTGGCTGTAGCAATGGAGAATAAATGAATGGCTTAAAACAAGAGAATTCATGAAAAAGTTGCACATGATCAATGCAATTCAGTGTTCTTCCCAACTAATTCAAACTTTGGCTTTTCCAAAAAAATCCATAGTAGTGCCAAGATGGTTGCTCACAACCTAGCACACTGCATGATTGTTATCTTTTTCTGCTTGCAGTACTAGCTTTATAGATCATCTCTTTTTTCATCTCATTTCTTTTTCAAATAAACTTTCGGATATGCAGATAGCATGAGGAAAATAAAAACTTGGGTATAGTATAATTGAACTAAAACCTATAGATTTAAGCTTTTAAGTTGTGTGGTGTCCTAACATCTTATATTATAGTCTCACTAAAAGACTCCTTAGTCCTTAACAAGTAGTATCAAAACGATTCAAAACAAAACCAACGGTAGAGTGGCATAAGCACAAACAATGGTCTCTAGAATAAGAACGAAAGTGCAAAGTGCGGGGTATGGACGATGATTTCTGGAGTAAGGGGCAAACGTGTATGGCACAGACAAACTTAGATAACACGTGTGATCAAAATTAAACCAAAACTCATATTCTTAAAAATATATTATGATGTTATTGAAAAGCTCTGAATCTCACTAACAATATTCAAGACGGGGAAATTTAGTGCGAAAACAAGAACCCTAAACAATTGTTAGTAGTCAAACAAAATATCTTGATCAGTTTTTGTTACTGTCGCAAAATATTTTTATTAAGTGATTAAATGTATTTTTTATAATTAGTTCAAGTGTTTTGAGTAATGTAAATATTAGGGAAAACCACAGATTATTAGTTTGAAATTAAGTGTAATCCAGAAAGATTCGGTTTGACAAATTCAGGATTATGTCAACAAGACATGTCTGAAGGCGCTAACATTTGATTTTCTCCAAAACCAATTATTATTTTTTTATTTATTTCCAAGTTGGATGAATACTACACTGTAAAGACATCCTTATCATGTTCCATGCAGACAAAATATGTTTTTCATCATCTGGCGTCTCTTTCCTTGACCGTGCATGTCTTCAGGTTTGATTTCTGATGATCGATGATGAGGTTCAATTCGTCGGCGCACCATGTTTTTGATTGAACATCTCAACGGCTGTGGAGCCGTTATTGAGCCACTAGCACACTAAATTCTGAACTCGCCTTTCTACGATATTTTTTCCTCTAGGCGGTGCTAAGCCTAATGATATCTCCAGGCGTTCACGATTGACTTGGTTGCCGTTGTGTCGGGGATTTTTCTGTGGAATTAGATTGGCAAAATCAGATTGTCCATTTGGTTTGGGACTTTTTTGGAACTATGTAAACCACTTTAATTATATATAATCAAAGTTCTATTCTCAGTTATATATATGGGAAAAATATAAAAAAGCCCCCCAAACTACCAGTCGTTTTCGATTTAGCCCCATGATGTTCCAAAAGTCATAAAGTAGCCCTCTAAACTACCAAACTTTTGCATTTTGGCCACTCCGTTAGTCAAAACCGTCAGTTTGGATGGAAACTACAAAACGACGTCGTTTGGTTACGGGTAAGTTACTACAATACCCTTGTATAAATCTTTTTTTTTTTTTTTTTTAAACAATAAGTTAAACGGCGTCGTTTTGCTATAAGCTCATTAAGCTTGAATTGGGATTGCCGGAGAAGAGAACCACCGACAAAATGACAAACATGATATTTATTAATTGCTCGCAGAAAAATCAATGCAGAAGAAAGAAATCAAACGAGTCTCTCTCCACTTTCATCTTTTGATTTGCTCTCCATTTCTGGTTTTCCACCTGTAAGCTTGTGTTTTTGCTTATGAGAAAAGAAATCAAAGCAAGTCTCTCTCTTCTTTTCACGGTTTCACCTTCTGGGTTTCTCTCTTCATTTTTGGGTTTCTAGAAACCTTTTGAGTTTCTCTCTTCATTTTTGGGTTTCTGATGAAATTATATCGGTCATTCAGAACCGCATGTACTGATCATTGAATGAGAAAATCTTGGTATTTGACCAATTTTATTAGACAAAAATGATACTTGTAGTTCAATGGGTATTTCAAAATTTAAGCAAAAGGCCAGGAAGGCAGGAATTAACTATATGTTCGACCATTACAAAAAGCCAAACCAAAACAACCCATCAACTTATATTCCAATATCTCCCCTCCCCGGACGCTAGATTGAATCAACAAGGTCGTTAGGGGTGCCATGAGCAAAGAATTTCAACGGAAAACAGAGAGAGCAGAGGAAATACAGAGCAAAACCATTTGAGAAAATTTTAGTTTTTTCGTGGAAGACAATGACCCCTTAACAGATTTTATATAGGAGCAAATGGCAGTGACCCAGGCGGGTCTGGCCAGACACAGCCATGGGTCATTGACCCAGGCGGGGCACCTGGTGACCCACGGCTGGGTCTGGCCAAACCCGCCTGGGTCACCAACGGTAGCTAAGGAGTTTACGGCAATGAAGAATAAAGGGATGATGAGCGATGATTTTAATCAGAGTGGACAAGGTAGAAGAAAGGTTTCCGGCGATGATTTTAACCCAGTGATGATTTCCGAAGATGAAGAAGAAAGGGAGAAGAAAGCTTTGGATCTCTAACAAGGGCATTTTCGTAACTTAACCTTAATAAAACGGTGTCGTTTCATGGTTTCCGTTCAGACTAACGGTTTTGACTAACAGAGTGGCCAAAATACAAAAGTTTGGTAGTTTGGGGGGCTACTTTATGACTTTTGGAACATCAGGGGGCTAAATCGAAAACGGCTGGTAGTTTGGGGGGCTTTTTTATATTTTTCCCTATATATATTGTTTATTTTGACTTTTCTATACTATTGCTTAGCTGATAATTAGGGTTTTTCTTTGACATAATAAACTACTATTAAGGGCATTGAATGTAGACCCTCCTTTACTGCAGTTTTGCCTCATAAAATGACAAGAAATGTCAATTTTCACGCCACAATTACACTATGCCACGTGACATGGGTTAATAACTTAATAGTCTTTGAATTATTTTTTGTTAAAAAAATAAAAGGGATATTAGCCTATATATACTGCGTTAACATAATTGCAGTGTGACGTATAGCATTACTCTAAAATGACATATTGATCGGAGTGAAAAGTCGTCGTTAAATTATCTTAATGAGATGATGGTAAATAACATGTCTTTGTAGGCGAAAAGTCTATGCCATTAGCAGATATTAGGGAGCCACCCTTTACCTGTTCCAAATTTATCTCTATTTTTTTTTTTTTCTTTAAGGGTAAAGGAACAATTACAGGCGAATTTCCTAACTGAACTTTATCATTGTAGCACCTTTTCAACTAGAGCACCAATAAAAAGAGGCTAAGATCGGCCGGCAATGTTGAAGATTCGCAAGCACTCCCTTAAGACGGGTAGAGTCATAGTTTAACTCTAATCCCGTTAAGTGCATAGATGGGTAGGGATTAATAGGCATGGATTTTGTCCTCTTAACATCATGTCTGTTGACACTTGAATCCATTTTTTCTCCGCACTTGATTACTAAGAGTAAAATCTCTTATCACTAATAGTACTAGCAACAGACTCTCATTTCCTTTCTCCAAATATAGAAGAAAAAAAAAATTAAAAACCCACCTACAAAAAAAAAAAAAAAAAAAAAAAAAGACCTACTTCAAGTACTCTAATTATAAGCCAACCACTCTAGTGATAGTTCCAAATTTACTTAATTTTATGATCGTGCACCATTCTATAAGACCTTTTTCAGGTTTGCAATGCCCTATAATTAGTTAAATTGTTATTATTTAAAAAAAAAAAAAAAAAAGAATTGCCTAACTTAGTCCATATAAGGCTGCCACTGTTAAAATAATCATTTAGTTTGACTATGAAATTATTCAATTCACCTCTGCAATAGATGCAGACATCAATCTGGACTTTCAAGAACAAATTATTCTCAACACTGTAGCCTAAATACAGATACCACCATTAGGGTTTTTGCTCAGACTTCCATCCATGAAATGAAATTGTATATATATATATATATATATATATATATATATATATATATCTTCATCCGACAAATAGAATATCATCAATAATTAATCAAATTTGCATGCCTCCTAGATTGTTGCCAAGGAAGCCAATGTTGTTACTTATTCTTCTAGGTATCATGTGTTTGTTTCATTTACCACATTAAAAAATTGGGCTGTCTCCTTCTGATCCTCTATATGCACGTGGGTTTTTATTTTCGTTTTTTAATTGTGGCTTTGCTTCTTCGGAGAGATTGGGTTATGGGTAAAAGATACAAAAGGTTAAATGCCGACAAAAACATCGTTTTCTTTAGTTGGGTGACTTGCAATATAAGTATGTCCTGCATGGCATGGAAGCTGATGACTGGTGTCTGCCAAACTTTGTACGTGTCCGGCAACCATTTCATCCCGGATTATCATTTCTCATATTATCCCGGATTATCATTTATTCATGATACCAGAATAAATGTTTGGAGTTCGAACTTCATCTCCGTGAATCACCTTCCAATTAGTAAAAAAAAAAATTACATGAAAACAACGAAACAAAAACAAAAACAGACCAACAAAGCTAGAAAACTGTCCTTGATTAACAACAATCGATCCCTAGCTTCTGTCTGTGTGTCAGTCAAATAATTAAGAAAGTGTTTATGGATGAAAAGGAAGATGATCAATTAATTAGCAGTTCAAATAATTGAATATTCCTGTTGATTTTCCAAGCAACGGCATCTATAGTGGGACCATGAGGGAGATTATAAACTCTATCTAATAGATAAATGTGCACTTACTTTTCTAAAAGTGTGCCGCTAAGTAAAGTAAATGGATTATTAATGTAGTTGCCAGCAACCAGCAACTTCAGCCATAGGCTAATAAGGAATACTTTCCTCTTTGGGTCAAGAAATAGACCCAAGATTTCTGTTTATGATAAAAAACAAGGCTTAATCATGGATTTGTTGATACAAAAAGAATCATATCCTAGTTGGTGATCTGACTAATGACATAACAATTAATTATATTTCCACCCCACGATTCATTTCAACAAATAGAGGTAGAGATTAGTGCTACGAGTAGTCGTTTCATTGATCAATGCATATATATATATAGTCAATGCAAATATATGGGCACTGCTCAAATTTGAAAATTAATTTTGCTGAGTGATTTGAGATTGATATATTAATGCATGCTGCATATAACCCCACCATATATGTCATATATAGTGCATAGATTAAATGAATAAGGAAAAAAATAGAAGTGCGATGACTTCAATAATTCTATAGACTTAACAAACTACATCATTAAAAGACAAGTCCTATTATTCGAAAGGGAAAATAAACAAAAGCTGGCAAGTATATATAATCGCTAGCTATGAAAAGAGAAATACGAGGATTTTTCTTCGTGTTCTCGTCATGTTGAAATTATTATTTTTTTTTTTTTGCATTTTTAGAAAGAAAAAAAAAATATCTCCGTAAGATTAACAGAACACTAAGAGAAACTATAGCATTCCTCATGTGAAAAATATTTCTTCCAATATAATTTGAAAACTAAGGAAATTAACATTCATTTTGGAATGGAAGGATTAAGTGATAGCTTTCATATGTGTGCAGTAGACAAAATTCGACGCTGTTTTTATTTTTATTAGCACCGAAACAGGGGCAATCATGCATCCTACATCATTAAAATAATAAGAGAAATGCTACACACTTTCACTCTCATTCTTATTCCTATACTTTTAAGTGCACGCTCTCTAATATGACAATAAAAATCAACATTCGATAAAATAATAAATAAAAGTAAGTGTAACATTGATCAAATAATAGTTTTTATTTCCAAGTAGAAAGTAAAAACTTGATGGTAAGTATTTGGAAGTATCGAGAAAAAGAAAGGCCGGCATCCGGAGCCTTGGGGGAACTTTTTCCCAATGGCAGCCAAAATTTGCTTATGTTACGTACAAACATCAAGATCAAGACAAGCTAGCGTGTTCAATGATTAAATTGTTCAAAGCATAATGATAAACCCAGATCCAATAATAACCTTGAACCGTGTGGGAAACCTATCATGCTTGCAAAAGTGCCTCAGCCCAGATGGCAAAAAATCATGCAAAACATATCCCTTGCTTTCAGCCGAAAAGAAGAGCAATGGACTGTAATTTTATCAAGATTTCGACCACCTTTTTTGTCTGTTGCTGCTGCTGCTTTGTTCAACATATCTGCAAGACATATAATATATTTCGGTAGTGTGGCGGTGCGACTTTTTTCATGCTTGTTATCAGGGGCTGAACAACATGGTTTAATTTAATTAAGTCTCCCCAAATCATCATGTTTTCTCTAAATATCACGTTTTCTTTAAATTAATAGTGCATGTTTATTATTAATTTTAGCTCCATCGATCCATGCTTGTCATGAATGTAATAAGCTACCCCCAACTACTTCAGGAGCAAGTGGGAGAAACATTAACTCTGGTTTAGCACATAAAATTACACTGACATGTAATTTTTCTTTTGAAAGAACATTCAAGGCTCTATTAATCAATCAATCAAAAATTATAGATTACTCTTCTCAAATAATTTTTGAGATACAATTAAGGATTTCTTCCAACCATTCTTTTTCTATACCCATGTTCGCCGCCATTTTTGCAATATGGTGAACGGCAAAATTGGCGTTACTACTTACATAGTTAATCTCCCAGTTATTATGCACTGACATGTAATTAATTGATTTATGTTCCCTTTTTTTTTTCAATATAATTGAAAAAACTTGGTTTTATACAAATACCTTTTTGTAAATACCTTTTGATAAGGATATTCCAGTTCTTTTGTAATCTCAATTGAAAATAGAAACAACCCTTGTAAAAAGATAAAAAAGAAAGGTTCATGCAACTGGCAACTTGTTGATCATCTGTCCATCTGCATACGGCAACAACCGAGAATATATGAGGGGGCCCCTGTTGTCCAATGTGTCGGTTATAAGACAAGACACATGCTTTTAAAGTTTGGTGAGGGCAGGGAGTGATCAATCAATTATGGCGGGCTAATGTTGCTGAATCATCCCATCTCATAAATTGGTGTGAATTATCCATGCATTTTTCATTTTCCAGTACCTTTTTTTCTGTTTTCACAGAGGGACTTCCCCTTTGGCCGGCTTTCTGCTTGCTGCCATGTCCCAGCACATGCATTTCCCCATTTAAGAACATCCCATAGACAGGTTTGGTATACCCTAGAATATAGGTTCCACTTTAGATTTTGTTGACGTTATGATGGAATTGGGTCAGGCTTTGTTTCAACTGGGTTTCAACTGGGTTTGAGAAAACGTTTAATTTTTACCGTCTAATCTCTTCGTGTCAATTGGTTTATAATACTAAACATGTGTTACTATGATCTTGTCTAACTAAAATAGCCACTCAAATCGCTTCTTACTACTTTTTTAACTTATAAAAAAAATTAATTAATTAATTAAAAAAGAAAAAGAAAAAAACACAGTGGGTTTAAGCTTGTTTTGGTCAATCCAAGAGAAAACTAAGCATATTTATGATTAGTCATTCTTAGAAGAATGGAAATAGGATAATCTTCCCTGAAATGAAATGAAATGAAATTAGTAGTATTTGTCATATTTATATAATTATGTATGTTAAATTATCGGTTATTCTAAAAATTTAAGCTGATAAGAAGAGATAAATTTAATTATTTAATCAGTATTTTAACAATGTATATACCATTAAATACATAAACTTGAAAGCTTAATTCGTAAAATAAAAATGATCATTGTCCTAATAAATGAACTTTTTAATACACGATACTTTGATTGAAAGTGGATAAGATAAGCATATTTTTCTTTTCAAAAAACATGTAAACTTTATATATACCATTAAATGCATTAGTTTTAAATCCCATCATAACGACCGATGCCATTGCATTTGGAAAGGATGGTAAACCTAATGGATCGTGAGCCATAAATGAAGGTACTTACGTGTACGATGCTGATTGTCCTTTGAGATTTGAAAGTCAAAAGCTGTCATAATAGGAGCCCATCCCAAAGTCAATGAATGAATAAAACTTCTCCTACTCTATCCAGAGACAGAGACCACATAATTATAAAGGAAGAGTCGCGTGTCGTGTTCTTAGTTCCCCACGTGGTTGTCCTCTTTTTCTTTTGTACTTATCACGGTCGCATCCTTGACTTTATCTCCTCTTTGGGCACCGGCGATTAACCCAACTTGTACCGGATTTGAAAGAAAAATGAGAAAAATACGTGTGAGAGTGAGTTAATGAGAAGATTTTGAAACGATGGAAATTTATGGGCCACAGTGGCACTCTTTTTCAATAGTTGCAGCTCTTTCAAGAGTTTGAAAGAGTCGTATTACTTGCCACGTGCCGAGGGACAAGACAGAAAACTCACACAAAATACCGATGAAATAATCCTCTTATTCACCTAATACCTTATCCCTTTAGCCACGTAGCACATTGCAACTCGATCAAGCGCTTGTTGCTATCTTTCATGAAGAGACAATTCCCACAAAAACCTATCACTCATGGGAAATAATTGCATGGTTAAGAGTCCACTCCCGACACACGCCTTCGCGCTTAGTGCAAGATAGAGCCCTTGCTCAGCAAAAGGAAAATGGAAGAAAAGAAGGGTATATAGTAAACCCCCGCTCCGGCATGAGGCCCGTCCAAATTTAAGGAATCCAAGATTAAGGGCTCGTTTGGTTCGTGCATTGAGTATTTCGTTAAGAAAATGAATAGCTATTACTAAGAATAGGAAAAAGTGAAATATAATAGTTATTCATATTCCTTAGTTTATCAAAAAAAAGTACATCACCCCTCTTAAAAAAATAAATAAATAAATAAAAACTAGAATTGCATGGGTGGCGGCCACTCCTTAAATTCTAGGTTTACCTTTTTCTTTTTTCTTTTTTTTTTTTTTTAATAAAAAACAAATTTTAGGGTTAAAATAAACATTTTGAAAAAAATTAGTTTTTTTTTTTTTTAATGTAAAAAGCTGTCAATTTCTTTAGAAATAGTTAGTCTTCTCATTTTAAGAGGAATAACTATTTATGTGTAAGGGATTAATGATTCCTACAGAAATAACTATTCCTAAAAATAGGTCCTTATCAAACAAAACGGGCCCTAAATGTGCTAGTTAACCCAAATCTTGAGATGTGACCTTAATTGAACCCAAACCTAACTGTCAGACATGCTTAATTGTTATAAATATGAGGAAATCCAAATCCATTGTGGTACAGTCGTACAGACTGTTGTAATATAAGCATTCTCTCTACCTCATTGATATTATTAGATTTGGTACATTTAAGGAGAGGGAGAGGGAGAGAGAGAGAGAGAACGAGAACAATATTCCACCAAAATAGCCATTAACATTTTATGGTCAGGGTTAAAAATGTGTGAGATGGGATTTTATTGTTATTAATCCTCCCACCCAAAAACTAGTTCGGTAGTTTAATGAGGGCAACCGAGTGACAAAAATGATTTATGGCTGATTCATTTATATAAAGAAACTTACAAGGGTATATTACACGCAGGCCCCTCTAAACTGTTATTTACCAAATGTATTATAACCAAATGTTTAATAATCTCTTCTTTCCCTCAATGATTTTCTAAATATGCCAGAGTTAACATCGTGGAAGAGGTTAGATCCTAATCTCTCTGAGTCAGTCTCCCTGTAACTACTACTAGTAACTAACTTTCTACTTTGTCTAGTGTCAGAAAGCCAAAAAGGAACACTTCCCTCTGTTCGAGATCCACTTGTTTCGGGTAAACCCGAAGCTTGCTGCTCCGAATTAGAAAGGGGTGAATGCCTCGAGCACAAAGGAGAAGAAGAGGAGGAAGAGGAAGTATCAGAATCAGAAGGATTCCCTGAATTAATGTTCCAACAACGTCCTGAATCGCCAAATATGAAGTCAGACAAGTCGTCGGTGCTGGTAGAGTCGCGGGTGCTATCTGTGCTGCAGGAACCTTCATCGGAGTTGTTGCTAATAAGGGAAGAATTGTCACTTGATGAGTCCTCTTCTAGTATTTTTTGCAGCTGGGGGGGGTATCTTGAATAAAGGGATTCAAAGCTGGCAGAACTGTCCGTTGAAATTGACTGCGGTAAATTGGGGGCAGCAGCCGCAGCACTGGAACGTGCAGAGGCAGACCTTAATTTGGATGCAGTATTCTTCCCATTTATCCAGGAAGGAATGGCTTTATTCTTGGAGTCGGAAGAAATAATTCTGTTCCTTATCAACCGTGGAGCCCTTGGTGAGCACCTGTAAGGCAGTTCAATTAGTCACACATCCATGCAATAGAGATTACAGAAATCTTAATCTTAAATGATTGAAAAAATAATAATGTTAAAGAGTCCTGAGATCTATTACCGGGCATAAAGAAGCATGTATGCCCCTTTTGTCAAGACCCTTTCACGTTCCACAACAGTCACCTGCATGACCATCTCAATGGTTAAAAATTCTGGGTTTTGTTGCAAAATACATTAATGTTTCCATACGCACAATAAAAAAATAGACATTGATGCCCTATATTGCACTCGTAGCTTCTACAAAGGTATGAGAGTGACTTTTAATAGGTCCAACCATTAAATCCCAGATCTAAAATACCAAACTGATCCTTCATGCTCCTATTCATAAAGAAACAACATTTTTCTAACAGATTTTCCAATTTCCCTTCTATCTTTATAAATGTAGGTAATAACATCATCACCAATAAGTACAGTGAAACATCAGTCTAGAAATCACAAGTAATAGGACATAGCTCCACAGTCACCCTCACCCAAATGCAACAAATTGTTATACAATTCCAATTAAAACAAACCTTAAAGGTGTACTGAACTAAAGCAATAACACTTAAAACGCCAAAAAAAAAAAAAAAACCCCTTCATCGGAAGGGAGGTGGCGAGAGATCTTTGGTACAATCCAAAGAGCCCAATGCTTAAGGTGGATAGAGGGAGATGAAAGTATCTGGCAAAACAACATGCTGTATCATGAATGAAAATTGATCGAGAAATGCAGGTTAATGGAATTTGAGAACTTACAGTGCTGTCATCAATCTTGAACCACTTGTTTTGGTTATTCTTAACATAGCATACATAATGACCAGAAAACGATGCATTCATGATGTCCAGGTGGACCACCACTCCATAAAGCTTATATATAGGCGATTTATCACTTGTCCCACTAGTAAATGGCGCCAAGTCCAGGATCTCTGGAAACTGAATTGGCTTATTGAGCTTCCCAAATTTACCAGACTGTAAAAGAATCATTAGTGAGTAAAACAGTATGGTATTCCAACAACATACAGCAAAATATCGTCCTTGATTGAAGTATCATAAGCATTACCTGAAATCGCTTAAGTGCTATTGTAAGGATATTCGGAGCCTCCATTACTGTCAGTTTCTTTTTGGCCCTCTCATAAGATTGGCATCTGATTAAAATAATAACAGTAGATTACTACAATGTGGGAACCACCATTTGTAAAGCCAATAGTTTGAAAGAAAATAGGCTTTCATGAATGAAAGTACCAACTACATAAACTAAGCACAAACTAAAGGACAGATCAATGAGCAATCATCCAAAGGCAAAGAAAAGATGCTGCTTCAACATAAGCCAATATGAGAGACTCCAACATCATGCCAATTCAAAAATGCGAACTACATTTCACAGACGAGATCACCTGCACCCTTCCCAACCACCTCTTCCAAAAAAACAAATAGTAATACGGAGAAAAAAAAATGGTTTTAACACTAACAATTTTGTTTTTTTTTTTTATTAATAACTTTTTTGGTACCTGGGTTTTAATGTTTTTATTTTTCTCCCCCTAGGTTTTAAAAAGACAAATCATTTTGGAAAAGACCGAATCACCACCTCCGTTAATTTCCGTCCATCCCTTTGGCATTGGGGGTGATTCTGCCACCCCTAGAGGGGCCGCAGGGGGTGGCCAAAGCCACCCCTATGGCCTACGAGGGTGGCTCGGCCACCCCCAAGGGTCTTGGGGGTGGTTTCAGCCACCCTTTTTTGGCCCTTGGGGTGGCCGAACCACCCCCTTTGGCCTTGGGGGTGGTTCGGCCACCCCTAGACCGACCTTGGGGGTGGCTCAGCCACCCCTAAGGTCAAACTGAGGGCGGTTCGGCCACCCCTAGACCGGCCTTGGGGGTGGCTGAAGGTCAAACTGGGGGTGGCCAGCCACCCCTTGCCGTTAATTGGGATGGACGAAAATTTACAGAAGTGGTGATTCGGTCTTTTCCAATATCTGAGGAACTAGATTTGTCTTTTTTAAAACCCAAGGAGGAAAAAAATAAAAACATTAAAACCCAGGTACCAAAAAAGTTATTAATCCTTTCTTTTTTTTAACCATAGGGCATCCCCAACCCATCAAAGAAACACTGATCCCTAGAACACACATGATCTTCCACAAACTACAAATCACACTAAAAGAGCTATGTTCAATTCTTTATAAAAGTTTTACATGTGGTCGAACAAATATACTTCAGGCAAACAGTTACTGTTTCAGTGCATGAACATATAATATAAATGTTTGTTATGACTATATGCATTGAACATCCTTTTACGACACAGTCATACCATAAGAGAAAAGTTGCACTATAATCAAGAAAATTTCTTCCATACTTTATAGCTGAGACGAAAGAATTTAATTAAAGGTCGACACTAGATTACTTCAAATGTTAGATCCTGAATTCTAAGCACAAATCAAGAAAACTTTCTTTTGCAAAAAGTTCTTAGCCATGACAGGGAGAAACGGAAAACTGACTAATTAAAGTTATGTTTTACATGTCCACTGAAGTATAACATTCAGGTTAACAAATAAATCAATAACTACTGTATTTTAGCAACAGAATTATCTGTTGATACTAAACCAAAAATATGCTCTCAAGAAGTTCATAAATCTAGGTAACCAAACCAACCTGCTACATTGGTATTTGTTTTCACCATCCAAAATCTCAGTACGCGTATATTGATGAAGAGCCTCTTCCAGGGTTCCTATATCTCCTTCTATCTCAACAGTAAGATCCATCATCCTTTCCTGCCGCTCAGACTTTCCATGGCACTTTGTGCACTTAATCTGCAAGCAACAGTATCAAATTTATCTGCATTACTGACACTCCAGAAGAAAACTAACTTATCACAGTTTGTCAGTAGGATTGGATTTGGGACAGTTATAGTATTCTAGTTTTGGGACAGATAAACAGTGGATTTGTTGAACGTATAGCTCTTTTTCTTCTTTAATGACTCAGAATCCCTCCAAGACAGAGCCACTTCATATACCAATTCCAAAACCCTTTAAATTAACATTGAACGTATAGCTTTTTGGATACGGTTAATCTCGTAAAGAACATATATTACCTTTGAACGGAGGTAGCCTCCAAATGTAAGGCCTATTAGAGTGGTGTCTTCTTCCAAAGAGCCAGATGCAGGTATGCCAGCTTCCTTAAGGCAAACAGATTGCATTGTATCAATGGCATACCTGTTATTTAAATTTTTTAATTAACTCATACATTACTCTTTAAAAGTTGATCCACAGAGAAATAGTTAAGGCATAAAATTACTTATGAAGTCCAGAAAATCAGAAAGCCCACCTCAGGAACTCATGGGCATCCTCTTCTCTCCCATTACCAAGCTGACTTCCAACATTTTTTAGTTGTGAAAGTATCCCAATAGGAGAGAGTGGAGATTTCTCTTCCTTTGCCTTCAATATTAAACTTTCAAACTCACAGATGAAACACGCTTCTTTATTTACACCTGCAAATAGAAAATAATTAAATAAAGAATAAATAAACTTCATCTTGTACAAGAGTCACCTTGGTAAATAGCCAACATTTAATAAAATACAGGATGGAGCTGTGATCATAAACATACAGGCTCTTGAATGAATGCCTTGAAGAAAATAAGAATTCAAAGGAGGAGTAAATGCCAAGCACTGGAGCACAGCATTAGCATAGCAGCTGCAGAAAAAAAAAAGGGAGGGGTAAAATATAAGTTCAAGCAGCAGGAGAAAATTCTTTGTACGAGAGGCAACTCAAACAAAAGAAAAGGCAGAAGGCAAGATTTCAAAATCAGCAAAGTCCTTATTCAGCTATGGAAAATGGAAAAACTAAATACCTTCCTTACACATAATAGTAAGATCTCATCATAATACATGAAGATAAATTATCCATACATGGATGATATCTATTTAGACAAAAGTAAACCATCAAGCAAGTTGCAATTCAATTGACAACTCACTAGCCAGCACAGTAAATTTATAACGCGCTTACATACAGGCACATGCTTCAAGTGGGAATGCCCGTCCATAGACAATTTCAAAAGCATATCCAGCAAAAAGTAGTTTCTGTATGTGCACATACAAAAATATTTATGCATAGGGCCAGAGCAATTTAGCAAATAATATGATCATCCTTATATACTCACACATTGACTAAGAAAATTGCATGAAATAAAAATGTTCTGGATTCACTCTGTTTGGTGCAGAAAACCTATGGATGTCACTTGTTACACAGGTATGCACATCTATATCTACATCTGTATGTGTGTGTGAATAAAAAACAAATTAGAGCATACAGAATTGACAACATCCTACTGATCATTGACCCATACAACATACACTGAGTATTAAATCAATCAGCCAGTGCTGCTGCTATATCCTGCATCCTGCTATTAAAGAAGTTGAAGCAGACAGATACAAGATTACATGAACTTATCAAAAACATACAACCACACATAACCAAGCACCTATTTACTTCAAGTACACAGTTCCCATAAACAACAACCATTCTACCTTACCTGTTCCCACTGTTAATAAGACCACAAGGGCGCAATTCCACCTTGTTCCAATTGTAGAGCTTGACAAACACTTCATATGGAAATAGCCCCTGCAAACATAAATACATAGTCAACAAAAAAGTCCTATTGCATCCAAGAGTTAAATTTTATGGATGCAAAGAGCACAAGTTGAAGAAAAACCTTGTCGGTGTATCTTCCAGCAACCTCACACCCATCACCTAAAGGGTAGTGTTTTGACAATTTAGATCCTCTGAACTGATCAACAACCTTCCGTACAGATGTTCTCAAGCCATTCCTAGCATTTGGACAACTAGTATCCTGAGAGGATAGAGCAGCAATAGCCTGAATGCCATCAACCTTTCCAGATTTAACCACAGGAACCGAATGCCCTTCAGCACTTGAAGATAAGCAAGCATCGGAAGAACAAGATGATAAACATCTGACTTCTCTAGACTTCAAATGATGTGAAGTACTCCCCAGGTCATTAGCAACGTGCTTTGAACCTCCAGAGCTCGACGATGGCAGTTTACTGACATTGGGAGCATCTGTACTTATTGAATCCCGCAGAGTGCTTGTAGATAGATGATCATATGAAGAAGAAGCTGCCATAGATTTAACTTCTCTGGGTTTCAACATATGTGAATCACTAGTGCCATTATCAGTACAACGAGAGCCGTCATGGTTCAAGCGTGCAGATTTCTTGACCTTTGGAGCACCAACACTAATATTTTCTGATAAAACTGCTCCACCAACCGGCTTAGTGATCTTCGAAGAACCTGGAAGAGCATCATCTAATATTATGCCTCTTACCTTGGCACCTTGTGCATGCAAAGGAGTACTTTCAGAAAGGTTGAATGAGAAATGTAAGACAGAACCAGAATCAGAAAATTTTCTGTTATA
Source organism: Corylus avellana (assembly GCF_965113065.1). Taxonomy (NCBI): domain Eukaryota; kingdom Viridiplantae; phylum Streptophyta; class Magnoliopsida; order Fagales; family Betulaceae; genus Corylus; species Corylus avellana. Next base: position 18,686,533 of record NC_142498.1, read on the forward strand.
AGCTCCATTAGAATTGGACAGTGCAGAATTACTGGGGGCATCACTTGTGGACCCAATGGAGTCAGGAGCTGACCCCGAGAAACCAGAAGACAATATACAGGGCTCAGCAATCGAATCCACATGCAAGTGACTAATGCCCGAACCTGAAGAACTAGTTGATGCACACTGACCCACAACATCACTACAATCAGGTTTAGTCGGATTACGTTTACTTGATTTAGCAAGATGATCTACAGAATCGACTAAACTAGCAAATTTTGGCAATAATGGCTTCCCTTGATTCATGTTCTTAACATTGAAACTAGTCTCAAGCATGTCAAGGGGATTATCAAACAGATGTACATCTGATCCCCCAGAGTCATTTGAACTCATACTCTCACTCACAGAAACATCATCAGATACTCCGCCACTAGCAGTGGAAGCAGAAAATCCAGAGAATGGAGTACCAGATGATTCCGAAGAAGAATTAGTCCCTTCGCTATCTTGAAGAAACTCGTCTTTAATATCAGCAGCCTTCTCACATGGAGACTCAGGAGAATGGCCAGACTTGGACAATGCAGGTTCTCCAGGAAACGTTTTGATTGGATATGCATGCTGCCTTCCTTCAGTCTCAAAACTGTCATCATTGCTTTCATGGTTGTCTCGCTCTGTCAACTTGCTTCCCACATCACTAATCCGATGAGTGTTACTAGCAGGATGACAGTCCTCCCTGTGACCTTGTCTCCAGTGGATTATCTGGCATTTTCCGGAACTGCGAAATTCAAATTCTTATGTTACAAACTTGAATTATATCCAATTTATTCTTACGTTTGCATATAAACAGAAAATGCCGAGCAATTTAAACTTTCTCAGCCTCCACTTAAACTAAAGGAGGCCATCAATGCATTATACTTAGTAGCAGAGTTTTTTTTCCAAAAAAAAAAAAAAATTCTCTAAAGCGCATCTCTAAGAATCACATTGTGCGATTAGAATATAAAGTCTATTTTGTTTATCAGCAAAATGGCATCTGTTAAGGAAAAGGTGGAAGCCTTCAATTCCATATTTACTAATGTAGGCACCGGAGTTCACAGTACCCAACTCTTCCAATCACAAAGTATACATTCGATATCCGATCAAAATTCAGAAACACGTGGTTGTAAAATACGGCATTGGTTGTAAAACTGTCACTATCTCATACAGCTCAAAGAAGAATATCGCCCTAGTTGTCCTATCATGTGCTATTCGTAATCCCCAAATGCAAGTTCGAGCCGAATACGCAATTTCATCAGATACCCAGCAATTCCTCTTAAATTTTATTTGCTTAAATTTCATGATAGCATGTAATACTACACAAAATATCCCAAATTAAACAATTAAATCAATTCTAAGACCAAATTAACGTGCCAATAATATTAATTATAAATGTTAATTAAAATACCAGTATCGGACGGCCTTGCATCGGGAACAGCGGGTGGTGGTAGGGGAATAACACACGGCGCACTGATGATAAGTCGTTGAAATCGGAACCGCAGAAGAGGCACTGGAGGCACTATACCCAGCCGACGCCTCGAGCTCGGCTCTAGCGGCCTCCTCGGCGGCGAGCGCCAAGAGCCGCTTGATCTCCTCGTTCCTCGTCACGGCGAGCCGCCATTTACGCCGGATTAGGAAGCCGATCACCGGAGCGACCACGCACGCGAACAGAAGAACCAGGCCGCGAAACCCTAAATAATACCCGGTGTCACGCATTTACCCTGCACCCAATTCACATCCAGAAAAGGAAATCAGCGAAACCCCAAGATCGCCACCGCTCATAGATTCTCTGTTGGCGGTGGTAGTGGGCCCCGCGGGTCCGGTGGTCGCGCATGCAGAATCAGAACCGATCACAGCCCGATCGATGGTTGGGGATTGTAGAAATTAACAATTATGGGCGAGAGAAAGAACGTTGAAACGAAACCACTTCGATTATTTATTGCCGAGAATTTGAGAGAGAGGCGAGTGAGTGAAAGTGAGAAGAGACAACCCGTATCGGATTCGGAAATCGGACACGGAAAATAGATCGAGAATATAGGGTGAGACGGGAAATAAAAGAAAGCGACTAAATTCTGGTTTATATAATATTTTAATGTTTTTTTCTTCGTACGGCTTGCGAAAATAAGAAATTTGATGGTTGGAGGAAAGGAATTTTGTTTTAAGGCCTGGGGAAGCGTGAATTCTTCGCTCATCAAATATTCGGTCCACAAGGCCCATTATCCGGTCTGAACCGGAAGAAACCCGGTTCGGTTAATTTAATCCCTTTCTTTCTTTTTTTTTTGGTATGATTTTGATTAATTTAATGGGAATTGGGGTGAAAGTTACCGGGGCTTTGGAAGGTTGCCTGATGTGGGCATGAGACTGAGGGGACGGGTGATGGCGTTGGGATTAGACGGACGCGAGATCGGACGGTGGGGATTGATTGTAAGTGCTTGATACGGTGAGAGGGGAACACTTGTGAGTACGATCGGTCACTCACCATTTATTGGTAAAGTGGGGTTGCATGTGCATGGAATTTCACATGTCATTGCCTTCCTAGACAAGTAGAAGACATATAAAAAGTTTATAGCCGTTGACGCTAATTAGAAGCCATGATATTCCTAATTTTTACCGTTAACAAAACGTTATAATATAAACTAATTTGGTTCTTGATCGGAAATTATGAATTTTAATGAATATTTTATTGAGATGATGTAGGATTTAACGAAGAATCAATATTCTTGTTAGCTCAAAGATTGATGCATAATATTTTTCTTAATTTAATTTAATTTAGCTCTGGTTCACTATCGTGACAGCATTTGTCTGTAGCATGTGGGAAACAGCCAATCGTGACAATGGAATTTACCTAAAAGTAAAGGGTAATGCCGAATGCGGGGGCGACGAATCGATGATGACCGATTTGATTTTATGGTTGATTTTTCTGTCTTTTTCTCTATCGACCTATCCCATGGTTGATTTTTCTGTCTTTTTCTTTTGCGTGCAATTTGAGTTGGAAAAAAACACAAGGGTTCTCCCACTCCACCACCCCCCTCCCTTGCCCGATTATTTGGCTGAGTTTGACAATAAAATGAAAAAAATGAGTGAAATTGTATTGTAGCAGATTTGATTAATATGAGATAAAAAGTAAGAATATTTTATATAAAATAAAAAAATAAAAAATTTTGTTTTGCAGTAATTTTTTTATTTGAATAGTAATAAAAAGTGATTGATATGATATAAAAAGTAAGAATGTTGTGGTTGATTTTGAGAAGAATTTTTTAGGTTTTGGGTCCGGTCCAGCCTGGCCCCTTTGCCAAACACAACCTTTTTTTCCTCTCTTTTTGCTTATTTTTCTTTTGTTATAGGCTCAAGCACCACCGCGTCAGTTGTGTCGTCCACTATTTTTGTCGTGTCTTTTTTCAGGGTTGATGGGGCTCTTGGATCGGGCTTTTCAAAGCTTGATCTACGTCCCTCCGTCAGACCCACCTCAACACGCACCCCTCCACTGCGCGCACTGGCCCCACCCGCTTCCAACAACACCTGCCGCTTCTCATTCCTGCAATCCTGCTACGAATCATGACTCGCATGTGCCTGGGCGTGGTTTTTTTGCGCTCTGGCCATAATTATTCAGCAGTCTTCCTCCAGTGGTGTTTTGTGGGCGTTTGTGTTTTTTTTTTCCTGTTTTTCTGTTTTCCCTGTATTTTGTGGTCATGGCCTGTTGGGTTGAAGATGTGAATAATTTCCTGGCTTGCAAGTCGAGGATTATAAGTTTCGGCAAGAAGATGTTACTACCTATGTAATCGAGATGAGTCTGTCTGGAGTATACCTATTGTTATAACTGAAGATTAGTCATGAGCTAGTGGATTTTGATGTCATATATAGGTTTTGAATGTCAGATTGTTATGTATGTATCTATGACTTGTAACCTTGTAGCTTCGGCTATGATTTTCTCATAACTTTATGCTCGTAATCTTTTATCAATTAATAACAATCTAACATTCAAGACCTATCTATGGCATTCAAGATCTATCTTAGATCTTTATACTCGTAATCTTTCATTAATTAATGAAACTGACATGATTTCCCCATAAAAGAAGAGTTGGAAAAAAAACGTTTCAGGACATGACAAAGAGGGGAAATAACTACAGGATCAAGTTTAGACCTTTTGTGATTTTGAAAATAAAGAGAAATTATGTTGTTTTGAGAGTTAATAGGAAGTTTCGTAGCATGTCCATGTCTTAAATATTGAATTCGTGTCTAGGATTTACTTCTCAAAACTTGTTTGTAACGTATAATCTAATCTACTTAAAGCATTTGTAGGTTACCAATTAAACAACATACATTTTTCTTTTTTTTGTGTTAGGTCTAGTTTGTTTCGGTGTACAATGTTTTTTGAAAAAAAAAAAAAAAAAAGAATTTCCTTATTTTTTTAATGTTTGGTGAGACGTAAAACATTTTTTAACTTGAAAATGTTTTTAGTTGACAAACTAAATAAGCTTGATGAGTCATAAAATAGATTATATTGCTCATTTTGGTAAATTATCTCTCGTCCCTCTTGCACGCTTTTGGACAAACTTATGGAGCTTACTTGCCCGAGAAAAGTCTCAAGTTGCCTGAACAAGTGAGCCACACAATGAGCCTTGTCGCAATTGCCTACCTTGCTGCCCAAGTTGCAATCAATACGAACAAATAATTGCTCATCTTTGTTGTCTCTCTCTTCCTCACAACTCATCCAATTATATAAAAAATATATGAAATATTTGACAATTTTCTATACGAACCAAAAGTCAAAAAATGTTTTTCAAACCATTTTCAAGGTTGTAAACTTATAGCATAAAAATAACATTATATATATATATATATATATATATATATATATATTATTTTTCCAGCTAAAAACATTCTCCAATAAAAAGTATTTTACACAAAAACAAAGGGGAGAGAGTTAGTTTAATTATTTAAATTAATATTTTAATACACATTCTCATGTGTAGCGCCAAACAATATGCTAACCATTTTAATTGAAATGAGTAATAAAGTTAGAGTTCGAACTCAAAACATGAACTCTTATGCCATATTTAATCATTATTTATTTAAAAAATGGAACTAACAAAAATAATAGATTTAATTGTTTTAATTTTAATTTATCTAAGAGCTCTGGCATGCAATCCAAATTAATGTGGGGGTTATGTCATAGCTGGTCATATAAACAAAAAAAAATAAAAAAAAAAAAAAAAAAAAAACCTTTCCTAATATATCTGAATATTATCTCAGAAAATATATGCTAATCTTTAAACTTTTGTATGAGACCCCATGAATCATGATAATGATGATGACGATTATATATATATATATATAAAGGTGCAAGTTCATTTTCCTAAAGAAACGTTATACTCGTTCAATGGGACCATTTGGTGCATTTCTTTAGCAAGTCTATTATAGAATGCAAACAAAAATCACCTACTCTTGTTTGCTTGTTTTCTAAATATTGTCCTCTATACTCCTGAAAGTTTTGATACTACCAAGTAGACAAATTTTAACACATAACCAAACATTTTGTCCACACGCGGTGGAACAAAGTCTTTCATGTTTAAAACTCCAAAGGCGCGTGTTCGAATTCGCTTGCGGTAGTAAATGCATGAACCAGATGCTACTATGAAGGGGTTCTACCGGCTCACACTTTGGTGGGATTGTGGTGACGGGCTCGCATTCCCAGGCAGTAGGTATGGCTCAAACCGGACATTCTACAGCAGATGGGAACCCCGATGGTCACGCTCAATGGGGAAAACTACACTAGTCACCCATTTCCATCATTTTAATTAAAAAAAAAAAAAAAAAAAAACACCAAAGGGTTAATTAAAAAATAAACTCTAAAGGGTCAACTTAATTGGTAAAAATGCTAGTCTTAATGGTTTTTTTTTTTTTTTTTCCGGTCTAAGGTTGAAATTCTTTCGGTGCAAATAATTTATTAGAATCACGTCGTTTGTGAAGCTGGAGTGTTACATAATCTATGTAAAGATACACTTTATATGAGTTTAAAAATTGTCGGTTAAAAATAAATACATTAAAAATCGTCACGGACATCTTTTATTATTATTGTTATTATGATTAGGACGATGTGTTGGAGATTTGGCTCCAATTAGTGTTCAATCATGTGTAATCCTCACACATATCGATTAACGGATCAAATCGACGCAGCTCTGTCACATTGTCATTATCAATTGGGTCCCTCACTTGGAATAACTGCACCAGCAGGCTTGCACAGAGTGGACCGCAAGCCCCGACCATTCGTAACACGTATATGTCTGCAATTTGATTGCGGAACAGCTATACAACAATACAAGTAAAACGTACAAAAATGCTACATGATTATGACTTTTCATGTGTTTTATTTTGGTGTGACGTTAAAGTTATTATTAATATATTATATATAAAATTAATTTGTTCAAACTTTACTAATAATTTTTACTATCATATAAACACTTAGAAATATGCAGGTTGGGTGATGCTCCATACCAAAACAAGGATCAAGATTTATTAGGATTTCAAAGGTACTCTACCTAAAATGGCTGAAAGGGGATTTTTTTTTTCTTTCATGAGAGAAAAAAAAAAAGGGATAATGGATCCAAAGCCATAGAAGACGGTTCTTTTTTTTTTTTATCAAAATATAATGGCCTTATTTTTCTTTTTATTTACAGGTTAATTTAATAATTTAATGATTGATAAATACAATATTTTTAGTCGAACCAGCATATTATTATTTTTAAATATCAACAATTAATTTGAAATTAGATTTTAGAATTATCAACCGTTATGGGTCTGTATAGTTTAGTGATTTCAAAATATGCAGTTTGTAATATTTGATTTTTATGTATAGTTAATGAAAATGTAATTTTGTCTCTAATAAATAGTTTAATCGACTAGAAACTACGCCTTATAAAGTTAAGGATCTTCATTTCCATCTTCACGTGCACATGAAAAAAAAAAAAAATTAAAAAGAATTCAAATCACAACTCAACTATTAAAACAGTACATTTTTAAAAAAAAAAACATTTACCTATATTTTGAAAACAATTATTTTTTTATACACATTATTTATTTAATAATTTGATACAATTTTATTTTTAAAAAATAGTTATGACCTCCTGCCCTCTCAAGTTGCGTACAGCATCCCAGCATCCTATAAGCACGAGTGTCTAATGTCTTTAAAAAGTAGTTTAATCGGGTGAGAAACACACTTCATGAAACTTAGATCACTAATGTGAATCATTATCGTCCTCAAGAGATAGCTCAATCGGTTAGGACCACGCATAATGAAGTTGAGATCACTAGTTCGAATCCCCTCTCATTTTTTGTAAGGACATGTCAAAAAAAAAAAAAAAAAAATCATCATCTTCATTTCTCTCTCCTTGTGGGGACAGGAAAAAAAAAAAAAAAAAAAAGAATTCAAATCACAACTCAACTATGAAAATAGTACATTAAAAAAAAAACATTTACCTATATTTTGAAAACCATTATTTTTTTAAAGACATTATTAAATAATATTTGATACAATTTTATTTTTAAAATGCAGTTATGACCTCCCGCCCTCTCAAGTTGCGTACGGCACCCTAAGCACGAGTGTCTATTGGCGTGCCTGAACGGCCGTCACCTTCGGAGAGATCGAACAGCCCCTCCTACGTCACTCACACACACACAAAAAGGGAGTAGTGCACTCGCCAGCGAAGCTAGAGTCAACGATGACCGGGAACTTGAGGTGCGTGGTCGTGGCCGTCGATGGCAGTGAGGAGAGCATGAACGCCTTGACATGGGCGCTCGACAACCTCAAGCTCCGATCCACCCTCGGCGGCTCCTTCGTCGTGCTCCACGTCCAATCCCCACCGTCCATCGCCGTGGGCCTCAATCCCGGCTCCATTCCCTTCGGTGGGCCCAGTTAGGTATCCTTAACCCTACTAGTTAAGCACGCACTTGCGATGTTTTATGGCCAAAAGCTTGTATTAAGAACAGTGAAATTGATTAGGCAAATTTTATTAAACGAATAATTAGGTGATTTGGAGGTGCCTGCGTTCACTGCGGCTATTGAGGCGCACCAGAGGCGAATCACCGAGGCGATACTGGATCATTCTCTCCGGATTTGCTCTGAAAAAAATGTTAGGGTTTATCTCGGGTTTTTTTTTTTCCCTTTCCCTGTTCCACACATGCACACACACTATTATACGTTGATGTTTTAAGTTTTTCCGATTCAATAAGTTCTGGTACCCATTCAAATATTGGCGTGTAAGCGTTGTAATAACATATTCATGAATCGTCATCTCCTGTAGTTAAGTCAATTAAAAAAAAGCTCGATTAGATGTTTTGATCATGTCAATATGTCTTATCACTACCGAGTAATAGTTTCCTATTTGCAAAATGTTTTGTATGGTGCAATGAATTCATCATGTAGATATTGAATTTTGCGCTTTAACGTTTGACTTGTAGGTAGGATAAGAGAGGTTACTATGTAGTTGCATGATGTGGTAGTACTTTTATGCTAACATTATGTTTTCATACACTGTGCTATGCCTAATTTAATTCGAGAAATTTTCTTTTTCGAGCAGGTGAAAGTCGAAACCAAAGTAATTGTTGGTGATCCAAAAGAGAAGATTTGTGAATTTGTTGAGAATTTGCAGGCTGATTTGCTTGTGATCGGGTCACGTGCTTTTGGCCCTATAAAAAGGTATAGATTCAGCACTTTTTAATAATAGTCTACGGTGGCAGCTAATGAATTTGTTATTCAAATTGGCAATCCAATTGGGAAGTTAATAGCTGTTTTTGTACAATTTAAAGCAAACTGGTGGCACCTTGTTGGTTCTTTGCGTTGAATTAGGTGTAATTGAGTGCATGGTGCACACTTCTTTCCATCTTTCGTCTGCAGTCGTTTTTTTTTTTTTTTTTTTTTGATAAGTATCTTTCGTCTGCAGTCTTCTTGTGCCTAAAAAAAATGTACATGCCAGTAGTTCTCTGTTTTGTTCTTCAGTGTTCCCTTTCTTAGCTGCAATGTAATTGATATTAACAAATATCATATGGGATCATTCTAAGATCCCACTGAATTGAATTGGGTCTAGGAATCTAAGAAATAGTGAGAATTCTTACGAGTTAAGGCCAATCAAGATGACATGATTATGGAGGCAAAGTGACTTGAGGGCTAAACAGTATTCCTTGGAAGTGCTTTTTCCCACACAACTAAACAAGTGTTGAATTCAGTTACCACTGACATGTGCTGCACTTTGGCCATGTTGGAATTTTTTTCCTGTATCATAATAGGCGATATGGGGCCAGTAGGGAGGCATAGTTCATAGTTGGCAGGTCTGGTCTCTTTCTCTTGAAAGCTTTACAGTTGTTTGGTTGGAAGGAAGTGTGGTGGATGATGAACTTTACACTTTTTTGGGTGGAAGTGGGTGGGAAGGAAAGGGAAGGATGATAAGAAGGAACAAGACACTCTCATTCGGTTGGATGGAAGTGGAAGGAGGAATGACCACAGAAGGTTTTCCTTTCCTTCCTTCCCCTCCTGGAAGGAAGTGGCGACAAAGGATTGTGAGGGGGTAGTGGAAACAAAGGTTTTCATGTTTTATTATATTTAGGGCCACCATGTTTCACCTAAATACATGGGTAGAAGGTAGTTTTCATCCTCCTCTCCACATTCCTTCTCTCCCTCCATCAAAACTGGGTTAGCTTGCATAGAGGGAGAACAAAAAGGAACTGGAAGGGAGGAAAGGGAAGGGAATGTAAGGAGAACTAGGCCTGTTTACCAAAATTTTAAAAACTGTTTTTGCTTCTCAAATGCTGAAAACCCTTCTTAGATATTAGTTATCCAAAACAAATTTTCAGATATGGTCCCCACCACCAATACACTTTTCAGACAAACCACAAAAATCTTTTCAAAAAAACAAAACATTTTCAAAAAATAAAACATAAAACACTTCTCAAATAAAATTAAACACAAACTCATTTTTTTTTCATGTGTGGATGTTGCTTGTTTCATATAAAAAGTTCAAAAAATTTAAAAAAAGTGGCGACTGGTGTGGGCAGGGGGCCACCGCAGTGGCCATAGAACTGTTTTGCAGTCCTGCAGTGGTGGTCGCCGTGGCTGCTGTTGGGCGGCTACCATCATTGGACTAGTTCCAACAACCCTTTCTTCATCTTTTTTTTTTTTTTTTTTTTTTTTTTCCTTTTTTTTAGAAACACTTATCAGTTATTTGTTTTTCCAAAAACACTTTTCAAAACTATTCCAAATGAATTTTCTTTTATGGACCCACATATAACACTTTTTTTCAAATGTGGTCCCCACCAAAACAATTCTCAAGTTTCATTTTTTTCAGAAGCTTAAGTCTAAAACACTACCCAAAATTTTACCAAACCAAGCCCTAGTTTCCCTCCAAGTATTTGGTTGGGTATGGGAAAAAAATGATGGAAAGAAAGTCACATAGTGTGGTCATGCCAGTAACAAAAATTTCAAATAAACTTCTCTTTATCAAGTCCTTAAAGAAAAGAAAATAAAAAAAACTTGCTATGCCCTATATGTAGCATATTCTTATTAAATTTAATTTTTTAAAGATTTTGGTTGCCTAAAAAGAATGGATTGGCTCTCTAAGAGGTTTCAAAGAGGTAATAGTATCTTACATGAAATAGTTAAGAGTTAAGAGTAGGTTATATAAACATTTTTAAACCCCCACTCACATTTATTATCCTTAAAAGAGTTGAATAATACATGGAAATTCTCTAATGATCTTTATACTATATTGTATGAAAGGCAAGTCGCTGAAGGAAATTTTTATATAAAAACCAATGAAAATTAATACTAACCTGCTGCATTTCTTTCCTATGAGAGTTATCTCTATTTCTCTCCTTTGCTAGCAAATATCAATTGAGGATGTTTCCGTTCTTTAGTGGTTTTGGCTTAACTCTTCCAGTTTCTACTGCAATTATGTAAGACGTTTTTTCAGCTATGAAACTTGTGAAAAAAAGATGGTTTCATAGTGGAATGGAGGGTAAGTTTTTGGCCAATAATTTGGTAATTTATATTGAAAAAGAACTTGCTAAAAGTTTTACTGAGTTGATAATAATGGATGAATTTTATGACTTGAACAATCATCATTGAGCATAACTTGATGAAAGATGCTTTAATTCTTTTTTTATTTTTTTCCCACATGACTGCATCGAACTAGATAATTTTTGTATATTCATTAGAATTTGTAAAGAAGTTAAGTTCTCTTTAGGATTATATTGTGGACATCTATACCAAAGTAGATACCTTCTGTATAAAGTATACTTATGAGTTAAAAGATTTAGTTATCATTTCTTTTTTCTTAGATTTATTTGACACATGCACAAACAAACGCTTACTTTAAGTTTGTCTTGAGTTGTGTTCAATACTATGATTGGCCTTCCAATAAAAAATTGCTAGTCCCGTCGCTCACTTGAATGGAGAAGCAATGCCTTCATTTTCCTTACCTGCCTTCCTCTTCCACAAGAATAAATAGAAATCCTTTCCTTTCCCCATTTTCTCTTCACGCTCATCCTTTCCCTCTGTCTTTCTTTCTTCAACCAAATATGGCCTCCCATATTTCCTCCCCTGCAACACAACAGAGTGTCAAACATTTTGCAGTATATGTGCATGCGCCCGCCTGGTGAGACCCTTTGCCCTAGCAATCACAAGAAGACTCTTTCTTTACCCTTGCAGTTATGCTTGTTCATTTCTAATCTGGTTGTTGCTCTGGAGCATTGAGCACTTAAGCACTTATAGATTTGTACTAATCCACGCTTAAGCACTTGATATATTATTAATAATAATAATAAATAAATAAAAACTAGGATACTTGTGTGCTTTGTTCTGAGAATTGCTATGTGGGTGCACATGTATGAGGCATCAAATAGGCTAGATGGAGGCATGTAGTTTGTGGTGATGTATGAGAAACATTTCTCCTGTAATTGGCTTATTGCTGCCCTTTACACAATGGATCTTCTTGGAAACATAATGCCCATATTGGTTTTTATGGTAAGTAGCCACATTCAGTCTCTGAAGTAGCCATACTGCTGCCCTGATATTGTTTTTGTATTATTTTTTTTCTCCAATGTTACCAAAATATTTATCCTAGACATTTAAAAAATTATAGTTCTCATGTTTATTTTGTCTTTCAAATTTGCTGTTAGATGTGCCAGACAAAAGAAGTTGAAGCCTCTATTTGCTTATTAGTTCTCAATTCGTATTGTTTTCTAATATTATATTTATTACAGGAGATTTGATCAAATACTGGATGCTTTAAATATAGGATTTTATTTTGTCATATGTCATGGGTTTGAGAGGTTTGGTAAGATGACAAGATGGTTGACATCTTAATTTGTTCACTAGTACGCTAAATATGGTAATTGCAATTTATGTTCACAGGATGTTTTTGGGAAGTGTAAGTAACTATTGCACCAACCATGTGCAATGCCCAGTGATGATAGTCAAGGGCAAGGGGACTGCCTGATTACCCAAGATAGGTATGAATCCCAGTACTATATTATGAGAAGTTGCAGCGGCATTTTGTATTGTCATTTATTTATCTTTTATAGTATTAATTATTATTTTAATTTTGGTCCAAATTTACTATGATTTGTGTGTCAATTTTCTGTAAAATTGTCTTTGCCCTCACTATGTTTTTCTATATGTATATTGTCTTACCAAATTTAACATTGATCACAGTCTTTTGTTTCAATTAGGTCTTGATCTCTTAAGTTTAAGACCCTACAAAAATCCTGGTTATTTTTCACTTCTGGCTAAAGTTCCATGCTACTAATTTGACTAGTGTTGTTAATTGTCACTTTGTTTAGGTAACCAAGCTTAATTTTATTTCTATATAACTTGATCCATTTTAGATATCAGTTTGTGTTAAGGAGATTGAAATTAGGGAGTCTTTTTCAGTGAGACCATAATATAATATATTAGAATGTCATGCAACCCAAAAGCTTAAAGTTATGGGTTTTTAGCCCATTGATATTATATACCACTCACACTTATATACAAGTCTATCCAATATAGGATTTAACATTTTTATACTCATACATGTGTACTCAGCAATCTCTCTTTCACATGTGATTATATCACCACTCACTATACTTCCCCCTCAAATAAAAGCTTTATCAATCTTATGAGCGTATGATAACTTGTATGGGCTATGTGGGTTTTATCTGTGCCATGCCCTTCGGCCTTGCACCAATTACGTAATGAATCCATCATTGATGCATGCCCTCCTTCCCTGCTCCAACTGCAAATGAACACTATCATCCATCATAGGCTCCAATACCCCTTATTAAGGAGACTAATAGCTTGAGGAGTCTTTATGGTAACATATTAGAACATCAATCAACCTAAAAGTTTAAGCTTATGGGTTTGGGTTGAATTATGGTATATATATATCACTCACACTTGTGCTATCCAATGTGGAACTTAACCTTTTTATACTCACACGTGTATACTTAACAATTCGAATAATATATTATCCGTTGGCTTAAGAATCAAAATGAATTAATTGTGTGCTACTGTAGTACATGGTGGCGTACCTACATAAGATTAGTTGCGACTGATAAGTTTCAGAGACCAATGTGTTTAAGATAAATAGGCTTCGAAAGCTAGTGTTCCCTTGTTAAGTAAATGTTTCCTTTGAAGCAAAAATGTCAATGGGTTCACCCGGTTTGGAAGTTGTAAATTAAGATTTCAAAGGTGGTGACTCGGTCAAATTTGTTATATGTTTGACTTATTTGATATAATTGGATCTATGCAGAACATTAGCTTTTTGCGCCTGTCGTCGTCTTGTGCCGATGCTAATAGAGCTCCAGATCTTGTTGTAATTAGGAAGTGCATTTGATATTTGTGACCAGGTTCTGTTGAGTGCCAAGTTGTCGCATTCAGGGCTGCTGCTTGACCAGCTATGCTGTATTACCACTCTTCCGCATCCTTTGCAAGCTGTTTTGAAGGAGAAATTTGTGTATAGTGCATTATCTTATGTTTTATGTTGTAAATCAACATTGTATCAAATATAGCTTATTTGTGTTCTTCTTCTTGTTGGAAATCGAAGTTGTATCAAATATAGTTAATTATATTCATTTATTAACTACTGTGGGTATTGTATTGATATTTGTCCTGAAGATTAATTGATTTCATTGGCTGTTAGTTTCTCTTCTGACTCCTGCTTACGGTTTATTTCTAATTGCGCCTTCTGAAACAAATGTTTGTTGACTTCAAATACTGAAATGTCCAAGTCTAGTGAGTCGTAGCTCATTTTAAGAGTTCCACTCTTTTTTCCCAAGCTTGAAGTCTATGTCTGCTTGCATGCTCCTTTTTGGTTTTCACATTTTGGTGAACCTGTGTTGAAATTCTCAGTAGCTGTTTTTTGTCTGGTATTGCTTTGACCCGCTATGGTTTGAAGCGAAATTCTAGTTTGGTGGGCTGAAATGCAGGCTACTAGAACTGCTGATTTTAATGACATGCCAAGGCATATTCATATTATATTGTACTTTTAGAAATGTAATGTGTTATACAGCAATTGTTGGTATTTGAGGTGGTTAAATTGTTCGAAAGCTGCATTGGGTAACGCCAATCAATGTCCCTATAGATGAAATATCAATGGGATATTTGAGTAAGAATAAAAATCAAAGATTTATGATTGGGTCCCGGAAATGTTTGGCAGTAATAGCCCTAATATGTTTTTTTCTTGGAGCCTCTGGTCCATTGTTGTACCATGTGTGGATTAGATGGGTTTGGCGATTTGGTGCTTTTGGCAAACAATCCAACAGTGAAACCCCGTGAGCCTTGTGGGGGCTGCCATTCTAAATAATTGAGGAGTTGAGTGGGAGAGTTTGGCTTTCGGTTGATGTCCATTAGTGCATCTTTTCATTTTACAAGGTTGCGTTGATGGATTAATTTGGGCTGTATTTTGGAGGATGAAATAATGCCTTTTGAAACATAGCATGAAACAAAGGAATCCTTTGTATCCAGCTAATACAAGCTTAGAAAAAACAAGTGTGTGATAGATCACATGATATTCCCTGCAATACCCTAATAAACAAAATTAGTGTAACAGATCACATGATATGCAATAATGCAAATTAGATCCAGTGATTTTCATGCTTAGCTTAGCTGAAGCATTATCAAGGGATTGCTTGCTTGCAGCATTGGAAGAGAGAGAGCAACTGGCACAAAACTACATTGTGGGTGTCCATTGCAAGTTGATAAACAGTAAGACAGACAGCTGGTCACGCAGAATAACTGCAGATGGTGGACCAGGGTGGAAGCAAAGTCTTTTTAACTTGTAAGCCCGTGACTGACCGCTTCCTGTGCATGGCTTCCACGTACGGACAAGATTCTTGTGCTGTCATTTTAAGGCCAAAAGAGAAGGTAGTCACGAGCTGCTTCCTGTCCACCTCATGTTTTCGGAATCGCCTTCAATTACCCAATTATTTCACTACTAATCTAGCTTTCGATATTCTGCGAGATAACTCTAACAGTTTCAAAATTGGAACCCACTTGTCTTTACCTCACGTAATGCATTGAATAAGAGGGTAGGGCTTTGTCTTTTGCCACCATTCCTTCCAACTTGGGGCCTTATTTATTAATAAGCCACGACACATGGATCCCATTTTGCGGCCTATTTTTTAGCAACTTATTTGGCCCACCATTTTGCCTGCCTAAAGGCTAATTAATGTTGCATGATTGAACCTCATTATATATATGGGCATTTAGGTAATTACACCCCCCCTTAACTTCATGTATATATATGGTGGGTGCTCCGTCTCACCATGCATACACCACGATCTTTCTAGACATCAAGTCATGGACATGAGAATTACCACATTGTTCTTCTTTGCTCTTCTTATCTCAGCCACCAAAGCTGATGATCCTTGTGCGTCTCAATCGGACGGCTCAGGCGTCTCCGTTATTCCCGTCTACAGCAAATGCTCTCCCTTCAACAAGCCCAACTATGACTCGTTGGTGAACACTGTCATGAAGATGGCCTCAAAGGACCCGGAAAGGCTCAAATACCTGGCAAGCCTAGTGGCCCAAAAGGTCACCTCGGCCCCAATTGCATCGGGCCAGCAACTCTTCAACATTGCCAACTATGTTGTCCGGGTCAAACTTGGTACGCCGGGTCAAGTCATGTTCATGGTCCTCGACACCAGCTACGACGCTGCCTGGGTCCCGTGTTCCGAGTGCACCGGGTGCTCCAACACCACCTTCTCACCCAAAACTTCCTCCACTTACGGGTCGTTGGATTGCTCGATGCCCCAATGCTCTCAGGCCCGTGGACTCTCCTGCCCGGCCACTGGGTCCACTCCTTGCCTATTTAACCAATCCTACGGTGGGGATTCGTCTTTCTCGGGTACCCTTGTGCAAGATTCTCTAGGATTAGGCAATGACGTGGTTCCAAATTACGCTTTTGGGTGCGTCAGCTCCATAAGTGGCGGGTCAATACCGCCCCAAGGGTTATTGGGTCTGGGTCGTGGACCCTTGTCATTGCTGTCACAATCCGGGTCACTCTACTCGGGGGTGTTCTCATACTGTCTACCCAGTTTAAAATCCTACTACTTCTCAGGCTCACTCAAACTGGGCCCATCGGGTCAACCCAAGAGCATCCGGACCACCCCACTTCTCCGCAACCCGCACCGCCCATCCCTATACTACGTGAACCTCACAGGAGTCAGCGTTGGCCGTGTTCTGGTCCCCATTGCTCCAGAGCTTCTAGCGTTCGATCCCACCACCGGATCCGGAACCATCATAGACTCGGGCACGGTCGTGACCCGGTTCGTCCAACCCGTATATACGGCAATCCGGGACGAGTTCAGGAAACAAGTGACAGGGGCATTCTCGTCGCTGGGAGTGTTTGACACGTGCTTTGCTGCCAGCAGTGAATCAGTGGCGCCTCCGGTGAAGTTGCATTTCACGGGCTTGGACTTGACGCTGCCGATGGAGAACAGCTTGATCCATAGCAGCTCTGGGCCTCTGGCGTGCTTGGCCATGGCTGCGGCGCCGAATAACGTGAACTCGGTGTTGAATATTATAGCCACTCTGCAGCAGCAGAACCATCGGATTGTGTTTGATGTTACCAACTCTCTCGTGGGAATTGCACGTGAGCTCTGTAACTAGCTTAATTTAGCTGGCTTGCATGTGTGATTAGATTAATTATGTCTTGATGCCATGCAAAATACGTGGTTGTGAAAAAAATAACTACGATATGTAAGCCGTGATGTTTTGGATAAGTGATATAATTCGCTTAGGGTAATTACCTAGTGAATGGTGCGTACGTGGACAATAATTAATTTTGACACACGTCCAGTCACGATTGTATGTTTGCTTAAGGGTTGCTTTCCATTTGAAGCAGAGATCGAAAACACACCAAGTGAATTCCTGGAGAAAAATTTGAAAGATTGTCACTAAAATATGACAAGATCGTACAACCTTGAACTCCACAGCCATGATTTTCTTATTGTCGTGTCTTTATTTTTAGAATAATGCTATGTACATTTCAAGTTTTATAATCTCCTATAACATTATTCCACTTTTTGTAATTGGTACGTAACATTACTCTTTATTTTTTCTGTGCTAAATTCTTCTTTTTATTTTGCTGTAATAACGGTAGTAGGTGATTTGAAAAAGTCAGATAACTAAAATAAAAAATATATATTTTTAGTTAAATATTTATTGAGCCGAATGTAAAAACTCTTACTTCTAATGCATACGGGTTACCCTACGACCTGTCACGGATTTTGAGGACATTCAAGGTGACTGGATGGGTGGCGATTCCCTGGGATGCTCTTCCCCTAAGGTTGTTAGGCATTAGGAGCAAATGGGCTTACTACCAGGCCCGCTTGGGCCAGTGAACCAATCCACTGGCCTAAGGGTTTATAAACGTTTATATCGAAGAGTGTTTGCAAAAGAGATGGCTAGTGATTAGGAGTGATAAGAGTGTAATTTTTCCAGATGATTTTACCAACTATAATAATATTTTGAAATTTCGTGCTAGCGTCGGAATCAAGATCAACAAATTAATTAAAATGAAGCACCCCCCGAAAACTATGATAACAAAGGGATCACCCCTCCAAGTTTCACTTGAAACATTCTTGATTCTTCCATAGTGTTTGTAATCGTCATTCTTTAGATATATAATTATGTACCTGAAAAACTTCATTGAGTATGACACATGAACGAAACAATAAATAAAAACCCATAAAGAATATGATATAAATAAATTTTTGTATAGGAGTTATAATACTATAATATGTTTGAGTAGCAAATATAAGGAAATACGAAATAGGGAAGAAAAAAATGGATCAACCAAATTTTCTCTAATAACAAATGCTAACTCTTGGAACATCCTTCTGCATGCAGTGTCAGCATCTCTTCAATATTTACCCAAAGTTCCAAACACTTCTTCATGATGAATCAGCACACTCAATAGAATCAAAACCCCAAATCAAACCAATTATTCAAACACACAACGCAATGTGTATATATATATATATACCTCTCTCTCTCTCAATCTTCGAGAATTCTTTGTTCTGTTAACCCCACCACTGGTGCACCGCAACACCTTCATCCCTCAGCCGTCCGTACAGAGCCAAGCACTCCCAATAAGCCCTTCGCCCCCCATAGTTATTATTATTCCCCTTCTTTCTTCCACCGTGCCCCTGTGGCTTGCACTCCAAGAAAAGCTCGTCCACCAACCCAATCGCCTTGCTCTTCACCATCTCCTCCACCACCTCCGTCTCCGCCTTCATAACCACGTACTCCTCGTCTTTCACGTTCCTCCTCAACCAATCCGACATGCCGATTTGCGGCACCTCCTTGCCGTCCGTCACGGTCTCAATCTTGTACATCTCGAAGTCCTTGTTCCTCGTTGGGTAATGTTTGGCGAACCAGCTGGTCCCGCTGCCGCCCTCTTTCTCTGGCAAGCCGACGTCTATGAACACCCGGCGAGGGTAGCTCTCGAGCGAGTCGCCCATCAAATCAGGAAGGTACCTGGTTCGTTTCAAATACCGGCTGGATTTCCCTGAACCGGCCCTCGGCGGTTCCAGCAGCACGTCTTCCAGATTCTCAAGCGCCGCCTTCTTCGCCTCCGGAGCATACCCAGATACCCTTCTTTCAACAGGGCCGGTTTTCTTCATCGCCATGACGGCGGAGCCGAATCTCCTGAGGTAAACGATTTTGTAATTGGATGGCTTGTGGAATGCAGCGAATGGGTTTTCGCTGAGCTCAACTACGACAATTCCGCCGATCTTGAGAGTTCGGTCGATGAAATCCACGGCGGCAGGGAAGTTAGATGCCATGGCAAAATCGAAAGTTTCACTCGGAGTCGAGCTCTGTTTCTCCAAATCCGTGACAGAGATGAAATCCATTTCAATTTCAATTTCGCTTAGAATTATCTGAGACGACCTGTGAATTGCCTCCTCGTTTCCATTGCTAATGAAAATAACTTTCTCTTTCTCCCCAATTTTCAGGAGGCCTTCATTCGTCAAATCACGGAAGAGCAATGGCAAAATTTCGAGATTGATCATAGCCCGATCAGGATTAATGGGTGGTGAAGAGGTTGAGGATCCTCCAACGATCGACCCAATCCAAGGGAAGGAAACAACAAGCAATCCCAAAAGCATGGTGCGAGTGAGAAGAATCAAAACCCTGGAATTTGGGAGCCTGATTATCAAATACATGTATTTCTTATCCCCCATTTTTCGCAATTTCTCAATAGAATTATATGGTGATGGTGGCAGAGTGGTAGCTAGCTAGCTAGTAGGAGATCGATGAGACGGAGCGGGAGAGAGGCGAAGAAGTTAGCGAGTGCAAAACCTGGCGGCGGTGTGGTTTCCACCCACGAGGGCCACACGTGTAGTTTGAATTCTAGACCACAACAACATCAATTGCCTCATCCGCTGCACCTCCATTTCTTGTTTGTGCGAACCCAGATCGGTGAGATGTGTCTCCAACGTTGTCCTTGTTAGCGACACATTTCAGATTAAGCGGGAGACATGCACCGATCAAACAAACATGGAGGGAGACAAGAGATGGAGGTTGTGGTTTGGTTTTCTTGTTTTTCTTTTTAGAGTTGTGGAGGGACACGGAAATGGTGAATGGGGGTCTTGAGGAGATGAGATTGAAGATAGAAGGAGTATATGGGAGGGAGGGAGGGAGAAAAGGAAGAGTGCTAAATTTGGCGGGGAAAAAGAATGGATGGTGCTACGAGAAATGAGTTTGGCCATTGCTGGATGTTTGTTATTAGTTTCAGCCTAATATTTTTAATTTTATTTTTATTTTTTATTTTTTTTGTGAATGAATTCTCCTATGAAAGCGCTGAGCGTTTGTTATAACATATGCGATCGATCAATCATAACATTTTTAGAAGTCTGTATTTCAAAAAATGAAGTAATTTTTAAAATTATCATTTGATCAATCATAATATGGACCGTAATTTTAAGAGCCAAATTATTTTTAAAGTGATACAAGATAGACACAAGGACTTCTAACATTACTCTATGCGATTGTTTGGGGTGGCATTGCTTGGCAAACGGGATAAAAAAGAGATAAGATTTGAATAGTTTTTTTATATTTAGGATTGATTTGAAATACCGTTAATTATATATACATAATTTGTTATATAATCTCTCTCTCTCAAAGT
Organism: Corylus avellana; assembly: GCF_965113065.1. NCBI lineage: Eukaryota > Viridiplantae > Streptophyta > Magnoliopsida > Fagales > Betulaceae > Corylus > Corylus avellana. The sequence goes on from NC_142498.1 coordinate 18,707,205, forward strand.
AATGCTATTCTTCATCCTTATTTTAGATGATTGACATGTTTTAAAATGAGTTTTTATTATATTAATTACTTAAAAAACTTTTTTTTTTAAAAAAAAGTTATTTATAGCACACCATAAAGAATAACATCAATTTTATTTATTTTATTTTTTTGTAACTTTTTGTCATGTAGACTATTAAGAAGTCCGCCAAAGTTCCCTAAACCGTTGGATTAAGATGTTATGAACTGTTACTTTATAAAAAATAAAAATGAAAGAAAATATAAAAAAGAAAAGAAAAGAAAAGAGAGATGTTTATGAATTGTTAGGTTTTGATACAAAGCAACCATATGTTTTTCTTGGTTTACTCGCTAACAATGACACATGAATATACCAACGGTCTAGTAACTTGTGGGCCGCATGATACCTTGAAACCCACTTTTTGTATCTCAACCAAGCGTAGAAGCCCAATGTTTTCCATGGGAATTATGGCCCAAAATGGACCCTCCCACCATGATAAGGCAAAGCAAAGCCCACTTTAGTTGAATTTATTAAAGGTGATGCGTAGATCCCCAAAGGGCCTACTAAAATTTGGTCCTCTTCAACATATCATAGATCGAAGAAAGTTCTCATGGTCCATGGAGATGTAAGATTTAGAGCTACTAGTCCTTTTCTTTTTTTTTTTTCTTTTTTTTTTAATTAGGGTTTAATTGGGCTGGCAATTTCAAAAAGTGCAATTAAAAAATAACATTTTTACAATGTGAGATTTAAAAACGTGATTTTTAGAAGTGTAGTTAAACGTTTAGTAAAATCGCAGTTTAGCCTTTAAAATTATGTGTTTTCAAAAAAAACACCGCGTGCCTGCAATTTGAAATTTTTTTTAGAAACGCTATCCCAAGCGATTTACTTTTTTACGATTTTGTTTACGAAATCGCAATTTTAAACACACATTAAGCTTCGGTACTAATTTTTTTATTTACAAAGAGAGTGGGGCGGAATTTAGTATTACATAATAAAATAACATTACTCTCGATAAAATAGGCTTAAATAAGCCCAAAGAAAAAAGCAAGTAAATTAGAAACATGACCAGCAAGGTGGATAAAGCTACATGACCAGGTGGTTCACAAATCTTGCTTCATGAGTTAGGCTCTCGGAAGGAGTGATACACTTCTCTCAAGATGGGTCTACTTTGAACAAAAGTATTAATGAAGAAGGAAATTCCTCCCTCAGTTCCCACTTCCCCCTGCCAACTTTCTCCCCCACATAGCCTTCAAATCCACCTACATCCAGGACTGTTCATCTAACCTTATGATGTTGACCACAAAATGGTATTTGCTTGGCAATTGGCATGCACTTGGAATATGGTTGGCCGGATGAGTTTTTCAAACATTTTTTAGTAGACGAGGTCAACGCATGAAATATTTAATTTAAATAAGGGTATGACGGCGGTCCAACGAAGACATAGAGACGTTCTTCTTTCTTTTCTTTTATTTTTATAATTTTTTTTTTGAGATAGCAAAGAAAAACAAAAAGGGTTAAAGCGGGTCTTTTTTCACTCTTGATACATACCAAAAAAAAAAAAAAAAAAAAAAAAGAGAAATGGGATGCTTTTATATCAGTGATTAGAAGCGACCCATTTAAAAACAGCGTGCACCCAAAAATTAGCTCTTTCTAAAAACCTTCTTGACATTGCTTGGTTGGTACTAAAAGTTCCTACTAATTGGTCTCTTTTTTTATTTTTTTATTTTTTTTATCCTTACTAGTGGGAACAATTCTGAAAAGCTAGACATAGAATAAGCTTAAATAGTTAGATTAGTAAAATTAAAAGGTACTTGAATTCCCACCCAATGGTGTGATCTCTCTCGTCCACAATTCAGTACGCAACTGGACTCATAATTACTTAATTATTATTGCTTCTGGACCGCATCTTATGAACTTGAGAGTTGAGGCTGCTATGCAAGATGCTCCACTCATTTTTCCTCCCCTAATTTCTAACATTCATTTCCCATTTAGAGGAACATCAAAGAACCTTATGGAGAAGCGTGACATTGTCGCATTTTCGCATCAAGTAGCAAATAATGACTCTTAGGCTGTGTTTGATTTTTGTGTACACATTTTCCACAATGCATTTTCACTAGTTTTGTGCATTTGATTGGGCCCATTTTAATTAAGAGGCATAAGTCATTTTCCCACACTTGTGTCCTCCTCTTCTCTTGTTACTTTCTTTCCAAACGACCCACCCCGTTCCTAGGGGCAAAATCACCTTAATGGACGCCGAGAGGTTTGGCCACCCCAATATTAAAAAATAAAAATAAAAATTATGTTGACAACTTTTTCTCTTTTAATGTCAAAATTTAATAGATTCTGGATGCAATGGCGGATACAAAGGGGGGCGAACAGGGGCGATTGCCTCTCCAAATTTTTTTGAATATATATATTTTTTTCTAAGGATATTTTTTTTAGTCTTGTTTGACCTTAGCCCCTACTACTCCTTCTCCCGTCCCCACTCTTCTTTTGTCCCTCTTAATCTGAATTCTTAGATCCGCCACTACATGGATGGTGCAAAATGCAATAAAATGGTTGTTGGAATGGGTTAAATATCACATATCAAAGCTTAGTTAGAGGTATGTGAGCTTGAAGGGTTAAATAAATGATAATTTCTCATATTTTGGTTGCTTAACACTTATGTTTTAGTGCTTAAAAAGGATAATAGGTTTAGTGAATTTTTTTTATAGTTTATTTTGTGGCGAGGGTCTTGGACCAAAAGAGAGATTATTTTTAAGACTATCTCCTACAATGTGGGATGAATGAGTCTTGGGCAAACAAGTCTTCATTACATCACTTCAAAGTCAAGCCGACTGGGACCAAATCATTCTTCAAAGTATTCGCAAATCGCAACAATTAGAGCATCCCATCCAACGGTCATCAAACTCTGGGGACCCACCACCAAGCACCAACCGCGTCCCCTTCACTTCCAAGACCCAGCTTGCGCCGCGTTCTCCCACTCTCCCCAGGCTTTCCTCTTCCCTTCTGGGCTCCCCCCAACACCACTATATATTCTCTCCTCCAAATCTCCCCAAGAACCACAAAAACCCTTTCTTCTTTACTCGCATTTGACAGCGCTTATTATATGTCTCAGAGGCTTTGCGTCCCCCACTCCTCCTCCATAGCCTTCCGCCTCCACTCCCATCTACTCGTTTCCAGTGAGATGAACCGCGCCTCCTTCTGGTCTTAACCTTCTTCTTTCCTTTTTCGTCTTTCTTGCCCAAAGCAAAACCTTCATTGTTTTGTATAAACCTTCAAAGAAAGAAAGAAAGAAAAAGGAAAAGATGGGTCTCAAGGGTTTCGCCGAAGGCGGCATTGCTTCCATCGTTGCAGGCTGTTCCACTCACCCTCTTGATCTCATCAAAGTCCGAATGCAACTCCAGGGGGAGAAAATCCACGCGCCCGCCCCACAGCCCATCCACAATCTCCGCCCAGCTTTCGCCACTGGCGGGACCACCACTCTCCACGTCCCAACGGGACAGCCGGCCCCGCCGATTCGTCTGGGGGGACCCATCTCTGTCGGCGCGCGCATCCTCCAGACGGAAGGCGTCGCCGCATTGTTCTCTGGCGTATCCGCCACCATGCTCCGCCAGACGCTCTATTCCACCACGCGCATGGGGCTTTACGACGTGCTCAAGCACGAGTGGACTGACCCGGACACGGCCCACATGCCGCTGACGAAGAAGATAGCCGCCGGCTTGATAGCCGGCGCGGTGGGCGCGGCGGTGGGAAACCCCGCCGACGTGGCCATGGTCCGAATGCAGGCCGACGGGCGCCTCCCGGCGGCTCAGCGGCGCAACTACAAAAGCGTGATCGACGCGATCGCGCGAATGGCGAGGCAGGAGGGCGTGGCGAGCCTGTGGCGCGGCTCTGCTCTGACGGTGAACCGAGCCATGCTCGTGACGGCGTCACAGCTGGCGTCGTACGACGAGTTCAAGGAGATGATCCTGGAGAGGCACCTGATGAACGACGGCCTTGCAACCCACGTGATGGCGAGTTTCGCGGCGGGGTTCGTGGCGGCCGTTGCGTCGAACCCGGTGGACGTTATTAAGACGAGGGTGATGACGATGAAGGTGGAGCCGGGGCGTGCCGCGCCGTACAGTGGGGCCCTGGACTGCGCTATAAAGACGGTGAGGGCTGAGGGACCCATGGCTCTGTACAAGGGCTTCATTCCGACAGTGTCTAGGCAGGGACCTTTCACTGTCGTCCTGTTCGTTACGCTCGAGCAAGTCAGGAAGATTCTGAAGGACTTCTGATGTTGACGACGATATTATTAACATCGATTTCTGGGTTATTTTTTTAAATCACTGATTACTATTCCCAAAATTTTGTAGCTCAGAGGTTCTTAGAAGGAATAAATTACCATGAAATCTATATTTTTAATGAAGTTTTATTAGAGTTTTACAATTCTTAATTCTGGCTCCTGTCCTTAATTGAGGTTGTTTTTGCAAATTTGTTAGCGTGTTGTGGAGGGAGATTTCCATGTTTATCATTTAAATTAAATACAAGTTTTGTGAACTTAATTGAGACAATTAAATACAGTTTGATTGAAGTCATACTTATACAGACAATTAAATTGAGACAATCTTTCTGAAGAAGAAAAAAAGAAAAACCCACAAAGTGGAGGTTTGAACTGGATCTTCTTGATCATATATAACAAGATTAGGCCAAGCAACTCCAATAAGATTAATATTGTATTTACCAATACAACAGAGGCCATTGATATAAAACCCTGCTTTGTTTTTGAACCAGCAAAATTCAGAAATCAAGAAGGAGATGGATGATCTGTACATTGTAAGGGTTGGGTGGGTGGGTGGGTGGGTGGGTGGGGTGTAAGGACTTGAGCTTGATATCGGCATCAAACTCAACCTTATGCCAATTCTATACAGCAAGTTTCATCGTCTTTCAAAGCTCTCTACGAACCGTATTGTCGATGATAAAAGCAACATCAAACGCACAAAACAATCACTCAAGTGATCATATAAGACCTGATATCATCTAAAATTTGTCTTTGGAGGAAGAAAAGATTGGCACTCTTCTAAGCATTGACCTCTTCTGCATTTTGAGACAGACGGCTTTCTGATCTTCCCCTCTTCAGGCTATGGGGATATTGGCCTTTAGCAGCGGTTGACTATCTCATTTCCTGAATTTTTCTGGATTTGCATATGATTGGCCTTTACTCCCTACTCCAAAGTTCATAGGTAATGTGCAATAATCCCCTTGTTCACCTATGTCTGGGTTTTGGACAGATTGAACTTCGATTCTTTGAACCTTATCCAGGTTTTGGAGTGATTGGCGGGATTCCGATCCTCTACCTTTCTCCAGGTTTTGGACAGGTTGAGCTGATCCTTGGCCTCTATCCATATCCTGGAGTTCATTTGCTAGCTGGCTGCGCCTTTCCTTCAGAAAGTTCAATCGGGTTGTCAACTTTGACAGTGCAAAAGTAGTTGAATTTGGTCCCTGACGAGCACACAGGTAAAAAGTTATAGTTATCATCATCTCATAATGATAACAACAGCAAAAACCACTGCCTTCTCATATTGTTCAAGAAATTATCTCAAAATGCTGGATTTACCTTACTTCTCGACGTTTCAAGAAGTGAAGTGGCAGTGGCTTCAGTATCCTTCTGTTTATCTTTCCTGTACCCAAATTTCCGAGAAATGAAAAGAATGAGCAATCAAACTAATTACTAAAAGCTCACTACCGTGCCCACATTTTATTTTCTTCAAAGCACCAACGGGGCTTGTGTAGAGTCAAGTTAAGATCAGGGGGTGAAATTTTTTGATACCCATTGATGAACTATGTAAAAGAAAATCTTACCGTTTTGCTTGATTATTTGGAGTTTGTTGGGTATGATTGATTGAAGCATGCATAGGACCATAGTTTTGTTCACATTGTTGATTCAGCTGCGATTCAAGATCATCAACATTCTTCTTCAAATTGATGACATACGCCTCTGCCTGAGCTATTTCCTCAAGCTCTACCCTTGTCTTTGGCACATTTTCAAGTTAAAAATTGATCAAAACTAATTATGGCATACGAATTAACAATGAGGTAGGCTAACCTTTTCATCTATAGTGGCTAAAACACGTGACGGCACCTGAGAAGTCTGCATTCCTGCTTCAAGAGCTGTCCTCAAGTCTCTTTCCTTTTGCAACTGTTCCTGTAGTCTTGCAACCTATAGGTACAGTTAAAAATATTATCACAATTGACCTTCCTCATCAAGGTTAGTGGACTACCAAAGACGTAACTGAGTGCAACTAATTGATGAATGATACTCAATTGAAAGCGGCACATCAAAAAGAGCGAGTAAAGAAGCATTGAAAACATTTACATTGACTGCCACAAAATATATATATATGCTCTTTTGGGAAAAATAAGGAGAAAAAAAAGCATTCCCAAATATGGAGATTACATCTTGCTCAAGAGCTAGACGACGCTCACGCAAGGCCTTCTTTCGTCTTTGCAGACTGGCTTGCAGAATTGCATTCCCTTTACCCTGCAAAGGGAAAAATTAATCCACATGAAAATTTCCCCAAACAATACAAGGATATCTTAAAAGAGAAATATTTGAAGTCTCTACCTCTCTTGCAATTCTGTTTTCCAATTCAGTTTTAGTTGACTCAAGCCTCTGGATTTCAACTCTACATATGAATCAAATGAAAAAGAAAGTTAGATGCGTATAAAATTCAAGTAAATTAAGAACCACCATCACTATAAAAATACAAGTTCCTACACAGGATCAAAATCTTCTATTGATTATTTAAGATTATATGTCATAATCATTCCATCCTAAATGCCAAAGGCAAATGGTCACAATCTTATAGTGATCATTAAAGCCTTCAGAAAGATACATGAACTTGATATTGAAATTATGTAACATCTTGATCAAAATACATTTATGACAAATACTGTACAGACGGATCTAACTATTTACAATGTGCTAATATATATATAAAAAAGGAAAGACAGAGATGTCTCATTGAGACAAGGAAAATGCAGTCTCCAACAGAACTGAATAAAAAAATAACTTCAATAAATAGGAAAAGAGAAAGATAAATTGAAAGCAGGGAAATGCTACGACCTAATATCCAACACTTCGCTGAACAAACCCCTCTTCAATAAACCATGGAGATAAACTAATATTTTTATTATACCAAGACACTATCAATATTTATTGATTATCTTAGAAACATGGTGTTTTTCCTCCTCTTTTTCTATTTATTAAAAAAGAAAGCAGACAAGTAAAAGTTTCCTAAATGAAACTTCTTCTCTTCTTCAATCTTCATATTTGTTCTACATCACATCTCTCTCTCTCTCTCTCTCTCTCTCTCTCTCTCTCATGTAAATTTAGGTTCCCCTTCACAGAAAAATGGGTATAACATGTGAGTCCATGTGGAGCTCACCATTCATATGAGAGGGGGGAAAACTGCTTCACGGATACTTGATAATTCAACCTCTCTCTTTGAGTCCTTTTGGCCTTATGATGTCGCAGGCTAAAAGTGCGTTTTTAAACAAATTAGCGAAAAGTGTTCTTTTAGAAAGCGCGTATTTAAAAAATGGAGGTTCGAAAAAGTGAAAAAGCAATGTTTTCAAATCACAAGTAAGGAGGTATGTTTTTAAAAAGACACGATTTTAAAGGCCAAACCACGATTTTGCCAAACATTTGACTGCATTTTCATTAACTGCGTTTTGAAATCGCTATTTTTCAAATCACACATTTTGAAACTTCTAAACCAAACGGACCATCTCTCTCTCTCTCTCTCTCCCCACACACATGCACACAAAACAGTGATCCTGAATTTAGCCAGCCTACAGTGTTGTCTCAAACTCATAATACATTTATCCCTTGAACAAATAAGCACCACAAAAGATTGAACTCGCCTGCAGTTATAGTGTCAATCCTATGGTACAACGCATCAGTGACACTATGACACTAAAAAGGATCCAAGAAGAACTACGGAAATATATGTTTGTGGAAATTTACACAAGAAAAAAATTGCTTTGCACAGCTGATGGATGCATCACTTACTCTTCTTCTATGGAATAGTCAATGGATTCCATGGAAAGGTTCTTCCTTGCCTGCACTCATGCGAAAAATAAATCAATAAATAAACTAAAAACACCCTCGTTACAATCATTAGCAGGTTTGAAACATAGAAAAACAATTGAGCAATTCAAAAATGATGAATGTCAAGACTAAAAGCCTCTCTTGCGAATTCTAGACTAAATATAATTTTAAAACATCTAGCTGGAGAAACATGACTTAAAAAAGGCCTAAAAGCAAAAAGTTGCATCACAAATCCAGAAAGCATATACTCACAGAGTTACGCCCTAACATGGTGCGAAACCTAGCACCACGTGCAGGTCCATTGGATATGGTTGTAGATTTTCTGATCAATGAGATTGGACTAGGACTTGTAGACGTAGGAACCAAACTTGGTTCTTCAGAAGCATCTCCTAGAGGTTCAGCAGATTCAGTGACCTGCATTACCGAACTATTTTTGCTTTGATTTGGAAGACTCCGACCAATTTGTAGAACGTCATGTTGAGGCAATGAAGTTTCAAACGAATTTAATGACAACTTCTGACTGTCTATGGAAGCATCTACTTCAGGGGATTGGTCACCCAAGTGTGCACCATCAGAATCCTGCACCTTTCAACTAGTTAGCATAACTTTGAACCACTGGAATCCAGCACCTTTCAAGTAGTTAGTATAACTAGGGTAGCCTCTCTCTCTCTCTCTATAGAAAACAAAGATATCAATCTCTCTCTCTCTCTCTTTCTATAGAAAACAAAGATATCAATCTCTTTTCTTTTCTTTTTTTTTTCTTTTTTTTTTTTTTTTGTAATTATAAAAAGATATCGAACTAAAGAAAATAGTCCAGAATGTTACCAAAGCAACCATTAACATGATACACACACACACACATAGGTATATTACGAGAAATTGGTGAGCCATTAATTTACATGAGAAGGAGAAGAAACACAGCAACTAAGATCGCACTCAGTGGGTGGTCTCCCCCCCCCCCACCACACACACACACACATCCGCATACAAAAAAAAAAGAGGGGGGGGGGGGGGGGGGGGGGGAGGGAGAGTGAAACAGAAAGAACTAAGATTAGAAATGAGGTTATGTGATGCAGTAGCACAAAGTTTCTTCAACAATAAGATGACAAAAAGTTCCTCAAATAGGTTCAAAACTTTGTGCTAAAATTATAGATTTTAAATAAAAGAAGAAAGAAAACAGGAAAGAATGGCCTAGGAAGAGAGTTCTATTCTGGGGATTTACAGTACACCTAAGGTGAAAGCTAGCAGCTTCAAACCCCAAAGCTCTATTTCCTAAGGAATAACAAGAGGAGAAAAAACAGGTGGACACGAGTCAAAAAAAATTAAGTAATAAGCATATTCAAATGAGGTGAACCTATGAGACAATTGATTGACAACACCAGAAAGACCAAAAAGAAAAGTAATAGAAGCAATTAATAATGGATAAATGAAGTGATTAGGTCCAACAAAGGCCATAATGAAATTCAGTGAAATCAATAAATATATTGTACAATATCCCCCCAATACACAGCCATGCGGACCATTATCAAATACAACCGTGATTGATCTGAAAAATGGCAGAAATGATGTTTAAAAAAGGGTGAAAGAATACTAGCTTCTAGGACTGGTAATCTTTTTTAATTTTAAACTCAACCTGAGGGGCTGGATATAACTTCAATAGAGAACTTAAAATAAGTGAAAACTGCAAATAGACTCTAAAAATGATGTGAAGGAACCAGAAATTGAGAACATATAAGGCTGAACACGTAGCAGAAGACATAGGCTACAAAGTCGCTTAGATGTAGGAATGCAAAACCACCATTTTTTAATCTAACCTAACGCACATAATATTCATTCTCAGGTCTGGCACTACGAATACACAGAATAAATTACTGCTTTACTCCCATCAGTGAATAGGTAGATGCTTATGTAAAAAAGTACAGAGACAAGCCTTATTATCGCACGGAGGATCATTGTCTCTAGAGTCACCACTCTCGCTGCAGGTTCCACTTGATGCATTTTCAAAATCCTCATCTGCACCTGCATCAGATTCCTGAGTTGCATCACCATGTTCATCATCTTCATAGGATTCATCATCATCATCATCATCAGTTGCCCCCTCACTCTCACTTCCACTCTCTTCTGACTCAGTGTATAGCTCAAGAGACATGGACCCTTCCTGCAAACACAATACTAATTCATGGGGCTCAAAAGCACAAATAAAAAAAGTATAAATTAATTACAATGAGATCTGATTTGAGCCACAGCCAATATGGCCTTTCACTACTCTTGCACTGCAAAATCCCAAGGTTTAAATTTTTTTGGTAGTAGATGAGATCAAACTCGGAGGGGTTAATATTAAGGACAAAGAAGACAAAAAGTCCCAGTTTCCAGTTCTAAAAGGAGGATAAGAGACTGAATTTTCATCAGTGGGGTACCTGAAATAGTATGAAAATGAAGAAAGAAAAAGAAGAAGAAGAAGAAGTTTTCTGTTAAAATGACGTGTCATCTTCACAAAATGGCAGTTATTTGCTCCTTCTCCTTTTCCTCCAATCTTTTGAAAGAGTTCATAGGGAGTTCATTACAACCTCAAATAACGTTTGAAAGAACTATAATCAAGAAAACGAATCAATGAAATTCATAAATCATTAGAGGACAATTCACAGGTAAAAACCTGATTATGAAAGAAAAGCCATATAGCCTATACCAGCACAAAAATCTGATATGAAAGAAAGCCATATAGCCTATACTACCACAGCATATGAATGAGTTTCTGGGTGTGTGAAGTGTGTGACCAAATGATAATAGGAAACCAAATCACATGCAATTGTGAATGAGGAATATATTAGAACTTACCTTGAATATCTTATCATACTCCTCTAATAAAGTTATAACAATGGCTTGAGCATGGTTAGCTGCAGCAGCGGCTTGCAAAAGTTGAGCAGAACCGTCACCACCAACGTCAAAATCATTTTCGATGTCGCAGTCACCAGCTAAAAGGGGACGCAAAAGTAAGGGTGCCATGCATGCAGCGACAGCCGAGGAGCTCATTCGATTCTCAGCTTTGTGAGAAGCTACAGTTTGCATCATCACAAGTACTCTAAATGGGGGAAAAATAAACAAATTAAAATATAAAGAAATGAAAGTAAATGCCCAAAAAAAAGAATGCAAGGGAGAGGAAATGAGAGCATGATTTTTCAGATGGGGAAAGATAAAAAGAAAAATAAAAAAATATTATATATACAAGTAGTTCAATATCTGCTCGTGTGATGGCGTATGTACAACTGTGTTCGTGTGCGTGAGTGTGAGGATTTTGCCCTCATTAATTTTTTTTTTTAGAAAATATAAATGGACATAAAAAAATTAGCAAGAATTATGGAAATAACAATAAATATAATGTATCAACTACCTTTGCAATAAGAGGCGATTTGGTTCTGGGAACGTATCACATATTGCTCCACGAAGAGCATTGACTCTAGTACCACGTTCAGTTCCTAGTCAACATAAATTAACCCAATGTTGAAAGATAAGAAAAGCAAAATTTAAAGAGAATACCAGACATGGTAGAACATCCAAATGTATTGTTACAAAAAAATAAAAATAAATAAATAGTATATGAGATTTTTCCTTAAATCATTTTCACTGAATCACAGAAGACTAAATTTTCAACTACTATGAGGAATTTGGCCAATGCATACTCAAATGCCAAATCAAATTGCTTGATAAAGTACAACCTAACACATTTTATATTAAATGTTCATTAAATAATTAAATTCACCTCTTCCTATGAGTTTTTACTTTTGGAATAAATGATGATTTAAAATGGTATCAAAGCAAAGGTCATGAATTCGAACCCTAACTTCTACAGTTTACCCCTTATTTTAATTAAATATTTCATATGTTGTTTGGTCCCACACATGAAAGGGAATGTTAAAATGTTAATTAAATAATAAATTCACCCATTCTTATGAGTTTAAGCTTTTGAAAAAAGTGGTAATTTAACATAAAACTGAGCTATATCAGCGAACTTTTTCAGCACTTCACTTTCAATTACCTTGTCATCTCCTTTTAGAAATCCCTTTCAACGTACACAATCAAAAAAGGAAACACTTTCCTGCCTATATTGTTTTCTGCATTTCATTAACTTGCTTTCATGCCAAGAATGACATCTATTATAACTTATGGCTTTGTCTTAAACTTGATCTAATCATTCACGGCAGAAGTCATAGACCAACCTATGGCTGATTTCAATTTTCTGACAGCCCACTGCCATGTGACATTTTGCTTTTCATTTGAAACACTCTTCCTTTTCGAACTTCAAAGCATCACAATCCAATTGTAAAGGAGCATAACCAGATTGTTTGATTAATGTATGTCAATAGAACTAAATCCATGCTCAAAATGAACATTGCAAACATGTGCATATTGGGATAAATGGAAAAAGAAAGAAGAATGTAAAAGGGAGAAGACATGGCAATTAATTGTTTTATCATAAAAATGACAAAGAAAATTGTATGAGGAAAAGTATTTATGAAAAATCATGAGAGAAAGATCCAAATATATTACAAATTCCATTTTTCAGATTGTTCTTTTCTAAGCAAAAGTTGAGAATATGTGCTCCTAATGTAATAAAATAGTGAAGTTACCTACTCCAGCACAATTCTTATTAATGCTCAATCAAATTTGTGGTGTCAAAAAGATAGTTCTACTCACCACCATCCCATTCAACGCTTACGATTTACGTTCACTAAATACATTTGCAAATAATCTTCTCTCTAACATTTTAGCGCTATATGTATATGAAAAATAAATAGGCCAGCATGCAATGAATAAACAAAAGATGGTAAACAAACAGTTGATTAACAGACTTACGACATGCTTCTAATAGTGCATTGCAGCAAGATGCAGGGACAGGAGATGATGGCAACTCCCGGAGGACATACTGGAGAATTCATGGAAGAAAACAGATTAAAAAAAGTTTAGCTTTCATTTGTGCCGTAACATACATGAAGAATTAATATTTTGCTGTGACTATATAGAGAGATACCTTGACACAATCAGCAACAACATGTGGATCCTCCTCTGGAGAAAACTCAATTTTTCCTAAAGAAAGCATAACCCAAGAACTGTTCAGACGAAGGAATAACATTGAAACCAAAAAGAACAGAATCTCTAATGTGAAACTCATGCAACTTTTGGGTTGCTTCAACTCTAATGCTCCACAGGCAAAGGTGGTTTTATGACTTGACTACTAGTTTTTTTTTTCCTTTCCTTTTTTATTTTTATTTTTTATTCTTATTTTCAGCAAAGCAGCTCTTATATCCATATAACACGTGGTAGCTATTCTGTAAGGGTAAATTCAAATAAAGATTACAAATTAACTGTTTGTTTTGATGTAAAACTTTTCCTTAGCAAAAACATTTTCAATAGAATTCTTTTAAGAAAAGATGATTTGGTTTTAACTGATTGGTTGAGATCCTGAAAATCAAATCATATATGTTTGTTTTTACAGAAAGTCTTCACATAAAAACACAGAAATCCAAAAACACCAAAAAACCCATGGCTACTAGATACCCTCATTCTCTTGTCCATATTTTGGTGGCACTAATACCCCCATGAACATACCCATTATGCAGCAATACCGAAAAATAGAACTTCACTCCCACCATTACCATGAGAAATTTATTTTAGAAATTCAGAGACAACCAAATTTGCTCTCCACACAGCAAACCATAAGACAATTCATCACCAAGAGTGCACCACCAAGAGTATCAACATATAAACCAAACAAGTCATATGTTTAGGAGACAACAGTGAACCAAAAGACCTGTTTTTTCTTTAGGGGTAGAGGGAGAGATGGACTGAGGTTGTGGTGGTGGTGATGGTGATGCGAAGAGTTGAAGTATTGGATTGGGTTTGGAAAACTAGCCATACGGTGAGAAACTAGATTCAGGCATGGGATCACCTCGAAAAAACTGGGATAGGATCAATTAAGGGCAGAAAGGGTCATCTAACTTCGGCAAGCTTCCAATCAATAGGGAAGTGTTCGTGTTTCAGGATCGAACTCAACTCGGTTGAAGCCCTTTAGTTTGATCACTTCTCAGCAAGATTCACCACTAGTAAGGCTAAGTCAGCCTGTCTATCTATGTCAAGAAGTGATGCTTTCTGGCAATAATGCGAGATGAAAGAGAAAGAGAGGGGAGGGTGCTGACTTTGCTAAGTCCAAGCATAAAGCATTTTCCCCTTGTTTTGGGTATGTTTTTTGATGATGTTTTCTGTTAACTAGCATTTTTAGTTATAATAAACATATAAACTGTAGAAAATATTTTTTTGTAAAATTTTCCCACATCTCTTGGTGTAGCTAATTTCCAATTCATTTGCATGGTGTATGCATTATTCATCCCAAAAGAATAACAGATATGAGAAAAACTCATGATCTCAATTGTGACAATCACCTTTCATGAAAGACATAAAGATAAAAATACACAATCTATACAATGCAATTTAATTACGGCCATAAGATTAAAGTTAGTCAAGAACACTCATATCCAAACAAACTCACCCTGCTCATATTCCCGAACTCGATGTTCAACATCATCAACGTAGGCGGCTTGACGCAAGATCCCTTCTACTTTGATGCCTGTTGTATCTTTTATCAGATTCATATAAAACAAGGAAACGAACAAACATTCTATCTGTATCCAAACCAATAACAGAAGGGTCCTAGAGAATTGCAATTGGTAAAAGTGAAAAAATACCCAAAAGTGAGCTTTAACTAAAGAAACTAATGAGGGTAAATGTGGCAAGTGAAAATATAGTGTGATGTGATACTTATTCGATCTTACGAGCCATTGTTAGCTCAATAAGGGAAAAAAGAAGCAGTTTACTCTTCAATAATCATATCACATGTGCATGATTTATGCACAAGAAGCTCTGAATTAAACAAGAGAAGAAAATTATTTAGAAACTAAGCCAACATAAATTTCTATACGGTTTAGGGTTTAGGGGTCCTTACATCTATTTTCTTTGGTAGGTAACACAGTCCTGACATTGATTGGAACTTTCCCAAAGATAAAAATGCTCACTACAGCAACAGGTTTTAGAGGCTAATACAACATTAAAAATATATCAACACTTCCATAATCCACCAATCAGCCTTGGATAGGCCTTTTAAACATATCTATAAGTTTTTCCTACCAATTTCTCCCACAACAATTATAGTGACTTAACTAAGTGAATGATGTTTGAAAATCTGACATACCTAAAACAATAATTTGTAAAATTCCAACATCAAATGTTTATCAATGCATTGCCTGGAAATAAATCAGAATATTCACATGTTGCAAAAAGTTTGTTAAAAATTATACTCTTTTTATCATAGTATCGCATCTTCCATTAAAAATGGGGAAGATTTGGAACCACATTATATCTATCCTACACTGCAAAACTAGAGATTGTAAGTACAACGAAGTACTAAAATCAGCAATGACACATCCATAGGCAGTGGAGCAGCAAAAGACTCCCAATTAAGGTGGCTCTGACAATGGAAGCACACTAAAGAGTTTCTCCAGGATACAATAAAAATTCTACAAAAAGAATCAAGAACATAATTTCTAATATTCAGAAGCGATCAGACAGTAATTTACTTCTCAGAAGTCACATTTTAGCGTACCACTGAAATAAGATCCTAAACAATAATGAAAAAAGCAAGACCCACCATACTCTTCTATAAACCTGAGGGCTTTTTCCAAGAAAGATGGAGCTCCATCAATATCTTCCAAGGCAACTAAAACTGGCCTTCCAATAACTGAAGATTTGAAAGGCTGTCTATCCTTCACTACAAAAAAGTAAAGCAAACATCAAATATCTCAATGAAGTGATAAGCAAAGAATAGCAAGCAAGACATCCAAGTTCAAACCAGTACGTCCTGTCATAGAATGACCAATGACCCAGACCCAGATGCTAGTCATGAAAAATTTTCAACAACTATCATGCTCAAAAAATCAACCCTTGACAAAAACTACCCAAAAAAAAAAACATTAAACAGAGAATTGAATATAAAGAACTAATAACATGGAAAAAAAATTTGCATACTGTAGAAATAACAAATAGCATTTTCTGTATTAATGGTTACAGCAGATATAATCCACTGCCCAAAGAAGAAGTTCAGGTATCATAATCAGATTTTTCCCATATTTAGCCCTTCTTACCACATTCTCAAATAAATCTGCAAATTCACAACATAATCATATAGAGAATACAAAGACTCATTGGACTCAATGAAGGCAAAGGTAGTGATTACATCTTGATAATGTTCATACCAAAAACTGCTTCTTTTAAAACTACGCTGCCAGCTTAGAAAATGCACAGCATAGGCACACAAAAAAAACATGTGAAGTCAAATAGATATACAGCATGACAACAAGGGCATACACTGATCCAAAGAATTATCAACTGAATCAGTCTGATCGTTCCTGAAGATACCATTTTGCCCCATTACATGAGCGGCACTTGGTGCTTGCCCCAAAGCATTCTCAAGTGCAGCCTTCCACTCATATAAATCCTCCATAGTTTCAGCCTGTAAAACCAATAAAAAAAGTCATATGTCAGCATGCATCAGGAATAGATTCTTACTTCTGCCCCCATACTTTTTGGACTTGGTCAAGTTTTCCAAAAGTTTTCTGTGTCTTTCCCACTCAAATATGATCCACCAAGCTATCACTAAGATGCATGACTCATGTTTTTCCCTCTGTATTTGTAGTTTTGGCCCGAAAAGCTTCCCTGAGGAAGAAGATGCCATTCATAAAATTTGTGAAGCCAACATGATTTCCACCAAAGATTCCACATGATAAGGAGCGTATTTGGTGAGGTGTTTTGAACCAAAATGGTCTCAACTTCCTTGATTAGGACCTTATGGTTCTCAATTTAATAAAAGGCTTTTAGTAATTACTTGAAGAGTTGAAAGCAGATTTTGCACTCAATTTATTAGAAGTTTCCATTAATTAGTACATACATAGTTAAACACCCAGTAAGACTTAGAGAGATTCCAAGTTTTATCTCATCTATCATCTTTGTCTTCTGTTTCTTTGTCTTACTGTTTACCTTATACTCCACTATGCAACTCATAACCAGCCATTTTTGACCCATCACAGACCTTCCTTCAACTTGACTAAAATCCAACTTTTTCCCTATTTGAGATATCCCATACGTTTAAAGAAAAAAAGTTACATACCCACACCATACCTGCTAGCCTCTGCAATGTAACTCATTTTATTATCCCTCCCCCTTTATGCATCCAATCATCAATTTGTTTGTGTCCAGTTAGTGATTAGTTGATAAGAGAAATTTGTAGACTGCTTTTATTGTATTAGTTCAATATAGACATATATCCAAGGAGAGTTTCCCACACAAACACATCTATCCAAGTATTAGTTATAAGTATATATAAAGAAGCCAAGTCAAGCAATCCCAAACCATTGTTTGCTCGGCTTGTATAGTAAGTTTTGGCTTCCGCACATTGTGAGTGCTAAGATGCTAAAGCACAAATTCATGACATAAATGAACTCTTAGGTTTTGCTAGGCTACAATCATCATGTAACTGCTGTTTGAAGTCTATACCTACTAAATATTTCATCTCAGCCATATCATCTTATGGAACTACTATACCCACTGTAAGCCAAGCAGGTGGACCTGACCCTTTACAATCCTTGAGCAAATTTTGAAAGGAAATCTACGAAGCTGAAGCACAACTTAAAGCTCTCCAGCTTCCAGCTAGTTGAGGCCAGCAGCATTGCCAGAATTTCTTCATTCCAGCTATCAAGTGCAAAATCTGATTTTCTGTTTTTAAACTTCAATTCTTTTGAGCTACATGCTATTTGAAGAGTCTAATATTGTTTCAAAAGTCAACATAAGGGCATCTATTTTGGTTGATGTACATTAAAAAGCCAATAAAATGTATGGATGCATTACATATAATATGACAGTGAAAGAATGCTGCATCATAATTTAGATAAGACATTATTTGACAAAGAAAACATGAAGAGAGAAGGACCTTTAGTGTGAAAGCTCGTCCATCACGACCATCAGGAAAGAGCACAGTCAGGAGTTTTTTATCTGCTTTGACCTCCACGCTATAAATTGTTGAAATGAAGTACGACAGGGTCACTAAACTTCTCCATTTCCATAATGGGTAACAGCTGTGGCAATTCCAGAAAACTGAAAAGAATCTAACTAGGAATTAAAAAAGCCAACCTGCCTGAATTGTTGAGGTCAATACCACCAAGGGTCAAATTCACTTCGCCCCCCTTTTGGGGAACAGCACTCTGAAAGTAAAACAATAGTTGATGAAAAATTCTACAACCTTTATACAGACATTTATAAATTCAAACCGACACAAATATATACCAATAGACACATATATAAAGGTCAATTTCATTCGGCTACTGCTTTGTATACCTGATTTAATATAAAACTTAAGCTCAAAATTAGGCAATTGAGTCGAGTATGCTATGTTAAATCCCTATAAGTCCAAACACCAACATTTTCTACTATACCACATCATGGTCAACAAATGGTTAGAAACTTGATTAAGTTTAATCGAGCCATATTGGGTAAATGGCTATGGTGTTATGCTACGGAGAGCGAGATTTTGTGGAGATAGGTGATAGAGACTAAATATGATAGTTTAAACGGAGGTTGGTGTTCCAAGGAGGTAATACAGCCATTTGGAGTGAGCATGTGGAAATACATAAGAAGGGGGTGGGAAACATTTTCAGAATTTGTTAGAATTGAGATGGCTGATGGGTCAAGTGTCAGTTTTTGGCATGATGCGTGGTGTGGGGAACAACCGTTAAAGATATCTTATCCAGCTTTGTTTAGTATTACACGGTGCAAAGACGTGTTGGTGGCGGATCTCATGCAGTTCCAAAATGGAAGTATTCATTGGAATATAATTTTAACTAGACCCATACAGGATTGGGAGGTGGAGTTGGTCTCCTTTTTCTTTGAGATGTTGTATTCTCTCAGAGTAAGACAAGGAGATGTGGATAGATTATGTTGGATCCCTTCCAAGAGGCTCAAGTTCAAGTTTGAAGTGAAGACGTTTTATCATGTGTTACCCATATTTATGGGTTTCCCATTTCCTTTGAACAGTATTTGGAGAGTTAGGCTCCTTCGAGAGTGGCATTCTTTGTGTAGACGGCAACATTAGGAAAAATATTGACATTGTGTTGTATTACAAGAGTGGGGAGTCTATCGATCGCCTTCTTCTTCATTGTGATGTAACAAGAGATTTATGGTGCTTGCTATTTAACTAGTTTGGCATTGATTGGGTTATGAGTAAAAGGGTGAGAGAGTTGTTGATTAGTTGAGGAGGTCAAGTGGGGCGTCGTGACATTTTGGACGTTTGGAGATTGACTCCTTTATGTTTAATGTGGTGTTTTTGGAGAGAGCAGAATGCACGAAGCTTTGAAGATAGAGACTTCCATGGTAGAGCTGAAGAAGATTATATTCAACTCCCTTTACACATGGATAGAGCACTTCTTCTTCTTTTTTTCCAATTTTTCCATCTTTTTGAACCTTTGTTCTTTTTTGTACTGAATAGGGGATTCTCTTGTATACTTTCTGTCTACTAAGGTTGCACCCCTCAATAAGATGAAATTACTTATTAAAAAAAAAAATGTCTTTTTTGCTATTACTTGCAAGTCCATCCATTCATAAACATGTAAAATTGGCTCTTTCTATTATGGTCAGTATTGACTAACTGATTAAGGTATCATATCGCAGGCCATCCAAGAGCCAATCAATACCATCAACAGAAGCAACGACAGCAGCAACATATTTCTGCATGCAAGGACAACTTACAAACTCCATAGCCAGTGGCACATTGTGCTGCTTGTTAAACATGTTTTCTCCCCATTAGTGTTTCAATAGAAAGATTCTAAACACTACGTACTAGTGAAGGGAAAGGTGATGAGATTTGAAACTAAACAATTTTGGTTTAAAGTGAAAGGGTGCAAATAAATGATCATCATGGTATGTAAGTGTTAGCTTCAAGGATCTTCAAAGTTAGAAAAGAAACCCAAATGCCGACCCCTACGGTGCTTAGTCAGTTGACTATTTCCTTTATCATTATTCATCAATTTAAGATTAACTGCTATAAGAGATTTCACAAGATTACAAATTTACAGTGTACAAGAAACAAAACAACTACTTACTGGATCACTTCGGAAGAAAACCAGAGAAGTACGTGTTAAAATAAACCACCTTTTCTTCCAGGATGTCCATCCAATTCCTACATAAAAGAATTATACAATAACAACTTCAGAAAAGTTCAAAATCCTTACAACAGTACTGCTTTGGAGTTAGAACACTAGTGTTAGAAATACGTGTCAAGTAAAAACAAGAGCAAAACATCACTCGAAGAGAGAGAGATAGAAAGAGAAACAGCAGCTACTAAGTTCAGAAAATTTTTCTGGCATATTAGGGGGGAAAAAGGGCTCAGACAAAATGAATCTGTGTAGTTTAAGGTATATCAGCAGTGCAATGGTGTCAAATAGAGAATTTAAACTTCCCAGAAAGTTGACAGTTTATTCCAGTAGTCACCCTGTTCTGGAAGTAGCAAAACCTTATCCTCAGCCTAGAAAAAATCCTCTCTTTCGGGTAAGTTTAAAAAAAAAAAAGGTAAGGCAAAATCATCTGGATAAAAAATAACAATAATTAAAATCTAAACATGTTCATTTGAGGGCTAATCTATGATTCAAGTAACACATGCGTGCAACGGACACATTGTAACTAACTCGGCACAAAGATAAGTTTTTTTTTTGATAAGTAACTTGGCACAAAGATAAGTTCTAGCTAAATAGACACTCCTCCCCCAAAAAGAAAAAAGAAAAAAGTAAAAGGAAGGAAAATGGCAGAGTTAAGAACCATAAAAGGAACAAGGAAAGCCAGACATACAGCTGCTGGTTCTGAGGGTGGGGAAAAAAACCAACATCATCAATCATGAATTGTCGAACCTTAGAAAAATTCATTGTAAGACCACCTAAGGTATTTACAGGCAGTCCATGTCTTGCTACTAGTTAATTTAGTATCAGTACCCATGTAAACCAGTGAAGTAAAACACACCTTTGGATGATATAAAAAGTGGCCCGCTCTTGAAAACCTGCGAGACAGTTATACTTCAGAACACATAAGTTTCAGGACTTCTGATGAACCATTCAACATAAAAGAAAAGTTCAATGAACCAGGAGAATAAACAACGGACTACCTGAAGTTAACAAAATTTGAAAAGGGAACCCACCATATTTCGAAAAAAACAAAATATTGCCCATCCTCTTGCATCTCAGTTCATCACGACCAGCAAAAAAGTCTTGAACGTTTCGGTTAATGTGGTGAATAATAATTCTTAGATTTTGCAACCAAGAAAAATATATAAAAAATCTACATTTTTGTTCATCGTATTTGAACCGAGTCTCAGACATTATTATCTTAGACGTAATGTAAAAGTAACAGTGACATTACGGAAAGGGCTATCGGAAGTGGACTTTGGTGCAAAACTCAAACCCATATCAACATATAAATCCCAAAGACAAGCAAGGGACCATCAAGCACCAAAGGTCAAAGGCTCATAGATTACGGTAAAAATAATGACGGTAAATTACGATGATATATAAGTTCTACCAACACAACACGCTCATAGCGGCCAAGTACAAAACAAGAAAACATATCAAAATGTTGATTACCGTATTGCCACTACGAGAACGCAGATCACCAGGCGGAGGAGGCGGAGGAGGAGGAGGAACACCGCCATCTCCCTACAACACAACACAACACCCAACAAATTTTCACCACCAAATTCCTCCAAAACAAAAAACAAAACGCACCCACATCCCTCATTCTAATTTCATGTGCGCGTATATATGCATGTGCTGTGTGTACGCGTTCGTCTGAAAATGCGAAAGACGTTGCTATCTCTGAGTCGCATTGTAGAGAAACCGAAGTATATACGTACCTGAGACGATTCGGGGTTTCGGGTAGTCATCCTCTGATTCCCAAATCACCGAATCACATCCCAGAAAACCAGCAAGCTAGATCAAACACCACCACCCTGTACCCACATTGATCAAACTCGTAACGAAAATTCAAAGATCAAGCATAAAACACACACACACACACATAAACAAAACAAACCAAGCAAACATCCAACAGTAAGCACAAAAGAAAGAGCTCGTAAACAGAAATTTAACATTCATTTTTTATTATCCAAATACGTGCATTGAGAACATACCTTATTAAATTCAAACCAAAAAAAAAAAAAAAAAAAGTATTATATATATTGTTGAGAAAAGAGAATAATAATGAAATAGAGCGTGTTTTGGATGGGTCGGAGAAACGGAAGGAGAGGGAGCGCAAAAGTGGAAACAGACTTTCCTCTTTGCGTTTCCCAATGGCTACGTTGAGACAGAATTGTTCCCCAACGGAAACCCGGACGGTCAAGCTAAGCCCATTGAGAGCGGGCCCTCCTAATATGCGGCAGTTGTACACGTCATCCGCAATTTGCAGTCTTGCGCTAAACCAAACGTGTTGGAGGGAAAACGTGGACAGGGGCATTCTCGGTATTCTATTGTTTGAGTTACCGTCTCCTGTGCTTGGTCCTAGGTTACCACCACCCGGACATGTCTACACGTCGTACTAGCGCACACAGATTTCTGGGTCCCATATCGTCTGGACCGTAGGTTCAATTCAAGAATCAACAGTGGCCGTCGATATGATTTGGTGACCTGGCAATGACTATCCAAACGGTCAAACTAATTACCTACCTTTGACATTGTGCGGCTTGCTTTTTGATCAAATCAAGAGTCTATTTTTGCGTTTGCCGTTTAAAGATGTAATTGAATATTTAGTAAAATTGTGATGTTGTTTTTAATTCTAATTTAATTTTTTAAAAAGTGATTTTTATGATTTGGTTTAAAATCACATTCTTCGTTTATAAAATTGCAATCCTAAACACGCTTTAAGGCTGAATAAAGGTCTTTTAGTTTCATTTAGGATTAATTTTTAGATATTTAATTAGCAAATATTATTCTTATGAAAGTAAATATTGATTAAAATCAATTTTAAAAGCAAAATAAAAAAAGTTCATACCAATAAAACGGTAGAATGATCAAGGGCATGTTTGGATATGCGTTTGAAATGCTTAAAAGTGTGTTTAACACTTAAAAATTCGTTTAAAATAAATATATCTATTTGGTAAAAATAAATTGAAAGCGCTTTTAAGGGGTCCAAAAATGTCAAAACAAATGTTTTTGATTACTTAAACGTTTTATTTTTTAAACTTAATCTTAAACATGCTCTAAAAATTGTCAAAACATATTTTTTGTAAAAATTTAAAAATAAGCTTTTGTCAAAATAATAATAATAATTAAAAAAAAAATTACTTAAAAACTTTATTTATTAAACACGATTACAAAGATACTCTAAATCTAAATGATGAAGGACTTGTAAAGTTTGATGAAAGTTTTAGCATCTGACAAGTTAGGATGGATCTTTTGATTGTTATCCCGTTACGACCAAAATAATGAACCGTGGCCGGTTTTTTTTTTTGAAAGAATTGCTATCAACCGTGGCCGATTGACAGAGGTTGCTGGACAACTTTAAAGGGAGAAATCATTGGTCCCGTTGATTTTGGTAAACACGGGAGCCCCAATATTGAAGTGGAGGGTGGTCAATCCTTTTGCTTTTTATACCAGCCCGAGTCCCCAACAATCAGTGCCCGTGATGGCTGTAGTCAATTATTACATAAAAGCCACACATTGATCATTTTCTTTTTTTA
The DNA here is from genome assembly GCF_965113065.1 of Corylus avellana. NCBI lineage: Eukaryota > Viridiplantae > Streptophyta > Magnoliopsida > Fagales > Betulaceae > Corylus > Corylus avellana. The sequence continues at coordinate 18,731,108 of NC_142498.1, forward strand.
ATTATTTATTTCACCACTTTGATGGAGTGGAGTGGAGTGGAGTGGATTGTGTTATAATAATACTGTGCAGGAGCAGGAGCAGGAGTTTAATGGAATTTGATTGTCCAGCTGGGTCTCCCACGACAATTGCTCATACCCAGCAGGCTACCATTAATGTTTATATATTTTAATTTGCAAAATCTCACCGTCCATTTGTTAATGTTTTTTTAGAATGATTTTTTTTTTACAAAGTGTTGTAATGCGATACAAATGTAAAAGTAATTTTGAGTTTTTTTTTTTTTTTTTTAACGTTTTTGTGTTGAAAATAGGTATAAAGGGAGAGAGAAAAACAAAAAAAACAATGTTGGGTCTGTTTAGTAAAATTTTGAGAAGAGTTTTGGGTTTTGAAATAGGTAAAAGTTTGAGAATTGATTTGGTGGAAAATTGGTTTGGTAAATTTTTTGAAAGAGTTTTGTAGAAATTAAAATTTGAAAAATATTTAATCAAAAAATAATAAATAAAAAATATTTGTTGGCCATGGTGGCGAGAGGGCCACCATTGTCGATTTTTTTTAAAAAAAAAAAACAAAAACAAAAATGTTCTGCTTTTTTTTTTTTTTTTTTTTTTTAATGTTGGAATTTTGAAAAGAATATTGTAGTTTGTTTTGAGAAATGTGTTAATAATTGAATCTTTAGAAGGAGAGTCTAAAATTGCAACAAGTATAATGTGGTACATCTCCCATCTATCTTTTGTTAAAATCAATTATTGGGTTTCTACAGTTGATTTGTAAAAATAAAATATATATATATATATATATATATATATATATATATATATATATATATATATTGAAATAGATGAGAGTCATCTAATAATATCATGTTAATTATCTCCTTATTTAGAATTGGAACAAGTCTTTTGTGTTTTTCCTTATACCCAAAATTAAAATAGAGAGTTGACGAGTTAAATGAAGTAAAACTCCATTCTTAAGGATTTTCTATCATGCCTCACTACCCTATTTATATCTTCACCACTACTATTACCTAACGTGATAGTGTTAATCTCTTGATACTCACCTTCACATGAGTAAAGAAGGTATTTATCTATAAGAGCCGTCTTAATGGGTAACTCAATCGGCTAAGAATCATACATCATGAAGCGGGAGTTGTTAATTCGAGCCATCTTCCTCATTTTCCTTCTCCTTGTACGAACATGTAAAAAAATAAATAAAAAATATATGAGAGTCATTTCTACGAGGATGTACTATGTAGTGTAAAACCTCATTTTACAACCTTTAATATAAATTTGACATATCAGGTAATAACATCAAATACAATAGAGATGAAAAAACATCATATTTTTAATTCAAATCAATACCATAAACTTTTTCATTCATTATAACCTAACGCCCACCACCAAACCCCTCACCCACCTCCAAGCCCCCGACACCAGAGTATCCAAAACCAATAAAGACGATACCTTCAATAGTTTTGTCAAGGTAATAAAAATTATTTTGTGTGAAGAGTTATATTATTTTTTATGTTCAAAGCTTAAGTGTTTGCTTTCTATTTAATGGTGCAAAACACCCGATTTACATCGTAAGTTCATAATCCATTGAAGTTATTCTCTTAATCTAATCTATTGGTACCCATTGCAAAGGAAAATTTCATTTGGGCCTACTGTTTTTCTTTTCAGGGACAGTGAGTTGGTTTGCATGTGGTCCATCTCAAGTATTAGAATATATATATATAGATGATTGGTCTCAGTAATTTACCCATATTTTTATCATATTTTTTTTACAAATTTAATAGATTATTATCGACTATTAAATTTGTGAAGTCTACCATTAACTTATGTGAATTATATATAAGTTTACAAATCTAGTTGTTGATTTGTAAAATGAGATGGAAAAAATATGAAAAAAATATTAATACTAATATTTTGGAAAATGATAAAGACATATCTTAAATACAATTTTGGCCAAACTTTTCTCTTAAGTTTTTTCTTGTTGAGAAGGAGGTGTGATACAGTCACAACTTAAACCCACTTTTAAACCAAATTTCTCTCTCTTTAGTTTAAGGATCTCTCTCCTCCAAAGTATATAGAGCCCAAAGTAGATATGGACTACCAAGTCAGCCCCAAGACTGCCACCTGTGACACTGACTTTCCCTCCCTCTACACGCATGAAAAAGTATTTAATATGAAAATGAGAATATCCATCGCCTAATTTGATTTTATTTGTTAGTCTCCACATGTACGCTAAATGAATGACTTTAGAGAGAAACACATTCATCTATAAATTAAGTTATTTCTTTCTTTTTTTTTTTTAGAAATTGACAAAATATGGAAACAAAACATTTTTCTTTAAGCTTAAATTGGTTAATTTAGGGGGAAAATCAAATTTAGTTATTAGTTTTCATGCTTTTTTTTCATTTGAGTTTTTAATTTTGACAATTAAGTCTTTAACTTTTCATTTAGTTTCAAATAGGTCTCTAATTAGGGTTGTACAAGCGAATAACTATTAGCCTCAACTAACCATTATTAACTTCTATTTGTGTAACCTCTTTGATATGCGGTTAACCAAAATCGCTAACCACATACAAGTAGGCAAATGCGAGTGCAGTTAATAACCACATGTGAAATATGGATTTTATATAAAATATTAAAGCCTAAAAAAACCCACTAAAACAGGCCCAAAATATTTTATAAAATCGTTTAAAATAAGCATTAAAAAGAGGCCATAAGAAGGTTAAAAACACTAAAATATGTCAAAAATGCCCATTACCTTATAGGACGGTTAGCGATGTAGTCTTGCATTCAATAACCTCACGTTTAAACGGGCCGATTTAGTTACTTAAAAGCCATAAGTACCTAATAATTGACACGATTATAGACAATAACCACATCCACACCCTTAAGTAAAACCCTAGCCTATATCATACCAATGGAATTAAGATGCTTTTATATGTCAAGTGAAACAAAAATATCGATTTCATAGTTTATATTATACTTTTACAAATCTAATCATACATATATATTATCATGTCATAAGTGACGTGACGCTTTAATTGAAATGAAATTGGAGAGGAACCTATGCCATTTAATGAAAATAAATTATCTCAATTTCAAATATCTTATATTAATTAATTAACATGTCATAATAGGATTAAAATTCAAAAACCTCGGGCGCTGCCAGATAGTTACTAGGCCTACGCTGCTTCCGTTCCATTGAAGTTGAATATAATAGAATAGATTAATCAAATTAACCTTTTCCGTATCACGGAAACAAAACCAGCACGTTTCGGAAACAAGACAAAAGGCAAAAACAAATAAAAGACGCACATGTCGCAGGCCAATAATTCTCCGGACTCAAACCTAAATCTCCACGACAGGACGATCGATAGGGTTCCTGAATCCATGGACCAGAATAGGGTTTCATAGGGATTGAAAAAAAGAAAAAAACACGAAAGGTTTTAGGGGCTCGATTGTGTTTTGGTTCAGGGCACATGGAAGTGGAGGTGTCGGAATCGAAATCGATGGCGATGGCGATCGGGATGCTCCGAAGGGAGGATTCCGAGAAGGATCGGGTGCGCGTGAAGAGGAAGACCTTGCAGACCGTGCTCGAGCAGTGCCAGAGAGCTCTCGAAATGCTCAACACCACAAGCGGTGGCGACGATGACGAAGAAGACGATAGCGATGACGCCGGCGGTGCAGACGTTGATGAAGAGCAACGTGGCGAGGGCTCGGGGTCTCTGCGAGGTGACCGAGAGGCTGATGAGGTATGGAACTTTGTTTTTGGGAGGGATTTTATGGTTTTCTAGGGTTTGAGGTGTTGTACGGACAATTGGTTGTTGTAGTTTAGGTCTGCTTTTTGTTTGATGGATGAAAGTTGGGACATGAAAGGGAAATTTTGAGGTATTTGATGTATATGTTTGTTATGCCCAATCGGATTTGATTTTGGTGTGGATTATGGTGCTCCATGATGATATAATTTTTTTTCCTGATAAACGTAAGCAAAAGATTGTGGATTGAATCTCTTGTGTTTGTTTTTTGGGTTTGATCGGTGATTAGGCCTTTGATTCAGGACTGATTCATTTAGCAGGCCATAAGCTTCTATAGATATGCTCTTGTTCATATTGGGTGCCTGTATTGCAAACCAATATCTGATTTTTTTAGAATTAGTAGATATTCTAGAGGAATCCCTTTTTTGGACATCAATTTTCTGGCCGAGCTTCTTCTTCCTCCTCTTTCCCCCATCTCATATCCCTCTCTCTCTGCGCCATGTATGTGTGGGTGAATGTAGTGGCTTACCACTAGGAATGCTTTACAAAGAATGCTTGGGATGGGACTTACTGAATACCAAACTAGAATATGGACTCTATGTGTCGATTTTAAGTTTAAACCAAGGTTATGCAGTGTTGATGTTGTTCTAAGAAGAATGGCTGTGTTTCTGCTGCTGTTTTTTTTTTTTTTTTTTTTGATTAAAAGGGTATTTAGGTTGAGACCGGGTTGCCCTCAACTTGTTTTCCCGTTGGAGAGTGGAAGTCCTGAGTTTGGATGTTGGGCTTAAAGCCTTCTTGTTGTAATAGGAAAAATTATCACATTGATTAGACATATCTTTGATCTTAAAGAGGAAGAAGTGCCATTTGGGCTCGAGCCTGTTGCCTCAACTGTTTATATACTTCAATTTCAGTATATATTCAAATCTCTCATGCTCCAGAACCTTGTGTGATCCATTAGAAAGTTAAATAAACTTGTCAGTTTATAGCAGACATAATTTTGAACATTTATCTAATGTAATAGAAGTAAGCTGCTCTTGTGATCCCCTGATCTTGTCGTCTGGTCCAATGAAGCTATTAAATACTTAATCATGAATGTGTTCTACAATTTTGTGACTCAGTAAGAGGATAAGATATTGTAATAGGATAAGATATTTATCTATTGTAATAGAAGTAAGCTGCTCTTGTGATCCCCTGATCTTGTCGTCTGGTCCAATGAAGCTATTAAATACTTAATCATGAATGTGTTCTACAATTTTGTGACTCAGTAAGAGGATAAGATATTCTTACTTCTATATTGTAACTCAATATCCTCTACATCTTAGTGCAGTTGTGCGATCTTCTCAAGTCGAGGCTTGAATGCCCCGACTTCCTTGAAAAGCTAGAGTGTGCACAGGCATCAGTTCCACAAAATATTGCTGGTAGGCTTGCTGATAGCCCCCCTTTTCTGACTTTTTGTCAAGTACACGCAACTTATTTCTTCTTCATTTTGAAGTTCAGGCATTAGCAACTTTTTGCTTAGATTTATGATAGCCATATTTTTCTCTTGATGGCTTGGATGCTAAAAAGCTCTTGTTCTATAGCAGAAGAAGGTAGTTCTTGGGATATGGTTAATGAAAATGATTTATGGGAAAATGAAGATCTTGATTCGGAACAAGAGGATTACGTTCTTGTTAGGCAAGAAGACATAGTTGAGGGTATTGCCTGCTTCATGGCTGCATACTTATTGTCCCTAAAACAGACTAAGGTATGCTACATTTCTGCTCTTTTTGAATGGAAAGAAGCAAGCTGTTGTATGTTCTTGTTGTGAAAACGGCAAAGAGGCATAATTAAATCAAGATTAGCATGCTGCTTGTGATTTTTTAATGATTTTTAATTTTTCGGATGTATAGATTTTTTAGAATTACTCACAATCAGCATCTTGTTGGATTGCAATGATGGTTTGTTAACTGCAGATATTTATTTAGTAATCAATGTTGGTACAGTCATGAAGGGCATCACACTGCATTTTAGGGTCTCTACAGTGCACTTTTAGAGAAATATCATGCCAATGATGCCTTTAGCTTTTAATACAAATTGAGATTCGTTAGAATTTGTTTGTTATGTATGTGCTCACTTTAACATGTTCTTACTTCCTACTGGGTTTTACTATTTCACTGCCGAGTCCAATTTAAATTGACAAACTGGGCTGGGAAAAACTTCTACTTGACCTGCAAAATATTATTGATTTGCACTTGGGATCTTACAATCTTTTCAATTTAAGACCCATAAATATTTAAATGTCACTAAGCAAAAGTCATATATCAGAGGATGAGCCTTAAGGATCTGTTGTGGGTTTCATGTTAAATATTTGCAATCATTTATTGGTGAACCCAGGTTTATGCTTTTGACAAGGTTTTTTTCCGGTCTTGACTGTGTCACGATTTGAATAAAAAGGTCTATGCATGTCAAATAAAAGGAGGTTACAAAGAAAAAAGATGATGCTATGCTTTATTTGAAGAATCGGATGTTTTTTAAATAATTGACGTTTATTTTGCAGGATTTGACCCCTAACCAACTCCAGGATGGTAGGTTTGCTTGCCTTCCTTCTTGATCCATGCTTTATCTTTCTTTCAATATCCAATGAGAAATCCAATGAAAATATTTTTTTAGTTATCCTTCATTTGCTCATTCCAAATACAATTTGTGCACTACTTTTAACAGTTTTTGTTGTTGGAGATGTGGAAATAGAGTTCTGACATTCTCTGAATTCTCTTTTAGCACTTAGCAAGACATTCTCAGTGAAAAAGAAAAAGGGAAAGCTCCGTAAGGCTTGGGATGGAAGCAAAGTTATTTACAATGTGGCATCTTGGGGTGCAACTGCTTTAGGGTAGGTTAAGTGATATCCCACCTAATCCAATGATTTATATATATCCTGCCTCCATTATGTGGTTTGTCTTGGTTATGGTGTGGGCTCCTAGTGTGAAGCGTACGCTGTTGTCTGATGGGTTCCTTACCAAGTTCCAAGAATCTTACTTTGCGTTTTTGCGTCTTTGTTTGATTTATCAATCAGTGCTACTATATATTTATATTTTCTTTAATTTTTCTTCTCCAACAGGATATACCAAAACCCTGTAATTCTAAGGGCTGCAACGAATGCCTTCTGGACTTCTTGTCAAGTAATATCAAAGCTTCTATGATTTGCCTGTGCTGCATGGAGTAAAGTCGTGGTGTTAGGATTCTCGGTTGTATTTGTGGTGGTGCTAGCGTGGTGTTCTGCAAGTTGTATAACATTAATGGGACATGTTTCATAACCACTGATTGATTAATTTCTAGTCATGATTTTTAATCTTGTAAATATCTCTTTCTTTTGTAGCATTTTCAGGGTGCAATTCAAATTCATTTGGAAAAAAATCTCGTCTTTATTCTTGCAGTTTTGTTTTACTTTAGCATTGATGTATCCTATTGAGTCCAAGTTATTGTCCGATTGTTGGACTTTAGCACCAGGTTGTGGACAATGTATCTCATTAAGACATTTCCGTTGACTGTCGCCCTCCATGGGACCTTTGCAAACAGGTGGACAAAGCAACTTGCACCTGTTTTGAGGAGGCAGTAATGCCTGTTGGAATCAATGGTAATTAAGTGAAAAACTGGGGTGCAAATGAGATACCAAAAAAAAAAAATAAAGGCAGGTTGCTTTATTTAGGACTCTTGTCATTTGAGAAGTTGCAGGGGAAAAGTAATTAGGTACAAGATGCAAGCTTTGTCGTGAAGGGAAGGGAGGGTCCAAATAATTTTCTTTAAGGGCATCATGTTTCTTCAATTCGGAGATGCCTTATAAAATGGGTGGTTTGGCAATACGCCTACTATTGAAATGCATAGTAGGTGTTTGGTTTGTTTTGGACGACAAGTGGTTGAGTGCCTTCAGCTACCTTGTAATGTATTTCTTAGGTCGGACTGCAATCGTCCATTTTAATATGCAAACATCCTAGCTTAATCCAGAAGCAATCTTATTTCAATTCCTTTTTCGTTTCCTTTCTATCTCTCTCTTTTTTTTTTTTTCTTTTTAGTTGTCATTTATCTCCTTCGGAAAGATGAGCTCAATAACTTGGTAGCATTAGCTCAATTAAAAAATGGTTGAACAAAATTGATAAAGGCAAAGCCACTGAAACATTATAGAGAGATTACATAAAAGAGGGAAAGAATCAGGTATGGAAAATAAGTAGGAAAACAAAAACAAAACGGGAACCCTCTGAAGAGAGAGCAGACTCATGGTTCTGGAGCAGTCGAGTTGCTTGCTTCCTATACAAAAAGTTTGCAGCCCCAGCAGCTATGGAGACTACGTATGCAGCTTGATGACCAAAATGACCCACCTATATTTCAGCCGGCCAATGAGATCATCATCTTTGTATGTGTTCAACGTTACTTGAGCCCCTGTTTTTGCAAAGCTAAGATATATGCCTCCCCTCTCCCCTTCTATGTACATGAATAGGCTTAGTAGTAGTACGTGTTGTCCTTGTGATTGGGAGCACCATCCTTACAAAGAATTGAACGGACTTCCATCACAGATCTAGGCGGCTCCAGGTCCTTCTCTTGAACTGTATTTCCAAGCAGCTGCTGCATCTGTGAGGCAAAGGTATCATCCAGAATCTGCAATGTAAGGAAACCCCAGATATCAGAAGGGGGGAAAGTACAGAATGAACGTAAAATGACAGAAACCTTTTACTGGATCACACCTTTTTTTTTTTTTTTTTTGATAATTGGATCAGGCAGTTAAAGTAATATATAAATCTGATCAACTTTTAAATTCAGCAGTAATTGGAAGGAACCGACTATATCATTGGGCATATGCATGCAAACTGCAATCTGTTCTAACTGAAATTCAGTATCTAGATTACAACTAAATAACTGAAGCTATAGCACTACTACTCATCAAAGGAAAAAGGAGTTGTACTTACAGTTACTGCAATTCGTGAACCTTTATACCATGACCTATTCTCTTTTCTGTTCTCCAAGAAACTTAGAACATCCTGTGACAGAATATATATATATATATATATAATCGTGAAAAACATTAACCTTGAGACTGAATCTGGAACCTAACATTAGTAAGACGGATGCAATTAGCTTACCTGCCCCAGCCGGTCCCAGTAACCTCGACAGATTGCAATGAAAACATGAGTCTCAAAGACCGTATGAAGCTGACTTATTGTATTTGTCACCTGCTCTTTTAGTGGTTGCATTTTACCCCGTACATCAGATTCCACCACAGTTTCCTTTGAATCTTGAAGAATCTTTTTCAACTTTGTAGCATTCTGTAATTTTGTCTGGAACAACAAAAAGAAAGGAAGCAAATCAATGACGCAACAGAAATCCCAGCCAAATTTATATTTTCAGACAGGAAAAATTACTCTGAACAAAAGGGGAAAACATGGCTGCTGCACATAAATGCAGAAGAGCAGTTATTTAAGTCTATACATTTAGTTGGACTATAATCATAGGAATGCCCGAGTGTGTGGGGTTGCTTCTAACTCCAACAAGAAGAACATTACACGTGGACTATACGGTGTGCCGTTAATCATATATATAATCTTGCTGGCATTGTTATGGTAGATAAGCTGGAGGAAGACCCACAGCCTCCAAGTTTGAGCACACACTTACACAACAAACTGTACTTTAAGAACAGAAAATCGTCTTTGCACATTGTCAAAGATCTTTCATTTATCCTTACGAAAAAAATAGAAAAGAAACATGTCTTCTGTTTAGGTTATATAGTTTCATCTACTGTTTCAAAATATATATTGTATCTCAATTCATAATCAGTTATCGAATCATGTAAAATCCAAGCAAATAGTGTGTGATTTGAGGATGATACCCACATTCTCTGTAAGTTTCTCCACAACTGCTTGCAGATAATTTCTGAACTTGGCTCTCAACATCACTGTTACTTCACTGAGACGCTCTCCAGGAACTGTGTTTCCACCATTAGGGATGCAAGAACCCCATGACTTGAACTGAGCTTCTATTTTGGGGCGCAAGACATCAAGCATCCTCTTCATGGAATTCAGTAGAATTCCCAGCTGGAAAACAACAGAAGACTTTCAAACCAAAAGAATATACCTATCAAAGGAACCTTAAAGATTTGAGAAGTTACAACTGACCTCATCGGGAACTACATAGGGGCATACAGAACGTTTGGCAAGTTTTTGGACATACTTGAGGCCAAATTTCTTGGGCGCCATATTTTCCTTCACCGGCGACAAGACATCTGCATATTGCTTGTCTAAAGCTTCCACAATTGCCTTTTCAACATCAGCAATAGCCTTTTTGTCCAAAAAACGACGAGTTTAGTATATATAAAATTTTTAAAATCAATTAACATATTGAGCAAAACTTGAATCTTGTCTTTCAAGTTCTAGTGCTACATAAAGGCATTGGATATTTGGTAAAAGATAAATTTCTGTGCATATCTTGAATAAGACCAGAAAAGGTGAAAACACTTTGGAAGTTATGAGAATTATGAAATCTGCTTTGATATATAATTTTTTTTTGGATAAGTAATTCAATCTTATTAGAAGGCACAACCCAAGTACACAGAGAGTATATAAGACTTAAGAGGGATGCCCAATTGGGGAGAAGAGGAAGAACACAAATCTAAAAAATTCTTGAAAATTAGAAAAAATGAGAACTGATGAGAGTTTTGAATGCCAAAGCTTTTAATTCCATCACATTTCTCTCACAATCTTCAAACTCCTACCATTGCTTTCTCTCCAAATGAAAGATGAATATGTGAGAATGCAAATAGCAGTGTTATAAGATGACAAGGAAGACTATATATACATATTCCTTCATTTTTTTAAATTTTTTCCTCTTTATTTATATGCGATAAACAGCTGTATGGGACAGTGCAGTCCTTCCCTTGACAAGCAGGAATAACTTGCTCAATCTTTAAGCCCTTAACCTTGTTTTTGGCACCCAACCTCACTAGTCACTTAAAATTAAGCCTACGAATTTTGTAAGTCCATGACCAAGCAACAAGGCTAGTAACTAGTGTTACACAATGGCCAGAAATATATAAAACATATAAAAACAAAAGTGATTGCAACTCAACCAGCCGTGTACGCTATATGGAGAGAAAGAAATGCGAGATCCCATCATGACTGAGCTAGACATGTGTATACTATCATTCAGGATATCATGTTTTGTGTCCGTGCTAGAATCAACTCCCTACAGGGTCTCAATCCATCTCAAGAAAATAGATGGCTTCAAAGATCATGGGGAGTCCCGGAAGAGATATTTAGGAAAAAGTAGAGCAGTCTATGTTGGCTTCTTGAGTTGAGATGGGGTCCTTGAGATCCCCAGATCTTAATAATATTAGAGAAAACCTCACACAAAGTCGATAGTGATATCAGCAACCAAATAAGAAAATTAAGACTGAGAGATAAGGAAACCATCTGGACATACATTCTCCAAGCCAAAAATATATTCTGGCCATCGGCAAATGATAACCTCATAGTCGCTCAAAGTTTCCTTCAATCGGTCATACATTTCATCAACAAAAGGAGTAGTAGAATGTTGTGTCCTAACTCCCGACCATTTTACCTGCGAGTACATAACTTTCAGACAACCCTTGCATGCAGAGATTATAAAGTACAAATTGTGATTGGCAAAAAATTGAAGATTCAGGAATTTTCAAAGAATCATCTGTCATCATAGTCCTCCAAATTTTGGCAAAGATACGGAGTGAATAGCATATATTAATACTGGTGTTTAACATATGTACCTTATCTAATTTGCATGACTCGAGCAAAGAGAGACGCTTATCTTGTATCCATACCATAATATACAAGTGGAACAATTCTTTCGCATCAACTCCACCTTTGACAGGGCTGTGAAAGAACGTAAAATTGGGTTAGAACCAAGCAAAGTAATAACAACTATGATAGTAGTCCACTCTTTCTGGTATGAAAATATACTGCAGAAGAAGTAGCATTACCTGATATTCCAGCTGGAAAGATCCCTCTGAAAATCTGCAGTAGTGATAACAAGTTCTGCAACAGGAGGTGAAGGGCCCGTTGGGGGGCAAGCAATGAGGAAAGCACGCAATCTGTTGCAAAGCTCTGTGCTGTAGATGGCTGTAGACAGATTTGGGAGATCTATAAAACTGCACAATAGATATTCAAAATATTAGAATCCTACTTGTTTGGCATGAGATTGCCAGACAAAAAACCAAGTAAGAAACCATGTAGATAAGCAACAAGAAAATTGAGAACAAGTATGCAACAGTGTGAACTTAAGGATGATCCCCAGCCAAGACTGTGTTAGCCAATCATATCAATCAAAATGTCCAAGTGAGTTCAACATACTTTTAAAAAAATAAAAATAAAAGGAACTTAAGGAGCTATATATATATATATATATATATATATATATATTAAAAGCAATAAATCATTGCATTATGTTTATTTTAAGATAAGAAGGTAAAAATCGAGACATATTCAGATTCTTTAAGATTGAGTTAAATATTTATCATGTTGTTTTGCCCTCTTCAGTGAAATATTTCATTTTTCTGAGAATCAAATTGTTCCATTTAAATTTCTGCAACATTGCATAAAAGCCAAAATTTGCAGCCATGCACTGTCAAATGTGAAATCATACATTTTTAAGTTGAAAATTGGACTTTGCAACTTAAAAAAAAAAATCAATACATTACACACCATAATTCAGTCATGAATATTGTTGCACAACTACATAATTACTCCCATGGTGAAAAAGAGGAATTTGCATGACATTATATTTTTGTAGAATTAATGAATCAACAATTGACTAGTAGAAAACGTATATGGTTTTTGTATAAAATTTTATTATTAATATTACTTGTGATGGACAGTTCTCTGAATCTAATGCATATGATCAATACATGCTACAGATCTTACAGATAGAAGAGTAGACACTGCTAAGTATTCAGGTGACAACCTGAGGAACATACCTCGGAAGTATATGTTGATTATGGATCTCAATATCAGTAAAAACTTCATTCTTAATGTTCATGCAGAGGGATATCATCTTTCGGTAAGCAGTAGACATAGTAACAGTGTCCACCAAACAGCCTTCATTATTGTTGGTAACATATTCATCTGTCTCAGTCAAGTGCCTTCTTGATCTCTTCTTTGCAGCAACCTGAGGAGACACTAACTCTAATTAAAACAGATAAATGTAACTCATGCAAGCATCATAACGAAAAATGTCTGTCAGTCTCTCAGACCTGAAAATAATGGCATAAAGTAGTCTGAGCCTCAGGAGACAAGATGTCATGAAGAAGCGTATATAATTTGACAGCAGGTTCCAGTGCAGGCGCTGCTAGCCCAGTTGCAGGCTTGAAAACCTCCATGATACCCGAGGGCAAGGATTCATCAAGTGACTTGTAGTTCTCAAAAACTAAGGCGAGAATCTGTTCAATTTGATCCTTAGTTTCTCCCAAAATTCGATTCTGATGAGGCAACCAGAATTTATGCAAATTTGTGTTAGAAGAGGTATCAAGATCTGGCAAAGTACAATAAACCAAAAAAAAAAAAAAAAACCAATATAACAAAAATGTAAATTGGAAAATGAGAAAGATACAATGTAAACGATACAAAACAATAACATCAAGAACCATATAACAATAAGAAACAATTATTGTATGCTTCAAACTTGGAAAGTTCCATCCATACCTCTTGATGACTCAATGTGTTCTTGCTGTGGCCTTTCATAACAACAGGCATTAACAAGTCACACACCAAGGTGAGGCAGTCAGCTGTTGGGGTTGCCACATCCATGACATATGAAAGATATCTATTGACAATGCACATTGACACATCAATTCAGAGTAAACAGCCAAAGAACAAAAACTAGTTTTCAAAACTTAACATCCAATTACCTCAGCTTGGTGTATACATCAGAAACCCCATAGTATGAGGCAAACTCCGTTAAGAGCCACTTCCAAGGACCATGCAACAATAGGTTTCGTTGTTGAAAATGCTGAACTTTCATAGCAACCTCCAAAACTAGATCATATGCAACCGTTTCTGCGACAGAGCCACACTAGGACCAAAAGGAATAGCATATTATCATCAAGATATTCAGCAAGCCATGACATAATACAAAGAATCCATGTTCCCACTTTCAAACAATGAACGATTGTTCTTCATAGAAAATCCCCAGGTTCAAAAGGTGAGGAAAGGTACAACTTCTTTTTCATTTTTTTTGCTTGGGATATGGTGTGGAAGACTGTATCCTTAATTAAGAAAAATTTTAAAGGTTAAATAAATAAATAAATTGTTTCCTTTAAAATCTCCCACTATCTTATTAGAGGGCATGCATTTGATTGTCTAGAAGAAGACGTGATAGAAACATTGAAACAAATAATACGGCTACTTGCCACTCTGATTAAAGAGTTTTGAGCGATAATGATAATTATTAGAGCATATTTCACTATACCAGAAGATACACTATATCTCTATATGTTCAACTAAGTTAAATTCTACAGTTATTAACCAAATTGCAAAATTAATTACTCTCTCCGTTCCACAATGAATGGCCCAGTTGCTAATGCGCAAATAAGTAAGGAAATGCAAACATTTAACTTAACTTTCCAAAATTGCCCCTATAAAAGTAGTCAGCATGCAAATTGAGGCACATTTTTTGTTTTTATTTAAAAAAAGGTAGCATGGGAAAGTAATGCCTTGATGATGAGGGATTAAAAAGTAAATATATACTAACACCATATGCATAAAAAAAAAAATGGATTAGTTACCTCTTGCACCCATCAACTACCACTCATTTACACATTGCCCTCATGAAATACCACTTGTCCTACTCAACCTCTATGAACTACCATTTTTTAACAAAAACAATCCTCGTCGTTAGTCAAAATCGTTAAATCAGACAGAATATGTGTTTTTTATACATAAAAGGACAGAAATACCCTCATAAAAATACAAAAACTAAAAACTAAACAAAATATAAAAGTAAATAAAATTACAAAATTAAAAACTAAAAAAAAAAATTAGGGGTGGTCATCGTACCACCCCCAAGGCTGTCTTGTAAATAAAATTACCTTTTTTAATTTGTTTTATTATTTTCTCTCTTTTTATTTATTTATTTTTTTTAATTTCCCTTTCTTCTTTTTTACTTTTTTTATACTTCTCTTTGCTTTTTATTTTTCTGTGTTTTCCCTTTTTGAATTTTTTTTTAATTCCTCTTTGTTTTTAACTTTTTTATTTGTATTTTTAAACTCAAAGGGTATTTAAGTAAATTCAGTTTCTAAAATTCGGGTATTTTCGTCGTTTCATGTTTTTTTAACGATTTAATAGAGTTTTTCTTTGCTAACAAATGGTAGTTTAAGGCAGTTGAGTGGGACATATGGTAGTTTGTAGGGACGTACCTATCTAACAAAATAAGTAGTAGCATGTCTCACAGCCCATAAGAAAAAAAATAAAAATAAAAATAAGGTAGAATGTCTCAATCCTGATCTTTCAATGGTCATTTATATTAGCAACCTTCTGCTACATTAGAATAATATTTGCTAGTGCTTCAGATAAACAAATATCTTGTTGTGATTCAATTATGACTCAACAGCTTACAAACAACTCTTTATATACCTAATTCAATGGAAGACTATTCCAGTATAGTCACTCACCTTGGGTTGACCATGATCATCTGAACTAGTTGAATAATTTATATACAGCTGTATCTTGGCCACAAGCTCATGTTCTGGCTCACGATATACAGACCACCAGCGTAGCTTGTCAGCCTGCATTCAACTATAATATCAGCATCCTATCTGAGCAATTTACACCTCCAATTTATACTAATTTATACTTAAAGCAAACGTCAGGACCAAGAAACATTACCGGGTCATCAGCAACAGTAGCTACTTGAACAAGGACACGGCCAAACTGCTTCCCCTTGGAATCCTGGACTTCAACTAGTAGATCATCTCCTATACTATCTGGAAAGCTGTAGAGTTGTCAGTCTCTTTCTCAAGAAAATTTAGAAATACATAGAATAAACACAGAAAGAGAACATACAAGACATGGGTGTCACCAGATCCAGCTTGCATTCGGATTGCATCATCTTCAGGTGAACTTTTCAGCCTTAACAGACAAGAGTATGTTTCTGACGACATTTACAGGTGAAAAAGAAATATTGAGAACAAAAAGAAAGAGAATGGACCAGGTAAAGTATTACACACTACTATGAGTGTAAGATCTGAACATAACATCAATGCAAATACATCAATAAATCACAGAGTTTGCAATTTTTGATACCTTGCACAGCTTCATATGATGATGAGCTGTTGCGTAGAGTTGTTACGCCAGTTTTTAGGAGTCCAGACACCTGTTTTATATACCGAGTACCAGCATGTACATATGCCAAACTCTGACGTGAAAGAGAACCATTTGCAGGTAGACGCGGTACAGCACGAATCTTTCTTACAGCTTGACATCCAGAAGAAAGTGTTGACTGCAAATTGGAGAGGCGAAATCGAATGGATTCCAATTTAATTACTGGAGGCCTAAAAGACGTGATACTACAGCCAGTTGGTGGGTCCAGGGCCATTTTCACTTTGCGCACTGCACGATCAACAAGATTTTAGGAAGTCCCCTTACTAAGCACTTGAACAATGAGAAAGCCAGAGCTGAGATTAATAACCTACCTTGCACCCTCATCTTGCCAATGATTTTCTTAGGCTTTGGAGCAACCCCCTCACTGGCAAGCTCTGAAGTATGCTTCACCAATAATTCATCTTCTGATTGTAACAGCACTTGTCGTAACCTACAAATATATTATGTTAAGACGAGTAAGCATAAAACATTAGAAAATATTGTATGTTATGCAGTATCTACTCCTTGAGAAAGCTTCCACAATCTGCATAACTAGCAGAATCTTTCAATGGAAAATAGTTGAATTTCACATATCAGTAATAAACATGCGGCTAAATGTAGCTGAAAATATTAGCTTTATTGAATCCACTGAACCTTGAAGCCCAGAAAAAAAAATCCCATAAACCTGGAAGTTCCAATTTTAACTTCTGTAAGTTATAGATCTTAATTTGAAAACCATACTAATCTTTTGGTTATAAAATCCACAGATTTCTATAGTCTATTCCTGGGTCAATTTACTTTTAGAGCGACTTAAATTTTAAATGCAGAGTGATCCAAAAAGCTAAATTGCACAAGTGCCAGTCTGATTAAATATAGATCATTACTTTGCAAAAACCTAGATAAAGCAAGACATTGGCAAAGTAGTGTAGGACAGCACCACATTACAACATAAGTGCTTGTATGGACTCTAATCCCAGATAGGGCAGGCACGTTGGAAGAATTTATCCAGGAGAGTAGGATTCATTATATCACTTATGAAATTGAAATTTCAACAGGATAGATGCAGCAGTGAGACACAACAAAGGAATTAGAGGAATATACCTTAAAATAATAGGGAAAGCAGATATTACTAATAAGAAATTATTTTTTTGATAAGTAGATATTACTAATAAGAATGTAAATATGAAAAGCTATCAGGAGCAACTCAGAGTCAAGATGAATAAACTAACTCAAGAATGGAGCAATTAATCAAAATATCGATAATGAAAATTTGTGGGAAAGAAAGCAGGGGATGTATGGGGCACAGTAGGAGCATTAAAACCAGTTATGAGGGAAACAGAGTTCACTTTGATCCAGTGATTTAAATACATACTTTCTGGGTAAGGACAAAGTACTGACTGTTTAAATAAGAAATCTAGATGGGCTTTGCATTGCTGAGGAGAAAATAAGGTGAGGGTGTCAATATTCCCAATTAGTCATATTAAGAACTATTTTAGCTATTAATGGAACTATGCAAACCTAACAATAGTAGCTAGCCACAAGCAAGTAATGCTTTAGATGTTGGGATAGGTTTAGTGGTAATTGCTAATATACAAATAAGAAAATGCAATTAACTGGGTGCAATAAGATGCAAGAAGAGCCAGACTGCTAAGGCTGGCTAGAATCTATAGATCAATAAGAACCTATAGAAATTCAAATTATCATTTCTTACATTACAAAACCACAAATGAAGATTCTTGTTGTTGGCCACAAACATATAAGATACGGCTTATTGTAGATACTGAGGATGTAATTTTTTCCTATCCCCACCTCCCCACTTTCAAATTATAGAAAGTGAAATTTTAGAATATTGTTCTTTACAATGAATCCCTCCACCATCTATGCCTTCTGGTTTCACAGTTTCAGCTTAACAAAGCTAACATTCCTTATTTCCAGTTCCAGAAAATCATTAAAAAGAACAACCAAAAAAAAAAAAAAAACAGCCTGAATTAATGACATTAAAGATGAACAATAAGAAGAAGAGACTGAACCCACCCAAAAGCATCCCGTAATAGAGCACATTCATTTTCCAAGAACATTGGAGCTTCCATGCATTCCATTGCCCAAGCATGAAGACAAAGTCGCACGCATGCATCATATGCAATCACACCATGCCATGGCCCTAGAGCACTGAATTTAATTTACAAATCAAATATGAACAGTTAATGAACACAATTGATAAAGGCTCTAGATTTATCATCAGCACCATCTACAATTGTTGTGTTGGTTAGAAATACCTCGCATGAAATGTTGGGAGGCGAGCTGGATATGAACCTGAAGATGCACCTGCTTCTGAACTGGCTCTAGTTCTGTCATCGGATAATACAACAAAACTGCTTATATTTTCCAAAATTTATGATAAAAACTCGAAAATTCATTGTTAACAAACAAAGTATAATGTCCATCAAGTGAATACGTGCTTGTGAGATTCCAAGTTTAATGTGCATTTAAAAAACATGATTGGTTATGGCTTTAGCCAAAAAACAACCATCAAATAATGATACAAACCTTACAAACTGGTCGGGATTCCTATTTCCAATATCATTCTCCGGCTTAACACTGGATGTGGTTTCTAACGTATTTCGATCCTTTTTGGTTGAAACTTCACATGAACCCGATACTTTAGATGCATGACTTCTTTCAGAACCTTGTTTAATTTCATGAACGGAACCACAAATAGGAGGGGCACTGGGAACATCATCATCTTCATCAGAGAACTTTTCATTCTGCAGGTTTCTCGAACGCAAATCCTGCGAGATGGACCAATTTAGCAAAGACAGTAAATAAGATTCAATTGACAGAAAAAATGCAAATGCTGAACATGCAAAGAATACAATGGGGATACTATTCTTTAAATCTAAACACACAACATCGACAAAGTCATGTATTATCCAACAAACAACAAAAATGAAAAGTAAACTTAATGAAGCATCACAAACCTTTTCAGCAGCACTTTCCATATTCACCCGTGATGGCACACTGGAAGCATATCCCTCTGAAACATAAGCTCTAGCCCGGGGCATGGCACCATTGATGCTTCCCACTTGCGTAGTAGAAAATTCCGAGCTAGCAGCAGAATCTGAAGACTCGTCCTCCGTGTAACCATACTGCCCAACTGGGTACCTCCCATTTCCCTTCACCAACCTCTCCGCCACATGCCCTTGTCTCCCTGCCACCGTTTCCATCGACGAACTGACATCAGAGTACATAGAATCACTAGCATACTGTGACCGCCTCTGCGCCAGGTTCCCATGTCTATTAGCAGTAGTACCATTGGGAATTCTATCATCTTGTGGCGACGAATCCAACGAATATCTACCTCCATACACCTCCTCCTCTGAATCAGTGCTCATATCATTTTCAGAATTCGACCCACTCTCATCTGCATCGCCACGTAAAGTTCGAGATACAGGTATGGCATTTGAGGGCAAATGCCCGCTTCTGAATTTTGACGGAGGGGGCAATCCGAATCCCCTGCCACCACCGTTGCGAATGCCGGTAATGGGATCGATTCGAGGTCTCAGACTCGAATTCGGAAATGCACCATCCTTCTGTTAGAAACGAAACCCAGAAGATTAAATTTTTAATTTTTATTTTGATTTTGAAGAAAAAATTACCAACAATTTAACACACGCCCAGATCCTAACACACTATGAACAAGCAAAACTCACTAAGGAAAATAATGGAAATAATTCACAGGAAATCGAAAATAGCAACAACAACAACAACAAAAAAAAAAAAAAAAAAAAAAGGGAAGGGCAATTGAGTTAGTGGAGCTCACCTCTCTAACCCATCGAAGCGCATTTCGATCAAGACCTTCCGTGAACATGATTCCTAGGGCTCTGCCTTCTTCACCTGCACCCAAAATCAATTCCCAGTCACTTTTCATACCCAAAAAAGAAAGAAAAACTGAACAAAGAACTCAGATACTAGACACACAGGGATGATAGTCCTCCAAAAACGAAAAGAAAAAAAAAAACAAGAGGAACCCAAATTTACCCACATATGAATCGAACTTCAAGGCTTCACTGCTGCAGGAGCTGAAAAAAGAGTAATGCCAAAAGCGAAAGAGAGAGAGAGAGAGTTGAAAGGAGATCAACTTAGAATATTTAACAATACGGAGCAAGATTTGAGAAAACGAAAAGGTTTTTCCTTAGCCCGAAAGCTTTCTCTGCTCAGCTGTGAGAGACTGAAGAGGCCCACAAAAGCGCTATGCAAGTCTTTACTGGGTTTTGTTTTGTTACTCTCTCTCTTTGTGAGCTTATTAATTATTTAGTAATAAACCTTTTTGGTAGATTCCCTCAAATTCAAATTAAAAATATCCCCAAAACGGCGTCGTAATAGGTTACTAAAGAAACGGAAACTCCTAAAGAGTCGGGAAAATAAAGCCCACGTTGTGACGTTGGTGTGATCACTGTAACGGGCAGTCAACGTGGCAAAAGGCCTCGGTTCTGTTTTGGTTTTTTTAAAAAACATTAAATAAGTCGAACGTTGTAGTGGGGACGCGTTTACTCTAAATTCCCGCTACGCAGTACTCACATGGAGTGGTGGGTCCCACGTGGCCCATATTTTTCTCCCTTCTTTAGCCGGCGTGCGCCGTGTCGTGTTGTGTTGCTCGTCGGTTGTGTGGTTTTTGTGTTGTGGGCAAAATCCCCAAAACGCCCACTGTAAAATAAAAAGTAAAAACCCCATAATTTTGACTATACGCTGATCCTAAGAGTCAGCGGGCAGACGTGTTTCTTATGTGTTAACAGTCCCAAGTTTGTTTTTATGCAACATCAACGGCTCCAAGAGCATCATTGATTTGTGAGTAAAGGGTAGCAACTTTAATTTGAAAAAAATTTGAACATGGCAGCAGCTGCATGTGTTCTTTTCGTTGTTTATTTTTGATGATCCAACGTTTAGCTGGTGCATGGCATTAGGATGGGGCCACCCACCACCTACCTATAAGTACTTGCCAAACTGCCAGAACAAGTCAAGGAAAGGGATAGAGAACGACAATGACGCCTAAGAGTCCACAGATTAATGGAATTTTGGGCATAATTTAATCGGGGGTCCAAAAGGGATCATGCAATGAGAAAATGATGGGCAGCTCGGGATGGACTAATGGGTCCCGTTACATGAGTAATTATTATTATTATTATTTTTTTTTTCAATTTGAATTTGCTGGTGAAGTGAAAACCAACAAACATTCTTCCAGTACTTTGACAATCGGTGCAAGTTGGGTTGGGTGGATTTGGCAACCCACTACGAGATTGCCCAATTCTTGATTTTAGAGTATCATGTAATTCAAGTTTGATCATTATGACTATATGAGTATTGTTGCATACTACATCCTCACTTTACTAGGTTGACGTGCGGCTAATGAACACTATCACATCAACTCAATAAAATATAAATACAGTAATGTTATAAATCATACTTTTATCTTACAATGTTAACGTGACAATTTCAACCAACCTTTAGATTAGTCTTTATTAAAGAAATTAAAAAAATTCAATGGTTGATAATGACTACCACATTAGCATTGTGAGATAGTTATAATATAAAAATGTGGCATATAACATTATTCAATTTCAAATAATAATATTAGCTCTATATTAGGGAGTATTTTTTGTTTTTTATTTGAAAAAAAAAATAAAAAAAATTTGATGCGACATTGAGGTGAAATCTATTTTTGTGTTTTGATTGTTTATTAATATTTTTGTGTTTCAAAGTATGGTTTAGAGTGTCCAAGAGACCCAAGATTGATTCACTGTCGGGCATAATTTTATTTTATTTTTTACGTTGAGGAACCTCTCCAAGGCAGAGCCCTTCGAACCCATCCCTGCAGAGTAAACCACAGTCCCGTCTGTCAGGCATAACTTTATCGAGACCAAAGGGGGTCATGATACGACAAAAATGATGGAATTTGAATTTGCAGGCGAAGTGAAGCCAGACAAACATTCTTGTTTATTAATGTATTCTGTGTTTCAGATTATTTGTTAACAAAAGACAAGAAAATAGAAAGTTTAACAAACAGAAGGAGTGTGGATGGAATATTATTCAAACAAAAATCCCCACTTGCAATGAAGTGGCAGTGCAACAGACAGGAACAAAAATCAATTTATTGTGGTTCTGGTGTAAACTCGAATACAACAAAAACATGCAACAATACCTTTTGTTGCCAACTTAAGCAAACAACTCATCAACATTACACTCCCCAAGGAAAACTTTGATGCTCCGCGGTGAACCACAGCTGCCTTCAGCAAGAAGAGCTCTATCATTGGCAGCCATGTGAGCGACAATCTTGTAAATCATTTCGATCTGAGAAAAATACACAAACAAACAAAAAAATTAAAATAAAAAAAGGTGTTAGCGAGGCCTTTACTTGTATGTGAGAGACGGCTCTAAAAGGGGAAATAGAAAGTAATGCATTTACATCTTCAGGAGCATGGCAACGATCAGCTACTTCATCGAGGCTCAACGGTTCTACAGGCTCTTTACAACTGCAAAAAGAGACACATTCAACCTCAAGGGAGATGTAAAATGACGTGTACGTTTTGGCATAAAAAACTACCTGCTCCAAACCCTTTTGTTTTCAAGCAAGCTTTCTCATTTGAAGAACAATTGCTCCATAACTATAAGGCTAACAATATTTAATTATTTTGCTGAGATCCTAGTTTTATGTAGGCCTTACTTTTTTCAAAATTAATATCAAAATATTTTTTTTTTAAAAAAAGGGTTAAATAGGATTGACGATAAAAGGCAAGACTACTAAAGATTTGACATTGTACCTGGCCTCATTGAGTACTGCCAAAACGCGCTTCTGAAGAGCTAATACTTCTCCTGCGGCTTTTTTCCCAGCTTCCACACCTGAGTTAACAATTAAAAGCAGGAAGATACAAAGAGGGAGAGGGAGAGAGAGAGAGAGAAAACAAGAGGAACACCAGTCAGATTCATTTGATCAGATGTCCATAAAGAACAATTCTCACTTCAGGGCCAAAAGTTTCTACAATGGGCAAAAGGGAGTAAATATTTACCAGGTTGATGGTAAGCATTAATGTTGACAAGTGCGGCATATATCCCAACTGCTCGCTCATAAAGTGCAATAAGTGCACCCACGGTTCTGGGTGTGACTTCTTGTACAGTGACCGTGATGGACTCGCGGTCATTAGAATACAAAGCTGACCTTGTTCCCTGTGTGAAATGGAATCAGTATGTGCAGATTACAAGACAAAAGTAACAACCCTTTTTCAGCTAAAACAACAAAACCAAAATATTATCTTTCAATTCAGAGCCATCTGAAAGCGTTCAATAACTGGCTGCTGTAATAAATCTAACCTGTAACATGCCAAAGAGGTAGTCACCACATGTGACACCTGGTTCAAGCTCCCAATCATGACCAGGGGGTCTATCACGAAGCACCTCAATGAATGTCACAAAGAAATTGTGCACACCTTCTCTCAGTTGTTGAATGTAACTACAAAAAACAACAGGTGCATCAGGACAAGTATAGTTGCATCACAAGATATATCATATAAAGCCCAACACCAAAAACTCACGCATGCTGATCAGTGCTCCCTTTGTTCCCATAGACAGTAAGTCCTTGATTTACCTGTGACATCAAAAAGTCAAAATTTAATTTACAGAAGCATTTAAACATCTTGACAAGAAGAAAAAAAAAAGCTTTGATGATGAGTATTTCCAAGTATTTGACTCAGAGCAAGACCATATTTTAGGGTAAAGAGGTCCTCTATGCTAGGTCAACAAAAATGTCGGGACCCCTCAACAACTCATGTTAAATTTGATGGAAATCAATTCATCAAGTCTCACATGATTTGATATATACAAGACATACATAGCCAAGAGACCAAGGACTCACAGAAATACATTAAATTTGAAGCTAAAGCATTCTACTATGATACTTCTGAATGCTTTTTTTTTTTTAGTTAGTACTTCCAAAAACTTCTAATTTGTATATATATGATCTTGTACATCAAGATCATATATAAATAAGATATTTTTACACCAACTAGTCTAGGCGATTAGGCATCATAATTGTCCAGGTACAGAAGCTTAGGTTCAGAGTTTGAACCCATTTACATTCAGTAACACGTCAAGAAACAAATAAATATATAAACACAACATTAATCTTTTAGCAATTTGAATGCTTGATCCAATGTCAAACGAGTGAATATGCTTGACCCAATTATGATAGCCATACAGGAGACCATACAAAAACAAGATCGAGTGATTAAATGGCTCAAGAAAAACAAGAGTAGACAGATGGTAGTAAAGGGAGACTCTAGATAGAATCATACTCACCCATGGAAACCCTCACCAAGAAGCTAACAGTACCATTTCAATCTAACTAACTATTATGTCAAATTAACTTGAACTAGTTTTCCAGAATTCAACTTTTACCCCACTCAAAAGGTAAGTTACACAAACAAAAGTTATGTACTCAAATTTGTTGTACATACACGATTACCGTCCAGGTCAAACTCCTTCCCAATAGATTCCATGACCAGCTGCTGCAAATACCGACTAAATAACAATAGGCTGTCCTTGTAAGGAAGAACAACCATATCCTGGGAAAAATAAAGAGATAGGAGCAAAACCAATATAAGAGAAGCAGAAATTTTCCACAATCCAGACATTATGTAAATCTTATTAGAGTAGTAAGTACCTTTGATCCTATTCCATCAGAAGCCCAATACCAGCATAAAGCTAGTAATGCTGCAGGATTATTCCGGACCTGGAGCCAAAAAGGAAAACCAAAGGGGTTAGCATTTTTCCTGTTGGGGGGGATTAATATCACAAATGAAAATAGAACTCTGACAATAAATCTTGCCATCATTTCACAACATGCAGTTTTGTCTCAAGAAAAAACATGAGTTCAACTTATGCAGAACGTGGCGAGAGTTACTTGAGTCCTATAGGTTTTTTTTTTATGAGTAATCACAAATTCATTAAAAAGAGCAAAGGCACAACCCAAGTACACATTAAGTATACAACAGAGAAGTCCAGCAAATAGAGGAGAGGAGATCTAAAAAAGCATAAAAATTCAAAAAACAATATGAGGCAGCAGCCCAAAGAAAGTGAATCTTAAAGAATAAATCCTTTAATATGTACCTATCTTCCTTTGGGTGCTTCTTTCAAAGCCAAATCTATTTTGGATGACATTATTGAGAAGGTTGAGCGTTGTTTGGCTGGCTGTAAGTGGTTGTACTTGTCTAAAGGGGGTAGGGTTACCTTAATCAAGAGCACCTTGTTGAATTTGCCTACCTACTCCATGTCTTTGTTTCCCTTGCTGGCTAGGGTTGCTTGTGGAGAGGTTTGGGTGTAGCGGTCAAATTCCACCTAGTAAACTGATCCAAGTATGTTCTCTGATCAATGAAGGGGGTTTGGGGGTTCGAAATTTGCAATGAAGGTATGTCACATACCAATCAAGCCCTTTGGGAAAATGGCCATGGCATTACGCTTATTAGAGGGGGGCTCTTTGGAGAATGGTAGTCAGTGTTAAATATGGTAGTCAAAGGGGTGGGTGGTACTCTAACAGAGTCATTGGGTTATATGGGGTGGGTCTTTGGAAATTCATTAGAAAGGGTTGTGAGAAGTTTTCTAGATATATTAGATTTGAGGTGAGAGATGACTCCATGATTAGTTTTTGACACAACATGTGGTGTGGGGAACAGCTCCTTTAAGGTAGAGTTTTCAGAGTTGTTTAGCATTGCCTACCTTAGGGATGCTTTTGTGGCAGATCATCTTTAGTTCTCTAATGGCTTTGCTTAGTGGAACATTAATTTTGTTAGAGCAGTGTATGATTGAGAGTTGGAATTATTTTCGTCATTTTTTGATCAATTGTATGCCATAAATTTGGAACAAGAAGGCGTACAAGCTTTGTTGGAATCCCCCCAAGAGAGGGTTGTTTAATGTAAGAACTTTCTATAATGTCTTAATCCCCAATGTTAGCACTCGCTTTCCTTGGAGGTGTATTGGCGGAGTAAGGCCCCTTTGAGAGTGGCTTTCTTCACTTGGTCAGTTGCTTTTAGGTGAGATCCTCACTTTGAAAAACTTAAGAATTCGGAATACCATTATGGTATATTGGTGCTGCATGGGGAATCCGTTGGCCACCTCCTACTCCATTGCGAGATAGCTAATGCTTATGGATCTCCATTTTTGGTTTATTCGGGCTAGTGTGGGTCATGCCTTGTTGTGTGAGTGATCTTCTTGCTTGTTGGAGAGGGCAGTTTGGTAGCCCTCAAAGTGAAGCTATATGGAAGCTCTGATTGATATGGTGTATTTGGAGTGAAATAAATGTTCGGAGCTTTGAAGACAATGAGAGGATGGCGGCAGAGCTTAAGGCCGCCTTTTTCTATGCCCTTTTCAGTGGATAGCTACCTATTGTTTTCTTATTTCTATTTTTCAATACTTTTTTCACCTTTTTTCATTTTCTCGTCAAGTGTTTCTCTTGTATACTTTTTGTATGCTTAGGTGCGTCCTTTAGTTTTTAATTTTTTGATATATATATATATATATATATATATATATATATATATATATATATATATATTTGATAAGTAGTTTTTAATGAAATCATTATTTATCAAAAAAAAAAAAATCAAAGTGATTATGAATTCCATCTTTAGGAGTAGTGTTCCCATAATACATTAATACTACATATGATCACCCAACACGCCTAGATTTTGACCATAAAAGATCCCACTTCTAAATGTATCAAAGTGACCTACACTTCACATTTGAGTTTACATTCCTCTCGAGATTGAATCACTGCTATAAGAAATCGTGAGTTCAAGTTATTCAATTGACAATAGTTTATGGAATAACAATTCACATGTTCTAGTTCAGTGTATTCCAACCGCACCAACTTGTCAATCAAAAACTTTACTTCCATGATCAAGAAATGCCCAATCTCATCACCAACTATGAACTAAACAAACAAGAGCAGTATCATATCACAAGAATGATTAAAAAGAAAGATCAAATGCAATTCTTACCACAGTGTTTCTATTCGCCTCATCCATTAATGATGCACCAGCAAGCATTTCTCTTATGTCAATTCCCTGTAGATTGCATATAAATAACCATAAAACATAAAAGGATAATGACAACAAATTCTGAACTCAAGTGTCACTAACCTGAAGTGCTGCTGGAAGCAGACCAACAGCGGACATTTCAGACGTCCTACCACCCACCCAATCAAACATAGGGAATCTAGCTAACCAACGCTCTATTCTTGCAGTTTTGTCTAACAATGAATTTTCTTGCGTTATGGCAACACCCTGAAATATATACATTTTTAAATAAGCATATCACAAATTTGCAGTCAAATTAGGCCGGAGAAAAATTTCAGGCATAGATGTCAGGTCTCCATCAAAGTAAGAGCCAATCAGACCTCGAAAGGTAAAAATCATTGCTATAGATAAGTCTGCTAAGTGGTTCATGCACTGTGGCAGCAGATTTGCAAGTGACACAAGCTTAAATAAGTCTGAAAACAACGGAAGGTTAAAAAAAAACAACTTTTGGCTAGGCTTTTACTAGAGATTTCTAGTATAAGCAATGTACAATCAAGGGTATCTACACCTCTGATCATCTACCATATTAGTGTTGGAAGCTAACGGGTGAAACTTCCTCATGCATAACCATATTGGTCGGTTGAAAACAAGGCAAATGATAAAAATTGAAGAATAATAGAAGTTCACGTGGTAATGACCAAAATTAGATACAATTATAGCGTATTTCCACTCACTCAAACATGCAAATTAATCTACATCTAGCTAGTGCTAATGCCTTGCAATATCCTATTTTGTGACACTATATCAGAATTATCACTGAAAAATTATTTTGATTTGTACTATGAAGCAGGGTATATTAATGAAAGCAGAAAGAAAAACCTGAGATCAAAACCTGTTTTGCAAATTCCAGGCCAGCTTCACGAAAAGCCTTCTGTACTTCCAATAAACCATTTCTAGTTTCAGGAGTGCCTCCACTCTAAGAAAAATAGATATTTGACATTATATAAGCAACAAACCTTACAGCACAATCCAGAACAGCAGTAATTAAGAATGCAAGACATATTTTAAGGAACGATAATTTCCATGCAGACCTTTGAAATCACTATAACAAGTGTAGATGCCAGCTCAGGGCCAAGCTGTGCAATCTGATGATCAATTCCTGCTGGATCCGTATTGTCAATGAATCTTATCTGCCAAAAAGACAATAAAATATCATCTGCACATTCAAAAAGAATCAAAAAAGGATGGAATAGAATCGATTAGATTTAACAAAATTGTATAGGTCCCCCTTCCCCCTCCCCTTGGGGTCAATTACTTATAAAAAATAAAAATAATTAAAAAATAATTAAAAAAAAAAAACCAGCATTGTATACTTGGGTTAAAACATTGAAAAATGGAGTATTCACCATTCCTTCAGCGTGTAGATATTGTAAACGGGCCCTTACTCAGCATGAGGAATAGAAACAAGCCAATGGGTAGCTAGGTTATATGATATAATTCAAAAACGGACAATTAGGGCATTCCTTCATGTGGCGTGTAATATATCTACCGGATGAGTACTCATGATAAATACTTCTCAACCAACTATTGAACTTCTTGAAGTCTTCCATTTACTTCAAATAGTTTTCCTTAAAAAATCTGTTCAACCTGCAAAGTAAGCAATATAGAAAGAGTTTTTTTTTTTTTTTTTTTTGGGGGGGGGGGGGGGAGGTTACAAAGTAGGAGAGATGAAAGCACGATTCATCAAGAAAAGGCAAAGCAGGCAAAAAATCTTCTTCAACATGCATATGTCATATCCTGCACACGGGGGTATGAAATAATGGAAGATATAAGATGACAAACAATGCAGGGGGGGTAAAAATTCATCACAGTTGCACATTAATGACATTATACTTCCAATGTGGGCAATTAAAGAAGCAAAATCATCACCATTTAAGATCCAAGTACAAGGGTCTCACATACCTTTAGAGGAGGATTATCAGGTGCCAATGCCTCTGCAACAAACTGTGGTCCAAGAGCTGAACCTCCAATCCCAACAGAAAGTACTTGAGTAAAGCGACCTTCTGGAGAAGATGGGGGCTTGATCTGCAATTTTGAATTCAATCAAACAGCACATCAGGCAAGCTGCCAAAGTAGACCACCAGTGACACCATAAAGCAGAAATATTGAGGTGCCATCCCAAAGATCAGAAGTTTAGCGCGCATTTAAAAAACATGCAATAGATATCTCATATCTTAAACCTAGAGCAAATAATAGAAATGAGACCCCAATTCCATTCAACATATCCTGCATATCATTCAGCCTTCTCAACCCACCAAGTGCTGTACCATTTTTTTTTTTTTTAATTAATAGAATATGATGAACACAATGAAAACTCTATCAAGTTTCTAGCAATAACTATTCATATAAAACCGACCTTGCATCAAAAATTGACAATAAGAAAAGAACAATAGAAGGGAAAGTCAAAGACAAACTGACCTTACCGCTGACGACGTCGTCTGCGAAGTCGCAAAGAGAGTCAAGAGTCTTCTCAATCTGCAACCTCAAGAAGGAGTTGGGCGCGAGCTTGGGGTTCCTGAGCCAGTAGTGGCCGACCATGCGGGACTCGTCCGGGTTCGCAATCGCACCCTTCTCCAGCTCCTCCATGGCGCGGAAGGCGGCGACGAACCGGGGCTCCATCTCCGTCACGAACTCATCCGTGAACCCGACCCGGCTCACGTCCAGGTACAACCCCAGATCCTTGTGCTGGTACAGCCAGTCCACGTACCTCCTCCACAGCTCACGAGGGTCTTTCTCCAGCAAACCCTTCTTCGTCCCCTTCAGAACCCCGTCGTCGATCTTCGACAGCTCCGTCGAGACCTCCCGAGCCACCGACTGAGGCGGAGTGAGACACAGGCTCCGATCGGCGAGCCTGGAGCGAGCCGGAAATGCGACTGAGTCTCTGCGCAGCGAGTTGACGGGTTTGAGGAGGTGCGTCCGGGGCTTGAGAGATGGGGAAGAGGAGTAAATGCCTGAGATTGAAGCCATTAGACGAGAGTGAGCGAGCGATGACCACGATGCTGAGATGCCTGCGATCGCTACTATTACTCCACCATGCCTGCTGGCTTTGTTCGATTTATTCTTTTTTTTTTTTCTGAATTTTCTCTGTGCTGAAATTGTTTTAAGTTTGTCTTCTGGTTCAGGGTGACATGGTTCACACATTGATTGGTAGGTGTCTCATCACGTTGACGGAAATGGGCCCCTGCGGATTTCTATTTTACAATACTGCCTCGAATATTCATCCTCCTACTCTGTTTTCTTCTTCTTTTTTCATTGTAATCCGTTGCCTCTTCTTCGCTTTCAAGTGCTTCTTCTTTCCAGTTTGGGCAAACTCCATAACTAATAATAGACACATATGGTATGAGAAATCCGAATTTTCATTCATCTAACAATTATTTTTTAAAGTTTAAAAAAACTCTTAATTTAGTTTATCTAATTTTACAGAGGCTTTGAAATCCTCAAAATACTCGTGTTTTTAAAAAAAATATATTTATAAATTTTATAGGGGTATAAAAGTTATTTCACCTATTTTTCGTATGATTTAACCTCAAATCCTAACATAATTAGTGATATTGCAAACTTTTTAAAATTTAATACATTAAATTGAGAGATTTTTTAACTTTAAGGGGTGATTGCAATAGCAATAGAAGTTTAGGGGCTAAGTAAAGTTTTCTCATATTTTTAAGTGCGTATTTCTTAATTTGCCTATGAAAAACACCATTAGATTCTAAATAATACATTTAAAATTACCACGTCAATTATTGTACACTTGAGAGCGTGAACATAAGAGTGCATGTATGATGTATCATTTCTCTTGCATTGTAGTTAGACGAGCTTAAGGAGTGCAACTCAGTAATGAGATGGGGTTATTTTAGTTAAGAGGAATGTTATAAACGATATTTTTATCTCGCAATTATCTCATAATGCTAATGTGACAGTCCCAACCTTTAGATCAGTCATTGTTAAACAAAAAAAAAAAAAAATTAATGATCGGTTAGGACTGCTACATTTGCATCTTAAGATCAAAATGTAATATAGCACTATTCTTTAGTTAAATAGATCAAAACACCTTTAACGTATAAAAAATAATATTTTTTATCTTAAAAGTTTTATATTGAATAAAATTATTAGTTTAATGGATTAATTAGCAACATTAATACTAAAGAGCAAAATATCCACAAAAACAAAATTATATTTTGTACTGATTTGACCTATTTCCTTAAAAGGAGAATTTTTTTAAAAATAATATAACCCTAATCCTAAAACCTTATCCACCCTTCAACCCTTTTTGCATCAATGCAACCACAAGTACTATGTTTAGACTGATGAAGTTGTACCTAATTGTCTTAGACTTTACTACAACTACCATGCTTGCATCCAATGTGCTTGGCATTACACTACTCGTAAGGATATAAATCCTTATGATTAATGTGGATTTGATTTGTGATTATTGTTGATTTGATTTTTTATTAATTACTCTTAATTTAAGGGATTTTTTTATTTTTTTTTAATTTGAAATTATGTTAAAGCTCTATAAATAAAGCTATGTACTCAAATCATACATTAATTAAATATGTAGTTTATAAGGCTTTAGTGTGTGGATGTAGGATATATGCCGAACCACCTCAATTTATGTGTCTTTCTCTATTTCCTTTATTCTATATTATTCTACTTTATATTAATCTTATTACAGCTCTGATACCACCTTAATGTTTTGGTTTTGGCCACGCCGGCCACCCCCTAGGGCCCTAGGAGGTGGTTCGGCCACCGCCTAAGGCCAAACCCAAAACAAATTTTTTTGGGTGGCCTAACCACCCCTTGGGGCCATATGCCAGATACCCTCAACCAGTCTTTGGGGGTGGCGTCGGCCACCCCCAACGTTGCGATGGGATGGCCGGCTACCCCCTATGGGGAAAATGAGGTGACTTATTAAATTAAATTTTTAATTTTTAATTTTTAATTATTTTATTATTTTATTTTGAGTAGGACACGTGGTGATATTTAGACGGTTGGATGGAATTCGATGGCTGAGATTGACAATAAAATAAGCTGGCAATTTTGAAGGAATAGTCGGGACTCTTGATCTGCCGTTGCCACCTCTTCACCCATACACATGACAATCGCTGCCACAATAATAGCATTGGTGCCAAGTAAGGCCACCACCCAAACAACATGACCCAAACTCATGCAGTGACCACCTTGAACGCGGCCACAACCTCATATTGCAAAGACCAATCACACATTGTTCTACCTTTGCGACTTGGTGTGGTGTTGGTACAGAGGTGCACAACACGACTATGTGAGACGCCCTAACAAGGAAGTGTGCACAAGAACGGAGTCAGCTTTGAATTTTAAGAACTCAGGGTCAAAATTTTTTTGAAGATGGATCAATTGGCAAAAAATACCTTAAATTATTATTTTTTTATCTTAATTTTTTTTTTTATTGTAATTTGGGGTAGATGAGGGCCATGCCGATTCCCTCTAAATCTGTCTTTGAGTGTGCATGACCCCATGGGCCGTATGGTGCAGTGCACTGCACTATGGTGGTGCATGCGTGGGGCTCAACATGCACACAACAAGCTATTTTCTCCAACTATATTGTTGTGTATCTAATATGTGTCAGTACATACGTTTCTAGAGAGTATCAACCTCCAATAAATAATTCACGTTACATAACCTTTTTTAGCTAAAAAAGAAAAAAAGAAAATGTATTGTGAGATTCCAAAATTCAATCTTTCATTTTGATTTTACAAAACAAAGTTGCATATAAATTATTTGCAAGGCATTGCTTCTGATTTATAACAAGCAAGACACACGCATTCAAAAGAAACCTATACCTTTGTCACTCATTTTATTCTTTACTTGGTGTGTTTGTGTACACTCTAAAGATCTAATATGATCTTTAGATTAAACATCCACCATACAAGTATAAAACTTAGTAATTGGTGTATATAAAAAAGTAATTATTAAAGAGAAACATAAAATTTGTATACAATTTTATTAAACTTAGTGATGAACAAAAACACATGCTTAGAATTTCACAATTTCATTTACTTGATGAGCGAGTAAATATTGGACACCAATAACAGAAAATAAATCTTGTAAAAAAAAAAAATGGAAACATACTCTAAACAACCCATTTGAATTAGGATACTCTCAATTTTATTTGAACCGAATAATATTCAGTCAATTATAATAGATGAGTATTTTTATATTTTCTCTATTATAATTAACTAAATATTATCGAGAGGAAAGACAAAAATACCCTTCTATTATAATTAACTAAATATTATCGAGTGAAAACAAAAATATTCTTTTATTATAATTAATTAAATATTATCCGGTTCTTTTGAAGAAGTTGATTCTGTTCATTTAATGAAAGCCTTTAAGTTAATAAATATATTAAACAACAGAAGATGGAAAAAAGAAAAAAAAAAAGAAAAAAGGATAATAAATATTTTTTGAGCTGCGAAAATCTTCTGTTTCTCTTTCTGTCTTGCGCGGGGTCATCTAGAAATTTCCCAGTGTAAAGTAAACAGAGAGAAGTTTGGAGCTTTGTGGAGTTGTAAACACACGCAGACGTAGGACCACCGACCACCGACCACCTCAAAGGATTATCCCCTCCAGAAACCTCCCCAATTCTGTGTTTTCACGGTTTCCCTCTCTGCCTGGCTAGTCGAAGAAATACACAACATGATTTGGGACGAGTGGGACGACAATGTAACCGACCACGAACATTCCGACCAAGACTCCCATGTCAATTTCGATTTCCTCTCCGCATTGCCCAAGCCCAAGGTTTATGTTTCTTCCTCAAAACTTTTTTGTTTTTCGTTTCATTTTTTTTTTAAAAAAAATTTCCGTAGAATTTATTTTTATTTTATTGTAGGATTACTATAAGATATTGGAGGTGGATTATGATGCTACAGACGACTCCATTCGATGCAATTACATCCGCCTAGCGCTGGTTTGTATTTACTTTATTATTTTTTATAATTATTATTATTATTTTTTTTGGTGTCGCATGCGATTTTGGTAATAAGGTAATCCCTTAATTTGTGCCTGAACTTGCTTTGTGCAGAAATGGCATCCGGATAAGCTAAAAGACGAGGACAGCGCGACTTCGAGGTTTCAAGAGATAAACGAGGCCTATCAGGGTCAGTCTTCGTCTTGGACTGTTTTAAGCTTTTTTTTTTTTTTTTTTTAGGTATATATTAACGTTATAAAGTTTTCTGCATTTGCTCATGTTCATTGCTGTATATTGAGGTGCATTGTGTGATGTGATGGCATAATTCGTGGCATAAACTTTGTTCTAAGGCTTTGTTTTTTTATTTTTGTTTTGAATATTTGCATTTTTAGAGAGTAAGAGATACACTAGGTATATGTCTCTTTAGCTTTGTTCATGGTGTATTTTATCTCAGGAAGAAGGGGTTTATGGACACCACATTCCATCAAGAAGGAAATGCATAACGTTTTGAAAAATTAGGGTGATAGTGTACTTTTGGCATGATTCATTGTGCTGGTAGGGTATTTGATTGGGAATACAATCCCAATATATGTGTTATCTCGTGGACATTTGAAGGATATGTACTGGCTAGATCTTAAATATTGCTAGGTACGAGTCAGAAGTGACTTGTTTTACTAACTCCTACAGGTTTTACAGATGGTCAGAGGATTGATTACTTGATCTGTATTTTTGGGGGGCTGTGGGGTTGGGGGTGGGATGTTCCTGGTTGTGTTTTTCTTGAGTCTATTTGTGATGATAGGGAAGGTTTGATTTTGGTGAAGGAAGTGTGGGTTTGTTTGCTCTTGCGGGTTAGATTGCTGTTCAGGGCATGTTTTAAAAGCAGTGGACCATGTTTGATGATATGGCTGACCAATATATCAACATATGTTAGTTACTTATACAACATATGTTGTATGCAAAACTTGGTGAGCGGTGGCTCTTGCATTTTGTGGTGTGTTTTGTGAAGAAAGCAACCAAATAATTTTCTGGATTTTGGGCGCTGAGTTCTAGGTGTGATACTTGAATTTAAGGTATATTTGTACATGGATGTCTACAATGGTGGAAACTAGCTTCTGTGTCTTGGGGGACTCTGTGGTGATTACTGCTTAACAAGGGTGTACGATTTGTAGAGTCCCTTTTTTGGTTGTGGTAGTCATTATGCTTATACGGAATTTGCTCAGTTCTTGTTGTCCGTCCTCAGAGATATGATGAATTAGGAGGAAAGTTCATGCGTCTATATTTCCTTTGTTAATGCGATACTGCTTTATGCTTTAGAGATATTGATTGGTGTGCTGAGGATATAATGCTTTTGAAGTTGATGAACTTATTTGACAAAACCTAGTTGTAGATTTTGTGGAAGAAGAGTTTCATTTTTTTTAGATGAGTTTGATTTCTGTAAACAATATAGCGTTGACACAGGTATGCTTGTTTCACTTGAGCTAGGTGAGAGTTGTGTCTCCGGGCCGCCTCTGGGTCCAGACTGACTCTGCCGGCACTATTATTTTTTGTGTTTTGCCTGTTTTCTTGGGCTGTTAAGTGCAAGTTTTCTGGGAAGCACCTTTTGGAAATGACATGTACTTCTTGAAATGAAACTCATTTATTTTAAAAGAGTGTGAAAAATGACATGTAAATGAAAAGAATTGAAGGAGAGACATGGTAAGGACAAAAAAATTGAGTGAACAAATGGCAAGAGAACTATATGGGGAACTTGATCTTATTGCAAAATACATATCACACATCTTTTTTGTGCATTGCCCAGTTAGTCCTTGGGCTGGGAGTGTTTTATGTATCTCCATGTTTCCAATGCACTTATCAAAAAGGTTTTCTTGGAAGCACCTTTTGGGAATGTGGTTCCTCTGAATCTTTTAAACCCTAAGAGGTATCTTAATCGGCTGGAGGCAATGTCTTATGAAGTAAAGGTCATTAGTTCGAATCTCTCATCTCCCCTTTCTCCCTTCTATCTCCTTGGGGTAAAAAAAAGAG
This sequence comes from Corylus avellana, assembly GCF_965113065.1. Taxonomy (NCBI): domain Eukaryota; kingdom Viridiplantae; phylum Streptophyta; class Magnoliopsida; order Fagales; family Betulaceae; genus Corylus; species Corylus avellana. The sequence goes on from NC_142498.1 coordinate 18,767,298, forward strand.
TTATCAAAAAGTAACGTGTAACAAATTCTTCATGTCTAACAAAGTTTGTTCATTCTATTGAACAGTTTTGAGTGATCCTGTCAAAAGGAGAGAATATGACAAGAAAGGGATGCTTTATGTCTATGATTATAATATAATCGTGAGTGTTTCTCCCCTTTCTCTGCCCTCAAAAATGTTTGCTTTTATTTTATGAATGTTTATTCACATTGTAATTTATCATTTGTTGGCTGCAGGAGTATCTCAACCGTTACAAAGGCCTTATATTGACATGCAATGGTCTTGGGATAAGGCATTCAATATGGTAAGCGGAGATAACATTCAGAGATTAACCTTTCAGCACATCGAGGACAAACTTTCATGGTGCCATTTGGGGGGTTTAGTATTATGTAATGCTCGTTTACAAATGGAAAACTTACCAACATCTTGTAACATCTTACCCGTCCATTTTACCTCTACTTGGAGGTCTGTTGATCCCTCTCTAATGGCTGAGTGGAAGGTCTTCTATGCCCTCCCTTGCCTGTATTGTATATCTAAGGCTGGATATAGGCTGGATATAATTAACTTACTGTTCAACCAAAGTAGCCCATGTTATTTGAAGTTGTTCTTTCCATTTGTTTTGCGTGTTTTTCATAACAATAACAATTGGAGAAAAATAGTGGGCATCAGTCCTTCCTGCTCATTGTTTCACAGATCAATCCATATTGGCATATTGCTTCTCCCCTGCTCCCTGCATCTAAATCACCTTTTGCAACTCATTTGCAATGTTGATAGTAGAATGAAGGAGGCCAAAGGCTAGAGGTGATTATCATTGTATTACTTTAACGTTTGTTAGCTTCTGCTCAAGCGTAAGACTTTATTTCACCCTTAGGGTCTATTTGGTAAAACATGTTAAAAAGTAATTTTTTATCGATTTTAGTTTAAATTCACGTTTTTTTAAATAAAAACTTCTTAGCCCGCTTATAGAAATCGTAGATTATTTTCTTATTTTTAAATTAAGTGTTTTTTAAATCTCAATATCAAACATCTTATGTTTTGCAATATCTTTTAAAAACACAGATTATTCTCGCAAAATTGTAATCTCAAACCTACACTTATCCGGGAAGGGGCTCTTAATTTGCAAATTTAAAACGTGTAATTTAAAAATAAAAATTTTAAAATGTGTAATTTTATATGCTATTTTTTCATCTCTTACCCATTTTTTTTAGATTCACCATTAAAAAAAATAAAAAAATAAAAATGGACGATAAATAAAAAATAAAGAATTCAAAAAATTAATAAACATTTTATAAAATCACAATTTATTATTTAAAATTGTTTATTTTAAAAAAGTGTAGTCTTTTACTTATTATTTGAAAACGCATATTAATTTAGGTTCAACGTCGCATTTGACTCTGGGAAATCCAGTGCCAAACGCATTGCGGGCGCTCGACACTGCAGAACAAATAATTTTTTTCATTCGCTCGTCTCTCTCCTTTCTCCTCTCATATTTCCTTCTTTCTTCTTTCTCTCTTCTATACTCTCCCTCTCTACACAAAGGAGGCACTCTTCCACTTTCGGTGAAATCTGCATTTAATCCCTCACCCTGAGCTCGACTCTAACCCAATTTCTCTCTATCCCCATCGCAATCGAATTGGGTCTGAGTCACCAAGGAGATCGGACTCGGTTGGAGCGCCAGATAATTGAGGTGTGAAACGCTGCATTTTGGGTGGGGTATATAGTTTGGAATTGATTCGAGCGAGAGGAGGACGACAGAGAAAGAGGAGGCTTAGCTATGGATGCTAATTCCTGGAAGCCTGAAGCAGGTCTAATAGCACACCTTCTTATGTAATTATTTTTCAACTACTTTCAATTGTAACCAGTGCTTTCTGGCATTAAATAATCGTGGGCAATTGGGATTAGGGTCCGAAATTCCATTGTTGAACTGAGAAACTATTGGAGAGTGTATTTTTGGAAAGTGCTGGGATTCTGGGACTTTAGGACCAGCATTGAGACGAACAATACTTTACAAGAAGAAGAATAAAAGGTTTAGTTAGATTGGCGAGCAAGCCATGCTGATAGTTGAATCATCTTGTTTCCTGTTGTCTGTTTGATAGTTTGAAGGCATCGTAGATTAATTATTAAAGATGGTTCCTAGGATTTGCCCACTGATTCTTTGTATGTGCTCTGCCAGATGTTCATTTTATGGTTTCATTAGGTTTCAACTGTTCTTCCTGAGATGGAAATTTCATGTATGCATTCATGCTACTGCTTGTAATTCATCAGATGACTCCAAGTTTATGTATCTGTTCTCTATGATTTGTCTCTCGTCTAGATATTCTTGTTCTTTTTATAATTAGCTTATAACATTTATATGCAGGCCACTGCTTGCTTTGTTTCTTCATTTCTAGTGCTATTTTTTACACCAGCTTATGAAATTAGTTGCTCTACAAAAATAAAAACTAATAGATTCTCTACTTCTTCAGATGACAGGGCTGGATGAAAACAGAAATGGTTTTTATGAATTCTGTTGCAGTATCTTTTACTAGGCGCAGGTGGTTCTCCTCCTCTTCCCCTTCAGCACCATCATCTTCACTTCCATGGATCTCTCCTCTTCAATTGTCAAAAGCCACCTTGCCCAAACCAGACCCTCCAACCGAACCCTCTGTAGAAGTTCAAAAGAAATCCAAGTATATCTCTCACGAATATGCCATCAACCTAATCAAACGCGAGAGAGATCCACAACATGCCCTCGAAATATTTCACTTGGTAGCAGAGCAAAAAGGTTTTAATCACAATTGCGCAACTTATGCAACTATCCTCGACAAACTCGCCTGGTCCAAGAAGTTTCAGGCTGTTGATGCAGTTCTTCGTCAAATGACTTATGAAACTTGCAAATTTCATGAGGGTATATTCCTTAATCTTATGAAGCATTTTTCAAAATCCTCTCTGCATGAAAGAGTGCTTGAGATGTTCTTTGTGATTGAGCCAGTTGCTCGTGAAAAGCCCTCTCTCAAAGCCATCAGCACTTGTCTCAATCTCCTAGTTGAATCAAGCCGGATTGATTTGGCACGACAGTTGCTCTTGCATTCAAAGAAGACGCTCAAATTGGAGCTGAATACCTGCATTTGTAACATCTTGGTTAAGCACCATTGCAAGAACAGGGATCTTGAATCTGCCTTTGAAGTTGTTAATGAAATGAAAAAATCCAAGATTTCCTATCCTAATTTGATTACGTACTCAACCCTAATGGATGGTCTTTGTGAAAGTGGAAGAGTCAAAGAAGCTGTTGAACTGTTTGAGGAAATGGTCTCAAAGGATCATATCTTTCCTGATGCACTAACTTACAATGTTTTGATCAATGGGTTTTGCCGTGGAGGGAAAGTTGATCAAGCTAGGAAGATAATGGAATTTATGAGGAGCAATGGATGCAATCCAAATGTATTCAATTACTCATCCCTGATGAATGGGTTTTGTAAGGAGGCAAGACTGCAAGAGGCCAAGGAGGTTTTTGATGAGATGAAGAGCTTTGGTCTGAAACCAGATACGGTTAACTACACTACTTTAATCAATTGCCTCTGTAGGGCTGGGAAACTTGACGAAGCCACGGAGTTGCTCAAAGAGATGAAAGAAAAAGAATGCAAAGCCGATACGGTGACTTTCAATGTGATACTTGGAGGACTGTGCAGAGTAGGTAGGTTCGAGGAGGCCCTTGATATGGTTGAGAAACTTCCCTACGATGGTATTTATCTGAACAAAGCAAGTTACAGGATTGTGTTGAATTTCTTATGCCAAAAAGGGGAGTTGAACAAGGCGGCAGACTTGTTGGATTTGATGCTGGGTAGGGGGTTTCTGCCACATTATGCAACTTCAAACGAGTTGCTGGTTCGCCTCTGCAAGGCTGCAATGGTGGATGATGCAGTTATTTCATTGCTTGGATTGGTAGAAATGGGGTTTAAACCAGAGCCTGACTCTTGGAGTCATGTGCTTGAACTGATTTGCAGAGAAAGAAGGCTGTTGTCTGCATTTGAACTGCTTGATGAATTGGTTGATCCCATCAACTAAATATTGGAAGCAATAAGAAAATTGAATCCTTGGTATGACAAGAACGCAGACGAAATCAGGTGTAGATAATGTTAGAAAAGAAAAAGGCAGCAGCCCTTTTGATCCATTTTGCAATATTGACCTATTTAATCAACGGTAGGTTAGAAATTGCCATGTTATGAGGTGATACGCACTTACACTTTCGTGCTTCCTTCAGAGTGAAGTTAATTGACCAAATGTTGTACAATCAGTGTACTTTAATCATGCTATAGACATCAAATTGACTTCTTCAACAATGAAATGAATTCATTTTAACTCATTTTCGGTATCTTTTACTTAATTCCAATAATCCATGTACCAAGCTGCTGGACGTCGGTCGGTGCATGGCGGTGTGTGAGGGCACCGTGTGGTGGCGAGTGGAAGTGGTTGTAACCCTATTAAAAGACTTAAAAAAAAAATGACTTTGATACCATGTTAAAAGAAAGTAGAAAAAAAAAGGTAAAAATTAATTTTGTATTTGTGAGTGCATATTAAATTGTACAGAGTAAAGATAAACAGCACGCGGCGTGCGTGAATCAGTTCTCAATTGTACAATGGTCAGAATTATAGATGCTTATGAAAAAAATGAAAATACTATAAACATAACATTAAGAATTAATACAAATTGATTTACAACAATTATGGTGAAGAGTCGAGTATGAACAAGAATAATCATTATTAGATTTTGGATTAATCACTATTCAATTTGTCATGTTAAAAACGTGTATTTAAAAGTCTTAAAATGAGAGTGTGGATAGCATTTTCCTTTAAAGATGGTAACACTTTGAGTTTTAGCTGAGGATATCAGGTCCAACCAGGGGGGAAGATCAAGAAACGACGTCGGAGAGAGTTGACGGTTGGGTTCCACCTCTGCCACTGGCGCTTGTAAGGCCCAACGAGGCCCAAACTCTATCTCTTTCTTTCCAGTCCCCACACACACACACACAAAAAGGTTACAAAATAACACTTTACTCTCCCACTCAAATCCAACGGCCACCACTCCACTCACACAGTACTCTCACGTACACCACACCTCTCTCTCATATACACCGACCAGAGCTGTCCCTCTTTCTCTCTCGCCCCACAAGCCCCAACCCCTCTCTCTCTCTCTCTCTCTCTCTCTCTCTCTGTGTCTGTCTGTCTCTGATAGCCGGTGACAATGGCGTCCACGATTCCTGAAAACCTAAGCCGAGAGCAGTACGTGTTCCTGGCGAAGCTGGCGGAGCAAGCGGAGCGCTACGAGGAAATGGTGCAGTTCATGCAGAAGCTGGTCCTGGGGTCGACCCCGGCATCGGAGCTCAACGTGGAGGAGCGGAACCTCATGTCCGTGGCCTACAAGAACGTGATCGGGTCGCTCCGAGCCGCGTGGCGGATCGTGTCGTCGATCGAGCAGAAGGAGGAGAGTCGCAAGAACGAGGAACACGTGGTGTTAGTCAAGGAGTACAGATCGAAGGTCGAGGCCGAGCTCTCGGAGGTCTGCGCTAGCATTCTCAGGCTCCTGGACTCTAATCTCGTTCCCTCGGCCTTGGCTAGTGAGTCCAAGGTCTTCTACTTGAAGATGAAGGGGGACTATCATCGCTACATGGCGGAGTTCAAGGCCGGGGATGAGAGGAAAACTGCTGCGGAGGATACTATGCTTGCGTACAAGGCTGCTCAGGTACTCTCGCTCGCTCTGGTGTGGGTTTTTGGGCTCTGTTCGGTTGGTTAGAAAGTGTGAGGAAAGTGACGCGGAGTGCAAAATTTGTGGGTTTTTTCGTTTTCGGACTTGGATTAGGTTTGAAATTCTGAATGATCTGAACTAATTAAAGGTTTAATTGGAGGGAGGGTGCTTAGGTTACTGTGGATTTAGGGTTTCACTCGGTGAGTTTTAAGTTGGAACTGAATGCGGCTAATGAATTGATTTATGAGGCACGGTGGTTTTGATTAGAAGAGTAGGATTGGAACTTCTGGTTCCCATTTTTTTGGGTGGGTTTTCGAATTGGGTGTTTGTTGATTGTTGATGTTTGTGTATTTTGGAAGGATATTGCTCTTACGGATCTTGCTCCAACGCATCCGATAAGGTTGGGTCTAGCGCTCAACTTCTCTGTGTTCTACTTCGAGATTCTCAATCAGTCAGACAAAGCGTGTAGCATGGCTAAACAGGTATTCTTCTTCACCTCCAATTACCCAAGTAAAATGTCTCAAAAATCATTTATCTTTGCTAGTCCTTTTCTGGATTTTGAGAGCCATGATTATATGTTGCTCAGTTCAGTTTGAACTAGGTCGAGTTTCTATATGTTTTTATTTTATTTTTTAAAGTTACAATTCCTTTAATTTTAGAACTTTTTGTTAGATAAGGAAATAGAAGATTCATGTGAACATTTATCGTCAAAACCGGTTTTTGCATGGCTGTATGTCATAGACTTAGACGTAGAATTAGATGTACGAATTCAGGAAGTGCCTTGGGGCCCTGGCCCCCCAAAGTCCTACCAAGTTTAAAACTTAGCTTTAGAAAGTAGTTATAAGTACACTGTACACAGAAGCCCTTTGATAAAAATAGCAGTGGTCCCTTCTAAGTTATGACATTTATGACCCGTGGCTAACAAACAGGCTCCTTCCTCAAAGGGAAAAAAAAAAAAGAAAAAAAAGTAGAAGTCCGTTGAGCTGTTCTTGATGAACTTGAATCGGGCTCCCATTAGGTTATTGTCTATTGACTTAATTGTAATGTTTATTAATTATTTGGCATTTTAGTCTGCATATTTTGGCTGATTTTATGAATTTATGAGGTATCTGGAGAAAATTTTGGATAGCAATCCCTTGCATTATATCATAGTGGAAAAAAGGGAAAGAAAAGAAAAAGAAATCTATTGCATAAATTTATTGAAGCTTTGCTCTGACTATTGATGCTGTGTTTTGTTATGCTAGTTCTGTTGCTTGTGTATGTTGTTTGGTAGAGGATTTGATTGGTTTAATCACTTAAATCTGTAGAATGTCAGCTGGAAGTTTGTAGTCCATCCTGTTGATGGTTGGATCAAGCAAAATTCCAATCAACTATCTTTATGTGAGTGGCCATTCTGGTCAATCTTCCAACTGTTGGAAAACTATATTCTTTTGCTGCAGTGAGATTGAATTTCATATTGCAGTTTTGGAATACTGATGAGGTCGGTTAGGGGTAGAAAATTGACTAATGAGATGCATATATACTCCTACCTCTTTTCCTTTGTGTGTCTGGAAGAGGATGGCTGGGTGATATAGTAATGGAACTTCGAGTTTGACATGCTTGGTCTATATGTTTTTTCTTGTATTTCTTGGTATTTTGCATGATTCATTAAACTCTTGGATCACTTGGTGATGGTAGAGTTGCTTGTGTTGAATCACGGGCGTACATGGTCATTGAATTGCTAATTTCCCATGTGCTTCATCTTGGGTGAGATGAGTGATAAAATCATGCATATGGAAGTTTACATTTTAAACTTTTGAAACAGTGTTCATTAGGCTTTTTGGGGGTGGCCGAACCACCCCTCAAACTACCACCACTTTTACTTTTATTTTATTTTTATTTTTTATTTTGGTTTTTAAGAAAAAAATTACCACTTTTCCATCCATTGAAGGATGGGCTTTTTTTTTTTTGACAAAAGTTGGTAGTTTAACATATCTAAATGTCACACTTGGTAGTTTAAAAGCCCAAATAAAAAAGGGTTTAAGGGACTTAAGTATATTATTTTCCCCTAAGATATTTATATGTCAAATATTACTAGATAAATATAGTATTATGCAAAATAATTGTAGCTTATGGTATTATAAAAAAACATATAAATTACATGTGGTATTATACAAAAATATGATGCATAATATTTATGTTATTTGTATAGTATTGTAATATTTTCTTCAAACTCAAGATAGAAGTTGGAAGTTAATTTAAGTTAAAATATGGGTTGGAGGATAAGATTGAGCGTGGGTCAAATCTCGAGATAGAAGGCAGGTCGAAGTACGAATTGAATGGGAGTTGAATTTGACCCTTGTAGTTGGTTATGAGGAACTCACATATGTGAACCTACAAGCCATGTACGTGGGTAACTTTGCTGCAATTAACTTCATTGTAAGTGTTCCAGATGGGATCAGTGTACGTGCCATGTGGATGCCATGGCAATAGGGCAGTTCATATAATCATACATGGCAATAGGTTCCTTCATCTTAGTTTGATTGTAATCTTGTTGTAGTTAAGATCCGGTGATGTATTTCTGGGAGTTACTTTATGCAATCAGTAGGATGAGACTATTCTGTGAGATAAATCTGCTCCATGAGATGCCTGCCATAGTTGCTTGCTGACAGTCATCAACGTGAAGCTTTAAATATGTCACCATGGTAGCTCTACTATCTTGGTGCTCCAAATATTTCTTTACCCTTAAGTATTGTGGCTTTGACAGCGTTTTTTTCGTTAGCCTTTTGGTTTCCCGGTACTGCTTTTTCATAGGCAAAAAAATCCGCCATTGTTTACATTGTAAATGTCAGAAATGCATTGAATTGCTTTTCCTTTTGAGAAGGCATTTGAGGAAGCTATCGCTGAGCTAGACACTTTGGGAGAAGAATCATACAAGGACAGCACCCTCATCATGCAACTTCTAAGGGACAACCTCACTCTTTGGACCTCTGATGTGCCAGTAAGTCTCCCCATCCATTCACTCGCTCGCTCTCTCATTTGTGTGGCAAGGCTACATTTATGGAAAGAGTAATTATACTGTGTTTGAAGCAGTTTTTTATTTTTTATTTTAAGTGCAGACATGGGGAGGCACTTAAATATAGTGGCTTAATGAAATATCCTGGGCTTAATGATTAGATAAATTAACTGATCATGATCTAATGCTAGATTATGTTTGGCTTCCTGCAGGACCAGTTAGATGAACCATAGAAAGTAATATTGAAAAAGCTTGAGCGGTCCTATTCTTCTTCTGGAGGAGGTGGGCTTCGAATGTCATTTGTGTGTTGTTTAATAGTGTGTAATAGTTTGAAGATCATGGGCATCACCCATAACATGATGTTTTTTATATTCAGACTAAACCAATTTGTATGGAAAAAGGGTAGCATTTGATAAGAGTACCTGCTAGCTATATTTGACGCAAGCTTCATATTGTCGTGGTTAATGTCATCATATTATTTTCAAAATATAGAGTGGAAGCAAAGAATAAATGAGAATTGACTATAAATTCATAAACCAAAATATACATAGCAATCGTGCTCTTATTGTGAAAGTGAAATGTAAATATATTTTTAAATTGATCTCTAATAGCTGCTTATTTTGTAACAAATTTTAGCTGGCTAAGTGCATTTATATTTGGCTAGCCAAATTATAAAAAACCAATTTGACTAACCCAGCAGTTAAAAAAAAAAATTCACCCCGTCTTGCTCTCCTAATTAGCTAAAAATTTTGTTGAGCCGCAAAACCAGAAATATGAGTTTTAAATCCCTATTCTTTACTCTCAAATGGATTTGAAGTGAGTTTGTAAAGAAAGAATAAAAAAAAAAAATTTGAAATGGAATAGAGAGATTTAGAGAGTAAAATGTGGGTTTTTTTTAAGAAGTAGGCGGTTAAAATTAAAATTAAATTTTTTTTTGAAAAAAAAAAAAAAAAAAAAGAGTAAAAGTGAATGGGAATTATGGACAATTGATAGGGGTTCGGACTTGGTGGATTTACTACTTGATGATATATCCACTATGTAGATAATGAGATATGTTAACATAGCTCTACTCTGTCTTCAAGCAAGTGCAGCAGATAGATTTAGTATGTCTGATGTTGTTGCAATGCTTAGCAATGAAATTGGTTAACAGAGCTCTGCTTTGTCTTCAAGCAAGTGCAGCAGATAGACTTAGTATGTCTGATGTTATTGCAATGCTTAGCAATGAAATTGCAGTTCTACCCTATCCTAAAGAACCTGCTTTCTTGAATGTGAGTGGTATGGCGATGGCAAACTCAGTTAACAGTAGGCCACAAATATGTTCTCTGAATGGTGCAACTATATCAATTATGGAAGGCCGATAACTTTGAAAATCCGCCCATAAGCATTGTTCTTCCTGTTTTATATCAAAACCCACTTAACAGAGTCAGCCGGGCATCTGTCCTGGCTGTGCTGTATTGCCATCAATCCTAGGTGTTATAATTTCCATTTAATCAGTTGCCAAACAAAAAAACAAACTTCAATTCTACCTTTGGCTGGGCCGAATATCACAAAGGAAAAGTAAAACATGGTGCAAAGAGACATGGCCTGTGGTTTTCTTTTCTTTTTTTCATGATAAATGGTAAAAGAGAAAATTAAGGAGGGTCTTTTGTATAGAATATGATCATATAATAAAAAGAGATAAAGGAAAAAGAGAAAACACAGATTTTAAGTAGTTGGGCCTATATGGCCTATGTATGTCCACATGTTAAAACCTTTTTAGCTTGATAAGTTTACAATACAAATGATTTTATTTTATAGAGCTTACAGATGATTTGAATTCAATATAATCCTAATCAAATCTCTTAATTTATGGTGATGTAATCTTATCAAATTATCTTCATATTCCCAAGTTTAAGGTAATTTAATTTTCATTAATCTTAAAAGATTTCTATCCTTATCATTTTGCACTCCTATGCGAATAGGGTGCATCCAATTTCGTTAAAGGCCGAGATAGTCAAGGGGTTACTTGGACCGTTGTGAATGTGAGGTCTTGTTCAAAGCATGTTCGAACCTTAAAATAATATAAATGTATTTATATTTATATAAGACTTGATCTCAAGTTTTCTTACTTTCTTTTTTCATTTAATTTTCTCTTACTTTCGGGTTTTAAGGGGCCCTACCTGGGCTAAGATTGGTGTATCATACAACTGCATGCGGTGGACTCTCAGCTTTCAACTATTATTAATTGTTGAAGAGAAGTGCTATTTTTCTCTCTCATCTATCTTCATCCAATTTTTAAAGAAATAGCAGGTCTCGTTGTAGAATGTTTGACCAATCCATGACGTTTTGATTTTTGAATGATGGGGGCATTTTCAGGTTTGTCTAATTATGGTCACCTTGGAGAAGCCTGACGATTTTTTTTTTTTTACAAGCGTTGCTCCATGTGATCGATCTCACAACAACATGAAATTCCAGCAATTACTTGGACCCTAGAGCAATTGTAATTTGTAAAGTAGCAACAAGGCAAATCATAAAAGCAGCTTTACCTATTGAAACGTAGATAATGGGAGACTTAGCCCATTTAATACACTCGTTTCACACTAGCTAACGTGACATATTCTAAGTGACTTCTTATGTCAGCCACTTAAAATACACCTTATCAGTTGGTGTGAAATAAGCATGAAAAGTAGCATTATTCAAGATTTAATAGTTAATCCACACAAGGCATTAAGGCAAGACACTTGGGGAACAGGGCTGTATATCTTATACTATTTAAGAAGTCACAAACAGGGACACAATGCAATCCTTCTTACATCATAACAGATTTCGATTTCTATTGCCAAAAGATGACATGCCAGTTTATTTGAGTCTACCACACGCACCTGCATACACACCGAAACCCATAAAGATCCACACGTACAATCCAAAAGGTAATACCTGTTACTTCAACAAATACTTGGATAGCTTCATCAATATCTTGATGAGTGAGAAAGTCAGTCCCTTGTGCTATTTTTGATCCATTCTAAATACTGGAGACTGCCACCAGTGATGGGCAAGGCAATCACTTCCGGAACACTGAGATAGACAAGGAAAAGGGCATGAGGGAGGAAAGAAAATCTTATTTCATCCAAAGGGGTCGTCTGCTTTCAGAGCCATGGGAATGCAGTAGGTAACAAGAAGCCAGAATTGTCTACTCCGTAGTATGTAAATTGTAAAATACTTAAGCAAGTTACTTAGGTATTTTTAAGAAAATACAATGCAGAGGCTTTGGGCTTACTCATATTCATGGTTTGCCTTGACATGCTCTGTGAGAGCTTCTAAAAGGGATTGCCTAGTCTTGATTATAAGAAGTTCCTCAGAATCTGTCTGGATCTGAACCCACAATACAAAACCAACAGAAATAAGCTACAAAACAAGTTGTAAACTTATTCGAGCGACTCATTCTTGGATATGCAAATATACAAGAACGAGTAAACTGTCTGACTGGAATGATAAGTAAAGGGCTCAAAAGGTTGATATCCACTCTTCTCTATATTCAAATGGTACTCTTAATTAATGGGGAAATGCAGTCAATACCTCTCCCTGCCACTGATACACTGACTCAATACCTGTAAACACAAAATAAACATGGTCACAAAAAAATCCAATAAAGGAAACTGTATCTATGCCAATTCCATTCTTTTCTACTTTGTTATGCAAATATCCGACCTACAAACTACCCCAACCCAATTCCATCCTGATGCCAAGAAAGCCAAGGCCCATGTCGTTGACTTGATGTCAGTTGTTTGAAAGAATATCATTCGGAAGAACCATAAAATTCAACTCTAAATCCAAGATAAATATATTTGGCGGGGGGGGGGGGGGGGGGGTTGGGTTGTGGAATAATAAAAAACAAGAACCGACAGCTTGAAATAGAGAGAAAGAGATATGTCCAGAAACAAACTTACGACAGTATAAAGAGCTATGATCAAAATGGCTCTGAGTATTGTTTGAAATCTCCAGTTCATTATGCATAGCTAAAGCAGGTGTATATTCAAAAGCAACATGTACTTACATGCCTTTCTAAACATGGTTAGACACTACATAACATTTGACAAATAACCCCACTTCAAAAGTTTTTCAAATGTTTTATTCAGTCAGGTGATTTCAGAAAGTTAAACCATGGCGATTCATATTTGAGAAACATTTCTAGACACGGGAAATCCTAGCTGAAATTTTTAAATAATCCAAACCTTCAAAATGAATGCATAAAACAATGTCAACCTGAAAAATTTAGTTCACCATTTTCATTAGAACAAGCAATTTAGTACTTTGATTACTTATGAAAAAAAAATATTTAGAACAAGCAATTTGAACTTAAAAAAAAAAATGCCAAATTTGCCAATCCATGCTCTAATCTTTCAATTGACCATTACCCAGTGAGGGAACATGCAATTCAATGTTGTATGCTGAGGAAAGAATTATGAAGTGCATACCTGGTACTCTGTTTACACATGCTGCAAGTTTTTCTTTGACAATGCTTTCAGCCAACTTCTTACCTAGACAAAGATTGTTCATTCCCCAATAAGTTAGTAATTTAGGACCCAAATCTTCCATCTAATATAAATGACTTAAGAGCATTCCCATTAGTTTATGTAAATTTTTATGCAAAATGGCTAACCAAAACTCACTTCATCTAGTTTAGTTAACCACTTTTCAAAGCTACATCCAACCGTTTATCTAAATTTCTTCTCTATTTATTAAAATAATCATTTTTATAATTTTTTATTCATTTTAATTAAAAACTCATCTCCACCAAAAACACCAAATGAAACCCATCACCCAGCAGCAGCATCTTGAAGAAGAAAAAAAATGCCCAAACAACAAACAAACACTTTCAAACAACAGCTGACAGCTAAACAAATTAACACCCAAAACAAAATTGGATCAAAATTCGCAGGAGAGAAATTTGGTGATGGAACTTTGATGAAGACGATGGTGGAAATTCATTTCATTGCCATAATGAAAAAGGATTCAAAGACATACCCAGTTCTTTGTTAGGAACGGTAACATAGACGACGATACTTGGCACAGTGTTGCTACTCCCTTCCATTCTGATACTATGGACGTTCTTAGCTGGCGATTGCCCACCAAACTTCGATCTGGAACGCAATTACACAAAAATGGCTGTCAAATTTGAATGAAATCAATAAAACCCACAACATATATATCGCAGAGTCGCGGAGATAGTGGTGGGTACCGTAAGAGAGGGGCAAATGGGAGAGACTGAGCACAACCCGTTTTTAGGGAAGAGCTGTACGAGAGACAGAGATTGGAGAGGCCAAAACTGAGCATGCAAAAGGCCCCGACCAGTGGCAAACGGCGTCGTAGTGTGGCCGCAGAGACGATGGACCAGGACGGGGATGCTCTGCAGCAGAGGCTGAATGCCATTTTTTTATACAAACTTTGTATTTAATGGGTTTGGGTTTGGTTTGGGTTCGGGGTTCGTTGCTTGATGCTCTTGCTGTGGAACAAAGACAAATTCCGGCTCCAGAAGCTGCTAATTGTACTGCTGTGTGCTCCTGATTGTGCCACGTGAGAATGGAAGTTTGATTGGACGGTGGTCATCTCTCCAGCTGGAGTTAGTGGGCCCAGCTTAAACAAGTGTCTTTGTTTGTATCTATCTTTGGGTTTGATGCTCCATTTTAGTCCCCTTGACAAGTTAACAAAGGCTAGAGAGTTTTGTGTTTCTAGGCCCATTGCAGCCCAACTCAACTAAGATCATGGGGCCAAGAGTGTAATACTTAGCTCAAGAAACCAACAAGCTATTTTAGAAGAAATCGCATATGAGTAATGCTATACATATTCTTAAGTTTACGTGACGTGGGCTTTTTAACTAAAATCTCAATCTTTATGCACCGAATGTTATAATGGACTATGCTATATAAACTTTAAAAAGATGAGAAACGGATAAGAAAGTAATGAATAGAACTACTCGTTGCATAGAGCTATTGCTTGAACTTTGAATCAAATAGAAAATTTCGGACCGAAAATTATGACTGGAATGATTAAAGAACCGCATCTCATTCCTTCGGCACCTTATGTCTCGAAAAGAGTCAAGGGTGTGTTTGGTAAAGGAGTGGACCGGACTGGACCCAAAGACCCAAAAAATTTATCTTAAAATCAACTCCAACATTCTTACTTTTTACATCACATCAATCACTTTTTATTACTATTCAAATAAAAAAAAATCACTACAAAACAAATTTTTTCACTTTTTTATACAAAACATTCTTTTTTTTTTTTTTCTTACATCAATTAAATTTGCTATAGTTCCGGTCCACTTCCTTTTTCAGACCCTTTGCCAAACACACCCAAAATTCTTTCTTTTTGTTTTTATTTTCCCTTTTTGGCTCTAGGGAAGAGAGATTTTCTTAGTTTATTATCAATTTTTTTTTTTGTTTGCTAATTGGCCTGTGCATAATATATCAAATGAGCCCTCTTTACTAACTAATGTGAAAGCATTCTCATTTCTTCTCCGACATATGATAATAGTTCCTACATCAACCCCCTTTCCTTTTATTGTTTGTTTTGTGTTCTCACGATTGGCAACAAACATAGCTCTAAGGCCCATGGGTTTTGTATTTGAACCAGAAAGGCATAAATGGTCCACATGCATTTGTGGTTAGTATTGGACTATTCCCCAATTGTTGCCTTAAATGGCTTAGTGGCCCATTAAGTTGGCAGAATTCTTCATCTGCAACAAATTGGAAAATCCCCTTAGCAAGCAACCAACCTGCTACGACTGAAAATGCAAGAAAACGTAGTTGAATGACAAACAAAAAACACAGAAAGACAAATCAAGTAAAGACATGGTTTCATTCAACTACATTACTTTGGACTGTGGTTATGAATTGTGTTAATTGGTCAAGGAAGAACATTGGCAGAAGCACTTTTTCTGTCAGGTCGGTTGCTAATTGGTGGCTATGACATTATCCTAATCCCCCACCATTTACAATCCCCATAGTGAGAGTGCACTTGACTATTCCTATCAAACATCAATCGAGGCTGGCTCACAATAAAATAATCCTAATGGAGACAATGGTGACTCCAAAATTTGGTCTAAGAAAGAAACCCTCTTTCCCCAAGCATATGATATATATGTATGGTCCCTAACACCACAATGCATCCTCACCCAACAATGGCTTTTTTTTTTTTTTGACAACTTTGATGAAGACAGGACTTGAGCCAAGACAGGTGTGACTTTGACAGCTCAAACTGGTATTTCTTGGATATATAACTCATATTAAGAATGTTGTGACCAATAAGACACCAGAGTTACAAGAACTGAGGAAGTTTTTTTATATATGTATATTTGTTTTCATTTTTTTGTTTGTTAAATTGATGGCTGAGGTTGTTAGTGGAGACACAGAAGATACGGCGGATGTTCTGGAAGCTTTTGATGGCGGACAAGGAAGTTGTCTTGGTTTCACATGCCCATACGACCAACTGTTACAAGCTCAATGCATAGGGAGGAACTTTTTTCTTATTATTTTCTGTATTTTTCTTAATCCTGATCTGTTTGTAATTACTAAGTAAACGCTGCTGATTTGTATTATATCAGGTTGGAATTAGTTTATAGTAGTGGTGAATCTCAAGGACTTGCATAGGGGATGCAAGAATATAGTATTACTTAATTAAATACCATATCTAAATCTAAATTTACTCATTGGCTTGCAACCAGATTCCGGAATCTGAATTTATGGCTCCTCAATGGTACTGTCCTTGCCATTTTCATTGGAGCTAGCAAGAAGATTAAAAAAAAAAAAAAAAAAAAAAAAAAAAAAAAAAAAAAAGGGGCCAGACTTCTGAATTTCCTTTCTTGGGTATTACTTATCTATGTATGTTATACTTAAAATATTCCAGAAATATTAAATAAATTAAAAAACTTATTTTTGTTTTTGTAAGGTAATTTCTGGGGAAAACAGAAGTCTATGGACCATGGGAAAAACAATGGATTGATTATGATAGTTGTCAAAAAAAAAAAGAACACCAAGAGGGCATAAAATATGTTACTTCTGTAATTGAAAAAGAAAGGAAAGTGATAATAATGTTAATTAACTACTATATTAACAGCATATGAAATTAGAGGCCACGTGCGTAAAGATAACCCAAAAACCATAATATGATATGGCTGTCCATACGACCAAATATACATGAAAGATCCAATTTTTAAGGTGGTATGGTAATCTTAATGTGTTTCTCAATTAAAAAAAAAAAAAAAAGTAATATTCTAATGTGCTCATATTCACACACGAAGTCATAGAGTGAACTATGTTATAGCTATAAACTATGCTATAGAAAGGAGTGGACCTACATTTTATCTTGGGGGCCATACCCCAAAATGCTTTAAAATTGCTATATTTTTAGCCCCCCAAAGCTCATTTCTTATCAAGTCATTAAACAAGTTAGTATTTTGGTATGGCCCGGCTAGTCGAAGCTAATTTTTAGCCCTCCGACAAAAAAATTCTAATTCCGCGCTCGATCATTGACCGGGATTTTAGAATTGAGAGAGGGATTTAAAGAATCATAGGTTAATTTGATAGATTATCTTTTGAGGGACCATTTATATAAAGAATTATACTTAGAATGCAAGGAAAACTTAGAGCATTTCAAAAAGGGGTTCAATGTGGTGCTGCTGCTGCTGCCTGCCAAACACATGACCTAACATTGGACTTGTAGCAGCAAAGGAAAGAAAAGAAAAGAAAAGGAAAAACAATCCGAAGGGATGAGTTAAAAAAATGAGTAGTGGGGTTGTGATCTGTGGATGACACTCTGTTAAGCTCGGATCTCAAACAGTTTAGGAAGACTCTCTTTAGGGTTTTAGACCATGAGGAAAAGTCTAGGGGGGGAGGGGGGGGGGGGGGGGGGGCCTTCACTCGTGCTTCTCATACCCTTAAAATAAAGGTGGAATATAGTCTTCGAAATTTGCACAAACTGACATGAGCCATATGATCCAGCCAAGTGTTTGGTTGCTTTGGAATTGGGCCTCACAGAAATTTTCTAGACTGAATCTGCAAAAGTGGAAAAGGGTGATTTCCAAAGAGCATGAAAAAAAAAAAAAAAGAGAGGATTTTTTAAAAGAATGAAGGGGATAAAAAGGGTTAGAAATTTGTGTCCCTAAAGTCTCTTTAGGAAATCCATTTTTATTAGCATGTGTGAGTGAATCCAAGAACAAGCATCCTAAGTAAAATTTAGTTACCTTGGTCAGTGGTCCAATTTTTACCGTTGATTTCACTGATTATGGTCAATATAGATTACAGTGTGGCTAAGGTTTTCAAAGCATGGAATTTCACTTTAGTATTTGCAGGCTTACACTTGAGAAGGATCTTAGACAACCATTGGAAGAATTTCAACCCCAACTTTCTAAGTTGGTTTATCCCACGGAATGCAGTACTTTTTTTTTTTTCCCAAGAGATTAGAACAAGGGCAGACGGGAGAAGGGATGAAAATTATAAAAATAAACACAGAAAAGGGTTGGGCAAGCCAACAATAAACCCTGATACAACTTACTTAGCAAAAGTAAACAGAAATTAGAAGTGAATGTGTCAATTGAATGACACGACCCTACGTATTCTTGAGACAGATTTTAGAAAAATTGATCGCTAAAAAAGGCAATACAAGAAAGGACACGAACTTCGAAAGATCCCTCAACCCTTCTCGAACCCTCACAAAAAAAAAAAAAATCGTTACACAGCACATCAATTGAGAAACACAGTAGCATGAAATGCAGTACTTAATAAGAGATCTTATAACCCCATCTTTGTTTTGATTCAACCAAGTATATTTATCCAAAATGATTGTGAGAGTTACATATTATATTAAAAATGTAAGTAAAAATTACATGCATTTTAAACAAATGTCTATTTAATTGACTAGGTTGAAGTTTAACTTAGATCCCATTATCCAACAAAAACCAACTAAAAACAATAGACAAATTAAGTGGAAAACCTTAATACTTATCTTATGGTCGTATAAACCTTTTTGAAATTTCCTTTCCAAGTGAAGAGAAAGGCTATTGTACCACCATATAAATCAATGAGGTACAAATTACAATAATTGGACTATATCTAGGGCTTGTCATACCAGTAAGACCACCGAATTCTTTGTGCACACACACAAAGATGGGGGGGAAAGAAAAGGTAAAAGTCAGAACGGTAGATAATTAGTCAATTGAGAAACACCTAGTCGAGGGGCATCTGGTGAAGGATATTGAACCACAAAAATTGGACCAACTTGTTGACAGAATATGTTTGATCCCTAAACTTGCTCTTCTTTAACAATTTCCATGATTCATCTCCCCCACCTCGTCCAAGAACAAAGAAGAAAAAATAAAGTTAATAACACCGTTGCCAATGCAATGACCAGTATTACTGAATCCACCAGTCAACTAGATATTTCTTGGATAATCATAATCATATATAATCTCAAATTAGCAATCTTTTCTTGTTTTTAATGTTGAGGGTCAAATATCAGGTACGTGCAAAGCACACATTTCGCACGAACCAGGCAAGACAGAGTGCGTGATTTCAAGAAATCGATAGCACTTATGAAGATTCAAACCTCAGCCTTGACGGACCCAAATTGTGCACCGCTAAGGTAACCCCTTTGGGTTGTTAAATTATCAATTTTTGAATGTTGAGGGTCAAATATCGTTTAAGTGCAAAGCACACATTTTGCACGGACCGAACAAGACATAGAGATACATGATCCCAAGAATTTGTTAGTACTTAGGAAGTTTCGAAGAAGCTCGGCCTTGATGGACCCGAGATATGCGCCGCTAGGGCAAACGGTTTGAGTTGTCAAATTAGCAATCTTTGAATGTTTAACAGCTCTTATTAGTCATATCATTTTCACTAAGTACACCCTCAATGTCTTTTAATCCAGCAGTGATTGCTGAATGTAAGAAAAATTTTGTACTTTCCAAATTGTCGTCCACATTTTACACAACTCAAAAACGAGACGCGCCCAAAAGTTAAAAAAAGGAGTAAAAAGTGCATCTCTTTTTGTAATTCTTTGGCCTGTCTAGAGGGACAACCCTTTAATTTCCCCCACCCAAGCTTTTGGCCGACTTGGACAAGATTTCCACATTTCATCATTAAGATTTATCTTTGCTGGTCACTGAAAATGACACAAGCTGGACCAAGTTTCACAAAATACAATACACCCTTCATGCTTTGCAACTCAAATCATTTTTCATAAACATTGACAATGTGAATTTCCCTAATTCTTATACTCAATGAGTTGGCAAGTTGTATACAATTCACCATATCACTCCACAAGTGCACATCATAGAAGACATACCAAAAAAAAAAAAATCATTATAAAATGGTTGTTTATGATTTTATTGCTGAAATCTGAATTAACAGCCATGCCTAGGTACATCAAATATAGTAAGGAAATGGGTTGGATAGAGTTGACATAGAAAGCCTAGCACTTATGTCTAAGATGTCTTGGCACGACTCAAACCTCACCCGAGAAATTTTAGGACTGACAATTTTTTTTATACGACCCACAAACTTAATACAAATCTAATACAAAATTAGCCGATTAGGGTTAAAAGGTTTGACTCGTTTAATTAAATGAATTGAGTTATAGTTGACTTATATAATATTGTACCTATTTATTGACACGACCCAACTCAATATGTAAATACGAATTACCATCCCTAATGTCATGTAAAAGCCATGATATAAAAACCGCAAAACAGGGGAAAAAAAAAGAAAGAAAGAAAGAAAGAAAAAAGGCTTAATTAAGTAAGAAACAAAATATTTAAGGGTTTATACCTTGATGCACTTACTTAATTAAGTACCATGAATCATCTATACAAGACATACCCAAGTATATTTCTTTAACACAAAAATGCGACTGGTTGCACCAAGTGTTATCTCTTGTCATGTCGATGTCGAAATTGCAAAAGAACAAACAAGAACCCTAATATAATCAATTTAATAATTTATATTAGTACAACAATCTACAGTTTTGTTTTGTTGAAGTGGATGAGTAATATGATGTGTGTCATGATGGTGTTCATCCCTTTTCTTGACCTTTTTGGACGACTCCTAGGTTAACACTTCACCAATTTGACTACGTAACATCTTTGCATCTCTTATATAATTTTGTCTTAAGTTCATTAAATTTAATTATTTAATTGATATTATAACATGCTTTTTTACATGTAAGTTTAAACCTTTTTTTTTTTCTTTCTTCTTTTTTCTATTTAATATGAAGAGGGAAGAAAAGGAAAATTACAAAAGAAGAGAACATAAAAAGGGTGAGTAACCCGATCAATAGCTCTTAACACAATCAGAAAATAATGTAAAAAACAAGTAAATTTACTGTCAACGTGTGAACCTAAACTTTCTTTGAATAAGTGAAGCCAAAAGCCAAAATACATGAAATATTTAATTATATAATTAGAGCATGTTTGAGATTGCGTTTGAGAAATATAGCTTTAAGTCAAAAGTGCATTTTGGCAATTCTTAAACTTTTTGAACCCTTAAAAACGCTTTTAATTTTTTTACCAAACGAGTATTTTTTTTTTTTTTTTTTCAAACAGTCTTTTTAAGTGTTAAAAACAATTTTAAGCCTCTCAAACACAATCCCAAATAGGCACTTAGTATTTGAACTTAGAATGACAAATTTTCTACTCTTATATCACGTTAATTCCTATCAATGTTTTTCGATAAAATTAAGTGGCAAAGTCTATTTCCTCGCCTATGGTGGTATTTGATAACTCCTTTTAGGATTTTTTTTTTTATTTTTTTTATTTTTGTTGAAAAATTATTTTGACGTGACCTAAAAGTAAAATGAATTAGGAATTTTTTGTAAGGAAAATTATAAATTAATATTTTAACTTCTTTGAATAAATTTTTTTTTTTTAAAAGGCTTAACAAACAAGCTTAATTGACATTATTATATTTTTGACAACTAAAACTCGGTTGCATTATAATGCACCTAAATCATTCAATTAACCACAAATAGATTTGATTGACCCCAATATTCGATGTTTCCTTTTTATCTTTTATTTAAAAAAAAAAAAAAAAAATCTTCCAAATCAATAGACGAATCTCAATCATTAAACACCTTCTTTTTCAAACAACTCGTCAGAAAACCTTCACAAAATTCAACTCTAATTTTCAAACTACTAGGAAAAAAGAAAAACAAACCACATGTTTGAAAACAAAAAAAAAAAACCATATGTCTTATCTTATAATAAGTCTTTTTTTTTTTAAAAAAATAATAATAATAACAAAATGGCGTATATTAAGGAAATATGTTTTTTTTTTTTAGCCAAAAAGTACGTATGGGGAATGGCCAAAGACTGCAAAAGGTCGAGTCATATCGTAATTTCACAAAGAAAACGGGTGCTCTTCCAGTCACCACTTGCATATTCAAGAGTAGACGCGTCGGCATGAGAGTGAAAAAGACAAACTCTTTGCCCGGTTGGTCACTCCCCACACCGTTCATTTTACGCTTTTGTCCTTGCAACTTGAATCATATTACTGCACCGAACATGTCGTTTTCTTTCCTGACATAAAAAGGGTAAGGGCCCTTAAAAACCGTCTCATTAGAACATGATTCCATGAATATGACGAAGTTCAACAAAGTGGAGGATAGCAAGGAAAGTTAACATATGACAGAAATATTAAAATAAAATAAAATAAAATAAATAATTGTGCTAAAATATTTTAATAACAGAAAAAAAAAATTAAGAAGAGGGTTCTCTTTATTAATGTGTTGTATTAAAAGGAGGTTATTTATTTATTTTTTATTTAAAGAAAATTTTGATGTGACATAAATATAAAAACAATAGACAAGGAAATTTGTTTAAGCAAAGAAATCAGATTCAACGAATTTTTTGACAAAATAGATAAAAGAAGTGGTAGAGAAATCTAAATAAAGAAAATGGTTAATCATGTTTAGTTTTGCCACGTAAATATCCGAAATTGAATATTAGTTTTTTTCACGTAGAGCCTTTGATTTCAATTTTCATTGGTGCCCATTGGACATCCACTTTCCTGACAAGACACTCTTCACACACAAACACACACTCTCCTCTCCTCTCCTCTCCTCTTATCTCTCCCCTATAAAGACGCACTGATTTTCCTTCATAAACCCTTCTCAAGCAGTAAGCAGTCTTTTCAGCCCCATCTTTGAGACTTGAGAGAGCAAGGGATAGGGGCGGAGGGCGAGAGAGAGAGAGAGAGAGGAAGAGGCTGCCTTACTACGTTGCATTTCTGTATTATCTCCTTTACATCGTTTGCTGTTCTTCAAGGAAAAAAAAAAATCTCTGCTGCTTGGTCTACAATATCTGAAATCAATCAGTATTCAAAGCCCAAGTTTTTGATTCTGTTTGTCATTTGACGAAACTTGTTGTTTAGAGAGAGAGAGAGAGAGAGAGATTTCTTAGGCCTTGCAAATGGCACCCAGTTTTGACTGTGCAGTTTCAAGCCTTCTTTGTGCGGAAGACAACAGCATATTCGATGAGAACGATTATGGGGCAGTGGAGGAAGAGATTGAGGACACGTGGCTTCATCGGAATCATCGAAACCACGGCCAAGACCGGAGCTTTGGCGGTGGCAATGGGGTGCCCTTGCAGAGTGACGAGTGTTTGGCTTTGATGGTTGAAAAGGAATGCCAGCATTTGCCTGCTGCTGATTACTTGAAGAGGCTGCGAACCGGGGACTTGGACTTGGGGGCTAGAAGACAGACTGTTGATTGGATTGGAAAGGTGGGTTTATGGCATTTTTTGATGGGTTTCTAAAGTTTGCCAATCGATTTCTTTTTTGCTTGCCTGAATGAATGGCGACATCGGTATTGTTTGTTTCCCCTTATAATTAGTCTCATCTTTTGCTTTTGAGGTGATAAGATTCACCATGGAACTGGGTTTGTGCAGACAAATTGCTGCCTTTACAATTATTATTAGTTTCATTCTCTTGTTTTTGTAAATGGTGATTTTTTTCCCCTTTTTTTGGCCTTGGAAATCCTCCATATTGAACATCGGTGGCATCACTCTGTTTTTGCTTGAAGGGATATATGCGTTTCTTCCTTCTGCATGCCTCTGATTTGCTTTCATTCCCTTCTCCTTGTTTAGCAACCGCTGAAGAACTGTTTGATTAATTTCTTTCCATTGACATTAATTGACGATCGATGCTAATGGTTATACTGATGTAACAGGTACATGCCCATTTCAGTTTTGGACCTCTGTGTGAATATTTAGCTGTAAACTACTTGGATCGTTTCCTTTCTGCTTATGAATTACCTGTAAGTTGAGAAAAGAACGAGCTATTCTTTTGGTTCCAATCTTTTGTGCATCACGTTCCGAAGTCCATTTCTGATTGCATAAACTCTGCATGTACATTTGCAGAAGAGCAAACATTGGACAATGCAATTGTTGGCTGTGGCATGTTTATCTCTTGCTGCCAAAGTTGAGGAGACCGAAGTTCCTCTATCTCTAGATTTGCAGGTTATAATGAATCTCGATTGCCATCTCTGCATAGATGTTCAGTTCTCTTTTCATCTGTGACCTGATGATCATAATCCTCTTAACAGGTGGGTGATGCGAAATTTGTGTTTGAAGCTAGAACAATACAGAGGATGGAACTTCTGGTTTTGAGTACCTTGAGGTGGAGAATGCAAGCAGTTACCCCTTTCTCATTCATAGACTACTTCCTCTGCAAGATCAATGGTGATCAAATCCCACTTAGAACATCAATCTTGACATCAATCCAACTCATATTAAGCACAATAAAAGGTGACACAAACGGGAATGTAGTGCTATAGTTTTTTCTTTTTCTTTCTGCAGTGGTAAAAATTATGATAGAGGGTTTTAATGTTTTGGTGGATGCGAATTCAATGCAGGGATTGATTTCTTGGAGTTCAGGCCTTCAGAGGTTGCAGCAGCTGTGGCAATAGCTGTTGCAGGAGAAACCCAGACAGTAGACATTGAGACAGCAACTTCTCTTCTCATTGAACATGTGAAAAAGGTATATAGTCATTGGTCCACCGAACCACAAAAGGATATTCATATGATGATTTTGCTTTTGCTTTTCCTCTTATCATTCTTTCCTGATTACTTGCCAATTTGATTTTAAGTGAGATATGTTAACTAATGTTAACTCCCCCGTTCTAATTATGGTTGATGCAGGAGAGAGTGATCAAGTGTCTTAATATGATCCGAGATTTGTCATTGATCAGTGACTCTGTTAAGGATTCGACTGCAAGAGCCCCATCTATACCCCAAAGCCCAATTGGGGTGTTGGATGCTGCATGCTTGAGCTATAAAAGTGATGAAGTTACAGTTGATTCATGTGCAAATTCTTCACATAATACCCCAGATGCTAAAAGGAGGAAGCTAAACAGAACCTTTGAAGTGGAGCTATAAGGTCATGGAATGTGGGATTTTCACTTGGCCTCCTGAACAAATGTGTGATTGATTTTGTTACATAGGAACTTTAGTTTTGATTATTCAGGTGGGCCTTCAAAGGATACCCAAAAAGAATGAAGATAAGGAAGATGGGTTTTAAAGGAAAAGGAGGGAGGTAGAAAAATTGGAGGTATAAGAGCACTTGAATAAGTTGAGTCATGGGTAGATGATGCATGGTGGATGAGGAACAGAATTAGCATACTTCATGCTCTAAGCATGAAGAACACTCACCAGCTGTTAAATATTAGAATTCTTAACAGCTAGAGACGAGCTAGAGAGAAAAGAAAAAAAAAAAAAAAAGTGTTGTGTTTGAGAGATTAGTTTGGGTGTGTCTGGAGTTTTCATTGGTTGGAAAAAGAAAAAGATAAAAAAAGTAAAGGTCCTGAGATATATTTGCGAGAATTGTATAATTTTTAAGAATTTTTCATATGTTTGTTTATTATTTCATAATATTCTATGCTTTTCAATTTACTTACAAGTACCCCTGAATTGATTATCTACTTTATTTAGAGCCATGTCAGCAATTCTTTGTTTGACCATGACTGGTTAGACTGTGGGGTTTGCAGCATACGAAACTGCAATATGTTAATGCATGCCAAACAACCCCATAATAATATTATATATGTAATTGAAGTGAGAGCCTTGATGGGGGTGCTCTGTGTGGACCTATTTGTTAATGCTTTTTAAAAAGTGAATTTATTTTTAGTTCTCTCTTTTAATGTTTTGATGGGACATAAAAAAAAAATTATCAAACACTATTTCTGCTGTCCCTAATCTATCCCATAAGGACACACTCAAAAACAATATATTTTAGGGCAAAAAAAAAAAGGGTCTGTCACCAATGTTTCTGAAGTAGCACTGATCTGCATTATTCTGCAAAATATTAAAAATGTATCTAAGTTGGAAGAATTCAGAGACATTGAATGCCCAACTATATAAAGGCCTCACCAACTATCAGACACGATTCCTAATCGCTTAAAAGTGGGGTGCATGAGGTATAAATAGAGCACCAATAGCACTCATCATGGATCTATAATATTAATGTGATTATTAAAAGCATATTAATTTTCGTCCGTATGTGATCCAGTTATTGCCTGACGAGCTGTAGCAAAATAAAGGCACTCTCTAATTAATGGCAACTGGTTCCATAGCAGCAGGCCAACGAAGCCATGCTGTGTATCAATCCTGATTAGGGGGTGTAACTGTGTAAGATGCGTCTGGCCGCTCGGCTTGGTTCAGTTAAATTCGGTTCAGTCTCGGTTCGCGAATACAATAGAATATTAAAAGAGATATTTGTATAGAATCGGTTTAGCTCGGATAAACTTGTATAAACTCGTATAACTTCATTTTTATAAATATTTTAAGTATTATTTTAATTTTGTAATAAGAATATCTTAAGAAAAAGAGAATTATTTTTCTAATATGATAGATATACTTTGAATTATTGTTGTGGGTTTAGTTTTAGAGATTTGTGTGTAGATGAGTGTGTTGTGAGTTTGCATGGGAATATGTGTATGTGCCCCTTCGGCGTGTTTGTGTATTGCATAATGAATTTATATACATATATATAAATAAACTTGAGGTTGGATTATTTAAGATTCAAGTTAATTTATTTAGCTGATTCAAATGATAAAATTTTAACAATATTTAATTAACTAATAATTAGTATGAATTTACAAAAAAGATAAGCAATCATGATATTTTAATTCATATAAGAAATGAATAAGTTGCTCAAAAAAAAAAAAAAAAAAATGAACAAGTTAATTGAGCAGCTCCTAATAAGCTTGAACCCGATTCTTGTTCGAAATAAAATCAAATGAGCCAAAGCTAAAACAAAATATCTAAATCGATGATAAGCTCAAGCTCGACTTGTGTTCGAAATAAAATTAAATGAGCCAAGCTTGAACATTCAATATTCGGGTCGATCGACTTAGCTCGAATATAGCCTTAATCCTGATGCATGACCATTAATGAAATTTCTTTGTCTAATCACATATTATTATCAGTTTGTGAGAAAATCTGGAATCTTTTAAAGAGTACGGCCATGCAATCCTCTCGATCTATACTGGCTATGGCATATTCCAGAATCCAAGAGCTCCTAATTACACTAAACAACTAATCTTTCCATGAGTGATAGCCCCAAAAAAAAAAAAAAAAATACGACAATAGCTTAAAAGGAATTGGCTTTCGCCTATCGGTCCACGATGCCAACTCTCAACCCTACCAAAGTGATTATGTTCCTTCGAGTTTGGTAGTTATTTTCAGAAAATTAATATACAGATGTCCATTGGTTCACAAGCCGGTGAAGAATCAGTATTGTGCCAAATTATTGATAAGCCAGTGGAGGAAGGCGGCCTAAGGTGTGTGAAAGCCACTTGCCGGCCGGGAGGTGGGGGATGTTGGTGTTGCTGTGTCGTGATTTTATTGGTTGCTTCTTTATTTTTCCCTATTCTTTGTGTTTCTTTTTTTAATAGTTTTTTGTATCGGCCTCTTTTTCTATTTTTGACAGAGTTTTTTCTCTTTACCGACTACTAATGGTTGGGTTTGGTTTCTTCTACCGACTATTGATGGTTGAGTTTAGTTTCTTCTACTGACTACTAATGGTCGTGTTGGTAACCCTTATGGGATTTGTTCTCTTTACGGAATGTTGTCATCTTTAACCTCTTTCACTGGCGGTATTAATTCTTTTGATGAACTGAGATATTTATTTGATTAATTTTTAATTGTTCTTGATTTATTTTGTTCTAACTCCCTTTTTGCATTTGATATTTATTTTCTTCTAATTCCTTTTTCCCCTTCCCCACATTGAATTAAAAAAAATAAATATAAAAAAAGCCTTCTTCCCTTTTTATATATCGTGTTTTCCTGCGCTGTAATTAACTTTCCTGACCCCATTTCGTTAGGAGAACAGAACGTTCACTCACCTTGGGAAATTGGGGCTCTGGAGCAGTTTTTCTGAGGCCTGTAGACCTGCTTTCTTGGGCTGGGTCTGGTTTGCCTGTGGCATGAGTTCAGGTGGTTTCATATTGGGCTTATCTTGGGCTAGGAGTCCATCATTTTTATCAGAATTAAACCACATAGCCGGACCCTTTACAATATACATACACTAAAAACCTGCAGATAGTCCAAGTAGTCTCATTCAAAGAACCAATCGAGCGTATATTTTGCACTTTAATTTAAAGCTACATGTTGTGGTTTGCATGGACATATATATTGCTATTCTGATGTGATGTGATGTGGAAGTAAGCTCTGATTTACCCTAATGAAAGAGCTTTTGATACAAAACAAAAAAATGTCAAAACCCTCAGGGTTATGTTGCCATTCCAGGCAACGCATGGGCACATTGAGAAATTATCTGTTTGGTGTCCTCTCTCAGTTTACCATAGTTGGTTTTACTTGCATCTTCTACATTTTAACCTACTGGTTAGCTTTTCTTAATGGTTTTTCTGTTTCTGATCCTTCTGCAAATCACACCGTACGTATAGAGCTCTTTGCTCCTTTGGCTCTTACGCTACATGGGGCTATTAGTATGAAAATGAGCAATAGCATTCCTACTGCCCTTGCTTTAAAGCCAAGCCTTTCACTTTTTTGGATGCCTGCATAAGCTTAGATGCTAAAATGATAAGCATCTCAAAAGTAACCTTCACTTTGTAAATAGATCAACACGTATTTTCTTTCAACAGCAGTCAAAAGTAATATTATTATGCTAATACGATGCTTCAAGTATTCCCCTCAGAGAAAAAAAAAATGCATAGAAAGGGTGCTGATTATGTATCCTCTTGGTGTCCTAAAACAAACACACCGGCTAATGCCTAAAAGTATTTATTACATATTCAAATGCCAGAGCCCCCGCATCTAGGTGTTGAGTCTGTTGCCACTGCATCAACACCTCCCAACGTTTCATTGAGCTTAGACACAACTTGGGCAGTATCCATGGTTCCCTCCATGGTTAATTCCGGCTTCCCACCCTTATCTCAAGGGACAAGAAATCAATACCTACAAATAAAATTGCATCATATTAATAGAGTTTCTGCTCATTCTTCTCCTTCAGCTAAATCACATGAATGGTCTTATATTCTAGATTCACCAATTAATGTTGCATTTCAAGGCAAATGGTCTCTTAGTTGTTCATCAATTAGACAATCATCAATTGAGTAATTTTGACATGTTCACAAGGCTGCAAGGGTACATTTATACATTTATCCCAGGGTTGTCTGAAAAGCTGATCATTTCTGGAAAGAAATGAGTAATTTGGTCCCGGGGTTGTCTTATTGATGTATTGATTTACTTGTTTATTTATCATGCTAAAACTATGTCAATAGTTTCTGCAAGAATAAAACAATATACACCAAAAGATCTAATTTAAACCCGACCAAACTCCTTAATGTCATGTTATATAGCAGTTAGAACGAAAGAAAATGATGGAGTAATTAAGGAGAATCATCTCTAACCAAGAAACAATTGATCTCCTTTTAGAGGAAGAAAATTCCATTGACAGAAATTGAAGTCTAGGGCCATGGAGTCTTCACACCGGTTGGTGGTTTCCACCAAATGAATTTGATTCTGAGTTTCGAATCAAACTGAGGCTTCGAAAATCCTTAATGCAAGCTTGTCTAATATCACCGATCCAATGTAAATTCTTCTCTTCTTTTTTTTCTTTTTTTTCCGGGTAGTGAGAGCCCTCCAAATGAAAAGTATTTGTTTTCTATCTTTTGCTCATCTCTTGTCCATCTCCGCATAAGAGAGGGCAAATTTACCATTGAATCCGTATAACTCACATGTGGGTCTCACATATTCAATCATCAATTTGCAAAAGAGATGGACAAAAAATAAATAAGAGATAAATGTGTATAAGCTCTTTCTCCCTAACTCCATTTTCTTTAAACTGTGCGACTTAGTCCCTTCCTTCCTTCCCTTTTATCTGTTATTTTATCTTTTCTTCTTTGATGTCTTACTTAAAAACACCTAGCCTAATTTTTTCTTATGAGGAAAGAAATCCCCTAACCTAATAAAGAGATATTCGTGGTGTAGAAACCAATATCCAGTACCTTTGGACTTGCATATAAAAAAATAAAAAATAAAAAAGCTCAATGCATCAGGATGATTCATCAACACCAAAGAGTTGTCTACACTCTACTGCATCCTTTCGCGGTTGTTGTACTTCTAAATTCATTACTACCAATGATTACCAAATATCAATGGTACCGTACCATATATATATATATATATATATATATATATATATGTGGTGCGGTATATATATTTATGTATTTGTTTTTATATTTAAATTTCTTTTAAATTTTCTTTTAATTTAATGTTGTTGTTTTTTCTTCTAAATTTTCAGGTTGTGATGTGCTCTTTATAGACATCTATAGGCGAACCATTGAGACCATGGGAATTTGGAAAATTTATGAGATAGTCTATTTGGAAAATTCATAAGTTGATATAGTCTATTTATCCGCCATACAAATGCAAATACATATTACTGATTTGGTATAATACAGTTTACTGATTCACGAGTTGATATATTCTCTCTTCATATTTTTGGTATAATACTTGTTGGGTCATATTTTCGCTGGGTTGGGTCATATTTTCGCTGGGTTGGTCCCAGTTCGAACCTATCGGCTCATTCCCCACACTCGGTCATTTTTACTGTTCAAAATAAACTCATGTTTGGCAGACTTAGGCTTATATAGATTATATTATTGACACTCGGTTATCAGGCTCGGTTAGCAGGGCCTGAGGCAGGTACCGAGTGTTACCCTCAGAAAATAATAAACATATCTGAATAAATATCCTATTTGATGTTCTCCGATATATTGTTGACACGTGGACCCTCGGTAAAAGTTCACAGTGTTAGATGAACAGGTACAATCCAATGCCTATAAAAGGGGGGTCACCTTTCACTATTTCGGTAACTTATTTTTACCCTCAAACTCAATACTTTGCTTATCTTTTCCCTGATCCATAATCTTCAAGTTCATCTTTCTTTTGAACATTTCGACTAACTTAGGTATCGGAACTTTCACCGGCCGGACAACGCCGGCAGCTTTAATCCATTTTTCCTTATCCTTCATTCTCAGTTCAACCCTCGGTTATCAAGTATTGTGCTGGGCCCTTTCCCACGTCATCATTCGAAAAACTGCTTTAACAATACTGTTTATTGATATAGGATATGATGTTTGAAGAGATGCTTGTAGGTGATGTCCCGTGGGAGTTCCTCTGATTTACCCTATGTGTTTTCGTCTCTTATTGAATTTCATCTTTCGGTTACATAATGAATGAGCTTTTGATAAAAAATAAAAAACAAAAAAACAAAACTCTCAGGGTTATGTCCCAATTCTAGGGACATATATATGCATGCAACTTTGTTGTGCATGGGCACATTGGAGTTATATGTAATGTTGACCGACTGAGAATTACATATAACAGATAAAAAGGGTTGGCCGATTGGACAATCCAACAATAATAAGCCCTAAAACAAGTTAAACAACCCATTCAATGCAAGTAAACAAAGAATAAAAAATAATGTGTTTGATAAATAACGGTCTTACGAACTTTTAGAACAAAAGCCAAGAAAATTGGTTGCAAGTTAAAAGGGGGACCATTGCAGCATCGCCACCGAAATGAGAATTGCAGTGGTAAGGAGGGCACTGAGAGAGGCCGGTACGTACGAAGCCACCTAATCTATAGAAGGCAAAGACAAAATAATCTCCACCATTGGGTCTGTTTACCACTGCATTTCTCATCCCATCATCACTAACCGGCCCCATTTTCAACTTCCAAACTTTATTTATTTATCAATTAAAAATTGCTGGTAACTTAAACAAATGATCAACAAAGCAAGGGACTCTATATGAAATTTATCTAATCAAATAAATTCTGGATTTTTCGAAACTTCCAGTAATTGGGAGGGGATAATTGTTGGTAGGTATCCGATCTGTGTGAATGCTGTATAAACAACTATCACAGCTGTACATTGGTAGGAGTACTTGTGCTACTTGAGAAGTGGACAGGTTGACCCCAACCCACGCGCAGGAACCTAAAAAGTTACTCCTCCAACTTTTATTTAATTCTGCTCCTTAAGCTTACCCATAATTCTGCTCAATCCCCCATTCTGCTTAGAAAAAGAAGAAAAAACAAAAAAACACCCCCATTCTCCTTTCCTTGCCTTGCCTACAACTCTAGTCCCAGTAATTAGAGACCTGTGTCTGTGGCCGCCCTGGCCCAGCCAGCAATGCATATCACTCACCATGTCCTTTCTACGTTGAAACTTCCATGACTTGTTCTAATACTAGCCCACTAGGTGTTATAGGACAATCATAGGAGCTAGATAGTATTTAAATGGCTGTCGGAAACATAAATATAAAATTATATAAGTTAATTTTATGTAAATAAATTCGACTTCTCATCTTAACTAATTAATTTAGTGTTACAGTGACCTCATGCGTCTTTTAAGAAAGAGTTGCCTATAAAAAAGAAAGAAAGACCTTTCGTAGGCCTACCCGTCTAGAGTAGTAATTTTTGGCACATTAGTGTGTTTGAACAGTAGCTGGTGGTAAAATGTTATAAAATATGATTAAAATAATATTTAAACAGTAAAATAAATAAAATAAAATAATATTTTAACACCGACGTGCTTATTATTTAAGCACGCCGATGTACCAAAAATCACTCCTCACGTGTCTCTAAATGAGAGGCACTTTGACTCCAAAGTTAATAAGCTTTTGCTATGAGAGAGAGTAAAGCTAGCTAAAAAAGGGTAGAAAGTAAGAGAGTTTGTAAAAGAGAGTGCCTAAAACCCTAAGCCGAAGTGCATCCAATTTTTGGTCTTGGGTCTGATATGGGCTTAGCCATTGGACCTGGTCCTAGTATCGTCTTGGACTTTATTAATAATCAGCTTAAGAGGTTCAGATAAATTAATATGCTGATCAAACCATGTCAATCTAAATTGACGTAATAATTGCATTAATCTTATCCAGCGAGTTGGGATGGAGGAAAGGTGCATGTGTACTATATGAAGGTGGGATTTGCGCATGATTATCCAGCGTGATAGACAGACCAAACTTAGTGCTAATTTTCCGGTAAGACGAGCACATTTGTCAAACAAATTGCCTAGAAAAGTATACAAAGTCCGCAATTTTACCACTGGGGTGAAGTAAATAATGTATATTATTATTTAGAGAGACGGTCTATTTATGTTGAAAGCGACTCCCCATACAATAATTTAAGAGGAATATTACTATAGCGCACGCTAGGCGGTGACTTAATGTGTATGGACTTAGAAATTCGGTTCAACACGTGACTATAATTACGATTGCACCATCTCAGAATGTGCACTCGTGCACCAGAATCATGAGGTATAAAGACAATTTCGTACACGGAAAAAGGGTATAATACCATCGATTGTAAATTAGCCTGTACGAGATCTGTTTCACGTTATTTTTTGGTTTATGTGCTTCTTATTATTATGCACGTGACCCGGGAATGTTTAATGTGTGTCTACGGGTCACAAAGTCTACTAAGACTTGACAAATTCTAACACGAAGATTTTTGGAAGATTTTAAGTCCTTTTTTTACAAGGGTATTATTAGTTAAAATTATTTAAATATTGCCGACAATAAAGAGTTGTTGGTTCGTGAAAATTATTGAAATTAAATCAATTAAAATATGTTTTCATTAAATAAGATATTCGAGATTAAAAATTACTTGTAAATGGTAATCCACCTTGACTTGGAACAGAAAACCCTTTTTTTGGGGCACAAAGAGTCAACGATACCCCCCCTACGAGGTTGACGGTGGAAATGAACATATTGGGGGGGTGAAAACAGAAATACCGAAAAGAGCAAGTACCTACCCAAGAAAATCACCGCAAAGTATGCAAAAAGTGAATAAAACTCCAGCTAAAAGACGCCTAAGCAATCACGCCACTGGCGGCTACGCGTCCTGGATAGCCGCCGATTAATGGACCCCACCACACCCAGTCTGACACACGTCACTCATCCGTGACTCCACACCCCCTAAACCCATCTCTATCCGCCTTTCAAATCCACTCCCCCCACCCCTCGCGTGCATGGTAGCCCATTTAACTATAGTTTGACCGCAAAAACTCACGCACACACACAACACACTCTCTCTCTCTCTCTCTCTCTCTCTTCTGGAAACACGAGCCAAGGCGTGCACGAATGCATGCGCCTCTAGATCCCTACGGTGATGCGGTGCACACACACACACAGAGCCTGCCCTGTTTTCACGCTCATCATTTGTTGCTTCTTTTATCTCTACCCGCCTGGTATCGAGGCGTGACCTTTTGATTCCCGCCACGTGTGAATCCACTTTCTCCGTATTACTTTGTTTTTTTTTTTTTTTGGTTCGGCCATGTCTTGGCATTACTTTAATTAATCCCAAATGTTCCGACATCTCAATTTTCAACGCCTGATATCCAAGGGCCACAATTTCATCCAATATATTATCGTATTAATCGGACGGCCAAGATAGGACAGCGTGTTAATTAAAGGTCATGACTCATGAGCCGCGTGAGAAGCTTTTCTCCTAAAGTCTGATGTTTCTTACTGTACCAAGAGATTTGGTGGTCGGGATTGCAAGATTTAGTTCCATTTTTAAATTAACATCGTAAACCCGAAATATCTTTCCCTTTTTAGGTTACCTTATTTTTTTAATATCGGGTAGTCCCTCCCTAGATGAGGCGTGATCATTTTTTCTTACGGGATTGCAATTACAGTTATGGCCCTCCTCTGTATTGTCCTCTTAAATTACTGATGGGCAGCGTTACTATCTCATAAATTAAAATTAAATTTTTATTTCATAATTATTTATCAGACGTAATTAAAAATAATATAATAATTGATTAAAATTTTCACATTAAGGATGTTTGATAAACATTATAAGAATGATTTTTTTTTTTTTTTTTTAGTTAAAAAGTGTGTTAATGTGACCAAGAGGTGAAATAAGTTTTGAGTTTTCTTTGAGTGAAAAGTGAGGAAAAAAAAAATGTTTATTAATGTTTTAACCTTTTGGAGGTAGAAAGGAGAAATGGGAAATAAAAAGGTTTATCAAATGGTTTTTAGCATTATTTTTACCGTGAGTAATGTTAAAAATCACGTTTTTATCTCATAAAACTTACAAGTTACAATGCTATGTATCAGTAGGGCTGTTAAGTGAGCGAAGCGTCTCGCGAGCAAGCTCGGGCTCGGCTCCCATAAGCTCGGCTCGTGCTCGACTCGAATATTAAATGAAGCACTTCATGAACACAAATCCTAGCTCGAATATTAAACGAAGCAAGCTCGGCTCGACTCGGCTAAGCTCGTGAACAGCTCGTATAAGCTCGAGTGTGTGTATATATATATATATAAACTAAGTAATACATAATTAATTATAAATCTCATAATTATTAAAACCTTAAAATTACATTTATATTTAACCATTAGAGAATGAAAAATTCTAGACCCTTCGTGATCAGAGAGAGAGAGAGAGCAATCATTAAAAAGACCTCGATTTAATTAGAGCATATTCAAACGAAAGGAAGAAGAATCAAGCAGAAACTATTGAGGAAGATTGCGAAAGGCATAAATTATTGAAGAATCAAACAGACCCAAATACTATCACTACCTGTCTGGTGAGTGAGAGTGAGAGAGTGGGAAACGAGAGTTTAGGTGGAAGATCCGTTGTGACTAGTGAGGGGAATTGAGAGAGAAACGTTAAAAAAATATTTTTTTGTAGGGGGCGTTGTCCCAATGCAGTTTGAATGCAACATGTTAACTTGTCCCACATTGTTAAGAAAACATCAATTTCCAAGTTTGCTTATCTATAAAAGAATGCATATCCTCTCTCTTTGAAACAAAATGTCTTGCTGTATTGATTCAGGCTCCATACTCGACTAGTCAGGCTAAACAAATGCTCATATGCAAACTAACTTCTTAAGCCGTTTAAGAGTACTTGAAGTTAAAAAAAAAAATTTAAACAAAAATATTAAATATAAGAGCCAGCTCGCGAGCTGGCTCGGCTCGACTTATTATTAGCTCGAGCTCGATTTTTTTGGCTCGCCCTTAAGCTCGAGCTCGAGTAAAATTTAAACGAGCCAAGCTTGAACAAGGGAAGCTCGCTCAAGCTCGGCTCGTTTACACCCCTATATGTATGTGTCAGTTGCATCATCATTGTTGAATAATTGTGAAATAAAAGTATGATTTATAAAATTATTCTACTTATTTTTAGTTTTATAAGAAAAGTTAAAGGTTTTTCATTATGGATTTTATTTATTTATTTTATCTAATATAAAATTATAACAGTTAGAGTAAAGAAGCAAATGAGTGGAAAATAAAATTGAAATTCTCTATAATTGGTTGGTTAAATTACACGTAATATATATATATTCATTGGACTATGAAATTGAAAACACACCAAATTTAAAGACCAAAGAGTATTTGGACCTAATTCTAATAATATCCGCATGAGTTGCTATTCAACAACACACCAGATTCAATTATTGGGCATTGAACGCAATAATATTAAAAGCACTAAAGGGCAGCACGAACTCATAACTCTTCCGTGGAAATGGGATAATTAGTGTGCTTCTTTTAAAGCTACATGGTAATTATGTTACTAATACTACTATTACGGGAGGATAATCTTGACCGATCAATGCAAGACTGGAAGTTGAAGAAAAAGGCCAACCACCAATAATGGAAAGCCTTATTCTTTGGTTAATTTGTCAAGAAGATGATCAGTTGAAGAAATAATGAGCAAAACTCATAATTATATCTATGCCTTGGCCCTTCCCTTTTCAAGCTTTAAAATAGAAGATTAATGTGGGAAGCATAATATTTAAGTAATGCTCTTATTATTACTTGGCAATGGACGCACGGAGCAACTCTCTACAATCACTCCAACATGAAAGCCACCATATATGCATCCACATGATCCATCACATAATTTTCCTAATGAGCCTCAATGGCAGTCACTTGAATATTAAGATTATATAAACCAATTTTAATTCGACAAATTTCAATAAATGGGTCATACACTTTGTGGCGTTCAACATCACATGGGTATGGAAATAGGAATGTGTTTATATGTATACTTACACCTTTCATAACAACAACACGTTTTAAAGTCATAATGGTCATGATCTCATCAAAACTCCGTAGTTAAGCGAACTTATGCAAGAGTAGTATCAAGATGGGTGACCTCTTGAAAAGTCTAATTCGGAGGAGCCAAAAGCGAACAGTATTGTGTGTCAATAGGGTGAGGTGTTACAAATGATATTATAGCCATTACCCAATTTGAGATAAAGAGAGCGTGCACAAGCCAATGAAGATTGCTAGCGGGCACTTGCCAGGATATCAAGAATTGGCTAAAAACGAACAATATTGTGTATTAATGGGGTGAGGTGTTACAATTGATATCAGAGCCATTACCTAATCTGAGATAGAGGAAGTGTGCACAAACCCATGAAGGTCGCTAGGGGGCACTTGCTGGGACGCCAAGAATTGGCTAATCCCATGAGCAGAGACGGAGGGAGGGGGGGACCGAGGTGGGGCATGGTCCCCCCCCCCCCCCCAAAAAAAAATAAGGAAAAAAAAAAGAAAGTAAAGTAATGTTTAAGTTTAGTCATTTGGCCCCCTCCAGAAAAATTGGCCATATTTTTAGAT
Organism: Corylus avellana; assembly: GCF_965113065.1. NCBI lineage: Eukaryota > Viridiplantae > Streptophyta > Magnoliopsida > Fagales > Betulaceae > Corylus > Corylus avellana. Next base: position 18,805,127 of record NC_142498.1, read on the forward strand.
TTTTTTGGCCATATCTAATAAAAACTTTTGGCCCAATTCTTAATTTTTTTGGGCCATACCCATTAAGTTTTTTATTTTTGGTCCTTACTTTCAAATGTCCATTTTTTGGCCCTTAGTTTCAAATGCTCACTTTTTTTAGCCTTGACGGTAGTCTTTAGTTTATAAAAAACAACCAAAATAATTTTTTTTTTAATAAAAAAATTCTAAAGAACAAAAAAGAAATTTTGGTTGGCCCCCTCCCATAAAATTTCCTGGCTCCGTCCCTGCCCATGAGGGTCTCCAGCGGGGATGCTGGGTCTTAAGAGAGGGTGATTGTTGCGTCACACATCACTTGGGTATGGAGATGGTGGAAATATGCTTATATGTATACTTCCACCCTTCATGACAAAAACGCATTTTAAAGACGTGATGATCATGATCTCATCATAACACCTCCTCGGAAGTCTGATTCCGGGGACCAAAAAACGGATAATATTATGTGTCAATTGGGTGGGTTGTTACATCCTTAGACCCTAATTCACTAATTGTGTATCGGATTCGCAGGTCATGTAAAATTTATCAACTCTAATGTCACATAAGAGTTTACGAGTATAAGACTATCTAGATAATCATAATTTGACCTATTTTAATTAAATGAGTTAAATTTTTCAACCAAAACCCACAAGTCAAGGTCGTGAATCGTGTCAAAAACTATGGACGGTATACTACTACTGCTTGTGGTAGTGAGTTAGTGGGTGCATAAGTGGTTTCATCAGCTCTCTTGGGTTGTCGTACTAGGAAACGAGAAATGGATGCTTTAGTGTTTTTATATCCAACTAACTTGGGGTAGTTGATTGATATGATTAATACCACCTTCTTCTCCACTGTCGAAAACCAATATCTTTCTGTTATAAAAGCGAACTCGATCGTTGCACCGCATTTCAGTGGGAGGAAAATGAAAATGGGGAAGTTGATCTCACCTTCCATATCACATCCAAAAGATTACGATGAGAAGCTTTGTGTGTTCTTGCCCTCAAAGGGACATAAAATCTGCAACAACTGGTCTAAATTAATGATGTTCCATCACTTTTACTATGGGCTTCCACCTAGTGCGGTGTCTTATGTGGGAGATTGTATAAAAATAGATGGTTGCTTCAAAACCCATATTACTCATAAAAAGATATCTATATATAAAGGGGAAAAAGAAGAGGAAAGAGAGAAACCAAAATGGTATCATGCTTATCTAGTCATGGGATTGATCATAAGCGTGGCTTTGGCAGGTGTTTGGTGATTGAAATTTCAAAACTAACCATATATTTATACCCTATGAATGGTCTCATCTAAAAGCCACTAAACTAACCACCCGACCCACCATTAAAAAAGAATATGGGAGGGTTGACACTTTCTAATGGGACTTGTCTTTTGATTTAAAAATAAATAAATAAATAAATATATAAATGTGTGTGTATAAATATAAAGTGTAGTGGGAAAAAAGTCTAAGAAAGTGGGTGATATGTGGCATATAATATTTGACGAAGGGACATGGATTCCCCTCCTTTTGCTCCTTGTATTGGTGTGGGTTAATTTTCAAAAGCACAACATATGATCTTTTTAGTGCGGGCTGGTGGAGAGCGTATTGTTTTCTGCTTTCCAAGCGTGTACGTTTTTGTTGGAGAATCCACAACCAAATGGCTCCATGGTCTCATGCCCCACGTTTCCCCACCAAACTCAATTACAAGTTAATGGCCGCCCCAGAAGAAGAAGGCTTCTCAAACACCCTCCCCCTCCCTCCCTCCCTCCCTCCCTCTCTCTCTCTCTCTCTCTCTCTCTCAACTAGGGTTAATTTTTATTAGGACTTACCAATCAAACATGAACCTAACATGAAATTATTTTGTTAGGGTTTGACGGATTTAACCTATTTAATTAAACACGTCAGGTTAGGGTTGACATATATAGTCTTATACTTAAATTTTAACACTATACAAACCTAAAATGTGGTATTAGATGCTGACAATTTTTAATACGATCTATGAACCCGGCAGCACGAATTTCACACAAAATTAGTGGGTTATGGTTGAAAGGTCTGATTCGTTTAATTAAATAGCTCGAATTATAATTGACCTATATAGTCCTATACGCATACCTTTACATGACCTAAACTTCTCAGCTGATGCTTGATTATTGTGCGTTTGCACTTTTGCTATTGTTTAAACTTGTTAGACCAATGTCAATGCGTTCACATTGTTAACACAAGCATGTCAATTTTCATGCAATTCCATAAGCGTCAAGGATGGTCAGAAATCCTTTGTAACCATTTTTTCATTGGCTTGGGGAAAAAAAATTAAAAGGGTGGTCAAATATTATGCACTCATCATATTCTTAAAGGAATAACATTGCAGGCTTGCAGCATATTTAATGTATCATTCTCATCCATTGAATATGGGGGGTCCAATACCAAGTGAACATACATCTCCAATAGCGAATAATATGCATTTGTGCGTTACACTTCATTTTTTATTTTAGAAAAAAAAATAAAAAAAAATAAAACCGAATACAAGAATCAGCATCAAAACGAACGATCCCCGTTAGCTTCTAAGCTTGGAGGGAGGTAAAATCAGAAAACCCTAACCGGCGAATCCACAGGCACAAGCATGTCACAAAAGAAAACACATAAAAGTTGTAACAGTTATAATTTTGAAAATTGATAATTAAAGTGAGTATGATGATTAAATAACACAAGGCGTGTGGAGGAATCCTTTTCATATTTGATGAGCAAAGGAATCCTTTGCTTTACACCTCATTCGTGTAGATGGGGGAGAGCGTTTTGGTGGCACCAAACGGGTAGGGTAGAGAGCCAATGGGATTGGGAGAAAGAAGGAGGGGTGGTTGATTGGGCGTGGGTTATTGTTCCCTACAGTCCAAACATTAGGGCATGAAAGTATGCATTATATATCACTATCAATTAAATACATTAATAATTGGATCTTCTTACATGTTCTAAGATCTCTTTCACCTGATTAAATCATGTGTCTTCCTTCTTTTTTTTTAATTTAATCTTGCGGGTACATCCATCCATACCCTGCATCGCCACTCTATGTTTTCCTGCTTTACTCTCTCTCTGTCTCTCTCTAAGTCATGTTTAGCGGTCTGCTTAATTAAAAAAAAAAAATTACATTTTTATTTTAATTTTAATTTTAACTTTATTATTTAAATATTATTTCTCAATAATTCCTTTATTCTTTATTAAGATCAAGGACGGATTCAGCTTTTAATTTGAGAAGGAATTGAAGGCCAAAATATTTTGGGGGAGGTACTAATCGGTAAAAAATACCTTTATTATTATTATTTTTTACCTTGTAATTTGGGGGGGGACCAGGGCCACTCCGAGTCCCCCATAAATCCGTCTCTGATTGAGACGAGAGAGAACGTAAGAGATTAAAAAATGCTTTATTTTTATACTTGGTAACTCACCAAATGTTTCTCCAAATTGCTAAGTTCAATGCAACTCACCAAATGTTCTTTTGGTTAGCCAAATAAGAATGCCCTTATGTGCATATAGCCTATATTAACCCGACCAAACCAAATTTTTTGTTAGGAACCAAAGCATGATTAATGGGTCAAACCCAATTTTAATAGGAATCAAACCTAATTTTTAGGCATATATATAAAATTTTAGGTTAGAGGGTAAAACGGAAAAAAATAATAAATAAAAGGACTATAAGAGTAATTTTTTTTTTTTTTAAAAAAAAAAATACATATATGGAGAAAAAATTGTGGGTTGGGGCAATGTAGTTCTAGGCGTGGTTGGAGCCAAATATAGGTGTATAGGTTGTCTATATTGGGTGATGGAAGTTTGTATTAGGAGGAGAAAAAGAGGTTAAAATGATGATGATTAATTAAAAGAAAAGTGAGGGAGTAATTGAGATGCATAATGAATCTTAATCAAACACTCCCAATCGGCAATCCCTCCGGTATGGGCCAGCAAGTGATGGGTTTAGACACATCAATGCATCACATCAACGAAAAGTAAGAGCCTTTTTACCCCCCCTTCCCTTCCCTCTTCAAAAGGTTTGGCCATCCATGTATAATAACGAGAGATACACACTGTCAGGTGGAGTGTGGGTTGCAGCAGCAGATTTTATGTACCCATTGCCTCATCATCTGGGTCCCTTGTCTTGTTACGTTCCTATGATTCTTACTTTCAACGGTCAAGCTCCAAATCATTGGTGTTCATGTTTTACATCGGATACCTTCCCTTTTTTTCTATCTCCTTAATTTTTATACTATTTTTTTTTTGATTTTTTTTTTTTTTTAATTTTTAATAACTTCACTTAGAGCTCTTAAACTACCACGCATTTTGAGAAGATCCTCAAAATTTAAAAAACTCTTAATAGCTTTCAATTTGATGCAATTGACTCATTTCGTCAATTTTTTCCATTAAACCCTAACGAAAATCGCTAAAAAGACAAAATTACCTTTCATTTTTTCCAAAAAAAAAAATTCAAATTTGAAATTTTATAAAAGTTTTAGGAGTATAAAGATTATTTCATCACTTTTAACGTCCAAAAACTTATGAAGGGGTAGATTGCATCGAATTGAAAGTTTGTAGGGTGAAATTGAGAGCTTTTAAATTGAGACTCTCTAAAATTTTGGGAGAATTTTTTCAAATCGCGTGATAAATTATAGGTCTTCTGTGGGGGGTTTTTTTTTTTTTTTTTTTTCTACCAATGGAAATTTTGGGATCAAGATTTTTTTACAATCTTTTTATGCGTCGATTATGAAATTATGAAAATTCAACAGTTGGTTATATTTAACGGATTAAAACATGCCAAGGGTTTAAGGGTTTGTTTGGATGTGCGTTTGATGAGTTTAAAAATGCCTTTAACACTTAAAAAATCATTTTGAATAAAAAAATAACCATTTTGTACAACAAAAAAAAAATTAAAAGCGCTTTAAAGGGTTTAACAAGTCAAAAATGGCCAAAACGCATTTTAGCAAAAGCTTAAAAATGAAGCTTTTGCCAAAAAAAAAAAAAAAAAAACGTTTATTTGACTTAAAATCTCTATTTTTCAAAAGCAATCCCCAATATGGTTTAAGTAGATTTATAAACCAATGGTCTACGTGGTCATTAATCTATGAAGTTCAAGCTCCGACAGAATTTGACTTAAAATCTCTACTTTTCAAAAGCAATCTCCAATCTAAGTGGTCATCAATTTATGAAGTTTGAGCTCCGACAGAATTTGGAATCGAATGTTTATTATTGCATTAATGTGAAAAATAAGTATCGCAAGAATCTGACAAGATCTGGCACCTTCTTATATTTTAATTCACAAATGTTAAAATACAAATAATAAACTTCACGCATGATTGATTTGATATTCTTTCTTACTCAAATAACCCAAATAATAAAGTACGTGTTTGGTTAGTGGGAAAACAAGAAACCTGCATCCTTTCACACTGAGAACTGAGAAGACATGAATTTATATTAGACTTCACTCTTCCGGATTAGTTTTTATAAAACATTACATTTGATCGAAATATTTAAATGATTTTTGTCTCAATATCCTCTTCAAGTCAATTTTCGATAACTAAAAATGAATAATTTAAATTTGTTGCAAGTTGGTATTACATCATGGCGAAGAAAACCTCCCAAAAAATAAAAATAAAAGAAACCAATGGAATCTCGTTTGGTTTTAGATGTCACCACCTGCAAACCCTATTGTAATTAAAGATAATTAAGGAAGTGATCATAATCTAATAGGGTCTTATTTCTGGTTTCAAAACAAAAACCTTACCAAAATATCCAAAAGCCCAAAACAATACAAATTGTTTTAACATTTTATTCCACTTCATAATACTTTTTGAAAAAAAAAAAAAAAAAATAACCCAAAATATAAAAAGAATTAACAAACGAAGCCAATCTTTTTTTAAAAAAAAAACAAAAAAAAAAGGTCGAAGGATTTTTTTTATTTTTTTTTTTTAATTGAGTCTATTAAATTGACAGGTTTTTAAAATAGAGGACTGCTAGGGAGTCAAACAAATGAACTAAGAAAATTTTTCAAACTAACGTGGCAGACAAGAGAGGCAAAATTGCATTTTTTTTTTTAATTTAAAAACTCTTGCCACATCGATTTGGTAAATTTTTTGGATTTATTTGTTTGACTCCCTATCACTTGCCTTTAAAATAATGCTATAAATTATATTTTTATCTCATTACAATGCTGACCTGATAGTTCTAACCCACCATTATTAGATCGGTCTTTGTTAAAGAAAAAAAATTCAAGAGTTGTTATGGGGGGCGGTGGGCAAAACTAAAAAAATGATTTTTTTTTTTTTTGGTAAAAATTTAATTTTTTGAGAGGTCCAACTCATATTAAAAAAAAAAATTAAAATTAAAATTTGTAAAGGGCATATAGGCAAAAATAATTTCGTTTTATCAATATTGTGAGAAAGTTGTGAAATAAAAAAATAATTTTTTAGCCATTTTCATTTTTTCTGTTTTTGTTTTTTAGATCATTTTTATATGAGTATCTTTCATTTTTCATGTTTTTATAATGTGTACATGCCCCCTATTAATTTGATTAAAAAATAAAACGTGATTTATGATATGCTCTAATTGGACGTGAGTTTGTCCTATTATAAATTGCTCTATGGAGTAGCAGAGGATTGGTCCGTATGATAAAACCGGCCTCGGAGCAGAACGTGTGGGTGTTGTTCGTATTCCAGGGACATGGTCAACAGCAAGACCAGGACATGGAAGTTCTTTTTGAAAATCAGGTGTACCAAAAGGTCATTACGCAACCTGATGAGAGTTTTTTTCTACTGTGCTTCATGATTGTACACTAATACCTTGCGTGCACTCCTCGCGCACACGTATCAAACTCACTTTTTTAATTGATTTTTTTTTTTTTTCTTATTTTCTATGATTCCCCAACTGAATAGGGATTATATATGTCACTTTCGATTCTTTATAATCTTATCTTCCCCGTGCTCTCTCTCTAAGCTTCGACTTTGACTTTACACCTCTCTGTCTCTCTCTCTCTGAAAAACGCCTATTTTTAAGTGTTGGGTGTTCGATCTGGGTCTCTGAGAAGCATTGGGGTTTGAGGGTTCTGCAAATTGGAGATCTTTGTAGCTTCTTGTTCTGGAATTGGGTCTGAGCGCTGTCTGGGTTCTTCAGTGTAAGTTGGCTGTTCTCTGTTGGTCTCTGGGCTTAATGTTGAATGATTGTTTCTGAAATGTTATCCTGATTTTGCGTGATGCTTTGTTTCTGGTGGGTTTACTCTTTGATTTTTCTGGTTCATTGTTTGCTCAGGTTGACTTCCTTGGGTTTTCCTGGTCCATGTTGGTGTTCATCCTTCTCGTTTTGGGCTTTTGGCTCTTGTGAATTAAGTTTCCTTTTTTTTTTGTTTTTTTTTTGTTCCTTTGTACGTTTTGATTCTACCCATTTGTGTATTTGTCTCTAAACTCTCTGTTTATAGTTGATTGATTTTTCTCAGTTTCTCTCTCTCTCTCTCTTGCCTGTGATTATTTCCCTTGTTGAGTATTCTCAGTTTCTTTGAATAACTACTCTATGTCTTTGTTCTGTTTTTTTCATGTGCTATGCATGCTAAATTCGTTTGTATCTCCTTTTTCTGCTTAGTTATTTCCATTTCCACTGTCAATTTTTTGATGGGTTGCTCTCTGCTTGGTTCCTGAGAAACTTATATCGGATCAAATTCATGAGCTAAACACAGATAAATTTGTATCACACACATACACTTGTATGTATTTTGCTTCATCGGTTCCAAATAACCAAAAGAAAGAGATCTTGGAATCAACTTTATGTGGTAGATTTGTGTCTGATGTCTGAGAATCTGCTGCAGGGCCTTGGAATAGAGGAATAGTCGTGCGATCTGTTTTGTGGAGAAGAAGAGAACAGCATGCGGTGGTGGTTGAGTCTCTCTGTTGATGTCTTCCGCAAAGTCATCTCACTGAACCTTTATTGTAGAGTTATTCTATAATTCCTTCAATCTTATTCCGACCCCTCGAGCTTTCTCGGCCTCTTTTTACCTCACTCTTTTGATTTTCAATGGGATCCAGCTTCTTTGTCGTTGTTCCTTGTTATGTCCGTCAGATTAGTTGAATACTAGTGGACTTTTTTCCCATATTTCCTTTCGAATCGTTTTCTTCGCAGTAGATTTCTTGTTCTGTTCTATTTTCCATTTCATCTCCCTGGTTAGCTATATTGGGTTTCTATTTCTCGGTGATAAAGATCCAGTTTTCTGTTAGATTGGTCTCTCTCTTGTTAAAGTATTACGGACTCTTGAAGGCTTTTGTTCTCTAGGACAGTTGGGTTTCCTTTCCTCATAGTGAAGTGTTTGAAAGTAGTTATGGTAAGCCAAGCAGCGAGCCAGACAAGATTTCGGGCAATGAAACACGAAAATGGGATTGCAGGGAGCGCGACCATTATTGTTAGAGTAATAGCTTGCTTTCAACCTCTCCAAGACTGCCAGGTTTGTAGTAGATTATTGGATACATTTAATCGAATTGCTTTTGAAAGAATGGATACGCATTAGTAAATATTATGGTCATTTTGTTGTATTCTCATTGTCAATTTAGAAAATCCCTTGCTCCTTATATGATGCCTACTAATTATATTTCTTGGGTTTTTGCCAGGCTGAATATTTCCGTCATTTGCTCAAACCTGTTACGTAGATTACTTTTGCACAGTAGTGTTCGAGTTATAAGCTGGAGTTTTTAGTTAGTTTCCTTCTTCCTGATAGAGAGAGAATATAATCAGCTATTTCTAGGCCTAAAACATCCTTCGGGTACGATTTATGTTGTCCGGTTCATGAATTTTATTTGGTCTTCTAATTACATTGATAAATTGTTAAGTCTTATGATGGTGTTTGTCTTTTAATCTCTAGGTGATTGTTTTGGTTGGATGGGAGGAGACTGTGGAACCTGGTTTCCTCAGCTGGATTTTCATTGGCAATCATCCAATTTGAATTCATTGGGTGCTCCCCTTGACATGGGGCAGCAAAATCCCATCTCTGCATATATAAACCCTGGCACTAATATGGCTTCTACAAATGGGACTGTGCCAGTATATGCATCTTCTAAACTACTACCGCATTCTCGGGTAGGCCAAGCAAATGAACCCCATGGTTGGTTTTATTGTTTGCCTCGATTCCGGCAATCCTTCACTCCGTACTCAAACTACACCATTGGCGATGGCAGACTTCCTGCTGACCCTTATCGGAGCTGCGGGGAGCCCATAACACCCAATGCAGGGTCTGATTGCGGCCAGAAGAGGTTTGTTGTTGTTGATCAATCGAGGGACCAAACCACTTTGATCTTTAGTTCTGGGATTGGGTCTCCTGTCCAGTGCCTTACTTCTTTGAGGCCAAAACCTAATGCCGCTTGTAATATGAATGGGGAAGATCTTGGGATTAAAAGAGATTCGAATTATCTCGCGGGACCAATATTGACCGACGAATTTAATGAAAATCCCAGAACTGATTTGCAAAGCGAGATGCATGAAGACACAGAAGAACTCAACGCCTTGCTTTACTCAGACGATGAGAGTGATTATACTGAAGAAGATGGTGAAGTTACTAGCACAGCTCATTCACCCTGTACAATGGCATCTCATGATAAGAAAGATTGGTACGAGGGAAGTGCTGAAGAAGTTGCTAGTTCTGCTGGACCAACTAAAAAGCGGAAACTATGTGATGGAGGTTATGATCATTTGCCATCACTGATGGACACTGCAAGTTCTATGAAACCCGATGGAACCTTCGACGAATATGAAGCTGATGCGGAATCTAGTTGTGCCAATGGCAACAATGCAGGGTCAGGAGAAACAGGTTGCTTATCAGGCAGCAAGAAGATGAAGAAGGAGAAAATACGCGAGACTGTGAACATTCTGCAAAGCATGATTCCTGGTGTTCGGGGCAAGGATGCAATTGTTGTTCTTGATGAAACCATCCATTACTTGAAATCTTTGAAGCACAGAGCCAAGGCTTTAGGACTCGATGCTCTCTGAGATGCAGGATATATTAAAATTTCCTAGTAGTGTTATAAGTAGTACGTGGCATTATCAGAGTTCTAAGTGGCATGTTGGGTGTGAATTTGTGAAGATAAAGCTTGAATACACCTTCCAAGTCTTTGTTGAATGATTAAGTTGGAAATCAGCAGCCTTGGCTTGTAGAATCTATTCGCTCTTTGATTTCTAGAGAGAGGAAGGAAGAGGTGCGGTATATTATGTCCCAATAAAGGGTGGTGAATCATTAGTCTTGTCTTAGGGTCTAGAGAAAGTAATACTGATCACACCTGGGCGTGGGATGTGGGGTGTGGATGAGAAGACTGGTTGTTGTTCCTGAAGGGGACCCAGATAAGAGAAGAGCGTGCACGCCCCTTGGGTGTCTTGGGACCCAATTTACACTTTCACTTTTCTCACTCTTTTTGTATTCTTGTCATGTTTAATTGCTTGTGGGGTTATCTTTTTCCCTTGATGTAGAAATCTGCACCAGCCAAAAAGCCGTCCACTTCATCATGCAACTTGCTGGAGAGGGCCCTGAAAAATTCACCATTTTCACGCATCCTTTGAAGCCCAAAAAGCTCTTTTTGGGGGAATTTTATTTTCCTATTTATGGTTTATTATTATTATTATTGTAATTTGATCGTCGGACGAACGGCTGTTGTTGTGTTTATTATTATTATTATTATTATTACTAGTAGTTTGTGTTTTTGTGGTGGTTTTGGTTGTTAGAATATGATGATAATATCTTTGTTGGGTGTGATTTAATTTACTTTGTTGGGTTGTGTTGTCTCTTTGCCTTTGTTCCTACGTCGCATGCACGCATTTATTATCACCAGACAGCGATGTGTTTTGTGATTTCTTACTTCATTGCCGTTTCATGTGCACCCAATTTCTGCTTCTTCGCTGAGATGATGACTCGGAGGGACCACACGGTTGCATTATTAGGGAGAGGATGCATACGTGAAATGAGCACATCCTCAAAACTAAATCATGTTAATTGGTTTTCCTATTTTTAAATTATTCTTTTACTTCTATATTATATAACTCATTATGTCATTGATGTGATTTGTCGATTTATAATTTATAAAATAATATTATTTTTACACATAATTTATTGGCTGAACTGAAATGGTTCTATTTGTAATCGACTCAAATGTATATACTACCAAAATTATTTGAATTGTCCTTCGTATTAAATTTGATCGTTATTTTGGATAAAGTATACTTAGGAAGGGTGGTATAATACATGAGGATAAAGTGTAATTTAACCTATTTTACTCATATAGCTTGCGTAAATTTCATTTTTCATCATTGATTTTGAAAAACCAAACTTGGGTCTTGTTTTATTATTTGCAAATTTTATGAAAATAACATTACTTTTTTTTTAAAAAAAAAAAATTATACGGTTTTTTTTTTTAACATGTTCGTACTATAGGTAAATTCGAACTAGTGATTTTTGCTTCATAAAACATGATCTTCGATTGATTAAGCTACTCTTTAAGAATCGTTTTTAACATAAAGTTAATAGTTAGTTATTGTCAAGTTGGCTTGTTTATGTATATACACTAAAAATTTATATATTTGTATGTAGTAGTGATAATGGAGACGCCACTCACCGGTTTATTGTAATATAAAATATTATTAAAAAAATTTATGAACAGTAATATTAAAAAAATTATATTATAAAATAAACCGGCGTGAAAACTGTTCAATCACGCGCATGTTTCCATTATCGCTACTCATTTGTATGACATACATAAGCATGCACGATAAAGGATATTAGTCATCACATCAAGAAGAAACAAAAAAGTACTAGCAAGAACGAAGAAAAGGACAATCAACCCCAAACAAGACTTTTAAACGGCTCTAGAAATGGTTCAAAGAATATAAGGGTTTAAGAATGCATTTAAACTTAACAAGTTCATTTTTTGTAAAAAAAAATTAAAAACACTTTTAAGCATCAAAAAAAGCCAAAAAAAAAAATGGCCAAAATACTTTTTTAGCAAAAGCTTAAACTTAAAAAACGTTTTTTAACTTAAAAACCTTATTTTTCCAACACAGTCCAAAACATTACAACTTTATTTGGTTATTAAGCCGAAGAGTGTAATTATTGATTGACAATAGAAAATTCTCTTTCTCTCTTTCGTTTTTGTTTGTGGTTGAGGGTTAAGTGAGGCCGGAATATATTCCGCATGACATAAAAAGATTCCTGATCCTAAACATCCTTTCTTCCTCCTGTGGGATAAACAACAAACAACTTTTTCCAAAATGTCGACATAGTTTTGGAAAAACAAAATAATATTAAATTTTTAAGGTTTTAGAAAAACTAAACAGGGATATCTACTTTACTGTATTTTGAATTTATTAAATGTTATTTGCTCAGAAAAATAATAATAATAATAATAATATTAAATTTTTGAGCAGATCCACATCCACTTGATATTATTGTAGCGGGAGCTTCTATTTTTCTGAGCATATTAAACAAAGCCTCAAAGTCATAACTAAATTTTGTCACATTCAATTGGTTGAAAGATGCTTAGCTTAAAATATGCCTTAAATATCTCAATTAATATCAATTTGGGAGGTTATTTGACTTCAATTTAAGGCATGTTTGGGAGTGCGATTTTAAAAATTGTATTTTTGAAATCACTACTTTTTAAAATCGCATATGTGTTTAGTAAAACAGGTTAAGAAACACTTTTTTTTTATCAATGGAGTGTTTGGATAACATTAACATATAATTGTGGTTTCATGGCCAAATAGGTAAATATTGCGCCAAATATTGTTTTAAGTGAAATCGTGATTTTGGTTTAAATTCGCACTTTTTCAAATAAATACCCTTTAGTCAGCTTATAAAAATCGCGAATTTTTTCACGATTTTAAAATTTGCATTTTTAAAATAGCAATCCCAAACACTCCAAAATTGAGATTTCATTTAAAAACGCATATTATTTTTAAAAAAATACACTCCCAAACGAACCCTTAATTAAATAATCTTGAAAGGAAATGACAACACTCCAATCTGCGAGCATATTCCAATAAGACAACAGATAATTTAAATTTATTTTTAATACTATAATTTACAAAGAAAAAGATAAAGTAAAGGTAGAAAAATATTAAAATATAAAATAATATAAACTATAGAATAGACCACTAATAAGTGTGTAATAGGGCTATATTTTGGTCCAACAAAATAGTGAAGCAAGCCTATTTATAGAGCATATATAGATGTAGAATATAAAAAAGATAAATCTTATAATAATCATATTCTAACATTATTGAAGGATAAGATGCACTCCGGGCAGCATGAAAAATGGCTTTATTTACTATTTACTATTTTATATGTATTTCTTTTTTCCCAAAATAGACTGCCAATTAGGCGCACGCTCTGAAATTAATAGGTTAGTGTTGAAGAGTTTAGTCAGTTTGATTAAGTGAGTGGAATTAGAGTTGACTTATATAGACATATACACACGCTTCGACACGATTCGAACCCGACATGTGATATAATGTATGATAAATTTTGACATGACATGTGAACCTGACACGAACTCAATACAAAATTAGAGGGTTAGGGTTGAAGAGTTTGATTTGTTTAATTAAATAGGTCGGATTATAATTGACTTATATATATAGAATTATACTCATGTTTCAACACGACACGATAACACAAATTGCCACCCGTAGTTTTAATCGAAAAAAAAGTTTTCCAATCCACACACACATATATAGTTACTCCCCTTTTAATCTATTACACAATTTGCTATATCTTTCAATATTTCAAATTGGTTAATGAACATTACCAATCTACCATTGAGGTTAAAATGTCTTAATTTGTCTATAAAAAGATAAATATTCTTAAAAGAATCCAAAACAATATATATATATATCATTAAGGTTGTAATTCTATTTATTATATTGTTGTATGACTGTCATACATCTTATGATGTAAAATAAAAATTAATCTGACAGTGAAAATTAGCGTTTAAGTTTTTTTTAAGAGCTGATTCAAGGGTTGATTTTTATTACCATATCATCAAGTTGTATGACGGTCATAATAAATAGCATTACTCATTCACAATTTTTTTTTTTTTTTTTTTTATATAATATTCACTAATCAATAATTGTTTATGTAATATGTTAATCAGTATGATGCTCTTTTCTTTCTGGGGTAACAATTATATTCACCTGGACTCTTCAATTAATCATTTCAATGAAAAATTTCAATCCAAGTTGGAGCCCATATTGTTCTAGTAAAAGCCCAAGACTTGTTGGACAGTCCAACATCCATATGGGCATTGGGATGCTGCGTGTGCCACCCCCAAGTCTTGTTGGGCCAATCCAACATTATGTGCACTGGAAGAACATGGAAAATAATTTAATAATATGATTATGATTATTCAAATTCTAACATTTCGATTTCAAGCCCCACCCCCCCCCTTTTTTTTTTTTTTTTTTTTTTTTTTTTTCATTTCGATGTCAAACTGTTAGATGTGTAATTCTTTGACAATTTATTTTTGATCAATTTGGGAAAGGGTTATGTTGAGTCAAAACATTGAAAAATGGGCAGGCTCCTCAACAACAGACCTAACACAAAAATAATAATGTAAAAGAACATAATACCAAATAAATTATTTGATTATTTTTTAAGGGCCGCATAAAACTGTTATCGAAGCAAAATACAAACCTTAAGAGATCTCTCAACCTTATTTAAAGGTGCACAAACCCCAAGAGGTCAAAACTTAAGTGCACCATCGCTAGAAAACTGCATCAACCACTCGTGAGAAGCTTAAGTGGGGAATTCATTGTCAAAATTGAAATCAATAACTAAAGAAAATGGAGTACTATCTCCGGTAGCACTAGTCTCTTCAACAAAATCAAACCTCATTAACATGGAGAAACTAAAACCCACAAAAACCAATAGATACAATAGAAAATACAAAAAAACAACAAACACATTAACAATGAAAAACAACAACAACAAAAACCCAACAAACAACAACGTCGATGGTGAAGGAGGTGGAGCAAAGGCAAGGTGAAACTTTCTAACCGGCATGTGGGAAACACATGTAAGCGTGTAAACAACATATGGATGATTGGAGGACAGCGGTTGGGAGCTAGAAGGCGATGAAGAAGGTGGACTGGCACGTATTAGATCATATATTTGGAGAAAACCAATCCAAGAACTATAATAGATTTTGATAAATGTTAGGGGTACTTATTAACACTTGTCGGTATCTAATTGGGTCTACATCAACTATTAAGAAAGAAAAATAATAGAGAAATGTTAGGGGTATCAAATATTTTACCAAGAAAATCTCAACAAATTGATATGTCATTCATTGGTACGATTACATTTATTTTAATTAATTATTTTATTTAAGTAAGTCTCTCTTTATAAAAAATTTGTTAACTTTTAACATTTCTCAAAATAATATAAATACAAGGCAATAAGTTGTAAGTAATCCTATTTCATAACTTATTCTATAAGGCATAGAATGAAACACATGGACACCAACTGGAAGGGTCCCGTGGAGCTGTGAAGAGCCAACGCACGAGTCACGTATATGGGAAAACTCATAGACTAAAAAATAAAACTAAAAAAGCCGATCCTTATTCGGATGCGCCCGAGATAAAGAAAGTTGCCGAAGCAGTTAGACAGAAGGTTCGGAACCGCCTTTTCCAGGAGCTGATCAAAGCGGCTATCGGAGGCGATCGGGGGTGGGGTTTTCGGGAGGGGTTTCTCGGAGCTCATTCAATGGAGTCGTTTGGTTTCCACGACGGAAACATCTACGATAGGCTCGAGACCCGTCGCTTCGACGTTGGCCGAGTATTTTTCCATTTCTGTGATAATTGGATTATTGCTGATGTTATTTCTCTGTGAATCGAATTTGTTTTTGAACTTTTGCGTTTGAATCCCTATTCCACTTTTGCACTGCGAGTGAACCATGCTTTGGATGAATAGAGGCATTCATTCAATTTTAGTCGATTGGCATATGAATCATATGAACTAGGAAGGGAATAGGAGGGTTAAGGAGTTGCTCGGTCTGAATTTATTTGAAACTTGCTTGTCTGACGTCACAGTTCTTGAAGTTTTCGATTGAGTATTAGGTGCTCATGAGTACTTCTTGCTCGTATTTTGTTTATAAGTGGTGCACGCACTTTCGTTGAATTGCCGGACGATTAATTTCTTATCATGTTAAGGCTCGGTGAACCTGAATTTGTTATGAAAGATTGGGGTTATGTGAGGTTGGGGAGAGTGTCAAGTACATCTTGATGTGATTTAGTAATGTGGGTGTGTAGTCATAATCGAGAGTTTGAATTTGGTACTTTTTTTTTTTTTAATAACCGGAGAATTCTAATTATTTCTTGTTAATATTCTGAACGTGATGATGGAACAAGATACAATTTAAAGCAAGTATAAGATAGATGATTCAGCTACGTGCTATGGTGTGTTGTTCATTTTGCCCTAAGATTGTCATTTTTAGAGCAGGTAATATTGCTCTTATAATAGAGACTGGCAAGAATGCAATGTTGTGAGCACTTTTGTTTGTTTTGGGACAAGGTTTCCTCAGTTATGCGTTTTAACATTGTGAAGCTTTGGGTGGATTTTGTTGTGATACCTAATGTGACGTTTTCCTTGTATTTCATTATGTTTTTCAAAAAGAAAAAAAAAGGAAGGAATTTTTATGGATAAATTTTGTCCTATAAATTAAAGTGATTAAATTTGCATCGATATTCCTCTAGATTTATCCCAAACGATCCTCTTGGGGAATTGAATATCTTGACTTTTTCTTTTTCTAGCATTTGTTTGTTTATAGCATTTCTGGCTTTCTATCATTTGTTTATAGCATCTTCCACTAGTTTATGTCATATTGCCACCCGGGGCATAGATTTTGATTTACATAGGTTTTCGATATTTTATGTGATAAATAATTCTTCTTTATTCAAGGTCTAAGAGAATATTTTGGTACCCATATAGGATGTTAATCACAGTTTACAGATGCACTCATCAATGATACGGAGGCTCTCCCTTGAAAAAGTAATGGAGGTTAGTATTATTTAGCATTTAATTTTTTGAGTGAACAATGCAATGGTCATGGTTTATGTGGCCTTATTACATATTCATATTGTCTCTTTCGTGTTTTTATTTTTTTTATTTTTTTATTTTTTCTCGTTGTACTCTATTTATGTAATCTCGAATTTCTTACTTTTCCTTATGATCCTGTCAATGTATATAATAGATTTTAAAATGTCTATGTGGATCAAACCAATATGGAAGTTTAAGGCATTCTAGAATTATTATTATTTTTTATTGAAATACCAAAACTATGCTGAATCAAAATTATATTTTTCTACTATGCTCAAAAACAGCCATTAAGAGTTCAACCAATATCTCCTTAAAGAAGCCATGAAGATTTGTTATGTGAAAGCCCTTGCTAATTTGTGACTACTAGGACCGTGCAATAGTGATTACCAAAAAGGAGTGCCATACTAAGGACTGACGGCATTTTAATCATTATATAAAACTATGTGTAATATAGTATTTGGTCTCTTAGTTTACTTATAAAAAAAAGTATTTGGTCTCTTAGTTCCTACCATATTTTAAAAATTACTGTATTTATCACCTTTTTCTCTTCTCTCTCTCTCTCTCTCTCTCTCATTAGGGGCATCAAGGTTGTGTTAATGCTGTGGCTTGGAATTCCAAAGGTTCTCTTTTGATATCTGGATCAGATGACACAAGGGTATGATTCTTTTTAGATTAATGTTACTCTTTATATCCATTTATAACGTTCATTTCACACCAGCTGATGTGACTTGTTTTAAGTGGCTAACATCTTTTTTTTTTAAGTGGTTGATATGGGAAGCCATTTAAAACATGCCACATCTGCTAATGTGAAATTGGTGTAATAAATTGAATTGAAAAATAGCATTACTCTTCCTTTTATATTTAGAAGTTGAAATTTACTCTCTATTGATTGAGAATAGGTGTCATTGTATTTCTCATTCGGTTACATTGGAGCTTGTGTGACCTATTTTTGCATTATCTAAGTATTATGTGCTATGCATGATAAAATTTCACATGTGCTATGTATTGGTATCATATTTTATCAGAGCAGGCACATTTTTTTTTTTTTTTTTTTTTTAAATTTATTTTTTAATTTTTTTATATATATTTTTTAATTGCATTCTCTATTCCTCTTTATTTTCTAAAAATTTCCTGATAAGCCTTGTTGATAAACCCTAGCCATTTGCTTTGAGTGATTTATCATGTGCTTCATGCCACATCATTATGTTAAATTCATAAAAAATTAGTCTTGTGAATAAGAAGTGGTTTGGTACTTTGGTGTCTTGAAAAATGCAAATAGATAATTGGTGATTAAGAAATGCTATGGGTACCAAATTTTTTACCAAGAGATGGGTATCAAAATGGTGTGGATCTTATTTATTGGTATCTGTAGCATTTCTCTTGATTAATTGTTTTGATCTTCTCCAATGAATAAGCTCCACATCATTTTGGTACCAATCTCTTGGTAAAAGATTTGGTATCCCTAACATTTCTCTTTGGTGATTTGTATATTTTGTCACATCACTGTGCAATGAAAATTTTGAGTTACTTGATGGAGCGAGTGAGCATTTTGTCCGAAGATTGCAAAAATGTTTCATCGCTGGAGTCATGAGAGGCAAAATAATGATTTTTTAGGAGCAGCAGCTAGAATGCCAACCTGATGGCTCCTAACAGAAGAGGATGTAGAGGCTAGACGAAGTTATTGCAATCCCTGTGATTATCAATTACAACATGCATTACCTTATGCAGAATTTTATTGTTGTGGTGATATGTACTTACAGTGCATTATTTTCTGCAGTAGTTTCATGATAATTGCTCCAGAGTGTGACCATACTTCCTCCATAAGGGTGTCTTTGATGAAATGAATTAGGGGAGAGTGCTATTTAGCTAATTGACTTATCAGCTAGGGATGCTAGATTTTCTATGCTGTTTCTCCAACCCTCTTATGTACACATATTGCCATATGATTATTAATGCTCAGTTTTCATGCAGCTTAATATTTGGAGCTACTCTAGCCGGAAGCTTTTGCATTCTATAGAGACGGGGCATTCTGCAAACATATTCTGTACAAAGTTTGTGCCTGAAACCTCTGATGAGCTTGTAGTCTCTGGAGCTGGAGATGCAGAAGTATCTTTCTAATCAGTTTATAAGTTTATAGGTTGATGCTGTATGTGTGCTGTCAGATATCATTGGTGAATTGCACTTACTGATTCTTTTGCAGGTGCGGTTATTTAATTTGTCTCGCTTAAGTGGGAGAGGATCAGATGATAATGTTATTCCTCCATCTGCCCTGTATCAGTGTCACACTAGAAGAGTAAAAAAATTAGCTGTAAGAATTTTGTTTAAAATCATTGTAAAGAGAGTTAGTTTGCTGCTATTGTTAACATGCTTAAATAGAATCATAAGTGTGTGATTTTTTATTGTGGTAAATCTTAACAGTCATTTAGTTGCTTTTGCTTCTAATAATGTCTACCAGCCCTTTTTTGGTCGCAGGTTGAAGTTGGAAACCCCAATGTGGTGTGGAGTGCTAGTGAAGATGGAACTTTGAGACAGCATGATTTTCGAGAGGGAACATCTTGTCCTCCAGCTGGATCTTCTCGTCAAGAATGTCGCAATGTTCTAGTAAGTGGCATATACAATTGTATCTTTTTTCCCATTCATCTTTTATCATTGAATGCATTCTGAAATTTCCAATTGCCTTTGTTGACAAATGAGTTATCCAGTGGCATTTAAAATATTTCCTAGCAGCATATTGCATGGTTATTGGCACATGCTTGCTATAGAGCTTGGCTTCCATATGCTTGTCAGGTGTTGGCTTGATGCTATTGACTTTGCGTAATTGTTCCTTTTAGATGTACATATGGCATTGCTTTTCTTGTCCACATATTGATATTTAGGGTGGAAGAAATATTACATGTTAGTTGTCAGCCATTAAGACACCGTAAATGAAAAGGACACGTATAATCCTTCCTGTATAAGACCTTAGAAACTATGTGCGTATTTAACGAATAATTTTCTCTTGATTGTGACCTAAACCCAATTTGCCTTTCGTCGAAGTGTACTAGTTCTAACAATTGAAATCTATAATTCTATGAATTTTTGCTTCTTTATGTTCAAGTGGTTACACAACTCAATGTTTTTACTTCTGTCATGGTACTCTGAAAAGTATCTCAAATATTGCAGATTTATTTTTCTTGCGGAAGTTTACATGGAAACCCTAATATGAGAGGGATCTCATGGAACCAACATGAGTGAGAGACCTTACGTTCGAGACAGTAGGCCGTTGTCCACATTGTAGTTGCCTTTGGCTATATTTACATATTGGCACAGGAAATATACTTTCTAGTTTTCTTAACTTATGAATCTTTTGCATTTCTGACTCTGAGGTGCTTTCTGTTTGAATTGTCCCCTCCAGCTGAATTCCTTGGAAATCATTGTTTTTCTCATTTAATACATAATGGCAGCTTGACTTGCGGTGTGGAGCAAAGAGGTCACTTTCGGATCCTCCTAAACAAATTCTTGCTCTAAAATCTTGCGATATCAGTTCCACTAGACCTCATTTGCTCCTTGTTGGTGGGAGGTACTTTATTGTTGATTAATACTATTTGCTTAAGATCTCTCCCTCCTTCCCCCTCTCCCCAACAAACATACTCTGTTCCTACAGATCTCTGATTCCTGAATGTTTGCAGCGATTCATTTGCACGTTTATATGATAGAAGGATGCTGCCACCACTGTCCTCTTGTCAGAATAGGATGTCACCACCTCCTTGTGTTAACTATTTCTGCCCGATGCATCTCTCTGAGCGAGTGAGTTCAGAAGTTCCTAATGACTACTATTGCACCATATTATTATTACTCCTAGTTCTTATTTAATTGCTGCACTGATATAATATTATTTTGGGTAAATATATTAGAAGTCCTTGGGTCAACGCGCCAAAATTAAATTCTCCCTAAGTTTTTTTTTTTTCCGAAAATTTGCTCCCTGGGTCAATCGAAATGCCAAGAAAATTCCTACTGTCAAAATTTTTTAACTGCCGTTAGATTGGTTAAAACACACCGTTTTACCATGTCAGCATAATAATTTTTTTATTAATTCAATTTAAAATTTTAAAAATAAAAAAATTGAAGGGGTGGCTGGAAGCCATCCCAAGGGTGGTTTGCCACCCTCGGGGTGACTTCTGACCACCCCCAAGGGGTTTGCCCCAAACCACCTAGGGGTGGCTCGCGGCCACCCCATCACTTAATTTATCTTTTATTTTTTTCTTCTTTTCTATTGCTTATGATACATCTTTTGATCATGTTTCATATGTAAGCTAGCATACTTAGATCCACACAAGAAGCATAATTATAGAAGTATGATCTTTGTTCTCTCTCTCTCTCTCTCTCTCCTTTTTTCCAGGGGCGTACAAGCGTGCACCTCACTCATGTTACATTTAGTCCAATGGGAGAAGAGGTTCTCCTTAGTTATAGTGGAGAGCATGTGTACCTGATGGATGTAAATAATGGTATGTTTATTCTCCCAAAATCCTTCACTCCTATGCAATTGAATTGCCTTCAACAAAAGGGTACCTGTACCCAAAACGTACACAAGTAGGTAGGTAGAGAATATCTAAGGGCACGAGACATCTCATTTGATTAAGATATAGTAATGCCTTTACGATACTTGGTTGTTTCATTTGGGGCTATTGACTAATGAATGTGGGGATAAAAACAGTTTTGACTGAAGAATCATGTGTTTAGTTTCTTCACCACATGCCTTGTTGATATACTGTAATGCACATGCATTGTAATTGGTTCTTAGGAGATGCCTTTGATCATTAATTCCTAAGAAATTTAGTTATGTGCAAGAACTCAAAAGCTTCTTGTGTTAGACCTCAAAAGCTTCAACTTGATTACCTCTTTGGTTTGATAAGGCACCAGAATAATTTGAATTTTTGAAACAGTTGACAACCTCAGTTTTCACTTTGTAAAAAATTTATTTTCCAATGCAAGAACAATTCATTTGCAAACTTCATGACTACATCTCCATATTGCTTTCTTGAATCGAGGTTTTTATTTATTGATTTATTCCTTCTCCAAGAGATTGTGGGATATTTGTCATTCTTTAGTAGTAGTAGTAGTTCTAGCAATCTTTCTGTGTATGATCTTTCTCCTTTTAAAATGAATTTATTCTTTCTTATCCAAAAGAAAGGGGGGGGGGGGGGGGGGGGGGGGCGAGGAAGGGAGATTGTTGGATATACATGCATACTTTTCAATGTTTGTTAAGCTTCCTTAGTGGGTACAGTTATAGGCATTAGAGATGAAACTTACTGGCTCTAAACCTCTAATTGCTGGCTGTTATGAATTTCCTAAAAGATTTTCAGTTTAGTACTTCTTTTTGAAGGTCATAATGATAATGTGATTGAATCTGTTGTTGATGTGAAATGGGTATCATTTTCAGGTTGACTAACCCGCTAGCATGAGTTTTGGTTTAAGATCTAAATATATTGTAGTTTAGACATGCAAAATAATCCAGTTGTATCACTATAGTTTTTGTATCTTCATTTTGCTTATTAGTCGATATTCATGTTATTTGGTACAGTTAGATTAGCAAAGTTGTTAAGCTGATATGCTCAAGTTTTTGAAATTCATAGCTAGCAGGAGCGCTATGCAATATACTTCAGGAGATGTTTCAAAGCTGATGAGCTTCACGCCTATTCTCAATGGGGCAGAATTGCAGTCACCAGTGTCCAATATCCTCCCAAGCTGTCATACTAGAAAAGGCAATGTTGCCACAACGGTATGCATCTTTGCTTATTTAGGTATTCTTTGGTAACCATGTCTCTGTTATTGGTGTAGATTTGTTTTTAATAAATGGTTGTCTGATAATTTCCAAAACATGTTTTGGCTTGTCTGACATAGTTGTTACAGCTTGAAAAGCGCAGGAAACTAATTAAAATTGCGGAAAAATCCTTAGAGGAGGCAACAAATTGCTTCTATGGAATTGAGGCTTGCAATGAGATTTTGGATGGATGTTGTCGTGACATTGAGCCCAAGCTAAAGCATGGATGTCTATGTCTACGTGCTGCTTTATTGCTCAAGGTTTTCTAACAAGTTACTTGGTTGGAAGTTCAGACTCATTCATTTGATATTTATCTGTGTATTATTTTTTTCTTATTTTTCCCTTTCCAGCGGAAGTGGAAAAATGATGCTCATATGGCTATAAGAGATTGCTACAATGCCCAGAGAATTGATAATTCCTCGTTTCGAGCACTTTGCCATATGTCTGAAGCTCTATCGCAGGTGATTTTGAGGCACTTACTGCAATTGAGCATATGATCACAGCATAATTGTCACTAGGTGCCCAAGCAACTCCAGCTGACTTGATTGTGTGCCTCTTTGGTTTGGTTGCCCAGATTGGCCACAGTTCGTCAAATCCCATTTCTAGGCCTTACTTCCTATCAGATTTTTTAACTTATCTCATAAATGACTACAGTTAAAAGTAGGTTTCTTTCAGTTAACCAAGCAGGATGAGTCAAGATTATTATGAGTGAGGTCCTTGTAATGCTAGGTGATGCATAGCAAATTGTATGCAAGCTTCTGATGTCACATTTATCCAATATATGGTGCTCATAATTTGTATAGTATAGAGCTTGCAACTACACAATATTCTTCTGGTCTAGGTGCTTTCACAGAATGCGATGGAAACTTAGTTGTGTGTATTATGCTGCACTGGGAACTGTGAGAAAACCCTTATCGTCTAGGCATGCGAATTTGATTACTGAATCTGCCCCTCCAGTCAGGCATTATTATTAGTTCCTAATTCTTATTTCTTGCAGTTAGGCAAACATAAAGACGCACTAGACTTCGCCATTGCAGCCCAATATTTGGCCCCGTCAAATTCTAAAGTGGCAGAAAGAGTGGAGAATGTCAAAAAAGATCTTGCTGCAGGTTTATGTCTATGCCCTTCTACGTTTATTATTGCACTAATTGGTGCATACCATTTGTCAATTGTTGGTGTAAACTGCAGTTTATACTGGCACCATCATAGTTCTGGAATTTAACTTCTTATTATGCTAGTTTATCACTTTACCTCTGTTGTCTAATGCCATAAGGGGGCAGTGATCTTATCTCTATTGCTTAATGAGTATGTGACTTAATCTGATTTTCTTTTTTATTGCCATTAAATGGAAAAAGATTTCCTTTTCGTTTATGCAGAGGTTGTGTGGTAACATAAACTTGTACCTCACCGCATAGGGGGCAAAGCAAGAGATGCAATCTGCCCTAACAATGCCATAACTTGTTATTAAAAAAAAAAAAAAAACTGAACAAGGCATAACTTGTCAGCAGCTTCTCCTTTTTTAATCAGAAGGGGCTAATAAATTTCGAAATATTATATGGATCAAAGTCTTCTATTTTCTGTAGCCTAAGATTTTTGAAATGAAAGATCTTCCCTTTGGATTGATCGCACGATCATAGGCCTCCTGTCCATTATTTAACTATCAAATATGGGACATAGATTGCTGATGGCAGCAAAGTTTTGTTTCAAAGCAATTCTGTCATCTTGTATAGCAGCACTATATTCTTATTTTTTGGAAGTGAGGCGAGTTGCCTGCTTTAAGCAAACTCTAATGTTATTAGCATTGTATCACAGATTTCAATTTTTAGGCAACAAAGAGGGACTTAGCATTTGTGAATTGGTAGAAGTAGTTTTGAGATTTGATTGAAAAGGCTTTTGGATAAGGATTAATATGTATCATTTGCATGGTTTCCTTTCACTTCTGACTTTGCACATTCAGTTTTCTCTGCACTAGGAACTTTTCATATGAGATAAAAGAAGATATTCTTTGGAAGGTGGAATTTAGCATGTGTAATCTAGTGCAAGATAGATTTGCCAGCTATCATCACTGCGTGAACAGGTCTAGGAGGATAGTGTCATGCTTGTAATGGTTATGACATGTTATATTATGAATATGGAAATGCTTGCCTAGAAACTTGGCCACCACATTTTATATTTTGTATATGCAAAAACCCATGTTCAATTTAGCCCTTGGAAAGTGTTTCTGTACTGTACTATTTAGGCAGAGTACCATCACCCTGCAACCTGGGAGGTACCAAATAAATGAGTACCCAAGTCAATGTGAATACGAATGATTTTTTGTGAGAGACCACGTCATACAATATCTTTTTGTTTTATTTTTAATTTCATGGCATTATGTAAATCTAACAGCATGATTGCATGACTAGTTGAAGCTGAAAAAAATAATAAAGCAAATGATGGAGTGCCAAGGTCTGAATTGAGAGGTGGAAAAATACTCTCATTAAGTGATATACTCTACCGATCAGAGGCTAATAGTGATGCTTCGCAAGACGGACCAAGATCTGAAAGAGAAGATTCTGATTACGATGAGGAAGTGGAGTTGGACTTTGAAACTTCAATATCTGGCGATGAAGGCCATGACGTTGAATCAAACATTCTTCATGGGAGTTTAAATGTGAGATTTCATCGAAGGGGTGATTCACCAAGAGAAAGTGCTGGCGCAAATGGAACATGTGGATCACCTTCTTCATCATCACAAAATGACAGGATATCTTATCAGGTTCACTTCCATGTTTTTTTTATATACATTCAATTGTTTCTAGATTTGCCTTTCATAAATGTTATGTTTTGCTTAATATCTCACCTTTATAATTGGATCAACCATTTCAATTGCCAATTAACGGGAACCTACAGGTGTAGTAAATAGGTAGCCCCAAATTTTAAATCTTTTTGTTCTCTTTATATGTTATGGATCTTCCCATTCATCTAGCTTTGGCTATTTATGTCATGCTTCTGTTGCTGCAGCCTGAGCCAGTAATTGATATGAAGCAGAGATACGTTGGTCACTGTAATGTTGGAACTGACATAAAACAGGCCAGTTTTCTTGGCCAGAAAGGTACTTTTCTTCAGTACTGGTCTTTATTATCATTGGATCATCCTATGCAAGTTACGATTGCACTGATGTTTAATTTCAAATGCTAATGATTTTTGGAAACTTCTTTTATTCAGTACTTGTTTCACCATATATCGGTCTCACAAAAAGATCAACAGTAACATTCTCTCCCACATGTAGACTTGCCAGATAACACTGGACCAAATCTGGCCCTTGCCACTTGTGGGATAGAGATATTAACAAAAGACAGGACAACGACTTCATAGAATCAGGAAACATTACCATTTGGTGTTAATAACCAGATAGAAAATGTAAAAGATTGTGAGAATACAACCATAGAGTGGTTGGCGTCTTGGTATGTATTTTAGTACAAATGTAAAAACTACAAGATTACCACTAAGAGTTGTACCTTTCAGATATTGATCCTTGTTTAATGTTAATTACTGATTATCTTGGTTGTAACCTGTGAGTCATGCATCTTTCAGGTTCAATGAATGAGTTTGAGTCCACAGGCAATATAATGTAGTAATAGCTCCCTTATATGACAATGTTTCTATGATGATTTATAGGTGAGTATGTTGCAAGTGGAAGTGATGATGGGAGATGGTTTATCTGGGAAAAGAAAACCGGTAGACTGATAAAAATGCTTCTTGGAGATGATGCTGGTAGTGTTTTCTTGACTACAAGCTGAATGGGATTAGTTACTGACTGTAGTAGTCTCTTAATTAATTGTATTTTTTTCTTTCTTTTTTTTCATGTCCTTCCATAGTTGTGAACTGCGTCCAGTGCCATCCATTTGATTCTGTTGTGGCAACTAGTGGGATTGACAACACGATAAAGGTGAGGGTGATTAGAAGTAGTCTATATGGTAGAGCAGACAAGGATAATTTCTGAATTTTGGTGGTGTTGTTCTAGATATGGACTCCAAGTGCTCCTGTTCCATCAATTGTAGCAGGTGGAGCAGAACGACCAGAAACTGCTGATGTGCTGGTCACCATGGAAAACAATCAACGCAAATTATGCCGTAATCGTGAAGCTTTCCTGTAAGGCGTCTGGAGTCATTTCCACCTGATATTTTAGTAGATCATTATTCTGATGGTTTATCTACATACTTTATTGGCTAGTACATTATTATGGAAATAGCTGGTCCTACTTATGTCAGTGAGTTTCCTTTCTCGCTAGCCTCTTAGCATGTGGGTTTGCCCCATGTCAGAGTTTCTCTGCCCCAAGAAAAATAAGATAGGGCTAGGATTGCGTTGGTTAAGAAATATGATTAAACAAATGTTTTTTAATACTCAAATTATGTCATCGACCTGTTCATTTAAATGCTTGGTTTAATTGTGCAATTATTCAGGTAAAGGGATTTTTGGGAATAAAAGTGAAAAATGTTGTCCATTGGTTTGTTCTCTTTCTTAGTACAAAGAGTGGTAAAGGAAAAACAACTCAAAACCCAAAACTCACTCCCACACAATAGAAAATTTTGACAAAAGAGAAATCTCTCTAATTCTCTCATTGCCTTGCGGCACTCCAAAATTGTGAGCAGTTTGTGCGGCTCGCGGCTGTCTCCTTTCTCTTTTTTCTCTCTCATGCTCATTTACTTCACAAAAGACCGGATAGAATGATTTTATTTTTAAAGTCTGAGGTAAGACAAAACAATGCATATCTTGAAGCCCTTTGTTATTTCTCGATCCCCTCTGTTATTTCTCAATCGCACTCTTATTTGTGGGAATCACTCTCTTCAATATCCCCATTCCCTTTACTATATACACACATAGATACCCATTTTTCGAATTGAGAGAGGAGAGACCAGATAATAAAATGACCTTTCCTAGCCATCAAACTTTAAGCCGTACCTTGTTGCGGAGATATATTTTTCAAAATAATAGTTAATAAAAATAACAAACGACTGTTTTGAAAAGGGAAAGAGAATTTCAAAAGTTTGATGTTGTAAAGTGATGTTTCTTATATAGTTTTTGAGATATTTTTGTAGTTTGTCTTTCACCAAGGAATAGAATTAGTTTTTTCTCTTGAATGGAATGCATTATATCAATATCTTTAAAAAAAAACTAAACTCAATTTTAATGGCTATGTTTGCCACATATTTTATTCTTGTTTTTTGTATTCATTTTGAATTTCTCACTCTTCTCAAATACATTACTAAACAACACAAAACACTTTTTATAAAAAAATTGTATACCTTGTTCTAGGAATATTTTGACAAATTAAAAAATAAAAAGGATTAGAGTGGTTAAATGGCCACCCCTATCTAGACGAGGTGGCTGTGCAGCCACCCTTGTCCTAGTCAGAGGTGGCCGTACACCAAGACGGGTGGTTGCACAGCTATCCTTCTTTTCCACTAAGGGTGGTCACACAACCTTTTTTTTCAAAAAAAAAAATAAAATAAGGAGTTGGCTTTGCATTTGTTATTTTTGTACTCACCTAAAAAACTTTGTTTTATTTTACTCTATAGGAAAAATGTTTTTCAATGTGGATCCCACTAGAATACACTTCAGAAAACAATTCTCACCTTATGTCACATCAAAACACTTACCCAAATACATTAACATTGCCTGCATTGATCCGGGGTTTAGTGAATGATCGTTTTCCTCATACCCAAACGGGGCAGAGAGAGGGGGTGATTTTGGGCTGAAAACTTACCTGTTAAAAAGAAGAAAACGATTTGGGGTTTAGTTTTGAAGGTGCAGACTAGCATGCATGTCACATAAAAGTGTAAGCAAGCATGTAAACATCAAACCATGTTTGTGATAAAAGATTATATCTTCTGTTAATGTCATTATCTTGTCATGATTTCTTACTTACTATGGCTACATTCACCTGGGAGGATTACCATGTTAATGTGCAGGCCTTTCGAAATTCTTGAGCGATTTCGAATGCATGAGTTTAATGAAGGTACATTTCATCCGTTTGAGTGTACTCAGAGCTAATCAGGTTCCTTACTGCAGCATGCGTGTAAGTTAAGAACTCTCTATATTCTTTTATATGTTGTGTGTGTTTACTAGTACTTCGTCTCTGAAAATTTACAAAAGAAAGAAAAATATACTTGTATTCTCCTAAGGAGAAATCTGGGGATTGTTTTTGTAGTTACCAATTTAGCAAATAGTGAATCTTGAGGTATAAGGTGTAATACAAAATTTCCACAAATTTATTTGCTCCGTGTGACAAGTAAATTTTGACTTTGAAGTATGAAACTTCTAATATGCAGTGCTTACTTTGAAGTATGAAACTTCTAATATGCAGTACTTTTATGTTTTTCATTACTTGTATATAAGCTCCTTAAATTCAACAAATCTGTGGGTAGGGTGTGAGATCATGATGCTGAAGCATCAAGCATCAGGCTGATGTACGTTACATACACATTCTGGGCCTGGGGAGCTTTGAATTTGGTTTGTAGAATTGTAAACAAGAACGTTATATTCCAGAGCCTGATTGATTTATACTTTTGTACCATTACAGATACTGCCTGTCTAAGTGTAAATTGAGTGGTGGAGTTCCTTCATTATGCAAAAGGCGCGAAAGGGGAGAAACAAGCAACCATGTCGTTGTTAATAGGAAATTAGTTGACACTGTGAAGTCCTTTGGCGTCCTGCAATAATAAATTTATGATTAAATGAGGACAGCTGTGATGATGTGGTTAGCCCTAGAGCGCTTTTTGTTAGTATCACATAAATATATATATTTTCAATTTTTTGTTCATTCTATTTGGTAAAATATATCTGAAATTTTCTTGTATAGTTGAACCTTTTGTTTTAGTTTTTTTTTGTTGGTGTACAGAGTATAACTGCACAATACTCCCCATTCGTGTTTTGTTGTCAATATTTTTTATTTAATTTTTTTTTATCATGGTGCAATTGCCAGCTGCAATCATTTAATCATTACTATCATAAGGGTGTTCCTCATGGTTCTTGCTTAAATTCTGTACTGTTGCATTTTGAATTCTACAATTCACTTCTTCTCTATGGTCAGAAGAAGTTTGAATAATGAGCTCCTGATGATTGCTTTTTATTTGATCTCCCTATCTTCCATCTCTACTTATGCTGCTACAACAAAACTTATGGCATGGCATCATTTAGTCTCTATTTCATGTAGATAGTGGTTGGAAATTTTCATTTTTATAAAAGCCCTAGAAGGGTGATGTTGCTATGTCTAAAGATAGCCATGTTGCAGTTTCAAGTGCCAACTGCTAAAAGAGAATTGAGGGCGGCGTGATGTCTTCGCTGGATCTTCCGGTTGCGCTCACATTATTTATGTTGATGTCTTATAGTTCATCTAATGCACGTGAATAATTCAATTCATGCATCCTATTAGAAAAGAAGAGAGTTGGATTGAGATCTTTAGCAATTTTTTGCTCAAATGGTTGGCAATTTGGGTAGCACATGGTGGGAGAATGTATATGATACCTGCATGTTTAAATAAAAGTGTGAGTTGTTCAGCTACTTGGGTTAGTGAGTTTTATGTGAACTCTCTCATATGTGCAATGCAAAATGTTCTTTTACAGAATCTTGCGCACAACTGCGTGGACATTATTCCCGGAGGTTGTTGTGAGAGACACAATCTGAAGGGAAGAACAATTTTTTTCCTGTTTTGTAGGCGATGGGAATGATTAGGAAGCTTCGCACACGTGCTTGGTTGAGGACAGTTCTGGATGTTGGGGGAGCATCCTCTGAGATGTCCATGTTATTCGGAAGAAAGGGAACATGTAGAAGCACATGGATCACATGACAAAAACCGACCGTGTCTGTGTTGGTCTTTATTTGCTCAGCGAAAAAAAAAAATTTCAAATTCAATTCAAAAGAACTTAGTGATAGATGTCTTTCTATACCTTGCAATCTCTCCTTTTCTTCCAGAGACGGTTACTTTTATATTTCCAGCAATTATCCGCACATGTGACATCTTTAATTGTCTTCTTGAGAAATCTCATGACGTTACCTATTTCAGGTGATGCTATATATATAATAAAAATGAAAGATAAGATAAGATAATAGGCATTGTCATTTATAGCATGAATTTGATATGAACCTACGGGCCAAATTAATCACAAGCTGTACTAGACTATACAAGATTATTAATTCCATTATAATGGTCTATGGCAAAGTTTGGACTCGAAATTCAAAAGATGCCACTTCTGTCTATATTGCAGTTAGTTCGGTCTGACAAGTTATATTATATTTGGTTTCGTCACATTTGAAAAGTCTTGTTTCATGGTATTATGCAGTGTCAAACAATCGGGATTGTTAGATTGTGTTTTCTTGACCATAAATTTAGTTTATGGCGATATATTAAGAGCATTCTAAGTATGGGAGAGATATAAATTAGTTAGGGAGGGCCGGAGGGGGAAAGAAAAGCCTAACAATTCTAATAGTTAAGCGGGAGTATATACTTAGCACCCAATGCTAGAAGGGGAAAAAGACTAGCAAATTTACTGGTTGAAGTTTGTGATCTAAAATAGCAAAGTTAATGACTAAGATGACTACTCAATGTTTTTTTGTTTTTTGTTTTTTTAAAAAAATAAAATAAAATAAAATAAAAAATTATTTATTGAATGACTTGTTATTGCTGATCTCTTAATGAATGGAGATTAGATGCACTTAACTATCCGTATTGCATGCATGCAATATGAGTAGTTCATAGCACTCGATATAAATCACCTCTTAATAAGCAATTCGAGCTGTTCGTAACACTCGATCTAAATAACTTTTAGCTAAGCATAAGCATAGGAAGCAAAATTCAAGGTTTTTTTTCTTTTCTTTTCTTTTCTTTTTTTCTTTTCATATTATGAAATGTGATTTATACGTAATCAATATGGTTTGAGCTGATACTTTGTGTTGCATTGATTTTTTACTTAAAAATAAATAATGACAGTAAAAGAAAAAAAGATTGATGTTTATGAATTATGAATGTTTACTCCTCCTCTATATAGTCAATCAATCATGATGGGTTAAGTATGGTAATCATAAATCAATATAACTTGAGTTATGGAAGAAGGAAAGAGGCATACCTAATACCTAAATAGTCAATGCCTACTTTTCAGGCAAGATGTCACAATCCCATTTCTCAATCTCTGCCTGATTAGCAAGCAATTAGGGTCCAATTATAAATTAATTCCTCATTTCCTATTCACAAAAAAGCACCGGAACTTTCCTACCTACCCTCCTCCCCTTCTATCCACCCAACTCTTTTAATTAGATGATGCCTCTCTTTCAAACAAGGGAGACTCCGGATACACACGAGAAATTGTGATAAATATATATTGAGAAATGTTTGGCTATTTTAATCTTACGTGGTATAACCTATTTTAAAATTAATAAATTTCTGAAAAATAGGTTATGCCACCTAAGATAAAAATGACCAAAAATAAAATTTTTAATAATGTCAAGCATTTCTCATATATATTAATTACTTTTAAAATTGTGTAAATCCAGTAAATGTGGTGATTTCCGCTTCAAATTAGGCTCCTTTAAAATATATATATATATATATATATATATATATATATATATATATAAGCATCTACTATTCTCCTAGCGTCAATAAAGGCTTGACTTGGAAAGAAGTGTAATCAGTCACTCTACCTCAGATTCTTTTACGACAGCAATTAACAGTCTAAATTAATAATAATTAACAGTGTAAATTATTAAAAAAAATTAATATAAATAATTTTCACATAATTAAAGTGGTCAAATTGTCGTGGTACCCGTTGTGTTTGATCTGGCAACATTATTAAATTATTTTCTTACGTTTGACGCACGGCGACTAGAAAATGATACCGAAGTAGTTTATTTAACGCGACGCAATAAACACCGTCAAACGTGTTTCTGGAGTCGGCCTATCTTTTCTCCCCCCATCCATCGGCGCTCTATATCTCTCTCTCTTTCTCTCTATCTATCTATCTATCTATCTCCATGAAAGAAGCGCTATGACAACAAGCAAGGAGACGATTGCATCGTCACTGCAGGCAGGGCTCGAGTGTTGCATGTGCGGGGATTATGGCTTCTCCTACGAGCTTTTCCAATGCAAAGTTTGCCAATTCAGATCGCAGCACAGGTACCCAACATAAACTTGATTGGGATTTTGATTTTGATTTGATTTGATTGGTCTTTGCTCTGAACAATTCAATCTCACAGGTACTGTAGCAATCTCTATCCAAGGGCAGAGACTTACCGGATTTGCAATTGGTGTCTGACTCAGAAGGACGACGCCAAAGAAAAGTCACAAAATTCTTCCAATTCTTCATCATCCAACAAGAACCCAGCAGAAGACGACACCAAC
The DNA here is from genome assembly GCF_965113065.1 of Corylus avellana. Lineage (NCBI taxonomy): Eukaryota > Viridiplantae > Streptophyta > Magnoliopsida > Fagales > Betulaceae > Corylus > Corylus avellana. Next base: position 18,838,401 of record NC_142498.1, read on the forward strand.
AACAACATAAGGAACCGTAAAAACGGCGATCTTGGGAATCTAAAGGGTCAAAGAGGCACTACTCTGCAGTTGAAACTCAATGGCCCCATCAAGAAACAGAGATCGCCGGATGGATCGCCATCGCCATCGCCATCGCCATCGCCGTCGCCGTCGGCCCGAAAGAGGATCCTCACGAATGCTCGAATGGAGGAGAAGCTCAGGCGAACAAGGTCAGAGGAGATATCAAACAGAATTGGAGCGGCGAGGCCGTTGTTCAGGAATAAGGCCAGAAGGTATAAGCTTTTGGATGAGGTTTCAAGCTAATTATCAATCAGAAAAAAAAAATAATAATAATAATAATTAATCCTTTTCTTTTCTCTTTTTTGTAACAGTATAATGTACAGTACAGAAAACCCAGATGAGTATATCGCTCATATCATATGGTTTTATAATTTGCTGCAAAAATCTTGGATTATTACCGAATAAAATACCAATAATCAGTACTTATCACGTTTCTTGACTTTCTTTACCCACAAAGTCTTGGTAAAATTGACGGCATTCGTTTCTTGAATTCTTCCCGAGTACGATTTTTGGCATTTTCTCCTTTCCTTGTCATCGTCATCACTATATATGTACACAACTGCTGAAACATCCGGTTTACTGATGCAGTTTATGTTTTAGAAAATCGTTAAATTGGCTCGAGAAAAGAGAGAGAGAGAGAGAGAACCTTAAATAACAATGGTTTGGTTGGTTATGGTTGAGGTCAACTGCTACCTTTGTATTCATAAAAAAAATAAAAATAAAAGGAAAATAAAAAATGGAAAAGAAGTCCTACCTTTGTTTCAGAGTCACATGAATGAGATAATTATATATTCGAAAATTATTGTGCTACAAGAGAACATGTCCTACTTTTTCGATAGACTGCAAAATGTCTTGGATTCCCTGCAAAGTTTTAGAAAGCTAGTGGTAATATGTGCTAACATGATCGGTAAAGAAATAAAGAAAGTCTAAACATCATTATTCTGTTATTTTTTTATTTTATTTTATTTTATTTTAAAAAAAAATTAGTTATTAGATTTGTAAAACTTATATTTTGGTGAAGATATGGATCCTACAAAATACAAATTCAACGGTGGATAAAAGACACAGAATGACAAATGACACGTATATGCTTCTTAAATTGTAGCATAATCTACTTGGCATAATTCAGGCGAATACGCAGGGGAAGTAGCGGAACAGCAATTCGTCGGTTGTAAAGATTTCACGAACAAGGGATTCAAAAGAATTGTAGGGTTAGGGTTTGGGGGAAATAGGGAAGTAGCGGAAGAGCCAGAATTCGATCCCATCTGTGGTGCAGAGGCGTAAGGCTCTGCATGGGTATTGAACGAGCGAAGGCGTAACCAAACGCGCTAAGGAGAGGATCTGCTGATACTCCACCATTTGGGAAGAAGTGAAGGGGTGTAAATAAGCCGAGCTTAAGTGAGCTTCCCTTATTCAAGCTTGACTCGTTTAAATTTTACTCGAGCTCGAGCTCAAGGGTGAATTAAAAAAATCGAGCTCGAGTTCATAATAAGTCGAGCCGAGCCAACTCACGAGTTGGCTCTTATATCTTATTTTTTATTTATTTATTTTTTTTTAAAAAAAATTAACTTAAAATACTTTTAAACGGCTTAAGAAGCCAGCTTGCATATGAGCATTTGCTAAGCCTAGCTAGTCGAGTATGGAGCCTAAGTCAATACAGCAAGACACTTGGTTTCAAAGAGAGAATATGCATCCTTTTATAGATAAGCAAACTTAGGGATTTGTGTCTTCCTAGCAATGTAAGACAAGTTAACATGTTATATTCAGACTACATTGGGACAACGTCCCTGCAAAAAAAATATTTTTTTAACGCCTCTCTCTCAATATCCCTTACCAGTCATAGCGCATCTTCCACTTGAACTCTCATTTCCCACTCTGTCACTCTCGCTCACCAAACAGGTAGTGATAATATTTGAGTCTGTTTGATTCTTCAATAATTTCTGTCTTTCGCAATCTCCCTCAATAGTTTCTGCTTGATTCTTCTTCATTTCGTTTTGGTCTGCTCTAATTGAATTATAGTCTTTTTAATGATTGCTCTCTCTCTCTTTGATCACGAAGGGTGTAGAATTTTTCATTTTATAACGTTTAAATATAAATGCAATTTTAAGATTTTAATAATTATGAGATTTATAATTAATTATGTGTTATATATATATATACACATGAGCTTACTCATAAGTCTAACCGAACCAAACTTGTTTTGTTTAATATTCGAGTTAGAATTTATGTTCACCAAACATTTCATTTAATAATCGAGTCGAGAAAGAGTCGAGATTATACGAGCCGATCTCGAACTCGCTCGCAAGCGGCTTGCTCACTTAACACCCGTGAAGAATTGAAGAAGGGGAGCTTGGCGCTGGAGGGATGTGCGTAGGCGGTTATGTATGGCGGCTTCTAGGGTTTTCAGAGATGGCGGCAAACGGAAGGAAAAGGCGTGAAGTATAGAAGCTTGCATTGAGTAGGATCCAAGGAACACGTGGAGAAATATCAGAGGAGCTACTTTGAGTGGAGGATAGCTGGATGCAGTGGATAACAGCCGGAAAGGCAATAAGTAGTACTGTGCGTTTACTTAAATAAAGACACAGCTGGGCTTTTGTTAGAAAACTGGTTAACTGGCAATGTGCGTTATATTGGGCTGGGATCGTTGGGCTATTAGAAATCTGTTAGTGGGAAAAACAGATTTGGGCTTTATATAATCAGCTAATAGGCCTTTGTAGGGAGATTGGACCGGGTGCTGCGCCTTGTTGGGCTGAGAAAGTTTGGGCTTAAGCTAAGGCCCGCTGGGAGAATCAAAGAGAAGGGTCTTCAGCATATCAATTTTGTTTGGCTACAGCCTGCGAGTAATTCTACAAGTTCTTCTTATGTTCTTCTTGAGTCTATCCAAAAATGATATGGCTATTAAATTCACCATTTGATCAAAATCTAATAATGATCGATCACAAGTTCAATGATGAATTTAATAACCACATCATTCTTGAAAGAACTCAAAAGCGACACAATAGAGACTTGTAGCATTACTCGCAGCCTGCAAGAGAGAAAACGACATTTTCCATTGAAATCAGCTTATAGATTGGATCAACAACAAAGTCGTTTCACCAATTAAAGCCCCATTAACTAAAAAGCAGTTGAAATCCTTGTAGGAAACCAAAATCTACAAGAGACTTAAAGCTTTTTATTTAAGAGATCACTTGCTGTATTCTTCTTATCAACCCTAGCGACCACAACTTTAATTGCAATTTCTCTTAGCCCATCAAGTTAATACATTTTCTCCCAAATGGCCATAAAGGATAATTGGATTAAGCTTACAGTAAATCCTAGCATCATTGTAGTACTATGTTACTATTTACACTGGTTAACAACCGACGTGACATACTTTAAGTAGTTTATGACGTTAACCACTTTAAACATATACAATCCACTATGATATATTCAATTTATATTCTTGGTACAATAACTCATTTGCTCAAGAAAAAAAAAACAAATCAATGCAAAAAGACATGTAAATGGCTCTATACTCATTCCCAAATGACTTGGTTGGTTAAGTTGGAACGGAAATATACCCCATCAAGATTAGGGCAGACATAAAAAACACGTATCTATATTCTAACAAATCTAATCCAACTAAAATTGAAAGTTCCTCTCAGTATGAATGGAAAAAAAATAAGAAGTTTCTTAAATGCGTTCAAACATGCATTACACAAAATAAAGAAATATTGACATTATTTGCGTTCAAGCGAATCAAGCATATAATAAGGGCCGGGTAGACTACTAGGCAAGTGAGGCGCTCGCCTAGGACCCCCGGATTAATAAGGCCAAAAAAAAAAAAAAATTGGCCCAAATTTTTGTTTTAATAATATATATTTTTTAAATTTAAGGCCAAAAAGTTTTTTTTCATAAAAACTTAAGGCCTCTAATTATGATAAGTAAGTAATTTAAAAAAGACCTCAATTTAATAAGAGTGCTGCTACTATACGGTCAAGGCAGAAAACTCATGTTTTTTGCCTTCCACTCAAATGCTGCCACCTCATAGTATTTCAACATACAAAATAAGTTTGGTTTCACAGGATAATAACCCACATCTGCTCAAAAATAAAACAAAAAAACCCAAACGCCAAACTTCACCGAGAAGCTTGGTTTCACGCTGCCCACTCCCCAGCAGAGACGCCGCCACCTCCCGCGAAGCCCACGCCGCCTAGCTTTGCACCGACCAGCCACCCAACTCTGCCCACGCCCAGCTCCACCAAGCCCACGCCGCCAGACTACTCGGACGGTTCACCACCACTGCTCCGCCTGAGGGAATTAGAAAAAATCATTCCTCCGCCTGTGAGTTCTGAGAAATTTTGTGATTACCAACAGTGGGCTGCTGGGCGGTGGGCAGCCGGCTGGACTTTGGATCGACCTGGGCGTGGGTGCAGGGGAACGGCCTGCTGGTCTGGGGAATGGCGTGCTGGGCGGGGGCGGTGGGAACGGACTGCTGGGCGGGAGCGATGGGAACGGCCTGCTGGGCGGTGGGCAGCTCGTGGGCGGTGGGCAGCTCGTGGGCAGTGGGCAACCGGTGGGCAGGGGCTTTTTGTAAGAGACTGGTGGGGTTTTGGGAGAAATTTTGTAACGATGGTTTCATTTTAGGAGCAGGGGGTAGTATATTCTGGTGTGGGTAAGTGCATTTTGTAAGTTAAAACAAGCTTAGTTGTCATCTTCTGGTTGGTGGGCGTAAATTTGGCCATTTACGCCATGACCGAACGGAAGATATACTCGGTCACAATATAATAAGTCCATGGTAAAATAAGACCAATTAACTCAGAAAAACAAATATCCTTATACTTAAAAAGAGTCTATCTACCTAACATCCGAAATTATTTGATATTGAAAGACCATTTTAACCCTACCTAACCATCCACTTTCTTTCTTTTCTTTTTTATTCTCTCTTTTCTTCTCGCAACCGACAGCCTCCCTTCTTATCTTCTTTTTTCTCTTTTCTTAGTTTCACTCAAAACATAACGTGATGGAGAGAGAGAGAGAGCTAGAAGAGAGAAAGGTTTCGCCTAAAGCCCCATAAAACATTGAGCCGGCCCTATATATATATATATATATATATTAATTCATGTACGGCTAATTATACCTGTTTTTATTTTTATCAAATAAAATGCGGCCTCTCACATAAGCATTATTAACCTCTAATTTAGGGCAGTGACCAAACTGGAGAACATTTTGAATATCACATGGACCCCATTGAAGCCCTAAATTCGGAAAGAATTCTCCAGAAGTAGACCAGATTAGGTAGACGGCCCAATCCATCATTTTGATTAACTTAAAGTTGCAATTGCATAATTTCGTGTTGTAAAACCGCCTTAATTTCTGCAATTGTGGACCAACTTCTTTTTAACTTATTTAAAATAAAAATAATGTTACAATTATTAGCATATATACATATATAACAAAAGTATGGGTCTTAACTTAGGATATGTATGATGACAAAGACGTGGATTTCACAACCAATGGACATACATGGATACGAGGATTGAAAAAAAAAAAAAAATGGTCCCATGTGCTGATTCATGCTAATCAATCAACTATTTTTAGTGTTTCTGTCTGTAATGTTTTTGCGAGTTATGTAAAAGAAAAAAAAACTTATTATTGTTATATGCATTCGAATTAGCTTTCATCAGTTCTCAAGAGATAGCTCAATCGGCTGGAGATCACGCCTTATAAAGCGAAAGTCACTAGTTTGAATCCCCCCTCCTCACCTTCTTGTGTAGACATGTCTAAAAAAAAATTAGCTTTCATCATCAAACATTATTATAAAAAGCTTTTAGATGATAAAAGGAATGATGGGGCACGTATATCAACCTTTATAATTATGCCGATTGATAATGATTTGCTCCATATTTTAATCCTTTCTCCAATCTCATCTCTCAACAGATGAACCTAATGGAAAAATAGCTCCGGCTAATTCAATACTTCTTCATGTCTAATATTACTGCTTGCACGTGCTACGTACATAGGATGGGCGTAACGAGCATTTAATGTTTTGGGGAGAGGCAAAACTATAAGATATAAAAATTGTGGGGTCAAATTATAATTTTAAAAAATAAATTAAAGGCACTTTTTAAAATTTTTTGAGAAAATATGGCACCATTTAGTTCCGCCATTGCATTGCATGTAGGAGACTAAGGAGAGATAGGTTCCTTAGATAATTGTCTTTTTTTTTTTTTTCTTTTTTTTTTGACCTGATATAAAGATGAAAGTAATTTTAAGTATTTTATGCTTTGATTTTTTTTTTTTTTTGGGTTACAAATGTGGTCCCTGACATTTTAGAAAATTAGTCGTACTTTTATTTTGTAAAATTTGATATGATTTTAGAGCTACCAAACTTCTAAAAAAAAGTTGTCATTCAGTCGTTAACATCGGAGGGTAAACAAACTCGAATCACTTTGTGACACCTGTCAACTTGATCGCCTCGAAGTTTTACACAAGCTTTTAAAACTTCGAGGTGATCCTGTTAACGGGTAGCACAAAAACATTTGAGTTGTTTGTGTGAGAATGGAGCTACTGAACTTTTAGAAAAAAATAGTGGTTTAATCAGTTTAATGTGCATATGATTATGTAACTAGTCTAATTCTAATTGGAATTGGACTCAAGCCAAATAAACACAATCAAGTTTTTTTTGTAATTTTAACCGAAATTAAACCCAAATCAAAGTAACAGGATCATTGCTTTTGAAATTCTTGATTATAATATAAGATTGAATATCCAAAACAATTTGAAAATGAATTGGGGGGTGGGGGCGGGTTTGGCGATTTCTCAGAGAAAAAGTCAGAAATTAAATTCATACGCGAGTTATTGTTCAAACGTTACCAGAAAGGAAGAGCGACTGTATGCTAGTTTTGAAATATTGCACGCCTATTGCAGATAGGAATCAATTAAGGGAGGTGGGTCGATTTGAAGTTTTGAACCACGCCATTTCTTCGTGCTCCATACCCCATGGCCCCACACGACAGACGTTCCGGAATGAAAATCTATCCCACGTGTCCTACTCTGGTTGCAAATGGAATCAACTAACTTCTTGGACGCATTCGTTGGATCGCAGTTGTTGGGGATGGTCTAAATGGAATGGAAACCTCCACTAACCCATTAATAAATAATTAAATATTATCCATTTTTTATTTATAGCAACTTTATTAACAAACAAAATGGAAGATTGATTGATTTTTTATTAAAGGTGAAAAGTAACACTAGTGTGAGTCATAGTCTAAGGCATGGGGCCCATAAGCAGCACTCAAAGCAGCTCTTTAGACCAGCCCAAGAACCGAGAAAGGGAAAAAGAGAAATTCCTCTCTCAAAGAAGCACGCGTTTGCATGTAAACAACCAATAAAATATTTGGAAACACACGTTCAGATTCGGGGGAAAATTTTTTCAAAGCTTTGATTGTTTTTATATTTCACATCTCGCTCCGAAGCTGTAAAACAGCGATACGACTTTAGAGACCACCCCCCCAAAACCCACCTTTGCAGTAATGGGTTTTCCACCACCTCCTCCACCCCCACAACCACCTTTACCACCTCCTCTTCACGCTTTTTGTCTCTCTTCCATTTTTGTATCTAATTCAAAGCCTCCCTCCTGTTTGTCTCTCGGAGACCCACCTGAATAGCGATCGAGCTAATTAAGCATGGGCTATCTGTCTTGCAATGCAGAGTCCGCCATAGCCACCTGCGATCCTTACAACTGGGATCTCAAGAAGAAAGGAAGAACCAAACCCACTAAGGGAGTTAAGAAAATCAGAGAGTTTTCGTGTGCTGAGCTCGTCGCCGCCACCGGTGGGTTCTCAGCGGAGAGCTTTTTAGGCAAAGGTAGTCATGGAAGTGTCTACAAAGCCGTCCTCGACGACGGAAAGCTTGTCGCCGCCGTCAAGAAGACAAAGCTTCTCCACCCTTCAACAACAACGAGCTTCCAAAGCCACCGTAACAACAACTGCACCAGCCCCTCAGAGAACGAGATTGAGATACTCTCCAGAGTACACCACCCTCGGCTCGTGAATCTCGTAGGCTTCTGTGCCGACTCCAACGACACCAAACTCCTTGTCGTCGAGTACATGCCCAGCGGCTCCCTCTACGACCTATTACACTCGCCCACCAGATCACCCCCCGGTTGGATCCGCCGGGTCCGGTTCGCCGTCCAGATAGCGAAGGCGGTCCAAGCGCTGCACTCGGCCAATCCGCCGGTGATTCACCGAGACATCAAGTCCTCCAACGTCTTGATCGACGAGAAACGGAACGCGAGGCTAGGGGATTTCGGGTTGGCCCTGAGGGGACACGTGGAGGACGTGCGGATCAAGTGCACGCCTCCGGCGGGGACGTTGGGGTACCTCGACCCGGGCTATCTTGCGCCGGGGGATCTCAGCGCCAAGAGCGACGTGTTCAGCTTCGGGATCTTGCTGTTGGAGATCATCAGCGGCAGGCACGCCATCGACGTTAACTACAGCCCTCCCTCCGTGGTCGACTGGGCCGTGCCGTTGATCAAGCACGGCGAATTCGCCGAAATCTGCGACCGCCGAATCGGGTCTCCGGCGGACCCTTCGGTGATCCGGCAGCTCGCGGTGCTCGCCGCCAGGTGCGTCCGATCGAGCGCGACGAAGCGGCCGGCGATGTCGGAGGTGGTGGAGGGTTTAAAAATTATCTCCAAGAACGTCCACGCGCCGCCGATCTGGAACACTCTAAGGCGGCGCGTGAGTCGTGCGGAGGATTCTCGGCCTTTAATGACGTGGGAAGTGTATGACAGGAGTGAAGAAGTCGTTAAGGTTGCGAAAGTTGGAACCATGAGGAATAGGAGAAAAGTATCCAGTGTTCCGGGTGCAGAGTACGGGAGTGAAGCTATTGGTTCGTCGGTTGGTGACCGAATGGTAAGGTCGAAATCGGTTGGTTATTTTCGCGAAACAAAAGTGGGGCCTGATTCAAGTTTCGGCGCTAATCGGTACTTGTTAAGTCGGAGAAAGCCGGGGGTGGCGGTGAAAATGCCAGTGGTGCGGCTGAACAAGTCAAGGTCGATGGGAGTGCTGCACAGTCCACAGCTATTACAGTGCAAGAACAGAGGATTTATGTTTGATTTTGGAGGGAATAATAATCCTCACAGTACTTCAACGGAATTGGATTTCTCCAAGCTGGTGATTAGCTTCGACAACAAGTCTGAAAACGAAACGCTTGAGAAACCATTGTTTTCCATGTAAAACCAACAAGCACTTCAAATTGTTTCAGCAAGAGTAAGGTTGTCTCAATATCATCTGCCCTACAACTGCGTCGTGTCTTGCAGACCAGGTTGGTCCACATGTCGTAGGGTTATATTTTTCCTTCCATTGTTTTTGTTTAATTACCATGTGATGTAAATTGAGATGTGGCCAATTTATATTCACCTCTGATAATTGGAGAAGTTCAATTATTTGCGAGTGTAATTTCATGGTTAAATTGAAAGTCACCTAAAATATGCATTGAATTGCATGCTCATGGGCTTTTTTTACAGCTTTAATTACATATATGTATTTACTTTACGTAAGTGTAATTATGCTACCGGGCCTATCAAGATGAATTATTGGCTTCAGGTCAATTTTTAAATAAATAAATCGGTTAAAAATTACACTTTATAAAACTTGCACCTCTTATAAATAAATAAATGAAAAATTGAAAGAAATTATGGCAGGCGATTGGGTGGTCCAACCACCCCTGAGAGAATAGACCATTCTCTACTCTTTGAGGAGATCGTTGGCCAATCAAAATAAAAATGAGGGAATGCATTGGTAGCTTGGTCGGTTGCCACATAAATGGCTTGAGGCCTGAGGGCAGTTCCACAAAAATAAAAATAAAAATCCTTTAAAGAATGTTCGATCACTTCTAACTGTAGGCCCACCTCAAGCATCCCTTTAAGCTGATTGGTCACTGTAAATTAATTAATTAATTAATTTTTATTTTTTAACTCAATTAAGTCTCTGTAATTCCCTGTTAGAGGATACCTTTGGACAGGTAGTTCATGTTATTATTTAGCACGTTAATTTTCTGAAGGAAATAAATTCTTCAGCACTAGGCAAACATTTTACTTTGGAAGTGATGGATTCATATCCATTATCCATTATCCAGTTTGTTTGTCAATATGATGATGTGACACAATATTCCGCCCCTTGTATTATATGCATATTCATTACTTTATATTAAACATAAATTCAAACACCTTCTTGATTTTTTTATATATATATATTAAAAAAAAAAAAAAAACTGTTTGGTGGTGGGTACTATTCTCAATTATGGTTGAGATTATGGTGTATTTCAATTAAATTAAGCTCGAATTTGGGTTAGTGTGAAGTGCATTCAATAAGGTTTTCTCTCATTCTCAAGTAATCTCCCAAAACCCATCAAACAAGAAGTATCTTCTTGCATAGGAAACGAGAAACTGGGTCACATGTTTTCATAAAACATCGATTAAAAAAAAAAAATTGTCTTTGCTTCAGGGAAAAGACAAGAATCCCAGGAATTGAAGTCAAAGGCAGGTGGAAGAAAAGTAAAGTAAATTAAACCAATGCTGCTTTGAGCTGCAGCGAGCTTCTTCTCCAGGCTATAGAGAGGGGATTCAGCATATCAATAATAGGAAAAATCAATTCAATTTTTTACCCGACAGGAATGGAAAAGGCATTGGATGCTTTGGAGTTTGCAGGCTGGGCTTTAAGATAACTTCCTGTGTATGTGGCAACCAATGGAAGAGTAGTCACCATATAAGTGTCCCACATCATTAATTCCCAATATTGGCACCATATAAGTTCTTCAATTCTATGGCTGTCAAAAAATTAAAAAATAAAAAAGATTATATATATTACCTGTCATTCTAAAATGGGGAAAAACCAAAAGGTATAACGTAATATTGGTTTGTCCTGTTGTTGGCTTTGTAACTTTTAATTTTGCTCTGCATCTCCAGCAATAATCCTTGTGTTGTGTGGAAGCAAATGCTGTCACGCTGTTACGACTGAATCTCTACTATGAATTGATTGGTGGAGACCCTTCTGTCAATCCCCCTGATATGCCTCACATGCCATCTGTGATTTCTTGCATTTTCCACCGATTTTTTCACAAGTGTTGTAGTATAACAAGATTTTTAATTGGTTCATGTAATAAATTCTCTTTTCTTTTTCTTTTTTTGGTTCTTTTAAACTAAAGGTATAAGCTACCCAACAACTCTCCTTATTGAAATTGAATGACTAATTGACTATTCATATTTATTTGTTTGATGACAACACATGAATCGTCAAATTTTAATTAATTTTTTTAAAATACTATTACTTACAAAAATAATTTATTAAAAAAAAAAAAAAAAAAAAAACTTTAGAGATGGCCTTGATATTATCCTCACCAACCACCTGGTTTTTTTTTTTTTTTAATTATTATCTTCAGCTCAAATTTTAGTGATATTGTATTATTGTGTATAATAAATGTATTAACAAATTTGCGTTGCGATAAAAGTCTAAAAAATTCGAAAAGCTCATAGACAATAATATTGGGCTTAGAGTTGTATTTTGAGGCCCGCTCTTCAAAGATGCCATTGGTTTTTGGTCTACTCACCTTCCACACCCAAAAATATGCCATTTTCAAACCCAGGGCTCAATGCTTGAACCATCACTGACTGACCTCTCATAACCCTCAAGAGCCAGCATCCCCCTCCCCCCCCCAAAAAAAATGAAAAACAAAAAGCTAATCAGAGCATCTCAAGCGTAAGTAAGCAAAATAACTATTAAAAAATTACAAATTTTCATTTTAACTACTCGTTTTTTTATATACATTCCAACAGATTATATATTCTACTATCTATTTTTTAAAAAGATATATTATTTTGTGTGGAAAAAGAGTGAAAAAAAGAGGATGAGAGAGAGTAGAAGGAAGAAAGGGAGAGAAAAATAATAAGTTTATAGTGTGAATCAGCCTATGTACTATTCATACTATAAGGAAAAACTACAAAATAACTATTATGCTAAAGAAAAAAAAAAAGGTTAATAATAATCAAATCTAATTATTATGAGGGGTTTGCCTATTCTCTTGGAGATACTTCACCAAGAACCAGGGGAAGGAAACATATATATATATATATATATATATATATATAAAATCCAAATTCCAACCTAAAAAAAATTGGAAAGTAGGGGGAGGAAACACCTTTGTGTGTTTCTCTCTCCTCACATTTAAAGCAAGCTCCAAATAGCAATAAAAGGTAAGGCTGCCAACAGGCCTGACCTGATTTAATTTGGACCACCTTCGGTGTGACATTAAAGCAGGCTCAACATGTTTTTTTTTTTTTTAGGAGAGCCCAATAAAAGCTCAACTATAACTACTGTTTTATTTATTTTTTTCAACTAATTTTAATCACATTACAGCAGTTTTTTTTTTGTTTTTTTTTTTTTTAATTTTATATAAATTAGCTCTTACTTATCTAAAAGTTAAGCAATTGTTTTGTTCAAATAATACGAATATAGATTTGTTTTGAATAGTTTTTTGTGTTTTGCGAAGGAAAAAAAAACTTTGAAACTTTAAATTTGAAAGACTAATATTATACTTCACACTCATTTATCACATTTATATCATATTGGTCGATATAACTTATTTTAAATGACTTAGAGCATTCACATCCGGCTTTTAGCTATTTTGTTGAGCCATAGTGCTAAAATCATTCTCCATTCGGCTTAGCAACTACCTAAGAGTTTGCTGAGGAGTTACAGTGCTTAATAACTTGGTCAACAACTTTGTTGAGCACCATAGTTCAACAATGTATAATTTTATTAATAAAAAAATCATTAAGCATCCTCTCTCCTCTAATTAAAAATCGTTTAAATTTCTCTCATTTCTCGTAGTACTATATAAAGAATAAAAATTAATAAAATTTCAATAAAATATTAAAAGTTGATAGTTAAAATGCTGAATCGTATGTAGGTAATTTAAAAAAGTTGATAACTAAAATAGAAAAAAAGTGATATTTTGGCTAAATTTAAATAAACTTTTGTTTAGCTGGATTTGTATACTCACATTTATTTTGAGTGATTTTAAATACTCTTTTTTTTTTTTTTTAGTAGAGGTTGATCCAATGTTGATGGACACTGTCATATCAATCCAGTAGAATAAGAATTGAGTATATAGCATTACACACGCAATATTCACATGTAACATAAGTGTGAAGAGTAATATCTCTCTCCAGTGAGACACCGAAGAGGGGAGGAATGGATTTTCCATAAATCCATCCATACCTCCCTCCTCCCCTTTTTTTTGTTCTTTATTTTTTTGTTTTTCTTTTCCTTTTCTTTGTTATGGTTTGATTTTGGAACCAGCAACAGCGTCCAGATTCAGCAACATGCAGTAGCAGCCGTCCCTTCCACCTCATCTTTTGGCTTCTCCTCGCGCTTGGGTTTCGTCAATATTTTGCTTGGAAACTTAGATCGGCTCCTTGTATTGCCGATCTACTCTTTTGCCGCTGGCTCAAGCATGTACACACCACTACACGCTTCTACCCAGTGCCACTGTGCCCTGTAGACACCAGACTTTTCTCTCTTCTTTTTGGCATGCGCCGGATGTGGTTCATGCGAGCCGAAGTGTAGATCGTGTGGATCTCAAGCGCTTTGCGTGTGAGCCTCACTCGCCAGGTTTCCTTTGCCATTTTCTTGCTAGATCTTGCCATTGATGTTAGTTTTCTTTGTTTTGTTGTGTTATCTTAGCCTTTGAGCTGATAAGTGATAGTTTCGGTGTGAGGGGTTTGTCTCACAGCCGGGTCAATAAAACTTGTTTCTTTAGGGATAAGACATACCCATGTATTTAGATCTAGTCTTCCCATAACAGATCTACCCCTTAAATGATGTGTGCCCATACGTTGAATCGGAGGAGGTAGATACGTTTTTTATTGTTAAATTTTCAGTGTATCTACGATATTGTACTTTTCATAGCTTTTGGTTATATTTCTCTGGAAGAGCTTTACACTCTGGATCTCTTCTAATAGAATGAAGATGAAAAAAAAAAAAAAAAAATTATTGAATTTGTACAGTAAAAAAACATAAAATGTTTGGTTGAGTGATACTGATATGATGATATCAGAAACTGCTATATATTGAATCTTCATGGTAATTAAGTTAAAATGGAAATCATGAAAATGCCATATTCATATAATTTAAATAAAAAAAAAACCCCAGTCTAAAATGGGCCCATGAAATGCCTGGATAAAGGTCCCCACAAAGGTGGGTGGGTCAGGTGTGGCGAATAACATCAAACGCAATCCTTGCAATAGAGAAGAAAAAAAATAAATAGGAATGAGAAAGGCTGCCAAAAAGCAAAGGATATGGAAATCAAGATTAGATCCCCTTCTCCACTCCTTTCCTCGTCTTGTCGCCTTGCTTGTTTCCCTTTCCCCGCATTTCTTTCTCCTTTTTCTCCCTCCCCCTCCCTCCTACGCGACCAGAACAAACTACCTTAATAAAGAGAACAAACAAAATATCCTACCCTCATTCTTACTTTTTTAAATTATCATTACATTTAAAATTTAAAAATGATTAATCTCAAATCCCCAAACTAACACTCAATCATTTCCATGCATTAATTAATAATATTCATGCATGGAAACTATAGACTCCAAAATTTTGTTTCCTTTTATGTTAAAACAGTAGCAAAGTATCTATATATAACAGACTGCTTTAATTAAAACGAGCACTTTTTTTGTTTGATTAAAATAGATTATAAATCTATGATTTGTCAAAACTCACTATCAATGGCCTCTCTATGCATTCAAAGCAAAAGCTTTTGTAACGTTTCTCTTCATAGTTTGAGCCTTTAAATAGAAAACATTTCGTAGTTACATGCACGCTCCTGTTCGAACGGTTGAACGATGCTACATTAGAATCAAAATATCTAAGCTCTCCAATATCAATGCCACGTATGTATCACCGTACACTAATTGGCACGTGAAGATTCCCTCTAGTTTATCCTTATTCGAACGTTGGTCACATGATGTTTAAACATGCGTCAAATCAATCGTTCCGACATGTGATTAAATATGAGGTGTTGATCATTTGCCAACATGCATGTGATATCATGATGCCAGGTGGATATACCCTCAATTCGAATGACACATTTTTCGTTCGAATGTGGTTGTTCGATATCGTCTCATCTAGTCTAAACCGATAATTTTTTTATTTTTATTTTTTATTTATGAATGAATACCTTATAACAACAAAGAACCCATTACACACCAAGCAGCTCGACAACCATAACAAGAAAACACAACTATACACAGCAACTGCCAGAATCCAACCCCAACTACAAACTGCTGATCTTTTTTCTCAAGCTGCTTGGTGTTGCAGGTCGCCATTCGAATTTGTTTTCCAAGTTTTTTTGGAGCCGCGCGAATTTCTAAAGCTTTACGCTTGATTTTATTATAGCAGCGAAGCATACCATATCTGTATTTCAATATTTTATTTATATTTTCCTTTAATTAAATCGGGTGTTGCATGCATCTACAGTGCCCAAGAATTATATATATATATAGAAAGGTTAATTCACGAGGGAACGGTTGGCAGAAGCCAAAGGGTTCGAAAAGGAATGACTAAAAGACAAATTAGTTAATGTTAGTTACGTTAACGTTAACATTTTTTTAAGAGACTAAGTGAGCTAGGTGGCAATATTTAAGCCCTTAGATATTTTCTTTTAAAAGGTAGCTTCCTCTATTTAAAAATTAGAGAAAATGGAGGCTCCCAATTAAAGGGGAGTGGCACCCGAAATATTTGACTCTAAATATCCTCTATACCTTTGAAATATTCAAATATTGGACTGGATTTTAAATATTCTCCAAAATTGACCCGTCATTATAATTTTCTCCGAAAGTACTCAATTGTATAAGTCATTTCTTTGAATACTCGCATTTGTTCTTAGATTCTTTTGGCAAGCAAATGAAATTCTCAATTTTGTAAAGGCAAAACTAGGAAATTATATACTACACCAAAGAAGAAAAAATAATAATAATAATAATACTATATACCACACAAATATTTCACGAAACTAACATGCATGATAAAGTATAGTAACCATTGAATTAGCCATCCCTAAAATAAAAAAAATAAAAATCAATAAATATTGAACCCTAACACATCAGTTTTGTAAGATATTTATTTGATTGTATTACTTTAAAAACAAAAAATTAAAAAAGCCAAGTAGAAGCGGAAATTAAATTTACCAGTTATAATAAAAAAATTGATTTATAACTCTTTTGTATTTTTTTTTAATTTACTAACACGTGTCAATGTAATTAAAAGGGTAAAAAAAAATAATTATTGACTAAATTTATTTATTTTGATGGGTGATGGTAAAAAGAGAGATTAATAAATTTTGGACAAAATGGAAAGCATCAGAAAGCCTTTCTTCGAGTAAAGACACCTCTTTCCTGCAGGAAATTGATGACCACACTCTCCCTACCTTCCTTATCTCCTCCTCTTCCTTTCTGCTTACAAGCTTAGATAGAAATAAATCAGTAATCATCATATGTAAAAAAATATATATAAAGTAAGCTTATTTTTTTTTTGAAAAAATAAAATAAAATTTAATCTCCGGCGAGTGCTTGTTGATCGATTTTCTCGGTATAGATCTTCCCCCATCACAGAGAAAATGGAATTCGACGACCACGAAGAGCAAGAGGAAGATATGATGGAGATTCCCACTCCGCCGCCGGGGTATGAGTCGGTGAGCAACTCAGCAAGGCCCAAAATGGGGTCCAACCGCGGCGAGTCAACGAAATCCGGCGGGAGCACGACGTCGTTCAGGTACAGAGAATGCCTGAAGAACCACGCGGTCAGCATAGGCGGCCACGCCGTGGACGGCTGCGGGGAGTTCATGGCAGCCGGAGAGGAAGGAACCCTCGACGCCCTAAAGTGCGCCGCTTGCGGCTGCCACCGCAATTTCCACCGCAAGGAGAACAACGGATCATCAGAGCCCTTGTTGTACCGCCAATTCTCATCCTACTATCGCTCCGCACAGCCACCTCAGCAGGCCGGGTACCACCACTTTCACTTGAATAAGCCGTTGGCTTTGCCCGCAGCCTCGGGAGGCGGCGGGGGAGGAGGCGGGGGCCACAGCCGTGAGGGCGAGGACATGTCTAACCCGAGTAGCAGCGGCGGCGGCGGCGGCGGCGGGAGTTCCGGTCTAAAGAAGAGGTATAGGACAAAGTTTAGCCAAGAGCAGAAGGACAAGATGCTTGCTTTCGCGGAGAGTGTCGGGTGGCGGATCCAGAAGCACGATGAGGCGGCGGTGGAACAATTTTGTACCGACAACGGCATCAAACGACATGTCCTAAAGGTTTGGATGCACAACAACAAGCAAACTCTTGGTAAGAAACCCTAATTTGGTTCCACGTTCATGGGAGTGTGGAATTAATGAAAAATCGTGCTGTAAATTGAATGGATATCGATCTAACAAGCTAGGGTTGAAACTTCTTTCTTTCCCATCATTATTAATTCTTGTTTTTATTTTTTTTTTTAGCTTCAATTAATTCTAACTTGATCTCTTTTGATAAGAGCTTAATTAATTAAGCATGTGATTAGAGTTCCAAAATTCACATTGCACTGAGTTGTATGCATGTATGCATGTTTCCCATGTGATCATCATCATCATCATCATCATCATCAAACGTGTGTTGCATGCAATGCAAAAAGCTGCAGTTTTTATGTGTCCTATTTACACCTGTCATCTTCTCCTTCATCCCCTCCATCTCACCGCTTCAGCTTTTACTCTCTCTCTCTCTCTCTCTCTCTTATTAACTTTATTCAACCTCCATTAGCTTTCTTTCCTTCTGGACACTTGGAGTTTAAAAAAATCAGAAATTAATAAGAGTCAGAGGGACAGATGTAGCGGAGTACAGATGTAAGGTGTATTTAGTGGATTGGGCCATTTCTCGTCCTCTCTATTATTTCCCTGTGTTTTTCCTCATCTGTCTTTGCGCCAGAACCTCTGATTTCTCTGTCCTCTCTTCGCTTTATTTCTCTCATGCTTTCCTTTGAATCCTATGCTTCCAGTTCCTCGTCTTCCTCAGTTAACTGGCCTATTTTACCTTCTTCTTTTTTTTTTTTCTTTTTCTTTTTTACTAGTTTGTGAGGGTTTTACTTTTATCCACCCAGTTTGTGCTTTTTAATGTGACACTGAAAGTTCTGACATCAATCTGTCGGAACTGAGACCAACGGAAACTTATGTAAGTAAAACAAGAAAATAGAGACATTCATACAAACAAGCTGTGCCCTACATTGATGGCAAGTATCAACCAAAATCACTATCAAGAATGTAGATTTCAAGCTCTTTTAACAAAATAGTATGAAATGAGTTTTTAGTTTTTTTGAGTGGAAAGTTAAGAAAGTAATTTGGTAATGCTTTATTTTATTTTATTTTTGGGTAGAAAGGGGAGAGATTTATCAAACAAGAATGCTGGCTATGTTTTAAAAACCGCACATTTTGAAACCGTTAAACTAAATGTTTAACATCATATACAAGTTACTAACGTTACAAATGGTCCGTGACCAAAAAAATTGGTTCTTGCAGTTAACGGAAACTAAATCTCACAAACCACACATAAAAATGTTGTAGAATACAAACCAATCAGTTAATTATCCAAATCCCACCTCAAAAACTAAAATGTCAACAGGCTTGGTATTCAATTTTTCAAAATTTTAATACACCTAATTAAATTTACTTGACATTTTCCAAACCAACTCTTTGAAGAAACCAACTCTACGGTCTTCAAAGAACCTTCTCTTAATCACATGATTCTTTTAATTACATGCATGGGAAGATCATCTTGTGCCGAAGCCCTCACTTCAACCGAAGTTATTAAATATTTATAAGCAATTAATAATGATTTTTATATATATAGTCCTCATCAACTCCTATTTCCTGGTAGATAAGAAACACCATGCATATTATTTCTGTCATAATTAAGGAAGACATATTAAGCTATTTATTTGATCAGGAAAGTACCTTCCACCCATATATATCAAGAAATTAAACCCCCAAAAATAGAACATAATTATTGGGACAATTTTTAACACAAATTAATATAACCAACAAGAAACAAAGCTTTCAAGTGGTTAATAATGTCGACCCATAATTTATTCTTTTATGACAATTTAATGGACGTGAAAGTTGTGTTATCAACTTATCATTAACCCCGACTTCTTCAACTCCTTCAATGTAGGTGTATTTTTTTTTTTTTTGACATATCCGCAAGTGTATTAGAGTTAATGCAAGTGTATTAAACAATAGTTTGGCTCACTTTCTATAAAATAACTAATGGTAAAAATTGCCCGACTAAAAAATTCAGTACAATACGTACTTTTTCCCAATCTTGTAAAAAAAAAAAATTCAATAATTTTTTCACTGTGGTAAACCAAACTCGTCAAACAAAACCAATCTACATATAAAATGGGTGAGAGAGTGAAAATAAATAGTGGGAGATGTTGATGTTGGAGAAAGTCAAGTAAGGAATAAATAGTGTAAGTGAGTGATTGTTGTTGGTGTCGGAAAAATGAGATCTCAAAGCAAGATTTCATCACACGACGTTGCTGCTTTATTCTGTTGCACTAAGACATGTGGGATCCCCTCCTCAGTGTGATTGACATTTTGACATTACATCTCATGTACTCATGATATACTGTCTCTTTTTAGAGCATTCTTTCTAGCCGGCCTAATCAAAATTAGTTTTTAGTTATTTTAGCGAGACAATTTAGCGAAGGCGGCTAAAATTTTTACATTTTAGTTTTATCATTTTAACCCAAAATAAATAGTGAATGAACAATACTTATTAAAGCTTGATTAAAAAGTGACTGAGCCTTTCACGGGTAATTAGAGCTTGCTACAAAAGGTAGATTTAAAAAGACTAGAGAAAATGATATTCTTTGTAATGTTTGGAGTATAAGTGGGATACTGGTTTAATCTTGTGGAGTTTTTCTTTTTGCTTGTATAGATGTTTTCAGCTTTAGCTAAGTGTTTTAGCTTTTCTTTCGTAAAGTGTTTAGTTATTGAGTTAATGAAAGTTACTTATTCATCAAATAAAAATAAAAAATAAAACGAATAAGTGCTTAAATGCAGCTAATAATATTGTGACACGTATGTCATAAACTTAAAGCTTTTGAAAAAGTTGTGATTTAACAGCAGGAGGGAGCCATTATCTTGTGTTCGTTGTTGGGGGTCTTGTGGTGAATGTCAGTGATCACAGAAGGTAATTTATCATCGTTTCACCCATTATATTGTGGGTTGCTTCATAGATAGATATATGGATAAGATTTTAATTTTTATGTGTATTGATTAGTTTCGATTTTTTTTTTTTTTTTTTTTTAAGTGATTTTAAAACATATCTTCTACGAAGGAAGTTTTTTTGGTACGGTCAATGACCAGTGGGGTTGTGGAGCCCTGGGTCTCACGGGCTGGGTCTCCTCCATGGGTAGGTCACTGTTGAGGAGTTTTTTTATTTTTTATTTTTTATGGTTACAAAAATAAATAATTCAAGGGTATATTTGTACTTTCATACATCTCACAGGGATATAATAGACATTTCATGAAATTGTCGGTCAAAGATAATAGAAAATTTTAACTGCAGGCGGCTAATTGAAAAGGGCTAAAAATAGTTTGGGGATCAATCCCTTCTTTTTAAAGTTTAAGGGAATGTTGCACTTGAGGTTTTTATTTTTTTATTTTTTTATTTTTAACATGTCCGCACATGAGAGGGGAAGCGGAATTCGAACTAATTTTCAAATAGTTGTTTTCGCAAGAACGTGTGCTTTCACCGTCTCTTTCAACAATTACTCAATTACAATTCGACCTTTAAGATTAAATAAATGGTCGAGATTAAACCTCTTCATACAATGTATACTTTTAGGAGAAAGTGTCCCTTCCACAAATTTTGGCATTATTCCAAATTGACAAAAATTAGCTAATTCATATAAACCAATCTAATTAAGGGACATATGTTCCTAAAACATGTGAGAAGCCCACGTGTTCCTAAAAATATATGGGAAATACATGTTAATAAAAAAACACATGTTTCTCACATGCTAATGAATAAATGTGGGTGCTTAAAATGTTCTGAATACTTATTTTCAATACTACCATTATTAATAAAATTAACTAGCATATGTATATATATTAATGACGTGTGTTCAATTTAATTAGGTTAGTTTAATCTAAGATTTGAATGTTTTTTTTTTTTGAAGGAAAATCATTCTTATCTCATTAATAGAGAAATCAAGAGTATTAAAACTCTTATAATCACAGAACATAACGTTCTGAAATATCATAGCCGAAGTTAAAAGATCAAAGTCGTAACTAAAAGATTACACATCAAAGACGCCAAACATCCGCTAACCTATAACTAATCTTCAGTTGGAATAACAGATCTGCGCTAGGCAGACACAAACTAATGCATAGGTAGCTCTTATTCCTCGACCCTGAGATCAAAAGGACCCCATGCCGACACACATCCTCCTTAACCCGAAAATCAGGATATCGTTCACATCTACAACCCTAGGGGTTTGGACCAAAATAACAAGCGAGTAGATCAAGAGAGAGGACATGACCTTATTACAAGCAGCAAGAAAAACAAGAAAAATACAGGAAAAATCAAAGCAATACAACTAAAAATTTAAAAATAGGAGCACACTAGGTGGATGACAGCAGCCGGAAGAAAAGCCGATCGCGTGCTTGTTGGAAACCGATGCGTAGGTGACATTGGAAGCACATCGCGGTGGGGACACGTGAAAAGACCCAGCAAAAGACGGTAGACGACAAAGCTGGTGAGGAGGAGATCGGCGGCGCACTTAAAGAATTGGGGGGAAGTTTGAGTGAATCCCCATGAGCGGCACCTACAAAGTGTGCCCAAGCAAACACCTAGCAAGAAAAAATAAACAAGCAAACAAAGAAGAACAACAGGGAAAAGAAAGCGAAATCCAAAAACAAACACAAAAAATAAAAGAAACACAGATCGGGAAAGAGAGGGGGAGAAAGAAAATGGGGAAGGGAGAGGGGAATCAAGGAAAGAGAGGAGGTTCTCCCCCTCCCCCTCAGCTATGCGGCACTTCCTAAGATTGGAATGTTACATCTATTATCATCATAAAAATAGCTAGGCCACAATAGCTTTTCAGCTTTATTTGTGCACCTTCCACGCTTAAGTCCAAAGTAAGAAATCGTAAATACACTCTGATCCTTCATACAACCTAATTAATTGACCTTAATTCCTAAAGATTGCTGTGATTTTGAGAGTCTTATCTCCTCCGGTTTATTACGACGAGTTTTCCCGGCTCTTAAAATTTATGACAATTAGCTGTTAAAATTATTTAATCTCATAAGTGATCGGACAACCAAAAATACTATTTGGCGCGGGCGCTGCATTCATAGCTTTCTATTTTGCTGGCAAGTATGGGCCCTGCTGGACACCTTTTCTAATTTGGTCGTGGCCCTACTTGATGCTTCAGTGCGTCTTCATTTTCGACAGAAATATGGGCCAGTCACACGTTTCATATAATGTGGAAGAACCAAGATTGGTCCAAAGGACTATTTATAATAATAGTAAAATATGTGAAGATCCTGATACTGGTTCGAAATTAGGGTTTTTACTGCCTGACTTTTCCCCCAGGGGACGATATTTTTGCTCCTGCCTGGGGCTTATGCAATGTTTTGTTTCTGTCTCCATCCGTGCCTCCACTCGGTGTAACATGGGCTTTTAGGCATGTCAATGTCTATGGGTGCCCAACACATACCAAATTGTGCTCCTATTTGTGGTGTAAAATAGGCTTTTTGAGTTCAATCCCGAATTCGAGAAACCTGCAATTCGCTCAATCTTAACCGTTCGTTGTGATACACAGCTAAAAACGAGCCACATTGTGACTAACTCAAACCGAACCTGTAGCTTTCAATAATTTTCATGTATGGCTAATGGCTATGTTCAAATGCAGATCTAATAAAAATCCTTCCCTTTTGTCCATGTTCCCAGAGTGGTGGAACTATGCACAACTGTGAATGATGAAAAATGCATCACACACATCACGATCCTCATAATTGCAAAATTTTCCTAAATGTAATCCAACCAGCACAATGAACAGACTGACTAGAAGGCCAAAGGGTGAGTGAAATAATAAGTGCGTACATTGTTCATAATAATCACCCAAGAAACAAAACTATAATAATTAAAAATGAAGAATGTTGGACATGTGAAATAAACTTAATAAAAAATGTAATATTACAATCTTAGTCACCTTCACCACAAACTTAATAATTTATTACTCTAAAAAAGGGTATAAAATAAAATTAAAAAAAAAAAAAAATGTAACTTATAACAACTTAACAGATTCACTATACCCATCACCACACCAAATATGTCGCAGAGATATGATCATAAAGAATGAGTTCCAACAAGAAGGAATACCCACAAGCATACAAAATACATATTTTTGCTTAGATTTCCGATATTCGAAGCAAATATTTATCTACATCAACTTGTTCGCGATTTGATGCTCCTACTGGCATGGTCAACGGCCTTTGTGCATCATAAGCTGTGGGGCTGTAGTGCTCCTAGAAGATTTTTCACTGCACTATCATAGTTTACAAAGCCCAGAAACCAAAATTCATGGTTGTCGACAGAGATAACCTGTATGTACTTTTCCCCTGGCTTGACTTTGCTTGTTGATGGATTCACTGCCCTCAACTGATGTAATGGAATAACCACCTGTTTTATGCACAAGAGAAAGCATGCACGCCAATATCATTAACCAATTGAAGAGAAACTCAATGAATGAAAGCCCTAAAACTTGGTATACAAAAACTACACAAACAAAACATACATAATTGCTTCCTAAAAGGAGGAGTGAATAAAATTTGTAAACTCCATTCTAGATCTAATCATTGGCAGATTGACCAAAATTATGGAAACCAGTACGGCAGAAGATTGACGTGCTATTGCAGAGCACAGGTCGCAAGAGTGTCTCAATACATTTTTCACTGAATCATCTGTGAGCCCGATTAATCCTCAGGATATTCAATAAAAATCATTGTGTTATATGCTTAGGTTCATTACTTCGGGATGGATAATGAGGCCAAATGGATCTACCTTCTCACAAACAGCATGCATTACTTTCCTATCATTGATGCCCTTGGTAACCTTCATATATTCAGCAAATCCAATGTATCTCCATCCACCACCTCTCTCTCTTCGATTGTCTTAAAAGAGCACACAAGCCAAAAGGTAAAGGAGCACAGCTTCAAATTACATGTCAAAATAACTTCTGCAATTTCATTTCTAAGTTTTACTTCTTCCCTCATGATGATATGCACATTGTTTTCGTCATTTTGGTGCACATCAATAGCTTACCTAGCATTATCTATCAAACTAAATCAGGCCTTCTGAGGCATTGCAATGTCATAACTTATAGTTGTTCTATTTGAAAATTCTGCTTTCTCTTGTTTAAACGTAATTGTTATCCTGAAACCTCTACAGGGTTGTAGGTTCAGCGTTTTCACATCTAAGACAGGCATGTCATCCTTTGGCATTATAAAAGCAAACTTTGAGCCTTCTATAGCTTACTTATGAATCCTATATGTGGAAAAATTTGGGGCAAATCTTATTTCCTCCTTTCTTCACAACAAGTATATATCACTGAAGATATAATCAGAGAAAATTTTATAGTCTGACAACATGTATGCCCCTTCCATGGGAACAAATTATCACCTTTTCAAGCAGAACCACGAAATATAATTCAATTCAGTGTACAATTAAATACATTTCTCTAATATATATATATATATATATATATATATATATATATATATATATATATATTCCAAAAGGAAAAAGGCAACAAAAGGGAAGGGGGGGGGGGTGAAAGTGGAAAAAAAAACAAAACCACTATGGACAAAACTTTAAGTCTTGCACAAAATATTGAACCTTAACCACAAATCCAGTAATTTCCTAATATGAATTGTGACTAAGATAACTAAAGTAAACCTAAATGGGCAAACAGCCGTTAAAAGCTTTTCATATAACTTGAAAGGTTCCACTCAAAATGCATCAATTATCAAGCATTGCAAACTAAAAAGTAGGAGCTTTGACATCATTTTATTACTTACTCGGTTACTCCTATTTCAACTAGAAATTAATGTGTATTAATTAACAATCATCCTAGCACCATAGTTCAGGGAAAATCACAAATCAAGATATCAATTTACATCACAAAAAAACATATATTTAGCAATCCATCATCAAAGATAGGTATAATGTCATTAACTTCATTACGCAAATAACTGGCTCCTAACACCAACAAATTAAAATTACAATCAATCAAATACCAAGAAGTATAAAGAGCAGTCAGTTTACCTTATAATAGCTCCATTCTTTCTGTCCACTCGCTTCATAAGAAAGCGGAGTGTCACTACAAAACGCAAGCTTCGCTGTGGACAGATACATAGTTCCCATCACCGGTCCAGCAGACGTGGACAGATAGCATGCAAATGACTTCAGAAGCTTCTCCTCGGGCACTGTCTCAAAATTTTGTCGAAAAACCTTCTCATACCCACCTTCCGTGAGAACTTTTGTTCCTTGAGCAATCCTTCCCACAGCGGCATCAGCAAAACTAGGACCCGTTTTCACTGATTCAAGCTTCAAATTATTTCAAAACCTTAAACCCACTACTATCACCTACTATTGCTGCTACAACAGAAAAATAACTTCTACAGCATTTCAAGCATAAACGAGCCATTAATGAAGAACATGAAACAGAGAGATGATAGCAGTCGACAAAACGAAACCAGGCAGCACAAAAACTTCAAAATTAGCACCCCATCAAAAAGCAGAAACAGAGAGATGATAGCAGTCGACAAAACGAAACCAGGCAGCACAAAAACTTCAAAATTAGCACCCCATCTAAAAGCAGAAACATTTTCATAATTACCATAAACAAAATGAACAAGAAAACCTAAACGTCTAGGGCAAAGTATAATACTCACAGTGTTGCCACATGTTCCCAGCAAGATCCTCGGCCTTCTTGGTGGCTTCGGTCGCCTTCTTGCCCCACTTCCCAAGCACATCTTTCACGGACTCCATCGTATCTGACAGAAAATCCCAGAACCACTTTCAAAAAAATTCACGCCACAATCACCACCATCAACTTCAAATTCTTAACAAAATTACCATGAACCGAAGGTACTCACTCTTGACGGAGGTGGGTGCCGGCACCGGCGCCGGAGAGATGTAGGGATTCGAATCCTGCGGCATCGTAGTGGCGGCGTCGCCGGAGATCGGAGCCCTGGCTTCGCTGTTCACCGTTTGCGGTTGGGAGCCCATGGGCACGTGGCTCCAATTCTCAATGGGAGGAGGGGGAGCAACGTCGTTAGGGTCGAGCTTAGGGTATGGAGCGTAGTCGCCGGAGTGCGGTGGATCGTGTATGGGATCGGACTCTGATGGTTTCGCCGGCTGGGTATGACCAGTGCTCATGGTTTTCTCCGTTTGGATCTCTCTGTTCTGTTTAGTTTGAAAGAAGGATCGGGAATTCCCACGAAAGGAAAGGATCTTTGAATTTTTAGATCAGATGGAAAGATGGGGGTCAAAAGCGTCAAATCGTTAAACAGCCTGACCAGCTGGCAGCCGTTGATCCGTTGCTGCCTCGGTCGTATTAAATTCTTGAAAGTTGACAAGCCCAATGGGAGTCGCCCTTCTTTTCTTGGGCCGTGGGCCCTCCTTCACACGAATTAGTCTAAGCCCAGAAGGCCAGAAGCCTAGTAGACTTCGCTCTTTCATTTTTTTGGGCTTTTTTTTTTTCCTTATCTTCAGAATTTGTATCTCTTATTTTGGGAGTTTGAGCAAAATATTTCAGAAAAATTGAGTTTTATTTTAGCATAATAAAAATGTAATTTAAAATTTAAAATTTAACGATAATTAATAGATTTATGAAAGAAATTAGTTGGAACGCTCTATCTATATTTTACATAATCATTTATATCGGCTCTATAGTTTTATAATATAATAAAATAATTTGATCACAACTATGTAATACAAGTTAACAACAAATCGCATATTTTAAAATCACGTTTTCAAATCCCACAATTTAAAATCATTTTTTTTAATTGTACTTTTTAAAACCACAAACTCAAACAAACCCTAAATAAAACCAAAAAAAAAAAAAAAAAGTAGCACCCATGTTTTTCTTCAGTCATTAGGATAAAAAATAAATTAATTAATTAAAAAAAATTTTAAAAAAAAATCACAAAACCCACTAAACATCCACACGTTTTGAAAGTATCCCTAAAATTCAAAAAAATTCAATTAAGAGTATTGAACTTTCAATTTTTTGAAAGTACCCCTTTCTGTTCAAATTTTTTGTTAAATCTTGTCAAAATTCTCAAAAAATGACATGTGTCCATTTTTGGGTTGGAGGAACTTCATTCAACCCAGTCTATAAAAATGACATGTGTCCATTTTTTTAATAACATGTGGGATGCACATGAGTTTTTAATATTATTTATTTCAACTTTGTCCCTACTATTAAAAAACATGTGCATGTCATATGTTCAAATGACACGTGTTATTTTTATAGATTGAATTGGAGGAAGTTCTTTTATATATATATATTTGAAAATTTTTATTATTTTATAGTAATAAAAACAAGGGTATTTTGGACACTTTGATAAAACTTAACGAAAAATTTTAACGGAATAAGATAATTGAAAGAAATTGAAAGTCCAATATCCTTAATCAAAGAGTTTTTAAACTCTCAAAGGTAATATTAAATGGGAAAAAGTTCATGAACATTTTTAAAATTTTCCCTCCTTAAAAAAAAAAAAAAAAAAAAAAAAAAAAAAAGGGCAAAGAAGAAGAAAGTCAAGGTCCTATTCAATCCTTGGCTCCTACTTGCAATACATTTTTGCTAAAGTGTAATGATAAATGATTGGGCCCTTAAATGTCATTATCATTATTTATAAAAGAGTGGGGGAGGTACCAAAAACATTTTTCCAAACGTATAGTTTAAACCTACTTTCCCTTCTTTCTTTTGTATTTATTTATTTTTTTTTTTTGGGGGGGTGGTCCAGGAGTTAAGCCTACTTTCCATTAGCTTTATACACCTTCCACAGCCTTTTGGGAAGAAGTGGTCCTTCACAGAGAGAGCTTCTAGCAACTTCTTAGGCCATATACAGGCTAGGAAATGGAGCTGTCCACCTCTAAACGACAAATGAAAACAAAAGAAAAGCTGTGTAGTTTGGAGCCAAAGGCACATGTTTCATTTGGGAAATTAAGGAGAAGGCCCGAAATGCACGTTCAATTCATTAAAACAATCCCACAATTTCAAGTTATTTGAGACAGTTTCTTACATGAATTTCCCCGATGTGGGAAACATCTGCAGTAATTAGCCTGCGTATTATTGTCCCACACCCCAAAGCTCGTACGCCAATTGCTTGCATAGCTAAAAAGGCTATCCCACAAAGGATCCAAGTCCATGCCATTTACTCAAAATTAATGCTTTGAATTAGGCACGTTATCCTTATAAAAAAAAAAAAAAAAAACACAAAAACAAAATCAAAGTAAGAGTTTGTTTGACCACTCTTAGAAGTGGTCGATCGTATTTTAACCAATGAAGATGATCCATCGGTAAGGATAAGGATTTTCTATAATTTTCTTTGAATTTGTAGATTCTAAATTTACGTAATTTAGGAATTATCATTATTAAGAAAGTAGCTTGTTAACGAGGCAATTAAACATATTTTTTAGGGAAAAATTCACTTTATCTTTTAAAGTTTCAGAAGTTTTTCAATTCGAACCTCAATGTTTAAAAATTGATAATGTACCTCTTAATATTTCAAAATTTTTTAATTTAGACCATTCGTTACTAATTTTCGTCTATTTGGACGGAAATCATTCCACGTGCGTCAAAAATCATAATCGAAAATTAGAATAAAGGGCATCAAAATTTCACG
This sequence comes from Corylus avellana, assembly GCF_965113065.1. Taxonomy (NCBI): domain Eukaryota; kingdom Viridiplantae; phylum Streptophyta; class Magnoliopsida; order Fagales; family Betulaceae; genus Corylus; species Corylus avellana. The sequence goes on from NC_142498.1 coordinate 18,867,444, forward strand.
TGAGACGCACGTGTGATGATTTATGTCCAATTAGACGAAAATTAATAACGAATGGTCTGAATTGAAAATTTTTGAAACATTAGGGGGGTACATTGCCAATTTTTAAACATTGAAGTTTGAATTGAAAAACTTATGAAACTTCAAAGGATAAAATGAATTTAACCCAATTTTTTAACCTAAAAGTTTTTTTCACTCTTGCAGAAATACTAAAATACTTCTTCAGAAAACTCAAATAGAGTAAGAACTTGAGATAAAAACTCATAAAAAGCTGCAGTTTTAAAGACGTCAGAATCCGCAATTTCAAATAAAAATTAGGGATTTTTGATCCAACAACAGTCACCCATCACCCTCAAGAGGAAAAGATGCTACGATTTCTTTTAGTATTTTCCTCCTCGTCCTAAGTAAATATTATTTTTTTTTAACAGCATACATCAGGTAAAGTAAAAAAAAAAAAAATCATTTTTTTATATAAAACAATATCCACGTAAGATGAAAAGAACGTTAAGAAATACAGCAACAGCATTTCTCCGATTAGCTGTGATTAGAATTGCATGGAAAATTTATGGAATCCCAACGCTTTTAGGCAGGTAGCTTTCTCACAAGATCATCTCTGCAGAAAACGAGTTGTCAAGACAATCTGTAATCCCGAGTTCAGAGGTGAAATAAGAAAGTTAAGTGAGAGCTCTTTCTTTCGATCTTTTTGGAAAGTAACAAAAAAAAAAAAAAAAAAAAAATCTTTAGAGTTTTGTCAGTGAAGGGAATGAACCGAGGCGCACAAGGCAGCGAGCATTTCAGATAATGAAGAACTCAGTGAAACTTTAATCATAATCGCTTGAGCAACTTTACAAGCGTGTTCCCTTTGATTTTCATGGATAGTGACTCTTCCTGAATTCTTTGCTTATTACTATTAATTTTAAGCTAATTAATCCAGTTTCTGAATATAGTAAAAATAATTAAACAATCTCGGAAAAGAATATATATATCGGTAATTGCATCCACTGTATACTCAACTTTTCGGATATCTGTTTTCTGATGCGTGAAAAAGAGCGAAAGATGCTGCTTTATATTTTCGTTTTTTCTTTTGTTTTTATCTTTGAAAATCAATTCATTAAATAAAAACAAATTAATGTTTAATATTTCTTTTTCTTTTTTTGCTTTATTTTTGCATATGTTGCGGCTAGCACATGTATACAGTGATTGCATTTCAGGTAGAACATTATAATCAACTTATGAGCTTAGCGAAAAGAACCCCCCAAAACAATGGAAGACTTTGACCATGACCAGTAACATATATGATTAACATTATTGTGCTTTTTATGTATTTGTATTTTTAGAGTTTTTAACTTTCAAAATTTCCCTTTTTCCCCCTTTTTTTGGAAATTCATCATCTCCGTTTCAAATGTCATTTAATGAAAAATGTCTGAAAATTGAGACAAAATTATCCTCATCTTTTAAGAAAATAACAATTATGTCTCACCCTTTTGCCTAAAAGGATCCTTTTCGTTTCCCTCTTTTTCCTGCATTGATCTTACAAGTTGATAGTGATGATAACTAGTAAGCCGCATGGTGATTATTGAGTAAGGGTAACAATTTGTGTTTGTGAATCGTGAATCGGGTTTGAGTCATGTCATATAAAATTATATAGGTAGGTCAACTCTAATTGGTCGACTCATTTGATTAAACGGGTCAGATCCCTCAACTCTATCCTTTTAATTTCGTGTTGAGTCCATATATCGTAACAAAAATTATCAATCCTAAATATCGTATGTCAGGTTTATGCATATCAAAATATGTGTATAAGATTATATAGGTCAATCATAATCCGACACATTTAATTCAATTGATCAGTCCCTTTAACCATAATTCGTTAATTTCGTGTTGGGCTCGTGAGTCATATCAAAAATTGTCTACCTTAATATTGAGGTACAATTACGACTAACAAATATATTTCCAACCTAGAAAAATCAATAATTAAAGGCCAAAATAATGAGTTGAGCATAATAGCTTTCATCATAATGTTTGAGCTTTCCATTTTCTAGAATTACAGAATTTATTTGTTTCGGATACAAATATATAGTGGGAAAATTTTAGGTTAAGAAAAATGTAAAGGAAATTTGAATGGAAGTACATTGGTTTTCTTGCTAAATTGAGCAAATAATATTTTTCCAATTTGTCTGCATACTAGTTATAAGAGCTGACAAGTGACAATTATTTATGACTTATACCATAAACAGGTAAGGTATAATATTAAAAATAAAAAAAATAAAAAATCACTTTAGATTCCTAAACTATCATGCGTTTTGAGAAAACTCACAAATTTCAAAATTATCAATTGAACTTCCTAAACTTTCAATTTGATTTAATTGGTCTACTTCCGTCAAATTCAGTCATTAACCCCTAATGGAAATTATTAAAACAACCAAATTACCCTTCGATTTTTTTTTTTTTTTTAATTTGAAACTAAGGGTAAATTTAGAATTTTATAAAAAAGTTAGGGGTATAAATATTATTTTATCACTTTTAATGTTTAAAATCTGACAGATGAGGGTACATTGCATCAAATTGAAAGTTCAATTTGTGAAATTGAGAGTTTTTGAAATTTAAAAGGGTTTTCTCAAAGGAAAATGCTAGGCTTACAAACACATTTTACCAAAAAAAATTACAAACTAATGTGACACAATATGATTAGATTTTTCTAAATTTAAATTTATCTCATATCCAATCATGTTGTACCACTTCAGTTTGTAAACGTTTTTTTGTAAAATGTGTTTATAAGTCTAGCATTCATCTTTCTCTAAATGCATAGTAGTTCCAAAATCTTAAGTTAAATTTTCTAAAAAATTATATATATATATATATATATATATATATATATATATATATAATTCCAAGAGTGCTAGACAGGCTGCAAGAGTACTATTCATTTATCCTGGTCACGAGAGGCCTCAAACTTTTATTTTATTTATTTTATGTTTTTTATTTTTTGAGCGACTCCAAGCTTTTCTTGTCACACTATAATATGAAGTGGGATTTCATAATATTATGGTACCTCCCTAGCATGGACACAGAGATGTCACGGTATAGACAGATCGAGCTTGATTGTTTTTGCAAATGGACACATAGGTTTCCTAAAATACTGCAGAAAACAGTTGAATTATAAGACCCTGCTGTGGCTGCCATGAGATCCTATATATTCATTATTGTCGCAAAAGCTTACTATCTTTCATTATTGCTTCATTTAAAATTGAAGTACTGTTTGCAGATAAGAATTTGGATGGATTTCAGTCTTATTCAAATAGCTTGAATGAAAAAATAGCTTGAATGAAATATAAGATGTACTCAGTTTTTTTTTTTTTTTTTTTTTACTAAAGAATTCATTGAGGAATTTGAATTTTGAGGTGATTATATATAAGCTTCACCAACTTATTGAATACCAATGGAAATAGAACACACAACTAAAACAAAACAAAACTTAATAGCAGCATGACAATTCTCAGTTCTTCCGATTCCTTAATGCGTTGACATGCATTAATATATGTTAATATATATAAAAAAAACCGGCTAACAAGAAAATAGTCTTAAAGAGCTTAGACTTAATCCACGTGCAGAGGATACTAGAATTATAACATACCATCAAGGGTGGAATTAGAACGTTTAGTTTGGGGGAGGCAAAAGTTAATTTTTAAAGGTATATTTTATTTTATTTTTTGGACCACCCTATGGTGGTTCCGTCCTTAATTAATGCGTTGACACGCATTAATATATATTAATATATAAAAAAAATCGGCTAACAAAGAAATAGTCTTAAAGAGCTTAGACTTAATCCACGTGCATAGGATACTAGAATTATAACATACTATCAAGGGTGGAATTAGAACGTTTAGTTTGGGGGAGGCAAAAGTTAATTTTTAAAGGTATTTTTTTTTGGACCACCCTATGGTGGTTCCGCCCTTAATGCGTTGACATGCATTAATATATATTAATATATATAAAAAAAAATCGGCTAACAAATAAATAGTTTTAAAGAGTTTAGACTTAATCCACGTGCATAGGATACTAGAATTATAACATACCATCAAGGGTGGAATTAGAACGTTTAGTTTGGGGGAGACAAAAGTTAATTTTTAAATGTATATTTTATTTTATTTTTTGGACCACCCTATGGTGGTTCCGTCCTTAATTAATGCGTTGACACGCATTAATATATATTAATATATAAAAAAAATCGGCTAACAAAGAAATAGTCTTAAAGAGCTTAGACTTAATCCACGTGCATAGGATACTAGAATTATAACATACCATCAAGGGTGGAATTAGAACGTTTAGTTTGGGGGAGGCAAAAGTTAATTTTTAAAGGTATATACATATATATATTTTTTTTTGGACCACCCTATTTTGGTTCCGCCCTTAATGCGTTGACATGCATTAATATATATTAATATATATAAAAAAAATCGGCTAACAAAGAAATAGTTTTAAAGAGCTTAGACTTAATCCACGTGCATAGGATACTAGAATTATAACATACCATCAAGGGTGGATTAGAACGTTTAGTTTGGGGGAGGCAAAAGTTAATTGTTAAAGGTATATTTTATTTTATTTTATTTTATTTTTGGACCACCCTATGGTGGTTCCGCCCTTGCATACCACAACGCTTTACAACCGATATTCACAACTGCCCACTTTTTCTCTTTTAGCGACTCTACTCATCTATCACTACCTATATAGGTCGCCCTCTCTATGACTAGACCACAAAACCGTATGTGCAACCTCTTTGATTGATTCTATTCTCGACGAGTTCTATCTGATCCCATACATCACTTGATGTTGGTTTTGATACCAAATAATACAAACCTTCGAGCAAAACTCACTATTGAAAACCGGTTGGCAAGAAACGGGTGTCAAGCGTTCCATACTCTCATGATTGTTCTTCGTGTGTGTGTGTGTATATATATATATATATATATATATATTTGAAATCCTTAAATTCAAAAGCAACCTACGTACGTGAATAACAACATTTCAACGACCATAATGCATGCCCTACATATAATTGTGGTTTGAAGATTCTCGTTGGTTGAGTTGCAAAATATGTTTAGCTTCCCCCACAAATATCGTTTGCCGTACAAAGAATTGGTTGAATATATATATATATATAGAGAGAGCAAACATCTAGATTAAAGATGGAAACATCTCCGGGGCATGTGTAACACCTTGATCCCATATTGGAAAGATGAGAAGAAGTTTACATAAAGTGAATGATTTATAAAAATAATTATGAGTGTTAAGTCTCACATTGCCTAAGAAAATTGAGCTTTATAATAAATTTTATGAAAGCTCTAAATTGACTTGTCATTTTGAAGTGATAGTTTAGATATAGCTAGCGTTTTTTTTTTTAGTTGTTACAACGTAGAGGTGCCCACTCTTTTAATGTTGTCGTTTGATTCGCTGTAACCCACTTTCCCTTATTTGATTAAAAAAAAAAAAAAAAAAATGGAAACATCGGTCTCCAAACGCGGTGGATGGAAATCTGGGCCCGGTCTGAAAATTGTAGATCCTAAAATCAGCATCCAAACAAAACATATTTGATTCTTTGAGTTTTCTCTTTCTTTTTTCTTTAAGACACGCACACACGGACAGACATTATTATGAGTCACGATCGACCCAAAGTTATCTGATTCTATCTGTTTTCCTCAATCTTCAACGCTTTCCTAATACCTGGTTGAAAAATCTGAGCTATAAAGTTGCATTGTCATTGTGTGGTCAATCCATGAAACCACCATTTTCACTGCTCCCCCCTAATGGGTTTTCAAAAAGCGGAAGAAAATGTCATATTAAAACGGTACGATTTGTTACACCAAATGACTTTTTTTTTTTTAGGAAAATAAATATATATTTTTTATTGTGAATAAAAAAAATAAAATGTACTCTTTTTAATCATCTTCAACCATATATTCTTCATAATAATTTAGCTAATAATTACCATGAATTTCACTTTTTTATTTCTACTATGGATGAAATTATGAGCAAACAGCACGGAAGAAGAACCGCTACAAAGAGGATGATGGTTTGGTTTTACTATGGGTGGCGTTTGAGATTCGAAATCGACGATGAACTTTACTGTTTGGTTTTTTCTTGATTTACTTTCACTTTATGACGTGTGTTAATAGGCTGACTTAGGGCTGAGCAAATTCACTCAATTGCGGCCAACCGACCGAGTTTCAACCATAGCCGACTGTAACCGCCTAAATGATGGAGGAGAGGCGGCATGATTTTTTTTATTCTGAATTTTTCAGTACGGTAGGCGGAAGAGGTTTTTCTAACTGAACTGACTTTGCCGACCAATTTTTCATTTTTCATTTTTCATTTACCGACCGCCATTATCGAAACCGCCATTACCGACCACCATTCGGTGACGGAACAAAAAGTTGACGGAATAAGTCGGTGAAATTTTTAACTTTACCGACATTGTCGGTGCAAAATGCAAAAACACAAATTTTCTATCGAAATCAACATTACTGACCGACTCTCAGCCTTAAGTTGACTTGTCAGTCCATCATGTATTTTTTGTCGTAACCAAAAAAATCAGACACATGTCATTATACCATTGATAAAGATGTGTCAAGTTAACAAATTCCGTTAACTTTTATGACGGATAACAACAATTAAAAATAAAAATTTAAGAACAACATTTGAGGTCGTCAGATTTAACAAGGATTTCACTCATTAACACCACAAGTTAGTGAGGATTGGATCCATGGACCATATATGGGTAATACATAGACTATTTGTATGACGTCATATTTACATATGACAAAAGACAAGCATAGTACAAGTTGAATCTTTTCTTGTTTTATTTATTTATTTATTTATTTTTGTGTTGAAAAGTTGAATCTTAATTATTGCTATGAGTTTACCCAATAATTTTCTTCTTTTGTGCGTATGTGTGTAAACAGAGTACATTAATCTTTACTAAAAGAAGGGTTAGAAGTAGATTTTATTCCCGAAAAGGCCATTCTCTCGTTTAGATTCATCTCTCAAAAATGACCACAGACATTTTCAATATACATATATTATATAAATATAATTTGAGGGTTAAATAGGTAATTTTGGTTAAAAGAAAAATAAAGGGAAGTGTAAAGATTAGATGCAACAAAGGTCCCATTATTGGTCCGTTCAATCCAGTCACTCTCTTTTCTGTTTTTTTCTTTTCTATATTCATTATCTTTATCGTTATGTCCTTTTTACTTCTTAACAACAATAGTTTGAAATAATTTCTTCAATTCAATCTCTAAAAAAAGTCACCGTATCCTTAAAACATATGAGAGTCATATGTTGTTTTGCTAAAGAAATCACGTGAAAAGTACATGATATTTAAAAAGGGGTGATGTTAAACATCACGCCCAGCGTGATGCACACCAGAGTGATTTGATATTTTAAAATAATAAAATATAATATTTTATTATTAAAAAAAAAAAAGCCTGGCGTGCATGAACAGTCATGCACGCCGGCGTTCTTAGTATCATGGCCCTTAAAAAAAAGTAATGTTGTTTAATAAATTTTTATACAACTTAATGATATAACAGTGAAACCCAACATTTGAAATAGCACTTGTAAAAAAAAATTAAGGATTTACTTTTATTGTTTAATGATTTCAATTGTATGACAAATATATAATAACATACTCATTAAAAGACATGCATTTCTCCCATTAAATGAACATATTTAATTTTTAGATACTAAGTTTGAAGAAAATTTAAAATATGTGTTTCTCACATGTTAAGAGATGCATCTCTTTTTTAAAGACTGAGTTGAAATAATTGGTATAGGACTGTCAATTTTTAACACGACTCACAAGCCCAACACAAAATTAAATGTGTTAAGATTGAAGAGTCTGACCCGTTTAATTAAATTTGTCGGATTATGGTTGACTTATATAGTTTTTAAACTCATGTTTTGACACGAGCCGAACTCGAAGACGATACATAATGATAGACAATTTTTGACATAGGCCGTGAACTCAACACGGACCCAATACAAGATTAAAGAACCACATGACTTAAATCCTACATGCAAACACGAATTGTCATTTTTAAATTTTGAAAAAACTTCACTTTTAACCCCTGAACTACTATATGTTTTGATAAAACTCCACAAATTTTAAAAACTCTGAATTTAGCTCCCTGAGCTTTTAATTTAATTTAATTAACTTATTCATAATATTCAGCCATTAATCCCTGACAAAAGTTACTAAAAAGGCCAAATTATTAAAATTTTATTATAATAAAAAATAAAAAAATAAAAATTATTTTATTACTTTTAACGTTTAAAATTTGATAAATAAAATGCATTGCATCAAATTAAAAATTTAAAAATAAAATTAAGAATCTTTTAAATTTAATTTTTTTTTTTAAAATGCGTAACGATTCACGAGTCTTAATTAAAAGTTTTCTCTTAAATTTGTCTTGAAAATTTCAATCCGGTAAAATATACAGTAAAAGCTGGTTCGGAGCAAATTTACAGCGAGTGAATGAGACGCTTAGCACGGCCTTCTAAATATAGGCTGTGTCAGCCTTTGTCCAATGTCAACAACAGTGCTTTTGCTTTATGTCAACAACAGTTTACTACTATCTGATTGGACCGTGGATTATAGTTGCGCTAGAAAATGCGTAGAGATAAAGCTCTATGAAACCAATAAGGGAGGTATGAATAATAATGTTTTATTTGTTCTGTTTTTAGTGGTATTTGTGAAAAAGTCCACTTCTTGGTTTTAGTTATTAACAATTTCACCCATGGACTCTGAAGAGATTTTTTTAACAAACCCTCGTTCAAATTCCATTGTCAAATGTCAAATCGCGATTGCAAAAAAACAAAGTTCTCTATATAAATCACAGCATCTAGCATATGATGTTTGGACTGACATATTTAAATGTGAAATCCCATCACAGTTGAAGTCTAGATTAGCTGCATTTCTATATTCTAGTAATAAAATAAATAAATATCATTTCAATTCATATCCTTTTTTTTTTTTTTTTTTTTTAATTTTTAATTTTTAATTTTTTTTTATGATAGAATTTGAACTCATTCATAGTGGTTATTTGAACTTATTTCCTAGTAAAGATTAGAGAAAATTTTACTGAAGACCTCGAACTTCCACCAATTTTGAAATATTCCCCCAAACCAGCTCATTTTTAATATATATATATATATATATATATATATATATAGGAATAAATATATCAAATTAAAATATTGGGTAAAGTTCACTTAACCCTCTTAAACTACCATTCCAATGACAATCTACCTCGCAAACTATCAATTACGACAATTTATCTCTCAAACTATCAAAACAATGCAATGTACTCCCAAATGCTAGCAAAATGACGAAATTACTCATATACAATTTTTAATAGGGCAAACATACCCTTAAAATTTGGAAAAAATAAATAAATTTTAGTATTTTTGTTTTTATTTTAGTAAGGGTAACTTCGTTATTTTGTTAAAATTTTGAGTACATTGTCATTGTTTTGATAGTTTATGGGGTAAATTGTCGCAATTGATAGTTTGGTGGATAAAATGTCATTGAGATGGTAGCTTGAGAGGATTAATTGGACTTTACTCTAAAATATTTCATGAGGTCATCAAACTTAAAAAAGAATAAAAAATAAATAAATAAATATTATTTTACATTTTTTGTTCATTTGTTGTCAATGGACCAAAGAATGCAAGGCAGTATATCTAGAAAGAAAGAAAGAAAAAGGCTTGATAACTTTAAATTTTCAATCAGTATGTGAAAATATTCAAGTATCTTGACCTAACCTAAAAATTTATGTATTTTACCATTTCAAGTTGTTAATTGAGGTTTTTCATCTAACTTGGTATGAGGTTGTACATTTAATTGGACGATTATAGAAATTTAAAATTGGGTTTCATTTGAACGCAAAGAAATCTTGTCGTGACAATCAGGGGTGTGCACAGAATAAAATGAACGGTTGAGACTAAAGTTTGAGGAATCTCGTTCGAATGAGAATGGTATCTCCACGTGTAGTTGTTATATATTTGCTAAATTCACGAACTTCTCAAATATAAGGCTCATTGTTTCAGCGTAAAATATTTTTTGAAAAAATGTTTTATGTATTTTTCCGTGTTTGATATGACTGAAAATAATAATCAAACCAAAAAACATTTTCAGTTTGACCTAAAAAATTTATTTAGTTTCAGAAAATGGTTTTCATTTTTAAATTTCGTAAATCTTTTTTCCGAATGTGAGTTTCTCATTCTCAAATCACCAAACTAGTTACTGCTCACCTTTAGTGTACATCTATTGGACCATCTCCAGTCCTCCCCTATGACCATTGCCGAACCTTCCTTGCACACTGACGAACCTTCACCAAAGATTGCTGAAAGCTGTCGATCGTTTTCTGCACTTGCTCATTTTCCATGCGAGCCGAATGTCAACAATTATTTTTTTTTTCTTTTTAAAATATAATTTCATTAAAAATATTTATTGTCATAGAACATTTTACGTAAAAAGAAACAGAATTTAAATCTTTTAATTGATTAAATCTTATGTAATAATAATAGATACCATAACAACTCACAAACGCTCCCTACAAAAAAAAAAAGAAAAAAAAGAAAAAAAAAAGAAAGAAAAAAAAAAGGTGAGCTTGAGCCAGAGCCTACTCATTTGGAAAATGATGGCATCAATGAAATCCTAGGAATGATAATTATTAATTAGGCTTAAGCCCAGCTGTTTTTAAGACATTTATAGACGACTAAGAAAGAGGTATTTACAAACAAGGGCTTCCTCTACACCTGAGAAACACTCCGATCCCCAGCCTGGAAGAAATGGGCTCATTGATCTGGGAAAAATGATGCCATGGAAGAAGAAATGCTAGGCTACTATTTCAGTGTATTGTGAATTAGAAAGAAAAAAAAAAAAAGTGTAGTGGTGTTAAATATATTTATGTATGAGTTTGTGGAGATATTTATGAATAAGTGAAGAATATAAGGGCTTCATCCACAACCCCCCCTCACTTCTTTATATTCATATATTTTATGATATAAAAATTGAATCAAGAATAGGCTCACTGTTGCGACGCTTTCGGTACCAGGGTCCCCAAACCCAAACTCTCTCTCTCTCTCTCTCTCTCTCTGAGACTCTCAGCCCCTCCACGCTATCAAAAGCTCACGATCTAGTTTAATTAAAATAAGCCTTTTTCTTATGAAAACCTAGATCAGAGGGGAGAAAGAGAGAGAGTGACTCACCCTTAGCATGAGAAAGGACCGGACGGAAATGTCCGAAGATGACGATCGCTCCCCGCCGTTGGATCTTCGAGGAGCGGACATAGCTGAGTCGTCCAGCAAGACCCGGAACTGCAGTGGAGTGACCGGCTCGGTGGCGGGGCCAGGGCCAGGGCCGAGTTCCATGGACTTTCAGGCACCGTACCCGGACCAGGTGCTGGAGAACGTGCTGGAAAACGTGCTCCAGTTCCTGAGCACACGGCGGGACCGAAACGCTGCGTCATTGGTGTGCAAGTCGTGGTGCCGCGTGGAGGCGCTGACCCGATCCGAGCTCTTCATCGGGAACTGCTACTCGGTGTCGCCCCGGCGGGCCACGGCCCGGTTCGCGCGGGTACAGGCTGTGGCCATCAAGGGCCGGCCCAGGTTCGCCGACTTCAACCTGATGCCGCCGAACTGGGGGGCTTTCTTCGCGCCCTGGGTGCTCGCCATGGCCACCGCCTACCCCTGGCTTGAGAAGGTGTACCTGAAGCGCATGTCCGTCTCCAACGACGATCTGACCCTCCTAGCCGATTCCTTCCCGTCCTTCAAAGAGCTCGTCCTTGTTTGTTGTGACGGCTTCGGCACCGGCGGCCTCGCCGTCGTCGCCAGCAAGTGCAGGTACCCCCTAAGCCCTGACCTATTTAGATCCATCTCAGTTTATGTGCGTACACACGCGTGTATGTAAGCTACTGAGGGTTTTATTCCTCTTCTGTTTGGGCTTCTGTTTTTTTGTGTTTTTTTGGTAAGAGGAGACGAGCGTGCAGATCTGTTTGGCGGATTTGGTTGGTTTGATGTGCTTTTTGTGATGCTTTGCTAATTATGGTAATAAGAACACTAATTAGTAAGTGATGAGAGTGAGGAAATGTTGGTGAATTTGGGATGGGAAAGATGGGTTCTAGTGTTATATGTGGATGTTGAATGTGATTTTTTGCTATTTAACTTTTGCTGGCAGACTTCTGAGAGTGCTTGATCTGATCGAATCTGAGCTTTCGGATGAGGATGTGGATTGGATAGCTTGTTTTCCGGAGAGCGGAACGAGCTGTCTGGAGTCGCTGATTTTCGATTGCGTAGAACGCCCAATAAATTTCGAGGCATTGGAGAGGCTGGTGATTAGGTCCCCCTCCTTGAAGAAGCTTAGATTGAACCGCTTTGTTTCAATTGGGCAGCTGTACCGCCTGATGGTTCGAGCTCCGCAGCTCACACACATTGGAACCGGCGCGTTTAGTGCACCAGAGGGCGTAGCTCTGGGTGATCTAGAGCCCGACTATACCGCTGCCTTTGCTGCTTGCAAATCGTTAGTTTGTCTCTCGGGCTTCAGGGAAATCTTGGCGGATTACTTACCGGCCATCCACCCTGTGTGTGCTAATCTCACCTCCCTGAATTTCAGCTATGCGAATATTAACGCAGAACAGCTCAAATCAGTGATTCTTCACTGCCACAAGCTCCAGACTTTCTGGGTAAGTTTCTGTGTGGGTGTTGTATTTATGTGCAAATTTGTGATCTAGTTTTTGACTTGTGAAGCGTACTTGTGCTTTTCGTAATGCAGGTCCTTGATTCAATATGCGATGAAGGACTACAAGCTGTGGCTGCAACTTGCAAGGACCTGCGCGAGCTTCGGGTTTTCCCTATCGATGCTCAGGAGGATATTGAGGGCCCTGTTTCTGAAGTGGGCCTCGAAGCAATCTCCGAGGGTTGTAGGAAACTGCAATCGATTTTGTATTTCTGCCAGCACATGACAAATGCGGCTGTGAAAACCATGTCGAACAACTGCCCGGATCTTGAGGTGTTCCGCCTCTGTATAATGGGTCGACACCGCCCTGACCATTTGACTGATGAGCCCATGGATGAAGGTTTTGGAGCCATTGTTATGAACTGTAAGAAGCTCACTCGGCTCGCAGTTTCTGGTTTACTGACTGATCGTGCTTTCAATTACATTGGAAAATATGGGAAGTTGGTTCGGACTCTGTCAGTTGCATTTGCTGGAGATAGTGACATGGGGCTTAAATACGTGCTTGAGGGCTGTCCTAGACTGCAAAAGCTTGAGATCAGGGATAGCCCATTTGGGGATGCAGCTTTGCTTTCTGGTTTACATCACTATTACAACATGAGATTCCTGTGGATGTCCTCGTGTAGCTTATCTCCCCCAGGTTGTCAAGAGATTGCCCGAGCATTGCCCCGGCTGGTGGTTGAAGTGATCAGTAATGAAACTGACAAGCTGAATGGGGATGACACTGTTGACATATTATACATGTATCGATCTCTTGAAGGTCCAAGAGAAGATGCCCCGGGATTTGTGACCATCTTGCAGTAAAAGAAGCTGATTTGGCTGTTTGGTGGCTACTGAGCAAGTTGAGAGCATTTTTGGGGGGAAAAAATTGAAGACAGCGGGTGGCTTTTATACAACCCGCAAGGATGTCCATGCAATCCGTGTCTGTCAAACAAAGATGAACGAACAACTCCTGTTCCTGGCTTGAGCAGTTGCAAAAGCATCCAAAGCAGAGGCAAGGTATTGGACCGTCCAGTATTGTTCTATTGGTAGCGCTTCTAAATTTTAAGTTTCTTTTGCTTTCCTATTCATTTTATCATAAACCAAGGCTGCCAGAAGAGGAGAAGGGGGAGCGGTTGTGAAGCTGCACTGAGAGAGACTAATATGAGTGTAACCTGGATCATATCATTTATCCTTTGGTTAAGAGATGGAGATGGATCTTGAAGAATTGGAGGTTCAGAAAGGTGAAATTTCGATTTTCTCTTCCATGCCACCACCAGTAGAGAAGCAGGAGCTAGTGTTCACTATTGGAAAAACTTAAAATCTGTTTATTTTGATTCAAATGGTAGTTAGTTTAAGCTGTAGCTGCTGAGAACTAAATGCCCAGGTTATTGCATCTCTCTTTCTCTTTCTCTTTCTCTTTCGAAGTGTTTGTTTTTTCTTTTCAGTTGTGTTGTAGCACCTGACTGTTGAATTTATTATTGTTATTGTTAGCAAATGTGAGATGGGTAATAAATGCCAAATATGCATGGACCATATGCCATATATACTTGGTGGGATCTGTCTTTGCCTCTGTTTTTTTTTTTCTGGATGTTGAATGATCAAATTGACAGTGAAGTCCATTAATGATGTGCCAAAAGTGCTGTATAAGTACAGGACAAAAATTCTCTCAATTGCAAATGAAAATATTATTCATTTTATAGTCGAGATTTAAAGTTGGAGATTCCAATGTACATACACCATCATAATTCCATTTCTCTTTGGTCGTTGGAGGAGGAGCCTTCCTTTTAAAATGAAAATGGAAAACCAGGGAGGGGTGTTTTACTTTGTTGCTCTGTTTAGCTAGCTGCTGAATTTGCATTTGTTGAGTTGCTTCTGACTTTCATTCGAGTATGTGGTGCTATTGGTGGGGTGTGGGGCCTATGATGATTTGTCACAACCCCTGCGTTTGCGTTATAAAGCAGCCAAGGTCCACCAATGGACTATCTCTTTCTCTCTCTCTCTCGCTCGCTCATAATGAGGATAGATATCCATCTGCCTTCTTTGTTGGTATTCTCTCTGGCAGGACGGTAAAAGCAAGCCTATCATCAAAGTGGGATCTGACTGTGCAATTGAATAAGTGATGGGAAGCAAAGCTTCGGCTTTCTTTCTTGTCGATCCATTTGCAGCCGGCCAGCTCTCTCAATAAGTGGACCTACGCCCAAATGTTTTCCTTCTTCCCCACCAGCCCGAATGGAAAATCAGGAATTTTCCTTTTCTCTCCATGTTTGTGTTATGTGTATTATGATGATTGATGAGGTTGAGGGCCAGTTAAAAGGATAAGGTAGGATGTGGGTGGGTTCAGCAGAAACGATAAAAACAACACACATTTGGGTTTCAGTACTTGTTCTCTTAGCTTATCCATATTGCTTACGGTGGGAATAGTGAATAAATAGTGAATAGTGAATAGTCAGTCCCCTGGACGACCATTGCCTTTGAATCATAGCCTTTGCTTTTTAATTATATCTTCCCAGTTCACCTTTTATTTTTCTTTTTCAGCAACCATCCTTGTCCCCATGAGAAAAAGTGAAACCAACCAAACAAAAAAAAACAAAAAAACAAAAACAAAAACAAATGATAATGACCTTACTTACACAAGGACGGCGACGATTTAGTGATTTACATCCCCTCTCCATCGCCGCCGTCTGATATTTTATCAATCCCATCATTTGGCAGATAAATATTCACCAAATTATGTGGTCCTGAATGAATAAGCACATCAACCCCATTCCCATTTGGTTAGCACATGCATTATACTGTTTACTAAGCACATATATATAATAATAATAACAATATGGTGCAATGACAAAAGTTGGGCTGCTTTGGGGGTTTGATTGGTTGAGACCCATCTCAACCTCTGTCCCACCACCTGATCATTCAGTGTGTGGGCCACGTGTACGGCATGGGAGCTGGAATACATTAATGCCCCTTGCCCCTTACACACATTAAAATAAATAAATATATAAAAATTATTAATAATACTATAGTATCCTTATTGTTTATCTATTACGTACAAGAGAACAGACAAGAAAAACCAACTAATTTGCAGGTTGGTGGTGCTAGTCCAGTGGGTGCAGTGGTGGTGGGAGATAATAAAAAGTCGGTGAAGAAGCCAAAAGGGGTTTTGTCTGTTAACCACATTCATGGCTGAACTAAGCACGAGGTCAACCACTAAAGTATGCTTTTCTTTCTTTTAAATATACATTTCACTCTTCATCTCCATCTCCATCTCCATTTTCATTTTCATGTCTGTTTTTTACTGTTGCATATTTTGTGTACACACACACACACACACTCACCAATGGGAAACATTCAGCTTCATTGAATTTACCATGAAATTTCCCTTGGAGTTGGAACCATCCACCCCCATTTATTTATATTTTCTCTCCACATCTCCATCCGATCGGATCACACGGAGGTGATTTGTTTAATTATTAATATTAGAGCTAGGTAGGCCTGATAGTGACAGTGTTGCCAAACCTGACATGCTAAAGAGCTTCTAATTAACCTCAAAAGTGAATAGATAAATCTTTGGAAATTGTGGGCATAAGCATCACGTAAAAACAAAAATCTTGGCTTTGACGTTAACCTAATACTTGACTTCATTTGAATGGACTGACTACAACACACACTATATATATTATATATATATATATATATAGTACTTTAAGCAATGTGAGACACTAAAGATGGTATGCATATTTAAAAACAGTGTCAAATGTAAAAGAAAGAGAGGCTATTATTGGAGGAAGATAGTTTGACACATAATTAAAGCACTAAAGGGTTAATTTTATTGTTACGAAATTGCAGTGAGAGAGGCTCTCCAGACCAGAAAAAAAAAAAAAAAAAAAAAAGGTTTGAAATTTTTTTGAAACTTTTTAATGGGATAATAATTTGAGGAAATGGGAAGAGTAGTGTACTAGACCTATCATGCATTAGTAGTTTTTCTTTTTCCTTTTTCAATGAATGAACCTAAAAGTAGCATCATTAAGGTTTCATTCAAACGACTAATCACCCAATTTAAGAGCTGTGTCGTTTATGTATGTTTGGTTCATGTATATTTTACTTCGTGCGCTAAGTATCGAACGAGTACATAACAACTACACTCTTTACTGAAATTTCTTCCCAAGTTGTAACAAAGATCTCCATACGAGAGAGGCAATTAGTGATTGGTGTGTCTCAAAAATGGGTCAAACTCAATTTCTCTCGTCTCATCAACATCAACCGTGCTTGTAGCTTCCATCTTTTACGGTATCCTATAGGGCTATACGTGTCAGAAATGTGTTGTTAGGAACGGGCATGATAAAGATTTCTTACAATTTTAAAGAAATTATAAGTTCTAAAATTATGTGAATTCATGCAATTTTTTGCATTGATGGGTTAAAAAATACTAATTAAAAATGTAGCATATTATCGAGACAACAAAAAAGATGTTTTTGTTTTTTTTTTCCAAAAAATATCTTTACTTTTGATGACATGCTTTTTCTTCAGTAAATCAAAAAGATAGTTTTTGGTTTAAAGCTTTTCGACTATATAAAGCGCAAGAATCTGATGAAAATATACTAATTTATAATATGTAGCATTTTTCACGTTGTTCGATGCACAAGACGACCTAAATTTAAATAATTTGAGAATCTATAATATTTTTAAAATTGTAAGGGATTTTTATCCTGCCAGTTCTAATATGCATTGTACGGATCGATATCATATGTCATACTTAGGGTATCTACGGGCTGTAATTCACTTAATCTTGATCATTCTTTTTGAATGAATGGTCCAATTTCTGTCTCTCATCTCTACCAACCACTGCCTCTTTCTGTTCTGCTCTTTTGTGAAAGAATGGTCCACATGAGAAAAGATTGGACGATTAAGATTAGATTAAGATTAGAACTTGAGAAAGTGCATAGGAACAGGAAAAGCAATCCAGGATGACAAAGCTGATTCGGTAAAATTAACCTTTTGGCCAAACCAATTAGATGATTTATCTAAGCAAGATAAGATGGATAAGGCTTTAGAGTTGTTTGCTCTTGAAAAAGCAACAACTCATCCACAAAGAGCAAATGAGAAATAGGAGGCCTACGTCTAAAGATTTTGATGCCATGAATGGACCCTCTATTTTCCTCTTTCAGAATAAGTTTGAAAATAATTTCAGATCCCATAATAAAAAAAGAAAAAAGAAAAAGAAAACAGAGAATCTCCTTGTCTAGGCCACACAAAAGAAAGAATTTGCCTTATAAAAAGGCTTCAAAAAGAATGGAGAAGAGGCTGTGGAAAGGCATACCCCTTGCTTAGGCATGCGCTTCATGTGCCAAAAAGACTGACATCAGACATGTTAGAAGTGCACCTTGCATCCATGCACCCAATAGGCTGACGTGTTAGCATGCCTCACATCCACTCATAGTCATCGGGGTCCAAATAAAAGTAGACCCGTCCAATTTCCTACCTCATTATGTCTGACCACAACCCAACAAGCTAAGGTTCGAATCAAATTCGACCCGATTCGTACCCAGTATCCATAGTCTTGCCTTCCTTCTCTAATGAAAGAGTCTCTTGCTTTTCTTTCAACTTATTTTAGTTGGTTTCTGTCAAGTTCGGTATCCAGCCCGACGCCCGTTCGTTTCGGTCCACACTTTTGACCCGTCCGACCTTAGTCAACTAATTAGAAGACTAGAAGTAGAAAAATAAATAAAACCACGTGCATGTCACGCTCATGAATCCCATATGCTCCTATCACAGTCTAGGTTGCGTGCTAAATTTTCATTTAAAGTCATTTATATCGCACAATCTTACTTAGTATATAATTAATGTTGAATTATGACTCTTTTGTCTAAGCCGGTTCCTAATTACACGCATTATTCATACTAACCGTATGCTTTTTTACATGACTGAGAGCATATTTGAAATTGTGTTTGAAAAATAAAATTTTTAAATAAAAAATAATTTTTTGTAAAAGCTTAAAAATTAAGTGTTCGAAAATTAAGCTTAAAAATTAAAAGCTTAAAAATCGTCAAGAGTATTAAAAGTGTATTTTTTTATTCATATGAACTTTTTGAGTATTAAACGCACTTTCGAACCCTTAAAGCGCATACACAAATAGACCTTGACTTCTTGAGTTTAAAGGAGATGCTAAAGTACTAAACGTGTGGATTAAACTACCATACTACAATTGAATTGTGTGTATTTTATTGTTACTTTTGGAATACAATATATTTATTGTATGTAAATACACGATAGTGATCAAGTCAATAATAAAAAAGATGTAGTCTATTGGACTTTATAGGTAGGTCATAGGTGTAGGTTTAATAGACCGAATCATGTTAAGTCCTTGGGTTCTTTTTTACCCCCTCAATATTTTATACTTAATTCTATTTTCTTCTTATATTTAATTACCTTTCTTCCTTATTTATTTTCATATTTGTTTCTGTCCATTGAAATGAACTTTGACTTATGGCATACAATTTCTTTTCCCTGTCCTTTTAATCAATGTATGTAGTACATTGGACTTTAGCCTTTTAATTTAATTCAGACATTTGTAAACCATTTGGAGGGTGCGGAGTCTACTGATTTAGAGTGATGTTGTACACCGCACCAATATTTTATAAATATCTCATTATGTTGATATTATAGATTAGCTATTGTTTATAAAACAAATGGGTTAAGTATAAAATTGTTTCATATGTTTAGGTGCATATCAAATCAGTCTTTGAGTTTTCAAAAGTGATAAAATTAGTCATTATGGTTTCTAACAGCGTATAATCAATTCTTACGTCTACTTTCGTTAACAAACTATTTTTTTTCTTGGCGATTCTTGGTTATAGGTGAAGGGGTAACGATGGTGGATTAGGTATGGAAAAAAATATTCAATTTGATGATGGGTTAAGTGGGATTTTGTTTCTGGTGATGTGGCAGGACTGACGTGAAGCTAGAGAACCGTATGAAGAACTGATTTGACAGTATTTGATGATTGTCAAGTAATAATTATATGGAGATGATACACGTGACCCAACACAATTGGACCAATTAGCTTCTTTTTTTTCATATGAGACAAGCAACCCACTAACGAAAGTAAACAAAATGATTGACTTTAAACTGTCTTAGAGCTAATTTTATAACTTTTGAAAACTTAAAAGTTGATTCGATCGGCACCAAAAGCACATTGACCACTTTTGTATTTTACCCTTAAAAAAAATATCTAGTAACTATTAGACTTTATCACATCAATATAACAAGATAGATTTGATATATATAGCATTTCTCTTTGACACATAGCTCTTATCTTAAGCTCACCGGAGAGGTTATGGAAGACAACAGTGGTGTTTGGAGACCCCCCGTTAGATGCCTACGTGTCCAAATTGTATGGCTAGATGTGGGGGGGTCCTCACCCGTAATCTAATTTTTCTTCATTGTTTATGAGGGACACCATTATTTGGGTCTAGAAGACTCAGATTGAACCCACTTTAAATGTTCCTCCCCATTCAAAAAGGCACTGAAAGGAAAGCTCTTTTATCTCTTATCTCCATGCCTCAACCATTGTCCCAACCGCCAATTACTACAATCTCATCTCACCATTGCCCACCAAATTATTATTATAACCATTCTTTCTCACTAAATTTTAAGCAAAAAAGTATTTTTCCCTTTTGACCAGAACAAACCCCACATCCAACTTCCTATCGAGTTGGACAGGAAATATTAAAAACTATTAAAAAAAAAAAAAGGATTCTTGGTGAAAGTGGTTTTCTCTCAATGCATTTAGGGATTACAACATTCGTTTTGGGACGTGGCCACTTGCAGCACAAAGAGAGAGTAAATCGGGTCAACTTCCATTAGTGGATAGCTCCAACTCCAAGCATCAAAGGGGAGGGGGGGTTGAATGAGTTATGTGTTTTTCCAGGGTCAATGGTCTTTTTGCATACAAGTGATGACGGGGATCGAACAGCTTTGCCCACTTGTGGGATATTAAAAAATCAGGGGCTCCAAAGGGATTAATGGGTCATATGCAAAGGGCCTTTTTAGATGCATGATTTGAAAGAGAGAGGGGGGGAATCTGCTAATCATTTCTCCTTTAGAACTAAAAAAATTCCGCCATATCTACTTCTTTGGGGGGGAGGGGGAAGGGGATTAGGGGAAGGTGTACCAACAGAGTGTTTGAATTTTCTCTCAACGCATCTGAAAAATCTTTTTATTTTTCCACTCATTGAGAAGGAAGACCACCATTACAAAAAGAAAGTGGGTGGTCACCTACCATCAACTTGCCTTTCAGAAAAAGAAATAATAAAAAAAAGAAGAAGAAGAAAAAAAAAAGGAAAAAAAAGTAGTGTTTCAGGTTTGAGCTTGAGCTTGAGCTTGAGCTGGTCAAAGAACCTTGAAAAGATTTTCCAGATTTTTTCAATGGTGGAGCCCGTTTTGGTCATGATTGACATCCCCTTTCAACATAGCCCATCTTAATATCTAGAACCATCCATAAAGGAAACATCCAAGCTTGAAAAGAAGGCTACACCAACTACTATTGGAAGTTACACTTACCCGTCTCTATCCATCGTACAATTTGCAATGCCCTTACCATTCTAATCTATCCTTAAATCTGACCGGATAGAGGATATATGAGCATTTTGCGCGACTATTTTAAAACCCACGGCGGCTTGACCCACGGCCAAGTGCGAGTCTACACAAATTCAACACTATTTTTTAAGTTAAGGCTATAGTTGTAATTTTAAAAATTTATGAAAAATTGATGGTCATTTTTACATAACATGTGGGTCGCGTTATGTGCTCGTCATCTAACTTTATGAAAATTATTGATGGAGGGAGACATTGCAACTCCATTGATAAATTGCTAAGAGACGTTACAAATTTATTACATTATTAACGAAATTGGCAGATTGGGAGGAAACATTGCAAATTGCTTGGTGGAATGAGGGGACTAAATATAATTTTCCCTTAATAAGGAGAATCCATTTCTGTTATGCCCGTGAATATGATTATGTTCATTTCACTTCTATTTTATGGTCAGGATTTAAGGTTTGTCGTATCTTAGTGCAGATGATGTCACTTGATAAATATATTAGCATACCATTCAAAAAGTTCAAATAATATGGCATCATTTATACCGTTAGATGCAATAATACTAAATCATGACAATTAAATAGCTCAGCTTTATCTCAAATAAAATTGTATCAGATTTCAGATTACGCATAAAAATTTATAACTCTTGGATATAAATGTGCCCTCACAATGCCATAATAACATTGCAAACTTGCAACAAATAACCTAGAGTTGCTTCACAACGAAGATTTAAGTTATACTCATGGAGCCAACCGCTCAATTTCCCACACTCGTCCTCCATTGATCTCCCGTGGAGAGTACTGCAACCTGTCAAGAAGATATAATTGTGATAATGATGAGCACAAATTATGTGACATCTTTCAAAATATGTGAACACAAATTTCTAATGCAATTTGTGCTTGAACGACCACAAACATGAGTTCCCCATGTCAAAGATAGACAAGCAAGCAGTAAATAGGGCATGAAACAGATATAATGATTGGAATCCATGAAGATTCAGCCCAAATGTTCTGCAGAAACCTGGATTTCAGCCAAACACTACTGCCCTCACGAATCGCATTTCAGATCACTCAATCTGGAATGTAAGATCAACACAACAATGGAAAGCAAGGAATGGGAGAATCAGCGAATTTATTCACGGGTTCTGGAGATTCAAGACAAACCCAACTGGGATTTTTGAATTTACACCATAGGCCCAACGAAATTCTATTTGAACCTCTACAAAAGGTTCAAGCCCAGGATATATGAACCCCTAAATTTAACTGAATTTGGCCCAAACCAGCTTCATTCATTCATCACAGGCCAACCACAGAAATAGTAGCAAGAAAAATGGAACAAAAAACGCGTTTCATAAATGGGATGAAAACCACCTGTCATGCAAGCGAGACCGCTGTCCTTGCCAAAACTCAAACAGCTCTGGTTTAAGCCTGTATCCTCCCCAGTTTTTAGGTTTTGGAATCCAACTTCTGCAGAGGCAAAACAAGAAAAATTTTATATCAAATTTCTCCGTGGTATATATATTTATATAAGATAGTTATCTTTTGGGTGTGGGTGGGTGGGAATAAGTACTTAATATTCTTTGACATTTGTGATTATTAGCTTATAAAGGTCTAATACATGGAAGGTTTGGAAGAAATGTAAAATTATTACGAAAATTGTACTTATGGTCCACAGCCAAGGGACAATCATATCTCACCCTTCTTCAGCTTCCCCCCCCCCCCCCCCCCCCCCCCAAAAAAAAAAAAAAAAAACACACCACATAAAGAAAAGAGAATAAAGCTTACCCATCAGAAAATTTTTCCTCCAGTTCTTTATATTCTTGGTGCAGAACATGCCGTCCAGGCACTACAGTACTCTGAAGATAGCAAGGTAATGATATCATACATCTATAAAAATATGTTATTGATAACCCCAGAAAATAAATCTCAGTTCAGAAGAAAAAGGGCAGAATAGGAAAATATTCTGATCCTTAAAGATGCTAAAGTTTCTCAAAACAACTTCCTTCCACCCCAATTTAATTACTCGGAAATTCTCACAACATTACCTCCTTAGCCCACTTATTATTTTTTCTTTTTTATTAATAAGTTACACGTGCATTCAGCAAATATGGACCATGACTTTACCTTTCACCCTATTCTTACAGGAAGAGGAGGTGATATTTGAAATTTTTACAACAACACTTCCTTAACCCACTTATATTTCCTCTCATTAGATTTATTTTCTATTTTTATATATTTTTTTCATGTTGGTTTTAGCTTTAGGGCATGTTTGAGATTGTGTTTGAGGGTCCTAAGAGTGATTTTAACACTCAAAACATTTGTTTGAAGAAAAAATTGCTTGTTTGGTAAAAAAATTAAAAGTGATTTTAAGGGTTCAGAAAGCCTAAAAATGACCAAAACAAGCTTTTGAAACTTTTGCCCAAAAGCTCTTTTTTACTTAAAAGCTCTATTTCTCAAACGCAATCCCAAATAAACTCTTAATTAATTTAAGATTCCTACTAACCATTGTAACATTGGAATAATCCTAAAATTCAACTAACATAAAAAGGAAAAAAGAAGAAACAGATTAACATAAGAAAAAATCACAACAAAAGAAGAATTATGCTACAATTTGTGGATAGTCTCTACTGCTCATAAAAGGTTTGCTAGAACTTTTTTTTACCACATATTATTGTATATAACTGAAATATTAAAAGCGTCTAGAATTACAGCAAAATATCTGCAAGAAACACTTTTTAGAAAAGAATAAATAAAATAAGACTTTGCACATGCTTTGTGTGTACAGAAAGGCTAGTATTCAATAATCATAAAAACATAGTGAAACAAACCTGCTTGCTGACTATTGCTCCAATCTGACTTCCTCGAGGACGGCTATGAAAATACTGCTCAGATTCCTCATCAGAAACTTTCTCCACAGATCCTTCAATCCTCACCTAGAAATCAAAATTAATGTTAAATTTGGTTTCATCGAGGAAGACTGATAATGAATTGTGTGTGTTTAGTGCAAAAGTTAATTAAGTTACCCTTTTTTATGGCAATTTTAGATTGAAAAATGGCAGCTTGGTAAAGATTAGGTTACCTCGTCTAAAGATCTAGCAGACTTTACTGAACTACAATGTTCTTTCAGAATGCCAAAACAGATTTACATCACCATAAGGATTTACTATGGAATTTCAAACATTAACTAATTGCAAAAGAGCAGATTTTACAATGCAGTGACCTCACAAAATACCTTAGATGATGAGAAACAAATTCCATAGCATACCGCCACAACCACTTTCCCAAAAGAGCTTGATTGAATTGAATCAAATTTCTAATTCCCAACCCACTTGATTTTATTGGAGTGCAAATCCTTTCCCAATTCACTAAGTGAAATTTGAACTCATCCCCAATACCACCCCATAGAAAATCCCTTTAAAGTGCAAATCCTTGCACAATTCACTATTTATAATTTTTCTTTTTCTTTTTATATTTTTTTACATTTTTTATTAAAAGGGATACGTGTCATCTTTTGAATGGATATGACGTGGCAACAATGTTAAAAATTTAACAGAAGGTGGATGGAAGGATCTCTTTCATAATGGTTATAACCTTAGAGAGTAAATTTATAACTTTTGAACCTTAGGAACCGATTTGATAATACCTCAGGGACCAGTAGTCATATCCAAGTTCTTTCAGTAGAATCTTCAACCACAATAATTCCCATACCCCATGGGTCATGGCTCGGAATTCAGCTTATGCAATAAATCTAGCAACTAAGAATTGTTTCTTATTACGCCAAGTAACTAGATTTCCTCCCGCAATAGTGCAATATCCTGAAGTGGATCTACAATCCGTGACTAACCCAACCCAATCTGCATTTGTACAAGCTTCTACTTTCAGGCGATCATGTCGGGCAAACAACAACGCTTTCCTTCGTGAAGATTTCAAATCTCGAAGTATTCTGTAAACTGCTTTCATATGAGATTCCCAAGGTGAATGTACAAATTGACTCACTACACTGATTACATAGGCAATGTCCAGATGAGTGTGCGACAAATATATTGACCTACCAACCAATTGATGGTATCCACCTTTATCCACCAAAGAACTCTCATCACTTTCTTCTATATTTTTATTATGCTCTACTGGAGTCTCAACAAGGTTCATCCACTATAATCATATTCCTAATATATATAATATATAGATTACTTCTATACGATAGAAATAAAACTTTTGCAGGATCCATGTATCTACTCCAATCATAGCTATTTGTTTTGTACCATTATGGAAGAAGATTCGGCCTAGCATCTTCAACTCCAACCTGGAGGCTAGCACTTCCAGACTTCGTCGGACCTCCATTCTGAACCTTCAAAACAGCCTCAATGACTCCCATTTGCAATGAACCAGAGACAATGACATGGTAGCCATCCGCTAACGGAACGAACCCCATACCCCCCTTTTGATCCTTAGCTCTATACCTTTGCTGGCTGGTTGTCCCACAGGGACTACTCCTTCTGTTCTTTATTGTTGGATGGGCAAGAACAAGGTTAGACTGTCTTTGTGCAGTGAAACCTACTATTGATGGTCTTTAAGTTTTGAATCTACTGGATTGTCAACAATCTTACAACCAAGCATCCTTGTTTCCTTGAGTAGATCAAGAACATATTTTCGCTGGGAGAGGAATATACCGTGTCTCGATCTTGCTACTTCAATACCCAAAAAATATTTTAAATAAGTTAACTATGTCATACTTGTTTGACAGTACATTCCAAAAATAGGGGTCATATTTCAAGACCTGAGGACTTTCTTCAAACACTATCAGTCTATTTCCAAGTGGCTCAAGAGGATTATAGGATGCATGATTCCAGGTCAATTCATTACTCTACTGATTTCCAGCATCATGTTAACGTAATTCTAATTTTTGCATAATAATCCAGTTTATCAAATTTCTAAGCAAGATAAGAATTCTCAAAATTGTTTTAAACTGATGATAGTGTACCACCAGTCCCAAAAGCCTAGCCTAAGCTATGGGAAGCGAGAAATTTAATCATGTAATTCTTATTCTAACAACTCAGAAGTGCAGTTACCTGTCGATTAAGACCATCCCAATAGAAAAGCAGTGATGCATTGGGATTATCAGATAATTCACGTGCCTTTCGACTTTCATAATTGGTGTACCTGCGTATAGTAACAGCAGTAAGATAAGAAAAAACAATCATTTGCAGGAAAACATTGTCAACTGTATGTAATACCACAACAGTTAGAGATTAGTACAAACCAGACAAAACCATCCCTATCAACTCCTTTTAGCAACACCATTCGTGATGACCTATAGCAGAAAGTAAGATGACTTAGAATGAGTAAGAATAGGTCAAAAAGTTCCATATAGATGAATTCAACATTCATATAAATGTTCAAAATGAGACAATGGGCATGAAACTTGCTTATTTTCATCAAATCCCCATCCGTTTCTTTGAAGAAACCCAAGACGAAAGGCAATATGTATGTTCTGAATGCAGCCCCTCCACCAAATCATCATAAAATGAGTAAAAAGGTTACACAAGAGGAGACTATATATATACAAGCAGCAGACAAATCGAGCCATTTTTTCACTAAATTTGGGGGAAGTTTTGAAGGTTCAACACCAGTCTCCTTCATTTTAAAGGCCCAAAACCAACCCCTGAGTGAAAATACTAACTGGCTGTGGTGCATAAGTGCATACTGGGCTTCCCCCTATTTAGGAAGGGTGCTTTTTCTGTTATCCTCTGTATAAAAGAACCTAAATAAGGAAAATATAGAACAGAAATGGTAGAATAATGAATGGTGGCAGCTGACTCAACCAAGTCACGCATTACAACAAGATAGATTATTTCTTGATCTGTGCAAATATGTTGAATTAGAATGGCAATGATTGTCGAATTTGACAAAGTTTACAACATTAAGACTTCGATTCCCATGTGAGTCAAATTTCAACAGGCTCACAGGGTACTTAGTTAGAAGAATTATTGTGCATGTATTAATATCAATAGAACAAGCCAAAACAGCAAAGGAGTGAATCCTGATATCTGTGCAGATATGTCGAATTAGAATGGCAACGAATACCGAATTTGACACA
Source organism: Corylus avellana (assembly GCF_965113065.1). Classification (NCBI taxonomy): domain Eukaryota; kingdom Viridiplantae; phylum Streptophyta; class Magnoliopsida; order Fagales; family Betulaceae; genus Corylus; species Corylus avellana. Next base: position 18,894,910 of record NC_142498.1, read on the forward strand.
TTTAAATCTTTAAAGTATTAAGATTTAGGTTTTCATGTAAGTCAATGTCCAGAAGGGTGACAAGGTACTTGTAAGAATTATCAAGCATATATTAATATCAAGAATCAAGCCAAATTAGCGACGGAAGTGAATCTTACGGTTTTCCGTCCTTCCCAGCGGTTGACAATGCCATAGCATTTGGTTCCCTCAAGCCAGCAGCCACGGCATCATCAAACCATTTGCGAAACTGCAAGAAAGCTAACAGCTTATTTCTGATGTGACTGATGGATTGTACAATTGATTGTGACAAATCATGCAAAAATGTCTGTTCTTATGTATAAACCTTAAAATTAATTATTCAGCTCAAAAGCATCAAGAAAATAAATATATGAACCCAGATTAATGCTTTACTAGAGCTAATACCTGATCAATGGGATCAGCATCCACCTGGTCCTCACGGAATTCTGGAGAAATATAGTTTTCTCTGAGTGCTGATATATCAATTTTTGAAGGCTTCCCTATTCGGACGCACATTGAAGTGCCAGGATATGGTGGAAGACGAAGCTTATATTTTTCTGCAACAGATGGTGGGACAAATCTACCACCTAGAAAGTGGAGTGGGCCACAAAACTTCTTTGCACACAACTTTGGAGCAGTTAAAGAAACCTAGAAAAATACCAAAGTTGCATTTCTTTATTATTCAATATGTAAGTTCGTGTAATTCACTAAGAACATTTTGATGCATGTTTGCCTAATTGAGATTTCTATCAGAAACATACCAACATGTCAGGTTTAATGCCTTCACCATCAATGTCTCCTTCTTCGACATGCCACCCAGATGGAATGTCTATAGAGACAATAACAGGGAATTTTTGACGTGCTTGGTCATAATGTCGTAAAGAAATCAGTCTTTGTATTAGATCATCAAAAGGCGGCCTTGGGGTACCTAACCAATTAAAAAAAGTACTTGAGTTTGAAAACGCACAACACTATATGAGTAGGTTCCAATCAGACAGCAACCCTACCATCAGCCCAAGATCATTGACATAATGGAGCCTTAAACTATCAAAGAAGAAATGTAATGGTGACAACACAATGTTGAGCTTTGTTTGCAGATGCGCTATATACTTTTGAAACACTTAGGAATAAGTCTAAAATTCATAAGATTTTCTAGTTCTAAATAACATCCATACGACAAGAACAAACCATAAAAGCTAAAATACTAGCAATGAAGAGTATACTGGCCTATAGTAGACATTAACACATAAAATCAACAACCACTTAAAATAAAACGACTGATTACCATGTACTTATCAAAAAAAAAAAACGACTGATTACCATGGAATGAGAACCCAAACATTGCATCTACTAGAATATCAAAATCCTTTGACAAGTCCAAAGGCAGATCTTCCACTGACAAGAAAGGAACTGAAAGCGATTCCAGCTACAAAAGTACTAAATCAAATAAGATAAATTCCGACCAACCCAAAATTCAAAAATAAAAAGAAGGGGCACTATCTAAACCTGAGTAACCAAACCAGAATAAAGAGGCTTCGGAGTGCGCTTGGGATAACAAACAAAGGGTTTGTAACCAAAGTGATGCAGATGACGAGCAGCCACAAGACCATCGCCACCGTTGTTCCCAGGACCGCAAATAGCGAGAACACGGTTGTACTCACTTGCTTTGTAAGCCTGTCCAAAACAGACACAAATATTTTTGACCATTTTCACACAGAAAAGCAAAGCATCAATGCAAGCCTTGAATTCCTACAACACTACCTCTGCTATGGATGTGGCCACGCTCAAACCAGCCAATTCCTAATTGCACGAACGAAAACGATTCTCAGGAAAAAACAATACACAAAAGAAAAAAGAATTTGGAAAATCAATCGGTGATTAAGAACGACCATAAGCTGATCGACGCTAAACCCGAGAGGACCCATGAGGGTCTCATCGATCTCGGCGGCTTCTCGCTGCGTCAGGTACGATATAGAGTCCGCCGGGCTTTGAGCCACTTTGTCTCCCATTCCTCCACTTCCCTTCGAACAAAAAGCACGAATTGCAGGACCCGGAATTGGAAAGCGAAAACCCTGACCAGCAAGTGGGTTGGCAACAATTGTCAGTTACAGTGATTCAAAGCTTATGAGAGAGCGAGAGAGAGAGAGAGAGGGGGGGGGGGGGGGGGGGGGGGGGCTTACCGGGAAGAGTGTGGCGAGAGGATTGTGGAGAGAGCAAGAAGGTTTGTGAACGTTGGAGGGGTTAAAAATGGGAGGAAGCGAGTGTGGAGTGAGTGAAAGGCATGTCATTCTTGTTCGGCTTTTGCATACCAACGACCGCCACATTCTTGAACGCAGCGTTTGGTTTGGGTGTTTTGCATCTCTCCAAAATGGTTGTTGCTGTTTTTGGTTTCTTGGATTGTGTTTGGAAATGGTTGATGATGGAAACGCAAATGGGCGAGTTTGTCTGGGTCCTGGTTTTGTACGCGGCCTCTATCACCGTTCGCAGTAGCTACCGTCATCTTAAGCTGCAATTTGTCCACGTAAATAAGTTTGAGAGTTTCATCTTAATTTTAAATTAAATATTTATGTTTAATTTTATATCTAAATCCTTCGTGATGATTCTCTGATAACAAAAAGCAACAAACTTCAAGATTATTATTGTTATTATTATAAATAAAAATCTAGCGAAAAAAAATTATAAAACTAGTCCAACATCATGATTTTATTGTGCTGCAATATTGAGACACGTGTCCTTTACAAGAAAAAATTTTAAAAATATATATTAAAATAGAAAGACAAAAAAGAAAACTTCACTTCCCGTATTAATTGGGTAATTTTTTTTTTTTTTTTTTTAACATGTCTGCACAAGAGGGGGATGAGATTCGAACTAGTGACTTCTGTTTCATTAAGCATGGTCACAGTCGATTGAACTACCTTTTGAGGACGCTTTGTTATTAATTGAGTAATTTTAGAAGGCCTACTTGTGTCATACTAGAATGATGTGACTATTAAAATCATTCTTTGATCAAAATTTACTAATGATCGATCACAAGCCCAATGATGATTTTAATAGCCACATCATTCTTAATAAGACATAAGTAGGCCTTATAGAATTACTCTTATTAATTGTTTTGCAATTGTAATTTTCAAGTTTAAAAAATTTATAATGTCGGTATTTTATGTGTCAATTCTTTTTTTATTTTATCCCTTTATTGTTAAAATGTCCAATATATATATATATATATATATATATATATATATAACAAAGTGAAAATTTAAAAATGCCTTGCACTAATCCACGGCTTCACTATTTTTTCTTTTATTATTATTATTATTATTATTTTTTCCAAATTTTCACTTTAACAAGACGAAGGGCATTTAGACAAAATGATTAAAAGTTTAATTTATCTTCTTTTCTTTTTCTTTTTCTTTTTCTTTTTTCCTTTTAACTGGATAACATTCTTGTAGACGTTTCACTCTTGGGCAATCATAATGATTCATGCATAATGTTTTTCTCTCATATATATATATATATATATATATATATATATATATATATATATATATATATATATTTCTAAGCCAATTACAAACAAAGGAAATGATTATACATGGGATTGAGAATCATTTCAAACACAAAGTTGATAGTGGTCTACTTGGCAAGATGATGTGCACCAAATACAATCTTAAAAATGTCAAAGTTTCAATTACAGATCATAAATGATAGGAGCAGAGGACCAATCTAAAAGATGAAAAAGGCTTATTAATAACCATAATTGTAACGAAAGAGTCACCTTCCATTAATTTAGAACAGCTATCAAATAGGGTGATATATCTACTCCCGTTGAAGCTGCCATAGCTTCCCTTTTATTAATATTTGAGAATTCAACTTTTTGGTGAAGGCCACAAAGTTGCCCTCTCGTTTAGGAAGTCAGAAAATAAGTGTCGTTCATCTAAGGTTACACAAGTTACTAAAAGACGAGTGCCCCTTTGTATGGATTGGCTGCTGTTTGACAGTTTAGACGATTATGAATTTTAGAAGAAGTGCCGTTTGGATCTTGAAAAGGCCATTTTTGTAAATGATGATAATAAAAGATGTCGAAAAGGCCCTTTTGGATTGCTTAATGTAGAAATTGAGTAGTGATTTTTAGCACACCAGCGTGTTTAAACAGTAAACTCATCAGTGTTAAAATATTATTATTATTATTTTATTATTTAAACATGATTTTAATAATATTAAGCACGCCGGTCTACAAAAAATCATGCTCGTAGAAATTTTCTCCCATTCAAAATAAAAAGTCAATGTGGGTTTTGCTATATGAATTTGGACTTTGGAGGAAATTTTTTTCTAACTTATTTTAATAAGTGGTAAGTGTCATCTCTCACATGTTTTATTTAATAATCATTTATTGTCATTCTATTAACTTATGAATCTCAACAATCATTTTTTGTGTCCTTGCCATATATATATATATAATGAATCAATTTATTGCAAACATTTGAAGTTAAAAACAGGTTATCAGCCTTCAAAAAAAAAAAAAAAAAAAAAGATATTGACACATAATTATTATTTTTATTTTTATTTTTTTTAAAAAAATTAGTTCAGTCTCATTCATTGATAAACGAGCATAAAGCTCAAATAACACAGCAAAAGTTCGAAAACAACCATTGTCAAAACTACGAGATTACAAGCATAAAAAATGACGTTACATGACACAGAATTAATCCCTAAACACGTTGAATGAAACACATATTATTTTCTAATGCCAGAAAAATATCCTCGTATAAGCATCTAGCCGTTACTCTTCTTTGTCGGACAACATCCTTTGAATCCTCTCAACGAAGCTCTCCACAGTTTGCAAACTCTTTTCATCTGAAATATAAAAAACAGAAATTTACATCCTCACGCTAGCGTACAAGAATTATAAAGAGAGAGATAGAGAGAGACACGTAGATTACCAAGTCTGGGTATTGTATGGCCTTTGGGATGATGAATCACTACGGAGTCTACGCAAGATTCCAGGAGCTCCTTTCCATATGGCTTCAAGAAATCCGTCTCTCCTGAAACAATGCATTTCTCTATTGGTTGGTTTTACTATCATCAAGCTTAGCCGGTTAATCAAATTATGTGAGGGTTTAAAACTTTCATTAATTTTTTAAAAAAATTAAATTAAATAGGATATATATATATAGATTAAGAAACAACCAACGTTAGTTCCAACAAGAAAACAAACAAACAAACAACGAGAGTACCTAAAAAGTGGAGGGACGGGCATTGAATGGGTGAGGAGTATGCATTCTCAGCCACCGATGATGCTTTCAACTTGGCGCCTCCGATAACGATGAGAAATTTAATCTTAGGAACCTTCGTGAGCGCCACGCCCTGCAATAATTCGACCAAAACCAAAAGCACCGACTTAGCCGACCAAATCATATCTCAATTTTACCCGTTAACCAATCAACTGTTTACACGTACGTACCTTGGCTTGCAGCCCCGGCAGCCCAGCCGACAATATAGCCCCCTGCGAATCGCCGACGAATTGTAGATGAAATGAAATCCAAATTAAAATGATTTTCGAATTACTTGTTGAATTTTTGGAATTTCATTTTTAAACAATGTGAATAAGTTACCTGAGAGAAACCAAGGAGGCCATCAAATGGTCCGTGCTTAATCATGAAATCCTCGATGAACGCAAGACACTCATCGAAGTTCGTGTATTCTGTAAATTCCTGTTAGAAATTAGCAAGCTTCTTCAGGGCTAAGAGATAATTGCTTTGCTTGTCAAGAAATGGAAATCAAGGAAACAAGAAAGAGGTAAAAACTGACCTTGTTGAACTGGAACCATTCGTAATAAGGAGGATCGAAAATTCCTTCGACGTCGGATTTGCCTTGGGACGGAAAAGGACCATCGGCAAAGACGAGATCGATTTTTTGTAGCACGGATTCCGGCCACTTCCCCAGCTGTTTCTTGAGAATCTCTCCGCTTGTTCTGAATCCGTGAAGGCATAGAAACCTCGGCTTCCTCACAATCTCACCTTCGCTTCCCATCTTTCTTTCTTTCTTCCTTTTTTTTTGTTTTTTTTTTTTTAGGTAAATTTGTTTCTTGAGAGGTCCTCTCGGTTCCCACAAGAATGCGGGAGGGTGAGGGGGGTTTTGGCGCAATTTAAAGCGTTATTAGTGACGCGCCGATTGGGACCCACTGCCCACCTGTCACGTAGACCTCTCTCAAAGAGGCAATCGATTGAGATTCGAAACGGCGGCGTTTGAGAGATGAACAGGTGACCAAAAGTGCACACGCGCGCACAGGAGTTTATTGCTGGGAATTGTCAACCATTGCCCATCGGTCCATTTTGGTGTGGACAATGTGCACAAAATACACTCGCTTTTACCGGCAGATCACGCGTCTAAAGTATGTTTTACTTGAGGGAAATCTGCACGTTACTTTGACTCGCGTGGGCTCCCACCAACCGCCGAATTTATCGGACAAAATTTTCCTCCATATCATTATAAAAATACGGGAAATAGTAGGTGCTTTCTTGAAATTTTTTTTAATGTTTTTTTTTTTTTGAATATTATTTTCTAAAATATTAAAAAATAAACTTGATATTATTTTTTACTTAGTTTTTAGAAAATGACAAGTTTATTTTTTATTTTTTTTTAAATAATATCCACCTAAAACTAAAATGACCGTAAAAATATTTTAGAAAAACACCTAGTTTTTTTTCATATTTTATGCTTACATTTTCTGATTGCAACATTATTGCAGCCAGTAATAATGTGATCTCCCATGTGATGTGCTACCTGAATACTCAGGCAAATTAGGCAATCTCCTTAGGCCCAATAAAAATAAGGCTCCAAATAATTACTCAATGCTTTTTTACAACAATAAAACAATGTGTTAATTGTAAGATAAAATTCCAAGATATTGAGACTTTGAAGGAAATGAAAAAGTAAAATGGAAAGTCAAGTTAATTGCAGTCACAAAGTAGTTATTAAACTCTTAATTTCACTTTTAACTTAAAACCAACATATTTGGCTAAGTTCGCTCCTTAAATTTTACATAAAAAAGAATTATATGTAGTTCAACACAAAATATGATATTTGTTGAAATTAAATGCCTTCTAACAATTTTTTTTTTTTTCCAAGTCATTTGAAAAAAAAAGTTAATGAGAAAAAGTACAAAGAATAATTTAAAATTAAAATTATCTAATTAAATATTTAAATATAAAAAGACCCTACTTTAAGTTTGTGGCCTTAAAATCTATTAAGAGTCTGTTTGAAAAATTGAGCTTTTAAGTCAAAAAAAAAATTTTGGGCAAAAGTTTTATTTTTAAGCTTTTGCCAAAAGTATATTTTGGCTATTTTTAGGCTTTTTGGACCCTTAAAAGCGCTTTTAATTTTTTTTTACCAAATGAGTACTTTTTTTTTCAAACCGACTTTTTGAGTATTAAAAGTATTTTTAGATTCCTCAAACGCAATCTCAAACAAGCTCTAAGTCGACATTGTTCTCATTTATCTCTTTTTTTTTTAAGAAAAAGTGTATCCTATATAAATCCTTTCACGAGTAATGATATAAAAATGATATAGTCATTCCAAATGTGCTATGACATTTAAAATTGAATGGTAATTTTAAATGCTACATCACATAATGCCACGTCACATTTGAGATTACTATATGAGAACCTTAATCCTCATTTTATCATTACTCCTCTTTCACACGTGCCGACCCTAACGGACTACTGTAGTCTGTCGGCAAGCTCATAAATAGAAAACGGGTGTCCTATCTTTCAAGCCGCCGATCAAAAAAACAAGAACGAACGAGTGGATTTCTTCTCCGACACATCATCATTCACCATCAACCATTCCGTGTAAATTTCGGAGTCGCGTACCGAAGCCAGCCAAGATCGACCATCTTTATCAGCTTCCCCTGAATTTCGCTGGTGTTTGAATTGAATTGAATTGAATTCCACGCAGTATTCTTTTCTTCGTTCTAGGGTCTCCTTTTTCTTCTCCTTCATCTTCAATGGCATCCAATTCCTTTTACGGCGGTGCAGCCCCGTACCGATCAAGGTACTTAGGGTTTCTATTCGATATTTCTCCCATGTTATGCTCCTTCTGAAGATTTCGAGGGGTTCTGTTTCTTTATTTTTTTCCTTTTAAATTTGCGAAATGTTGTGTAAATTTGGGTTTGCAGAGAGGGTCTTAGCACGAGACCAGTGGCTAGTTCTGATGAAATCCAGTTGCGGATTGATCCGATGCACGCTGATTTGGACGACGAGATCACCGGCCTCCGTAGCCAAGTCAAAAAATTGAGAAACGTATGTCCTTCAATTATTATGCATTTTTTGTTTTCAATTACAAGTTGACTGCATAAAAGATATTGATTAGGCTTGTGAAACGAAACAAAAAGATGCACGTAAATAAATAAATAAATAAGGGCTAATAATATTTGTTGGGTGGTTCTGACTGTTTCTTTGCAACTTTGATATCTAATGGCTGTGTGGATTTTACAATTTGTATATGTTCTCTGTAATTGCTTGTTCCAAGTATTATGTGCTGTACAATGAAGAGTGAAATTTTCTTTAGAGGTGCAAAGTGGACTAGTTGTTAACATGCCCATGTCTTGAGCATTTTCTTAACTGTACCACTTGAGAGAATAAATTACTTTTCGAGGTGGCATGCCTCCATTTTAGAAAGCATTTGGAAAAATTTGTACATGATTGGGGGGTCTGAAATGCTTTGTTCTATTCAGAGTATTAAAGTATAAAGAATTAGCTTTGCTATGCAAATTGTTATGAATAGAGAAGGGAAATTGAAGCTATTTTATTTGACATTGTATAATAGGCTATTTGCCGTGAATATATGATATATGATATATGAGTGCATGCTCTAATCTTTGATACATGTATTTGGGCGCATGTTCTACTTTTGCATCTCGATTGCATGTATAATAGAAAGCAGTTTTTTATTTTTTGGCTTTTCTCTGGTAATGGTTAGACAGATTTCGAACCCCAGGCACAAATTTCACTATTGGTTGCTATTAGCTTTAGTAATATTGGTATATGTGAGCCAGCGAGAGGTTTCTTATTTGGACTTAGTATTGATTTGTAACAGACGGATTATTATTTTTTTTACTCAGTGCAGTATCCTAGTTCCTGGGAAATTGTTCGAGTGTTCAAAATAATTTATTTATATTAGGAAGGTTAATTTTGTTTGAACTGATTCTTTATATTTATAGTTCTAGCTAGGAGAGCCATGTAACCCTCGATTAGCATAAGGAGATTGAACCTAGGACCTTTGATCCGAAACAAGGAATTTGAATTCAGAGTCTTAAAAAGGCCTTGTGACGCAATGAAAGGTGTAGGGATGTGAGTTAAGCAATGTTAACTCAAAAAAGATCTAGAACCCATCATAAGGAAACTAGAATCAATCAAAAAAAGAAAAAATTCTCTTTGATCATTTGGAGTTATCTAGTGTCTCTCATTAATGGAATGCAAGTTTTTTAGAGCGACACACAATTAGGAGGTGGATGTCTTTGCTTTGTTTTTCAATTTGTGGTACTCCTTTAGTTTGAGACGGAAAGGTGAAGATAACCTTTGTTGGACCCCTTTCAAGAGAGGCTGTTCGATGTTAGTTATTTCTACAACGTCGTTGTTCCCCATGATAGTACTCCTTTGTCTGGGAAAAGTATTTGGCAGAATAAGGTCCCCATGATATCAATGTTGTATAGGCATTTTTACTTGATTAGTCTATGCAATCTAATTGTTCAATTTTCTAGATTTTACTTTATTCATCCCCATTTCTCTTCATTTCAATATTTCTGGTGCAGGTTGCTGAAGAGATAGGGACAGAAGCAAGATTTCAAACAGATTTTCTTAATCAGCTGGTATAGCAAGTTCAAATACCTTTTCTCCACACATAAACATGTATATTCTTAAGATATGTGGTAATCTCTTAGTTGTTACTGTCAGGTTATCCTGAATTTTGTCAGAGGGACTATCTCGTCTAATTAAAATATTGATTGAGCATGATGAGTCTATTAAGTAATTTTTTTAGACTGGTCTGCTGAAAATAGAAAGGAATAGGGAGGGATACTACAGTCAGCATGTAGTAATATAAAAAATTCAGGACAGAGAGCTGATTACAGTAAGTTCAAGCACCTATTACTTAGAATTTGTAACATTAGATAAAAATGAATGAAAGGATGATATGAGTAATAACATGTGTATTGCTGTTGTGCTTATAAGAAAGAACTAAAATGATGAGGACTTTGTGCTATGTTTACCAGTAGTTCCATGTCTCACCAAATAAGAATCTTTTCCAACAATCTCTCTCTCTCTCTCTCTCAGGAAAAAAGGAAAGTTTTTGGCTTATCTTGTCTTTGATACATCTTTGGAATTGTTTGTTGGCTTTTTTAGTCATGAAGTAGATAATAGGACAGCCTTCTTGAAAGTCATTCTTTCATCTGTTCATTACAGCAAATGACAGTGATCAAAGCTCAAGCAGGGGTCAAGAACAATCTCAGAAGATTGAATAAAAGCATCATCCAGAATGGTTCAAACCATATTGTTCAAGTGGTTGTTTTTGCTTTAATTTGTTTCTTTGTGGTTTACCTTTGGTCCAAGATGTCTAGAAAATGAGGACTAGTCCAGTGCTGACCTGCCGCATCAAAGAACTTCAATTGGAAGGTTTTTCTGGACCAATTGATTTATACTGGTTCTGTTGTAAAGCCTTTGGCATGACACATCTTTGACATGGTTCTGTAACACTAGCTTATTACATGTGAAAAAGGAAAGAATTTTAGTGGTCATCGCGTGTTATAATATTGTGCTGTATACCTGCATTTTCAGAAATGGTTTCTGCATAAAAGGAAAGATTGACTTTTTAAATGATGTGACAACGTATTTATCACGTGGTATTATGTACACTGACCATCACTCACAAGTATATTCCATCAATATATGTCTAAAGGCACAATTAGGCAAGCATAGGTTGGAAAATACTTCTCTTCTAAATTATTTTTGGTATTTTTCAGTGTTTCTGTTGCTTATGTTGCGTATTTTAGCACAAAAACGTCATAATATGTATCAACTATTGCGCGTAGTACAGAAGGAACCATATGGCCTCTTCTTCATCGAGAGAAACAACTATATTTCATCCGTATGTTACCGACAAAGATTTTCAGCAATTTGAGCAGTAAATTGATGACACTAGCAAACACAAGCGCTTGGTTTCAGCGGTGCACTCCAGGTGGCTTCTTCAAGCTTACGCATCCTTACTTGGTTGAGGACACTTCTTGTCCACACTGCAAACAAGGTTTCGTTGTGCCCAACTTTGCCATCTTCTGATTTTGGAAATCAAAGCATCTGGGATCTTTCTGGGCAAATTGGCATTGCTTTTCGCCACGTGGATCCCACCAGGCACCCTGGTGTTTCATCCCGGATAGGTCTGCCATCCAGTGATGTGCATATTGGCCTACGCCGGCGAGCTCCAACCATCCTTTGGGAAAAAATTCCATTATGCTACTATTTCTATCCATGAACAACATGTTTGTTAGCTGAGCTCCATGAGGCTGGCTATGCAACAATGTCGGTGTTTGTCATAACTCTCACCTGAAACAGCACCATACATTATAGAACACACTGACATTAGAGGCAACCTCAATTGTGAGTACACACAAGATTCTTAAGACCCGATTAGCTTAGCAAGTCAACCATGAAAATTGGGGTTTATTGTTGGGGATATAAATTTTAGACGGATCTGACTCAAGCAGCTTTTACATGGAAGATAATCAGGCCATTAAATCACACAATCTCCTTCATAAGAAAAACAAATCAATCGTTTTAAGAATCTTTTCCACGTGAAAACTATACACCCCCATGGCCATTAATAAGATCTACATGATAAAATCACACCCTATAAGGAAAAGTATATACCATTAATACTGGTGTTACCATGTTGAACAAAGAGACTCCCATGTTAAAGGGGACACACTTCTCAGATTATTCTTTTCACTCCCATATTTTCTTCAAAGCAATGTCATTAAATTATTTTATTGAATAGTTTATTATAGGAAGCTTCCATCACATGTAAGAGACATTTATCATGAAATTATTCTATTTTTTTTTTCCTAATTATTGAAATTATTAAGTGTGGCTAGAAGCTTCCATTACATGTCATGAAACCATTTATTCTAGGGTTTAAGTATTACAAAACCCATTTTATTTAACATTCATTGCATCAAATACTATAATTATTATTTTTTACTTCATCTTTTTCACCCATATAACACTCATATGAATTGTTACGGAAATTTATTACAAAAAAAAAAAAAAAAAAAAAAAAAAAGAAGGTAAAAACTGTAATTAATATCCCAAATATTGTCCTTTTTCTGATGTTTCCGTACAATTATTGAAGATGAGAAACAAGCCGTGAGAGAGAGAGAGAGAGAGAGAGGGGCTCAAAAAGTCCTCAGCCAAAGTGGAATTGAAGTGGTTTAGATTATGAGTAAAGCACATGGAAATGATAAAAAGAGAAGAAGCTTGTAAACTCGTCAACAGAGTACCGGAAACAAGCTTACTTAAACAAGCAAACTTTGGGGAACTTGCAGTGGAAGAATTCAAGAAAGGAGATGGGGCATACTGTTTTTTGAGAGAGTAATGATACTGTTTTTTTATTTATTTAAAAAAAAAAAAAAAGAAAAAGAAAAGAAATATCGATCGTCCAGGACATTTCCCCCCCACCCCAAAAAATTTCCCCCGAAACCCTTTTTCCCTCCACCCCATTCTCCCTCCACCCAAATTCTCTCTCCACCGGCACCGGCGCCGGCTCTGTGATCCCACTGAAACCGGCGCCGTGATCTCCTCTCCCCCACTGAAATTATTGCTCAAAATTGTCCCTCTGGGAAACCCTCTCTTTTTTCGCTGCCGCTTTCTGAGGCTTCTTCGCCTACCCGACCCGGTTCACGCAAACCGGATCCGAACAACCCATCGATGCTTGCCGTATTTCTCACCTGGTAACCAACCTTCTATTCTCGCATAAACCCTAAGCTCAGGTCCGATCGCTTCGCCATGGGAGACTACAACGAGGCTTTCATGCGCAACCAGCAAAACGCCGCCGTTCAGGCCAGGCCCGCACCAAAGTCCAAAACCGAGCCAGCGTCCAACAGCTCAAACTGGTTCGTTCTCTCTCCGCTTCCGGCTCCTCGTTCTTGTTTGTGAAATTCTCTGGGTTTTATTGTTTGGTCGTAGTTAAGGTTTTTTGCAAAATCTCCTCAACCCTAGGTCTGACTCAGAAAAAAAGGTTGATCTATATTTTGATGGTACAGATTTGTTAATTTTAGTTGGGTTTTATTTGATCCATATTATTACTTTTTTATATTTGGTGGATTTGGTTCAATGGATTGATTATACATCTAAATTTTTGATACAACACATCTTAGTAGAGGAAATAGAAATATAGTGTTCTTATCTGAATTTCAAAATTGCTAATTTTGCTGTAAGGAATTTAGTGTTGGAACAATTTTTTAATCACAATCATTGCAACAATTTAGTTGGGCTTGCAAAAACATCATGGTGAAGTTATGTGGTGGACTTGATTATTGACTTTCGCTTGCAATGCAGATTGGGCAGAGCCATCCCACTGGTCTAACAGCCAACCTGTTAAAGCTTTTTGAGCCTCGACCACCTTTGGAGTTTAAACCGCCTCCAGAGAAGAGGAAATGCCCGCCATTAACAGGTTTATTGTTGTGGTCTAGAGCGTGTTTGAATGGTTTTCGTTTTGATACTGATTTGTAAAATTATAATATGATCATCGTTCTTCTTAATATTATGAAGGGATGGCGCAATTTGTGAGTAGGTTTGCCGAGCCTGGAGATCCTGAATATGCTCCGCCTGTCCAAGAGGCTGAAACTCCTGTAAGATGTTACATTTCTGTAGGGGGTTGATCTAGGGTTTAGGGTTTAGGGGGTTGATCTAGGGTTCAACTTTTCAATTCCTAAAGACCCAAAAAGATGATAATATTACTTCACGCTCACCATTTCTCTTCCCCCATTTTCCAGAACAAGCTCAAAGAGAGAGGACGAGAAATCAAACTCACCAAAACAAGCGCAACAAGAGAAAATCGGAGAAATTCAATACTTTGCGCGCCCCAAACTCTACGAAATGAGAAATGAAGTCTGAACTGGGACTACTGAATCGTAACTGTGAAGTTTTTTGTTTTGTAACTGGATTTCATAATGGGCTCATGGCCCGGTGGGGGAGAATGGGTTTGGGGAAAATTTAGGGGGCAAATGAAATGTGTGGTAGGAGGGAATGCTTTTGGGGGTTTCGGCCGGAGCTAATGGAGGGCAGTGGAGGTGGTCGTTGGCCGTGGTGACGGTGGGGAGAGGAGAGGACACATGGTGGAGAAAAGGGGTTGGGGAGGAAAAATGGAGAAAGGAAAGGGGTCGGTCGATGGTGGGGGAGAGCAGATCACGGCGCCGGTTTTAGTGGGATCACGGAGCCGGCGCCGGCGCCGGTGGAGAGAGAATTTGGGTGGAGGGAGAATGGGGTGGAGCCGTGGAGGGAAAATGAGTTTGGGGGGAAATTTTTTGGGGTGGGGGGGGAAGACGATCGTGTTTTGTTTTTATTTTTTTTTTATTTAAAAAAAAAAACAGAGGTTACGACGTGGCACATGCCACGTCAGCGGCGTGCGTTACTGTTCATGCACGCCGCGTAACCTGTATCATTACTCTTTTTGAGAAGGCGGTAGCGATGAGGCATAATGTGGGGGGCATGGGGAAGGAGAAGAAGCTGCAAGTTTTCGATTTATTGAGATGTAAAGCAAGGGGGTTTTGTGGAATAAACCCGGGTGGTAGGGGAAGAGAAGTGAATGAAAAAGGGGAGCCAATCATAAGGCTAACTTTGCTAATGAGGAGAGGTTCAAGATCATTTAAGAATGTGAGCGCTGTGATTGACATATTTGCAAGGGAGTGTGCGACGGTGGAGGGATGCCTGTTGAAGGTAGCTCAATCAAAAGATCTAAGCTTCTGCGACCAGGTTTGTGGCCTCTTCTATATATGTTGCCTCATGCATTTCTTGCAATTTTCATTTTGTCCCTTTAGTTGTAGAGAACTTACAACGCATTAATGGTCATAAAAAATCAGAGAAAATGGTCATCAGAAATCCGTTGGTTTTCAAAGAATTGGAGATACTCTAATACTTAAATTAGTAAAGATTGTCTGAGAAAAATGAATCGGGAATGGAAAGCAAAGTGAGTATGTTCAAAATCATTCATCTATACGTTAGGAAATCTTTTGAAATTGGGTTCCAATTGAAAGACTTCCTAAAATATACATTCTTGGCGTAGACAGTTTTACTTCTAGACTTTTAAACGTTGACTCGTCAACAGACTTCTCTCTGTCTGTCTGTCTGTCTCAGCCTCACTGGCCCTGGGTCTGGGGGCAACAGTATAAATTGCACACCTTTGAGCATTTGAGTTTCATTGCTGAATTGCTTTTGTCAATCCAAAAAAACTCAACAAGTCTGTCTTACCAAGTCTTTACGAAGATTCTTTAAGACTTGGTAATTCTTTTTCAATTTAAATTTCATTCTTTTATGGTTAGGATATATAGGACAATAATTAAATGAACTTTTTGCATTCTGAATACCTAAATTTGAGCTAAAACTCGATTTTGGAATGACCACCCCAGTTGTCTTTTTGAGTTTAATTGTGCTTATCAGCAGTTTGTTTGAGTTGATTAGAAAACTTACACTTTTTGCAGCTTAGGCTTTCGGAACCCAATATGAGTTTGAGGCTTTAGGATGGGAAATACAGAGTACTGGAAACAAGCTGCTCAAAGCCTCAAACTCATATTGGGTTCCGAAAGCCTGAGCTGCAAAAAGTGTAAGTTTTCTAATCAACTCAAACAAACTGCTGATAAGCACAATTAAACTCAAAAAGACAACTGGGGTGGCCATTCCAAAATCGAGTTTTAGCTCAAATTTAGGTATTCAGAATTCAAAAAGTTCATTTAATTATTGTCCTATATATCCTAACCATAAAAGAAAGAAATTTAAATTGAAAAAGAATTACCAAGTCTTAAAGGATCTCGGTAAGGACTTGGCAAGGCAGACTTGTTGAGTTTCTCTAGATTGGCAAAAGCAATGAAACTCAAATGCTCAAAGGTATGCAAGTTATATTGTTGCCTCTAGACCCAGGGCCAGTGAGACTGAGAGAGAGAGAGAGAGAGGAGTCTGTTGACGAGTCAACGTTTGAAAGTTTAGAAGTAAAGTTGTCTACGCCAAGAATGTATATTTTAGGAAGTCTTTCAACTGGAACCCAGTTTCAAAAGATTTCCTAACGTATAGATGAATGACTTTGAACATACTCACTTTGCTTCTCATTCCCGATTCATTTTTCTCAGACAACCTTTACTAATTCAAGTATCGGAGTATCCCCAGTTCTTTGGAAACCGACGGATTTCTGATGACCATTTTCTCTGATTTCTGATGGCCATTAATATGTTGTAAGTTCTCTAGAACTTAAAGGGACAAAATGAAAATTGCAAGAAATGCAAGAGGCAACATATATAGAAGAGGCCACAAACCTGGTCACAGAAGCTTAGATCTTCTGACTGAGCTACCTTCAACAGGCATCCCTCGCACACTCTCCTGCAAATATGTCGATCACAGCGCTCACATTCTTAAATGATCTTGAACCTCTCCTCATTAGCAAAGTTAGCCTTATGATTGGCTCCCCTTTTTCATTCACTTCTCTTCCCCTACCACCCGGGTTTATTCCACAAAACCCCCTTCACATCTCAATAAATCGAAAACCTGCAGCTTCTTCTCCTTCCCCATGCCCCCCACATTATGCCTCATCACTACCGCCTTCTCAAAAAACAGTATGCCCCATCTCCTTTCTTGAATTCTTCCACTGCAACTTCCCCAAAGTTTGCTTGCATTAGGTTCTGAAGCCATGATCCTATTCTACCCCTGAGCTCTCCCCAATGGTACAGCACCCATTTTGTTGGCCCTATGCACCCATTCATGGACCAACCAACGAATGGAGCCATAGCAGTCACCCCATGCCATAAATTTACATAATCATAGTAAGTGTCCGACACGAAGGCCAAGCCCTTCATGTACACTGCTGATTCTGGAAGACTCTCTGGCCATGCCAAGGCATTTGAATTTTTGGTGCCGTCTCCTGTGTTGTGACCCTTGATGCACAGAAGCCTTCCCATGGATGCTTGTGAAGGGAAGTAGAGGTACTCTGCTTCTTTATCCTCGTGGGTGTCGTTCAAGGAGCTCATGCACCAAGTGTTCCCTGTCATAGCAGTTGCAGCAAATCTGAGGTCTTTCGGAAGGAAAGTAACCGAGTCTCGGAGCTTTGAGGTTAGAATGTCGGTTTTGTCGGGCTGACTAGGATTTGGGTTGGCATCATCAAGTACCATTCCTCTCCATTTATTGAAGAAAACCCATGATGCAGTAGAGGATGAAGATGAAGAATCATCGAAAGGGGAGGTTTCTGTACGGGAAAGGATGAGAACCAGAAGCAGTAAAAGGACCCATATGATGAGTTTGGTTGAGAAGAAGTCACACTCGTCCTATATATGGGTCAAAAGCTTTGCGGGTACTTTCCTCCAACACCATCTCGCTCGAGATGAGTTGACATGCGAGAGTTCAGAGTATTTTCATGATTTATATGATAGAAGTTCTAGTCTCGAGATTGATCTCATTTTATTTTGGATATAAATTTCTCCAAAAAAGAAATTTCCAGCCAATATTTTAGGCTTTAGCAGAGCAGCGGATGCCGAATCTTCCTTGGTGTCGTGTGTACAACTCGCATTAGGGGTGGTTTTGATACACAGAACTGATCTACAACTGATGTTGATAAGATATAATAAGATTATATATAAGCCAAATATCGAATTCTTTACCTTGTCAGCGTTGGTGGGAGAAAACATTATGGGTAAAGTTTATATACCCCCTCAAACTACCACCAAATTGATAATGTTTCCCCCAAACTTTCAATTGTGATAATGTCCCCTCAAAACTACCAAAACATTGTCAATGTCCTCCCCCAAGATTAACAATAAGACAAAAATGCTCCTATAAATTTTTCAATAAGACAAAAATACCCCTATAAATTCAAAAAAACAAAATTTATTTTCTTTAAAAAACGAAAAATTTTAATTTAAAAATAATATTAAAAAAAAAAACATTTTTTTTAAACAAAAATTTTTATTTTATTTTTTTTAAAACGGAAATTTTTATTTAAAAAAAAAACTATTTTTTTATTTAGTTTTAAAAAACAAAAAATTTCATTTTATTAAACGAAAATTTTATTTTTTTTAAACGTAAATTTTTATTTAAATAAAATTATAAAACAAAAATAAAAACGAAAATTTTTCAATTTTTATATAAAAAAAAAAAGAATCGAGATTTTTTAAATTTTTTTCTTATAAAATTGATTTTTTTAAAAAAAAAATATTGGCCAACGTTTGAATTTTTTTTTTTTTTTTTTTTTTGTTAGTTTTAGGTTTTTTCTAGAAGTTTTAGTTTTTTTTTTTTAAAAAAAAAAAAAAATTATTAAGGGTAATTTCATCACTGAGGGAACATTGACAATTTTTGGTAGTTTGAGAGGAACATTGTCACAATTGAAACTTTAGGAGAGACATTGTCAATTGAGTGGTAGTTTGAGGGGGTTATGTGAACTTTCTCCAAACATTATTTATGAAGTTGTGTTGAGCGATCCACCATTAACGGCAGTTGACTTTGAATAGAGCAAATTAAACAATGTCCAGTGGATGAGAGACAAGGCAATAAAAATGCTCTGAAAATCCAGGAGCCACTAAACAGTAAAGAAACGTAAGAGAAGACAGAAAATATCACAACTAGAAAGAGCCAGAAATTCCTTACATCAAAAAGCCCCACGTTTCTTTTCTTTTAAGGAGATAATATTCTACAATTTTCTAACAAATATTTACACGAAGGGCCAGTATTTGCCCATTCTGCAAGTGTGGGGGGGATGTCAAATCATAGAACGCTAATGATTCTATTTACACATTAGTTGTGTCAGTAGATCATATTAGAACCATTATTAGGTCAAAATAGCAAACACCAAAATAAAGAATAGAAATGAGATCTCAAGCTACAAATTATCCGGTCACCATCTTGATCTGGAAAGTCAACTTGTAATCATCATTTGCACCAATTCAAGCTCATCTCAAATCCACATAATGAAAAGAGTGGAGAAAGTGATATTGGTGGAGTCAGTCTTGTCGGTAGGATCAAAAAGCTCTGCAGAGATTGTTAGCCTTCATGTTAGATGAACCATGCTGCTCTATTGGACCTGTAGTACCACACACTCTACTCCTCTTTGGTCCAGAAATCCTAACATGTGAGACTGCAGTGGCTAGGGCATCGACTAAACCCAAGTCATCCTGATCCTCTGACTTGCAACTTTCAGATAATGAACCAGGGCTTGAATCCTGGCTGAGAGAGCCGCTGAGTATCCTGTTTCCATCTGACTTTAATCCAGGTGCAACCACATGTTGCCGGTTAGGTGCTCCGATATGGTTCTTCAATTTCGATCTAAGGGGTAGAGTCTTGGGCGTGCACTCTGTGTAGAACAATAACCATGGATGCCCTGAAGCAACACCGATTCGAATCTCAATTAGATAGAAGAATTACATCCCCAGAAATCAGTCGTCATTTAGTCTAAGAGCAGATCAGGATTACAAAGGAAACACACAAACACGGCCTGCTCAATTGTGCTAAAAGGTTAAAAGGAAACAAGCAAACAAAGAAAAGAATAAAATAGGCCAGTGCAAGCAGATATAATATGACCTTCAGTGATTGACAGACCAGCAACGTGTGTCAAAATAAAGGGACAGGTTCACCGTGAAAACATTTTAAGGCAACACGGCATCTGAATGCAAAACTTACAAGATTAGGCAATATTTTGTAGAATATTTAAGTATGCAGGGTCAAAAGGGGAGCAGATACAGAAGTTAGCATAGTCCTAATTAAAAGTTTCCTTGCCGTTAGTGGAGTAAGGAATTTCTCGCTAGTGGTATAGATTCTTACTTAATACTTCATCTGCAGTTATCCTTGCCGAAACATCCCTCGTCAGCATTCTACCAAGAAGATCTTGAGCAAATTTAGATATCGACTTCCATTCCCCACTGTGGAAATCAAGCTCGACATTCTTAATCGCCTCAAAAATCGCTTCTTTGGAATCTCCACGAAAGGGAAGAGCACCGACCAAGAGAGCATGGAGGAGAACACCAGCACTCCAAATATCGACCTTCTCAGAATATTTTCCTAACAAAACTTCTGGGGCAACATAAGCAGGACTTCCAGCCAATCCGGTCAAGCTCTGGCCTGCAGTATAATAATTTTCTCATTTCATAAGTAGGCTGACAGTTTTCACAGATAACCAACAATCTACAAGAAAGATGCTAACGACTTAGTTACATTTAAAGAGGGAAAAGTGTAATGAAAGCCAAGCAGGAACATAGAACACAGGACCAATATCAGATATGGTAATAAAAAAAAGGGTTGGCATACAACGGTATATATAAAAGCAGTTGAGAAATAATTAAAAGAGAAAATCCAACAAAATGATGGCAGATGGTTGACAATGATTTCACTAAAGATGCAAGCTCATTACTAGTGGTTAATATCCTCTAGAAATTCTCATCCCTTTGCTAAGGCATGCAATAACAAGACCCTTTGACATGCAAACCCACAAGCTTAGTCACAGATATCAAGTTTCAAAATATAACCAGGAACATGTACTACCAGCAAGTATAGAAAAATAAAATCATGCACTGCCAATTTAATGAGACATTTTTTTTAAATGATCACCAATATCATGAAACATGATAGAAATATCCACCTGCAAAGACTCGAAACATGATTATGTGTTTTATATAATTTTTTGATTATCTCCAACCAATAAAATACACATGCATACATGCACGCACATGCAAACACACAGAGTATATAGGGACAGCTTGGGTTGACTCCTCCATTGGTCTCTTTACATACCAAATATGAAAACTAACCCTCTTGACTTTTTTAAGTTAAAAAGTAATTCAAGTTATAGTAGTAATTATTGAAATGGTTATTCAGATAAAGATAGGCACCCTTTTCCACAAAGTTCTGTCTGGAGGAAATGAAAGAACCCCTTCACTTCTGATCTTCTGCATTTGATTGTTCCATGCAATGTTTCTGAAACAGACACAACTTTGGCCCCCCACATTCAGCTACCTACATGTTGTCTGGGAGTATGCATGATGGTTGTCTGATATGCCTATGGAAAAGGAATGAAAATACAGTTTCAAGGATCAATAAATTCGAGAGGCCTAATCCTAAGTCCTCCACTTTAGACTTCCCCTTAAGACACTCCTCTTCCTTTGCTGCTTCACTTGCAATCTTGGGTTTCCCACTTCCAAATGAATGGAAGCCTAATTAATCAAGTTTGAACTGCTTTGCTGCCCCTTTTCCAGGGAGACAGATGACTGGCTACAGGATGACCATTGTTTTCTAGTTTGAATTTTAACAAATAAAATTTTCAAGTCTAAGTCTAAGTCTTATCTAACCTAATTCCTAAATTAAAGAATACGATATTAAGGGTTCATTTTCCTAGCATACATTGATCATCCTTCGTCCAATACATTATTTTTCAATATAAGGATGTCTAGTTGACATCAGAATAGAAATCAGAATTAAATGTAAGGATGCATAGATGGCAGTTCAACTTAATGGAACTGTGATAAAAGACATAGAAACACTTCCTAGGAGCATCCTTCATCAAACTTCCATATTTGATTCTGATTCTTAATCAGATGTCAAATAGACATAGTAATTGACCCTGTAGAGCATATACATACGCTCGTTCTGATAGAATTTTTTTTTAAAAAAAAAAAAAAAAAAAAAAAAAAGAATCATTTCTCAATTAGGTATAATCAGTCATTATAGAAAAATGCTCAGCAGGATTCCTTTTAGAAGCTAAATTGATACGATCCATTTGGCTTTTTTTCATTTGTTGTGGTCTTGTCACAGCTGGCAGATCAGGCGATGCATGATCAGCGCCACCCTTTTCGACGAATCTTTCCACTTTTGGACTCCTCTGTCACCCTTGGTCTAGTTTATCCGATCTTTGTAACAAGCCCTTCTCGAACAACACATAAAAGAACTTCTTTTATAAGAAAATGAAGAGAATGGGCTGATGTTTTCTCCTCTATATACCATGGTGAAACACTTACCACGCTCAACATCAAATCATTCTCCTATGATCCAGATTGACAAAGGTGTGCCTTTTCATCAGTCTTCATTCAATTGTCGGAGCATGTAGATTAAACACAGAAGCGTAATACTTAGTTTAATCAAACAGCAACAGAAAGGTACAAGCTGGGGGTATCACTCCCTGCTCTCTTGGTTAATCTATATCATTTATCTATTAAAATGATGTATCCTTCGCCCGACCCTCAACCTCTGTATTTTCATGTGCTTGGAATATTTGTTGCTGCTCTAAACATGCATTTAAAACATTTTTATTGCGCAAGAAGCATTCAAAAACATTCAAACACTAAACTCGTGGTGCTACAGAGTCAGGTGAAGAAATTACAATAAAAAAGGGAACAAAATAGACAATTCATAAGTAACATTCTGTGTAGCAGGTATTCAGAACTAACCATTAGAAATTCTCGTGGCCAGGCCAAAATCAGCTAGCTTTATCTTTCCCAATGTAGTGAGCAGAATATTCTCAGGCTTAATATCTCTATGCACAACTCCCATATCATGACAATACTTTATCACTAACATCACTTCCTTGAATATATTGGCCGCACGGTGCTCTGAATACTGAACTTCTTGGACCATCTGATTGATCAAACATCCCCCAGAGCACAACTCCATCACAAGATGAAAACAGTCAGACTCCTCGTACACAGCCTGCAATGTTACAACCCCGGGATGACCAGACAAGTGCTGCATTATCTCTACCTCCCTATGAACTGTTTCCTCCCCCTTCCGCAAAGTCTTGCATGCATATTCCACTCCACTAACCCTAGACCGACACATCCAAACTGATCCAAATTTGCCTTTCCCAATTGTGGCACCTGAAATGTAATCATCCTCAATCTTATTCTTCCGACCCATTTGGGTAGCAACATCTATACACCCTATCTTTCTCTTGAGACCTCTCCCAGGTGGGACCAAAGAGGAAGTCCCACACGGCGGAGCAGTGGCAATGCCCGCAAGCCTATTTTTACAAGAAATAACGGATTCAGTATCGGCATCTTCTTTACACCTCTTGTTCAGCCTTGTATAATCTTCTAGCGAATAATGAGAGGTGAAATACGATGGTGGCGAGTCATGGGTTGGTGTTAAAGTGGCTGGTGAGCTCGCATCTGTTTCGCTTCCTTTCCTCTTCTTCCTCATCAAATCAGATAAACTGATAATATCATACCCTCTATTTTGCTGCTCAGAAAACATTTAAAAACGAAAAAAAAAAAAAAAAATTATTCGAATAATAACAAAATATCGTCATACACTACCCAAAATTTCCAAGAAGAAGATTCAAAACCCAGTAAAATGAAATTTTCAGCTCTCTAGGAAAACGAAAAGCGATGAATTACACAAAATATGATTTCTTTGCATTTGTCGCACCAATATACAATTGATGTCAGATTAATCTTCAAATACTAGGAAAAGAAATTGAGGGTCATTAAAGAATTAAGGAAAAAGAGTTAACCTTTGCGCCAAGACAATGCCCCCGACTTCGAGATATCAGATTGTTGGGTACACAGAAAGAGATCCAAAAGCTATGAACAATGATTGTTAGAGAAAATTGGAAACGAAAATTGGCCTATCCGTATCAAATCGGGAGGAATTAGGATCGGAACAGAAACCCTAGAAAAAAAGATTAGGAACAGAAGTCTTAATTTCTACGTATCAAATAATTAGATAGAGGTGGGTTTGGGCTTTTGCCTGTTTTCGCCTAAACCACGCACGTGTCTTAGCAAAAATATCTGACTCTGACCCTGACCCTGACCCTGACCCTGAGGGCCTGAAACCTTTTTGTGTTGGAGATTATAACCCGGGTGCAGTAACACGGGGGATTCGGTGTGGGCTCGGAATCTGTAACGTCGATTTCTTGAGATGCGCGGATATCGGAGAGATCTTGGGATTTGCGCCGATGTTTGTTGGTCTGAGATACCGACATAAGACTATTTTGACACATGTGATGATTGAAGAGACGTGTGCGACAGCGTTGCAGGCGCACTTAGATCTGTTTCTTTTTCCCTTTTTCTATTGGTTGGGTAATCTTTTAAAATTCTTTGATTGCATTTAAGGAAATAAAATCATATTTAATAGTAGCTTTTTCCAAACAAATAGCGTTTTTTTTTTTTTAATATAAGGACAGAGATTTCTTCTAAATTGGTTGGAGGAATTTTTTTCAGTTCAGGTTATAAAAGCAGAGTAATGCTATAAGTTTTCTTAGAGTCTTTTTGGAGTCATCTCAAATGTGATATGGCTTTTAAAATCATTAATAGATCAAAGTTCAATACATTATATCTTAAATTCAACTATAATTTTAAAAGTTGCATCACATTTGAGAGGACTCTAGAATGACTCTAAGAAGACTCATAATATTACTCATAAAAGTAATATGTGTCAATTTTTTTAATAGCATGTGAAATGCATATGAGTTTTTAGTAAAATTTATTTCAACTTTGGGCAACCGGTGGGGTGTATTAGGCCATCCAGGGGACTAAGACAAGGGGATCCCCTTTCCCCTTATCTTTTTCTTCTTTGTGCGGAAGTGTTAAGCTCACAATTACAACAAGTGGAAAGAATAGGTCGCTTAAGAGGTGTCCCCACCTCTCGAAAGGGGCCTAGGCTGACTCACCTATTTTTTGCTGACGATTGTTTGCTCTTTTGTAAGGCTAATGTGGGTGAATGGCAATTTATGTCTGGATTGCTCGAAATGTATGAACAGGCATCAGGGCAAAGGCTAAATAAAGAGAAGACATCGGTTTTTTTTCAGCAGAAATACTAGTCCAAGCTCTCGAGATGAAATGTTGCAATTGATAGGCGTCCTAGCAGCCAAACGTTATGACCAATATTTGGGGCTGCCTGCTTTAGTGGGGAAGTCTCGGGTTCGAGAATTTCAACATATCGCTGAGAGGGTTAGGAAAAGGGTGAATGACTGGAAAAATAAGTTTTTATCGCAGGCGGGAAAGGAGATTCTGCTGAAAGCCGTGATCCAGGCTATTCCAACATATTGTATGAGCATCTTTTTACTCCCAAAAGAATTATGTCGGGACATAAATTCCATTATGCAGAAATTCTGGTGGGGCCATAAGGAGAACGATCGGAAAATCCACTGGATGAGTTGGGAAAAGATGAGTTTGGCGAAATCAAGTGGTGGAATGGGTTTCAGAGATCTTCGCTCTTTTAATAAAGCCCTTCTAGCCAAACAGTGTTGGAGATTAGTGCAGCAGCCGGAGAGTCTATTGGGGCGAATTTTTCAAGCCAAATACTTCCCTACATCAGATTTCTTGAAGGCAAAACTTGGCACTAGACCATCTTTTGCCTGGCGGAGTTTACATGCAGCCCGTGAGATTATTCATGCAGGAATGTTATGGCGAGTGGGCGATGGCAAATTGATCTCGATATGGGGCGATAAATGGGTCCCTCGGCCTATTACTTATGAAGTGCAATCCCCTCCTTGCAACCAGGTCCAACGGGAAGCAAAGGTGTGCGATATCATCAACCCAAGTACGGGAGAATGGAAGATCTCACTAATAAAAAATGTGTTTCAGGAGGAAGAAGCTGCAATTATTTGCAACATTCCCATTAGTAAATATGGGCAGCTCGATAAGTTGATTTGGAGAGGGACAGCCACAGGTGAGTTTACTGTTCGCAGCGCATACCACCTGGAGAAGGAAAGACAGGAACGAAAATATGGGGAAGGCTCTAGAAGATCGGGGTTTTCTCCCTGGTGGAAAGATTTGTGGGGTCTAGATATCCCAAATGCAGCAAAGATCTTTCTCTGGAGGGCATGTCAGAATATCCTTCCCACTAAGGTTAATCTTCGCAGGAGGGGCATTCTCAAGGATGATAGTTGTCCTCTGTGTAACAGAGCTGCTGAAACAGAGCTTCACGCTTTATGGGAATGTCCAGCTGCAGTTGACGTATGGAGTGCATGTGATAGAAGTATTCAGAAGAGCCATGGAGTGTTCCATTCGTTCTTGGAGGTATTACTTAATCTGAGGGAACGATGTCAGCGGCAGGTTTTAAACAAAGCAGTCTTAGTTGCAAAGAAGATTTGGGCACGCAGAAATGCCGTAGTGCATGGAGGTGCATTCATCTCTCCGAATAGCCTGGTCAGTGATGTGGAAATAGTTATGCAGAGTATCAAGACAGGCAGAGAAGAGAGGGTGAATGGGAGTGTCCAGAACACGATGATGGGGTCGGTGCCATGGGAATGCCCTCCTTTTGGGCGACTTAAGGTGAACTGGGACGTTGCCATAGACAAAAACCTCCAACGTATGGGAATTGGGATTATCATCCGGGACCACTATGGGCGTGTTTGTGCAGCTAAGTGTAAACGGATTGATGGGATCCAAGAACCAACGGTGGGGGAAGCAATGGCAGCACTGGCAGCAGTGGAATTTAGCCAGGAGAGAAATGATCAAGACATCATTCTTGAAGGAGACTCCCTACTGGTGGTTCAAGCTTTGAAAGCCACTGAACGCAGTCTAAGATCCTTCGGGCATATTATTGACGATATACGGACGCTTCTAGGTACGAGAAGGAGTTGGATGGTGCGACATGTTCGACGATTTGCAAATCAAGCTGCGCATGGGCTCGCAAGGCTGGGACTCCAGAGTGTCGAAGAGCATATATGGGTAGATGAGATCCCACCTGCTATTATCTCTATTGTGACTTTAGAGCACCACGCTCATATTGTTTAGAACTTGTTGGGTTCTAGATTCTTTGTTTCATCTTTATGAAAGGAATGAAAGTTGCGATTTAAAAAAAAAAAAAAAAAAAAAAAAAAAAAATTATTTCAACTTTATCTTTACTATTAAAAAAGTATGTTCATCTTAAATGTTTAAATGACACGTGTTCAAATAATACATGTCATTTTTATATATTGAATTCGAGGAAATTCTTCCATCCCGAGAGGAAAACTCTGTCCTAAATGTAATCATGACTTACAACAACTATTTCAAGAATGTTGTAATCTCCAAAACAAAATTTTATAATAATCAACCTTTTTCATTTTTATAGAAAGACGTATTTTGTGTCATTTTTTTACAAATTTTTTTTGTTCATCTTAAAAAAAAAAAATAAATTACCACTGAATTTGTATAACTCAAATGTGGATCCGGCAAATTTAATGATAAATTTGTGTATCTCTTATATGGAGATGGACAACAAATGTGCAAGAAAATTAATTTAACCATTTCTTTCTAATCAATACGAATGATGACCATTAAGAAGTAAATAGACAAATAACTACTATTATGCTCTTATTCACCCTGTATTTTGCTTAAATAAAATTGTTATTCATCCTTTCAATCTGAGAGGCCATTAGTAATTTAGTAGTCCATTATTACTACTATCATATATTAGGTTTAATAACCAAAGATTTATGATTATATCCCTATCATATAATTAGAATGATTTAACAGTGAAAATCAACAATTTATTTCGTTTTTAAAAAATTATCAAATAACTAATTTATACTGCTACACATTATGTTATACAACAGTCTATTAAATAACATTCCTTTTATTTTTAATACTTTTATTTTTTCCTAATTTAATAATGAGATCTCCTATGTCTTAGGGTTGACCCGTGAACTTTATACGAATCCAACACTAAATTAGTGAGTTAAAATTGAGTAATCTTACACGTGTTAATTAAATTGATTAAGTTAATGTTGGTCTATATAATTTTATATTCATGCCTTTGAGACAACCCCGACATACGACATTTGGGATAACAATTTTTTATGCAACTCGCAAACCGGATACAAACTCAAAATAAAATTAGTGGGCTAAAGTTGAATAATTTGACAAATTTAATTAAATAATTTGGGTTATAATTGACATATGAGTAAGGCTTTATACTGCACAAATATTCAAAACCATCATACAAAGTTGATGTGACAAGATGAAATGTAAATTTGATTTTTTTTTTTTTTTTTGTAAACAATGGCTGATTTAAGTGCTATTAAAATATTTGTAAAATGTTTATATGATATACAACATTATTTTTAACATATAACTTATAGGACAAAGTTTTATTTAAAACTGAGTTTAAAGAATTTCCTTTAACCTAATCTATAAAAGGACATGTGTCATTTGAACATGTGAGATACACATGGCTTTTTAATAGTAGAGACAAAGTTGAAATAAATTTTATTAAAAACTTATATGCATCTCACATGTTATTAAAAAAAATGATACATGTCACTTTTATCGATTAGTTCCTCAAACCCAGTTTGGAGAATAACTTTGTCCTCACTTATATGATTTTATTATTATATGTGAGAGAAACAATAAAAACGCATTCACAATGGAGAGGCCAAATTTGTCTGCAAAATGACTTATTAAAACTCATTTTATCTAGTTTAGCTAATGAATTTTTAAAGGTCTTCTACATCCGATTAGCTATATTTTTATCTATATCATTTAAATATTATTAAAAGTGAGAAAAGTTTTGGAAAAAAGAGAACATGCGAGAGAAAAAGTATGAAAATATTTGGGAAAAAGAGAAAATAAGTGAGAGAAACAATAAAAAATAAAATGGCTCCCTTAAAATGTACGGCTACATTTAGCATTTTTTTTTAGTTATTCCAATCAAATATCTATTTTACTTTTTTTTTTTTTTTGGCTAATCCAATATAAGGGTTTTTTTAAATATTTGAAGAGCTATTTCAGATAAAAGTAACATTTGGCTCTTAGCATTCACAATGGAAGAAGTCATTTTGCATAAAAAGTGCGTTTTAAAAAATCGTTTTTTATAAAAAATTGACTTCTCCATTTAAAATGCTCTTAGTACTTCTATGTCCTAACTCGAAACGTTTCGTTAATTCCTCTCACGTCTCTCAGTCTCATACTCTCGCCGCGCGAATCGTGTCGGGCGAAAAAGGCCTAGTCAAAACGGTCGTTATTCTCTATTTCTAATTTCCAAATTGATTTTAATTTTTTTTTTTTTTTTGTTTCCACTTATAGCGCCGACCTTCCCCCAATCTCTGAAACGCGACGCTATCTTGCGCACCTCACTCCCTTCGACGAATCCATTAATGCCACCAAAGCTAGAGCTTCAAAGCGCTCAGTTCTGAAATCCCCTTCCTCCCCAGCGCCGCAAAACCGAAGGAGCCGGCAAGGCCCACGAAGGCACGGACACAGTGAGAAAATGGCTCAGTGTATGCCAAGCCTAAACCCTCCCAAAACCCTCAAACCCAGAATCCAATTCACCAACCCCTCTCTCTCTTCGATCTCTTCCTTCAAAACAAGACCTCAATCGAAGAAGTTCATGGCTATTTCTGCCTCAGTTATGTCGAGCCAAAGCCAAAACCAAGACCAGCCACGACTTTCATTGGACACCCTGATCAATAGCAGTCGCAAAGACGAACTTTTGGACCCAATCAAAAGCTCTCTGTCCCATTGTCTCTCGGAAACCAACCTCCACCTCACAGTCCCTGGCCTCAAATCCAAAATCAGGGGCAAGGTAAAGCCTATCCGAGGCAAAGACCAATACTTTATTGTGCATTGGGTGAGAAAATAACTTACTGCACTGTTTTTTTTTTTTTTTTTAACAGGTTAGAGATATTTATGACAGCGGCGATTACCTTGTTCTTGTCACGACTGATCGGCAAAGTGCTTTTGACAGAATTCTTGCTTCTATTCCCTTCAAGGGCCAGGTCTTTTTCTTTCGATTATTTCTCTCTCTCTCTCTCTCTCTCTCTCATTTATTTATTTATTTATTTTTATGAGATTTTTATTTGCTGGTTTTAGTTGGAATAACCACGGCAAAAGAAAGTTGTGTTAGCAAATGAATTAGTAAGATATTTTTCATTTTTCAGGTTCTTAACGAGACGAGTTTATGGTGGTTTGACAGAACCCGACATATAACTTCGAATGCGGTCGTGGCGTCCCCAGATAAAAATGTTACAATTGCAAAGAAATGTTCGGTTTTTCCTGTTGAATTTGTTGGTGAGTTATTACACGCATATTGATTTCTATGCGTGTAAATAATAGTAAGCATAAAATTATGGCCTGTAACAGTCATAATGAGCTTCTAAGAATTCAATCTAATGTCAAGTGGTCTACTTTCAGAAAACTGTCCTTTAAAATTGATCTTCTGGCTAGTTGATTGGCTCTTTCTTTTATTTTTATTTTTTTAATTTCTCTTCTAATCATGGGTGCATGGTAAGTGTAGGCACCCATGATTAGAAGAAAAAACTTTCTTACCTTCGAAGATCAGGTTTCTTGTAGCCATCCTTTTCCATTTGTTTGTTAGTCCATCAACTCTTCAATTGACACCGAGTATGTTGCTAATTTGTAGTTAGAGGTTATGTAACTGGAAGTACAGACACATCATTATGGACAGTCTACAAGAATGGTGTGCGAAATTACTGTGGCAATGTCCTCTCAGATGGTGAGATTTGAATTTGTATATTGCTATCCTTTTTATCTTATTGTACCCCACCCATCTGATGGTCTCTGAACATGTTATAAGGCTTGGTAAAAAACCAAAAGCTTCCTGCCAGCATACTCACACCAACAACTAAGGCTGCAGATCATGATGTCCCTGTGACTCCAGATGAGGTTTGATCTCTTTAATATTATTTGTCTCTACTGTTTCTGCTTTAACTAATTTTCTAGTTACAAACTACCCTAGTTTTGAAAGGGAAAGGAAGAAAGACAGAGTGAAAGAAAGAAAGAGCTATCTGCTGTTAGACAGATGTACAAAGTAAAATTTGAAAGTCTAAACTCAAAAGCTTGAGATTTGTGCAAAAAACAGTTATAGTGAACTGTTTTCTGATGTCATTCTGTTCATAAAATTAATGAATTAGGATTCTTACACCTGTTGGAAGTGAAAAACAGGTGGAAAGCATATCTATGCAATCAAAATATTTTTATGGCTAAATTATTCTTGTGGTCATTTTGTTTCAAGGGCATATATAAAACTTCTTACAGGTCTTGCGACACAGTGAGCTTGATATTTCAATGGCTCACTGTTACTAAATCTCTGTTACTAAATACTTATAAAAAAAAATAAAAAAATTATGGCTAATCATTGGTGGTTTTTGATATTATGTCTATTTTTCTGGTATATCTTCAATGTTACGACCTTGGTATCACATCTCTCTCCTCCAAAGCTTCACTAATATTATTTAAAATGCTCCCTTTGGTTGCATTCTAGTACTTAATAATCAACGATGTTTTCCATTGACAAAAAAAAAGTATGTATTTATTATTGGTTTCCTTAATGTCATTCAATCATTCAAAAAATAACTGCTCAAGCAAGGTCTGCTCTACTGACCTTGGTGCCACACTATTTTCAAAAATGATTAGAAGAGATGCTTAAGATTTAATATTTGAACTCTTATTGCAGGCAACCTACTTGGCAATCATATTTAACTATGACCTGTTTTAGCTAGTTACTTGTGGGTTGTCATGTAATCTTTCTTGTCCTTTGACCTTACGTGATTCAAATGCAGTGCTCTTGGATACAGATTGCAGATCTCTGGGTTTTTTATGTTTGAAATATGAGGGATTTTTTTATGTAAATGCTTAGGATGTTGTTTTCTGGTTGTACTTGTATATATATATTTGTATTATTTTATATTATATAATATACATGCACACGCAATATATATTTAAGGGGCTAGTGGTGGTTCAAATGCTAGCTTTGTAATTTTGGTTTCTCTAACCAGTTTGGTTAGTTGACTTACGTGATGCCTTCGCCTCACAGATAGTTAAACGTGGACTGATGAGTCAAGCTGATTATGATGAAGCAAGTAGGAAAGCACTAAGCTTATTTGAATATGGACAGGTAATTTGCTTGTGTTGGTAAGCTTTCTTATGGTCAAGACTCAAGAGCTCATTGAAAATGATCGTTCATATATTGGGACTGCATTAATCGCAGTATAAACTTTGTAGAATGATATGTTCTATTTAGCATGGTTCCTTCCTTTTTCTGGGCTGGTTTTTGCGCATGCGTCCAGATGGAAGGACCATAAAGTATAGCATAACGGATTAGCTCTGTTATTTCCTATGGCAAGTAGGCTCCAATTCAGTATCTAGTGTATTTGTAGTGTCAATGAGTGTTTGAATGCCAATTTTGTTGAAAGGAAAAAGTGCCATGCATATCATTTATTATGTCACATCTGACATTTTATTTTTTTCGTTCAAATCCAAAATTTAGAAATAGATTATTTGTCAACCAAATCCCTGCTTTTGTTTCTGCCTGTAACTTTGGATTGTCATTGACGCCTTGCTTTCATCAACATCTCCCAATTGGTTTCTTTAGGAATTTGCTTTTAAATACGCACAATTGGGCATATCATTTATTGGTAAGTTTGTTGTGGTTCTAGTCTTTCCTCGAAACTTGAGCTCAGATTGTGCCTGAAAACACCCAAGAGCTGATGACTGGTAGTTGCACAGAAGTAAGAATTAATGTTTCCATTGTAATTAAACCATGATATAGATTAAATCAAATAGGAAGAATGACTTATGTACTAGTTGCAGAAGAAGATAGTTGAGAGAAACTTTTACAGCCTCCGATTATTTGTTACCTTAACCTTTCACTTTACTCCCTCTTTATGGTATTGATGTGACGTGCAGAAGGTTATGCTTCCTAACAATTCAAAAGTAAAATCTTTGTGTCCTGACAAAACTGAACACTTGGTCATGCGGTTGCTACTTTTAGTATTAATTTTTTGGATCTTGCCTTACAATGTGGTTTCTATATGGGCTTCTTTATACTGACGAAGTTGACTGGCTTAATCATTTGGTTAATATTGCAGCGTGTAGCTTTGGAACATGGCCTGGTTTTGGTAGACACTAAATATGAATTCGGAAAGGGACAGGATGGTTCAGTTCTTTTAATTGATGAGGTTTATCATCTTCTTTAAAGCATTCATTTCTCTCTCTCATTAGATACACTCACATTAACACAAAAGTAATACTATTGTGATTGGATGACATTTCTTGTTTTGAAATTCTAGGTGCATACTCCTGATTCAAGCAGATATTGGATTGCCCATTCTTATGAGGAACGCTTTCAGAATTCGCTTGAACCTGAAAATGTTGATAAGGTGTGTTATTTGTTCTGTAATGTTTGTTAGTTATCTCTGTAGCGTACTTATGTGTGTCTGTTAACGTCAGGCTTAATGGATGTATATATTTGTCATGTTCAATATGCCTGTTTCAGTCTAGTAAAACTGTCTCTTATGAACTACTAAAGCCGACACTATGTTTATTATATAGGAGTTCTTGAGGTTGTGGTTCAAAGATAACTGCAACCCATATGAGGATGAGGTAATTCATGATATCTACCCCTGTTGATATTGCTTCTGGAGTTTGTGGATATGCATATGCATCTTATCTCACCGTGGTGATACAATGTTCAGGTCCTCCCTGATGCTCCTGAAGACCTCGTTTGTGAACTAGCTTGGCGGTATGTCTTTTATGTTATTTACCATGGTTCAGGTCATATACCTTTTCTATTAAGTAAATAACGACAAAATGATCCAAGCATATATGCTCATGTCCAAAGGAATGATGCCATTGTAGCCATTAATAACAGCACTTCTATTGTCTTTCTTCGGTCAAATAATGTCTTCATTGTTCAAATCTGGAGAAATATTTTGGAGCCCCATCAACTGCATATTGTCTCATGGTTTTAATGTATTTGCTTTGATCAATGTTTGATCTTAAGAGTTTTTTATTGGTTCGATCCCTAGCTATCAGCTGTCTGTAACTGGAATGTGAATGGTGTTGTTTATTCTGTGGTGTAAAATAAGCAATTATGTAGGCTGGTGAGGATAACTTGAACTGGGCATAATTTCCGGACCCTGCTCACAAATTTACTTGTAAAAGGTTTTACGAGGAGAACCTTATATATGATCTGCAGAGGAAAGAAAGCAAGCGAAGTAAAACTGTTTTTCTCACCTGCTTAAAGGATTTCCTCAAGGCTGTTTCTAGTTGGACAATACCCGGTTAAGGAAACTTACCGGGTGGTGACTGTTAACCTTCTGTGTGGGTTTTTTTAGCCCACTCTATCATTACATATTTACATGTGCCTTAAGAGATTGTTGCTAATATGCAACTCATCCTTGGTTTTTGCATGCACGTGTGGGCAGCACTGTGTGCAGGCCTTGTCTTTTCATTGGTGGTGAACATGTTACTTTGTCAAAGAGCTACTCAACTTCATCATGATATAGTTGATCATCATGTTCATGATTGAGCCTTATTTCCAATAATGCTTGTGTAGATTATTAACCCTCTAGGATTGTGTATGCCAAGTTTCGAACTTTTTGTATTCGAATGTATATGTCATTCATTTATGTTGAGAGCACTAATACTATCCTATAATGACAGATATATATTCTTGTATGAGACGATAACAAGCTCAAAATTCGAGATGCC
The DNA here is from genome assembly GCF_965113065.1 of Corylus avellana. Taxonomy (NCBI): domain Eukaryota; kingdom Viridiplantae; phylum Streptophyta; class Magnoliopsida; order Fagales; family Betulaceae; genus Corylus; species Corylus avellana. The sequence goes on from NC_142498.1 coordinate 18,929,567, forward strand.
ATCGATTGAGGTAAATCAATGACAATATTCTTATTGTTATGTATAGTAAATACTAAATGGTAAAGTAGTTTTGTTTTTTTGTTTTTTTGTTTTTTATGTTTTTTCCATGCAGGAGCCAATACATGATCGAATTTCTCGAAATGTTGCCCAGGCGCTGTCATCTCTGCAGTAATTTTAGGTTTAACATATTGGTCCGGTGGATTTCTTGCTAAATAAGCGAGAGAAGAAAGCACAAATTTTTTTTACAAAAAAATGATGGCCATTTGGTCTTCGGAAGCACTGCGAGTTGCTGATGCTGTATGGAATTTTCCGTCAGGGGAGAAACGTTTTCCGTCATCTAACTAATGAAGTGGGCACAGCCAAACAAAATTATCCGCAAGCTTACTAACTTATATACATAAAATGATAAAAAAAAGTGTCATCATTTGCTTCTGACTGCTCGGATTTTTGTTAGTTTATGCAGTTCCATTAAAATAGGAAAATATTGTTCACCTTTATTTTGGTTTGAGCGAGGCGTTTACTTTTGTTTTTGCTAATTTGCAGTTAGTTTTGATTAGGGCTAATGATTTTTGTTACGATTCGTGAATTTAATATGAATCTAACAAGAAATTAGAGGGTTACAATTGGGGGTCTAATTTGTTTAATTAAATGGTTATAGTTTTATACTTATTTCTTGATACGATTCAAACATAACCCGGTACATTTAGGGTTAACGAACCTAGTACGAAATTAGTGGGTTAAGGTTGAGGGGTATGATTTGTTTAATTAAATTGGTTGGGATATGATTAATTTTTATAATTTTATACTCATATCTTGACAGGACTTGAACTCCCGAAGTCTGCAACTATTTGAAAGCAAATCTTTTCAATGTGATTTGGTGCATTTTTTTTTCCTATTCAATGTTGGGGAAAGGGAAAGGGAAATGGCAATTACAAGAAAATAAAACACAAAGACGACATAGTTTTCTAGAGAACCGTTGGAAATGAGTCAAATAAATGACACAACTCATCAGACAAACTTAAATCACCAGAAGATACAAAGTTCTGTAAACAGGACAAAATCACAAAGGGCTCGCCGTGCATGTGTTAATCCTCTTGGGACGAGAATTTGATATTTTCTTTTAGTTTCAAAAGAGAAAAAACTAAAATAATAATAATTTGGAAATCTGCCACGATTGCGACCGTCTTGGATTGCCAGTGCCACTCTAGTTGGATCTGCATGGTTATATCACTGTATAGAGTATGTTCAACTTCATGGCAGCGCATATGGATTGATAATCTTATTCTAGCTTCTATCAATCAAGCAACTTGAACCGGAAAAACACCCCTTGCCACATTCCCATTTCTCTCGAGAAATGAGAACATAATTAGCTTAATTGACTCATTCAACTACTTGAATTCTAGACATCTTTAGACTGGAAAAAACTCTATGGAAGCCAATGTTGAATTTCCAGATATCTTTAGACCGGAGGACAATTCATGGAAGCTTTTCGAATATAAGACATTAAGAAGAGTTACTTGGACAATTAAGACTTTTCTTCAAGCATGTATAAATTATCACAACACAGCTTGGACACCTGCTTTGTAGAAATTATTGACAATGGCTGGAGACACTGTGAAGTTGTTAGGGCATTGGGGAAGCCCTTCTGCCCTCAGGGTTAAGTGGGCTTTGAAACTGAAAGGGATCCAGTACCAGTATGTAGAAGAGGATCTCCAAAACAAAAGTCCCATGCTCTTGCAGTACAACCCTGTTCACAAAAAGATTCCTGTTCTTGTACATGATGGCAAACCCATGGCCGAGTCCCTTGTGATTATTGAATATATCGATGAGGTTTGGAAGCAAAATCCACTGCTTCCACAAGATCCGTATGAAAGGGCCAAAGCGCGGTTCTGGGCAAAATTTGCTGATGAAAAGGTTAGAAAATAATCCACACTTTCTACAATTTGAGCTTATAGCTATAATATGGATTAAGATCTCCAACAATTTATTAGTTGCCGGATGAGTGAAACACTCTGTTCTTTCTCCTCAAACCCTCCATAGTCTCCCTCCAATGGCTGCCATGGGCTCCTCATCCCCTTTCCCCGTAAATCCCTTCTCCTCCTCCCCCCTCCCCTTCATGCCTCTCCGGAGGCTCAAATAGCCTCTATGGAGGCTCTATCAGCCTCTTTGGAGGCCTTATCCAACGGCTTTGGCGTTTTGGCGCGTGACGCCTCTATTCTTCCGCTCTACCACCTTCAACAGCTGCCGTAGGTCTCATGAAGCCATCTTTCATCTCACGGCGTCCCTTGCCGGCGTGTGGTCATCATGTGCTGGTGAGTGGCTTACACACGCCGATCTTCAATTGTGTACTGACTGCCTCCCCCAACCTCGCCTTCGACTGATACTATTGTTTTTAATTTTATTCGTTTTTATGTTCTGTTGTAGTTTCAGGGCTTTAGATGCCTTTTCCACCTTTCTTGGTGCTCTTTCGTTTGGTTGCAGATCGTTATGTGGTGTCATCGATCTGGACTCCGTGTTGGTTTCCCTTTTAACTAGCTTTGATTCGACCTTCATTATGGTTCTCCATGCTCCCCTAGCTCTCTTTCCCTACTGCAGTTGTATATTTCTTGTGTGCATCATCTCTGGTGCACCTTGTCAAACCACCTTAATTGGTGGCCAAATTTCTTGGTCTTCGTGCCAAGAAAATATAAGGCCGCGTCTTTTATTTGATGCATTTCCTTTTAATTTTTGTTTACTATTACTGATGTGATCGTTTTGAGGCTTATTGTTGGGTTGCCTAGCCCTTTGTTGTAATTTCTTGTTTTATCTATTAAAAAGATAAAAAAGAAAAAAAAAGAAAAAGAGCAATTGTAACAGAATCCATATAAGACCTATCTGTTCAAATAAATTTTGGACTACTTAGCCACCTACTTGAGAGATGGTCCTATAAAAGCTCTTTAACAGTTGCTGCATAAGGATCTCTATTCATGCAGAGCATGTTGGCCAAAGGACCGGACCCAAAGACCCACAAAATTCATTTCAAAATCAATTATAACATTCTTACTTTTTACATCACATCAATAACTTTTTATTACTATTTAAATAAAAAAATCACTACAAAATAATTTTTATTTTATTTTTAATTTAATATTTTTTTCTCACATCAATCAAATCCGTTACAGTTTCGGTCCACTCCCTTTTTCAAGTCTTTTGCCAAACACCCGCAGTTTCCACCTAAGCTAGCCAACCAGAGCATAGAATACTGAATTCTTGTTTCAAAACATTATTAAAACAGTAATCAATCTACTCTATTCAGTGTGTGCCAGCAATAATGACTGCATTTAGCAGAACGGGGGAAGAGCAAGAGAAAGCTGCGAAAGAAGCTCGCGAGAATTTGAAGACTCTAGAAAGTGGTCTCGAGGGGAAGCACATCTTTGGAGGCGAAACAATAGGCTTTACGGATATTGCTGTTGGCTGTGGCTTGGATGCTGGGCTCGAATACTCGGGGAAATCGTGGGCATCAACCTGATTGATGCAGAGACCATGCCTTTACTCGATGCTTGGTTTCAAGAATTTCTTGAGGTCCCCATTATCAAAGAGTGCATGCCACCGCAAGATAAATTGCTAGAGCTAAACAAGAGCTTTCACAAAAATTTGACTGCTGCATCGAATTGAAGTCTAAATAATATCTCTGTACAAATGCTTGAGGGGTGCCTGCATATGGTGTATGAAGGATTGCTAATGGATTATGTACAACAATAAATAATAGGGATTTGCTGTTTACTCATATCATGCATGTAAACAATGTCCAATATTTGATGAATAATATTTGCAAAATTATTTGGCATCTCTTGCAATCACAAATGCAATGATGTAGTTTAACAAAATGATTACAGGAACATTAATACCTCTAGGTTGCCATAATATCGCTGAGGGAAAAGTGCCCAAGTGACATTTGTCTTCCAACATCTACACAATTTTGTTGCACAAACAACAGGACACTCTAGGTTAGCTTCAGCATCAAATATTTACTTCATCTAAACAATAAAGAATCAATTTCCCTGAGAGAAAGGACCGTGCTTGTCATAGATAAGATGTTATGCTTTCCTCTTCTAGAAAATCATCAGCTGCACGCATTGATTTTTCTGCGCTTATGAATAAAGAGACAATCCAAAAATATGAATCTGTTCTCGGTCTTTGCAAGAAGCCATTAGGACTTAAATCTGTAAGAATGACTTTACTTATGCATCAAAGGCTTGAACAAGGGCAGAGATCTCATCATCCATCTCAATTTTGCTCTTCTCCATCATCTCAAGGATGTCAAAAGCTGGTCTCTTAGCACAAAGATGCATTCTAAGTAACGATTTATACAAAGGTAAACTCACAAGGCCTCTTTGATGGATAAACCTGATAAACCAATCTGCGTCTTCGAAATTCCCATGCTTCTCAAAATACTCTGCCATGGCCATTAGAATATCATGAGATGGCCTCCAATCACAATGCTTCAACATGACACAACCTTTTCTCAGGGCACTAATGGCTTTGTCCATGTTTTGGCTTTTCACCCATCCCTCTGTGAGAATCTCCCACGTCTTATAATTTGGACAGCCGCCTCTCTCCAATGTGCGGAGATGTAATGATTCAGCGTCGTCTATCATTCCATTCCTCACATAAGCACCTAGAAGGACATTGGAGACTCTTATGTCATAATTCCGGCAACTAGATTCCCATTCCAAAAAAATTCTCTCGGCCTCCACAAGATCGCCTAGCTTCACCACGCATGAAAGTACACACATATAATTGGCACACGTGATTTTCCCACCAACTTCTTTACTACCCTTCCAGAGCCTCAAAATTCCCTCCTTATCACTCAAAGAAGCATATTGCGTGATGAGGAAGAAATAACCAAGACGGTTACAATTAGATAGTTTCTTTTCTGCATTCCTAAGGACCAAAGTAGCTTTGTCAACAAGTCTCGCTTTTATATACACATTAGCTAAAGTAGAAAGGGTGCTCCATCCCACTTGTACATTCTTATCATTCACCATTTCTTTGTAAACCATTTCTGCCGAAGCAACGCCGAATACCTCACCACACGCACTGATCCATATGTTGTAGGACAGAAAATTTCGGAGTACATTGTTTTGCTTCATTTGCTGGATGACAAGGGGCACTTTCTCACACCGAGACGTGGCCATATACAGCTTCATCATCTCGTTAAATGGATGAGGGGTTACAAGCAGCCCCAACTCATTCAGCTTTGCCATGAGAACCTCAGCTTTCTCAGTGTCCCTCTGTTCGACATAAGCATGAAGAAGAGGGAGACACGCAGCTTTCCGTGAAGCAGTATTGGGTAAACGCTTAAAATACTCTTCTGCCTCTCTTAAACCGTGCAATCTAATGATTGATTCCAGTTTGACGGCATGATCGACCGGTGACATTCGAAAACCGTTTTGGGTTTCCATCCATGTCAGTATCTGTATCATTCAACAACCATCTCATTCATTACACCATGAATTGCCTACTAATAACAATAATTAGAATCAGTTTTTGGGATACGTTGAAGGATATTGACCCAACAACCATAGTGACCTAACACTGCTAGCATAACCTATAATTAGCAGTGACAAATAATGTAAAAAGTTGAATTTGTTTTTGTTTTCCTGATTGATTGTATATAACCAAGAATCAAGATCGATTACGAAAATTGGCACCAAAAACAAAAAGACAACAAAAAGATTATAGAAATAGGTGTTAAGAAGAATCAGGGACCTGAAGGGCGTGGCGGTAGCGTTTGGATTTCAAAAGTTGTATGGAGATGCGTCGAAGTTCAGAGAGCGAGAGCTTGTGGCCGTGGTCGACCCGATCTTGAAGCAAGGCGGTGGCGCTGCACCTGGGCGATTTCAGCTTGAAAATCTCGCTCTTGAGGTCGTCCTTGCCGATGCCAGACTGTGCGAGCGGCGATGAGTGTGAGGATATGGCTCTCCACAGACTTGTTGCTCCGAATGGACGATTGATGCTGCGTTTAGATATAGTTTGTCAGAACTGAGAAGCTATTTCTCAGAAAGAGATGAATGTGGAGCCTACCGTCTTAGACCGGCGAGGAGCGAGCGAGTCGCCATTAGAAACCAGTTGTTTCAGCGGATTCCAGACCGTGCCCTTTTCGTGGAGTATTTTGTACAACTAGAGAATGTGGCGCTCGGGATCTGGGCCTTCCGTTTGTGTGGGTCCCAAAGAACTGACGGCCCGGATCCATGTCCACTTGTCCAGAACATGTCAGATGAAACGGTCGCCGTTTACTTACCCTCAGAAAAATGGATAAAACGAAATAAAACGTCGCCGTTCTAGTTTTCCTAAGCCCCTAAAAAGATTCAGTACGCAACCGTTGCATAAAACCCTAAACCCCTGGGACTGACATTTCTCCGTCCACTGAAAGGAAACCGATGAGTAAAATCGTCATCGTTTTTCAGCTCTCCGATCATACTTTTCTTACATAACAATACAATACGGCTTCTTTTATCACCAGTAATTTCGTCCTCAAATGGGAAGATTCAGTCGTTTAGGCCTGGTAATTAGTCCGTAAAACCCTAAACCCCTTTTGATCAATTTAACTTAATTACCTTTACGACCATTTTCAGTGTTTGGTTGTACGCAGTATCGGCAGCATTTGCTGTCATCTACAGCCATGGATAAAGATTATTTGCTTGCAAGGGTTTCTGCATTTCGCGCACAAGGTAACTTTGTTGCGCCGATATGAGGTCTAAATCATATTAAGTTGTTAAAGCCTCTGTGATGGGCTTGGCTCTTGCTTCTTATGATGAACTTATTCTTCTTTGTATGTTAAATTATTAATATCTGATATGAGATTTATGAGTTTTTGGTTTTTGGTAATCAGCTTCGCACAGTTGCGGTTTTGTTGTTGGTAAACCGGTTGATTATGCAACTGCAAGATTGCCATTGGGAGATCGTTATATTCATGCCACAGGTTTTCGATTCCTCTTAATAATTAGATACCTTGAAAGTTCAATTTCTTTAACCAAACAGGACCGGCTTTGTTTATTTCTTTATTACTCTGCGTTTCCAGGATTTCGTTCTTCCGCTGAACGAAACTACTATGAAATTCTTGGTGTTCCCGAAAATGCCAGTCGAGATGACATTAAAAAGGCATTCCATGCGGTGCGTACATTTTGGAATTCATGTCTAGTGTCAGGTGTTGCCATGTCGGAGTTTAAGTTTAATATCTTACAACTTTCAATTTATTTATGTTATTTTTATATGTGTATATCAGCTCAATTGTATGTCAAAAGTGGGCCTACATGTAACCTAGTCAAGAAGCTAATCTATATAGCTAGGTTTTCATCATCACATGTTATTGTAGTCGCCTTTGTTTGATCCTGATTCCTGTATACGAATATTTAGCACTATATTGTTGTTATCGTGTGAGTTTCAGACCTAGTATGTTGGCAGTACGTGGTTGAAAAACCATAATAAACTTGGCCATCTTTACTGGAATTGTTTCCAAGTGATTTTGCTGGAACTTATTTATGTCTTCATTTGCATATTACGTAATATCGAAGTCTTTTGAAGGAACATTTTTATTATATCAGTATTGCAATGTCTTTATTTTTTATTTTTTGGAATCTTAATCATCATTTTTTTTTTCTTTAGTTTAATTTATATGAAGATAATTAAGGTGTTGTTTGCATTTTTTTTTAAGTAATCGAGATATCATTAAAAGTGTAAGGCGCTTTAGATACACAAGAAGTATACAAGAGAAGTCATGTAGCTAGTAGGAGCAAAAAGAATTAGAAAATCATAATAACTTATCGCTAAAGAAGAAACAAAAGCAGTTGTCCAAAGATACATGGTGTTTAAAATAAAGACTTTCTTTCAAAGTCCTCTCACGGTCCTCAAAACTTTTATCGTTCATTTTCCTCCATAGACATCACAGAAGGAACGAGGGCACTATCTTCCACATAACAACACTCTGAGTGCTGTCAACAGTCCACCAACAAGTATATAAGTCGACTACTCGTCTAGGTATAACCCAAGACAGCCCAAAACAATTGAAGAAAACATGCCAAATGGCATAAGCAACCTCATAATGAAGAAGAAGATGGTCCATGAAGTCCTAATTCCTTTTACACGTACAAAACCTAGCAACCACAATAATGCACCACTTCCGGAGATTGTCCATGGTAATGATCTTTTCTATGGCCGCTGACCAAACAAAAAAGGCCACCCTCAACGGCACCTTAGTCCACCAAACACTCTTCCAAGGGAAATATAAACCATCATTACAATCCATGACACTATAGAAGGATTTAACACCAAACAACCCTCTTTTGGATGGGACCCACTACAACTTGTACTCCTCTTCTTGTCTCATTTTCACTAAAGACAACACCCTGAAGAATGTGGCAATGGCATCCACCTTCCAATAATGAGTTGCTCTAGCAAAGCTCATGTTCCATTGAATAGAACTTCTAGAAAATTCTACTTGAGCCGCAACAAAAGCATCCATTGCACAAGCAATACCAAATAGAACTAGAAAGGCTTCCAATGTGATGCTAAATTGAGAACTATTATTCTGTGTTGTACTTTAGAAGAATCTTGATTCAAAGTGTTGTGCTGCAATTGAGATGGTTGTTACTGATAGCTGACTCGTGAGATTGGGGAGCATTTTGTGAGGGGTTGAAAAAGTATAGAATGGCACTTGCAACTAACGGAGTGTGAAACCTAGTTATTAAGTGCCTGCCTATAAATTCAACAGGAATGTGCCTTCCCCCTTGGGGGTGGAAATGAGATTAAGCTTGTAATCTTGGCAAATTTTGTTAAGTGGGAAAACAGGGATAAAGTTGGGCAAATGTATTCTTTTACGAGTTTTAGATGTCTTAGCTTTAACTTACTATGCGATACAAGAGCGTTAATTTGTTTTATATTTAATAAAAGGTGTCTTAGCTTTAACTTACTACATGATACAATACTGTTAATTTGTTCTATAGTTTCTAAAAGAGAGGTCAACAAACTACTGGCAGCCTTCGTGACTTTTGGAGGAGTTTCTTAGTGGAAGTTATAGTAATTGGTGGGAAGAGAGGTGGGTGCATATATTAGTGGAATCCCTCTGGGATGGTTCTTTTTTTTTTTTTTTTTTGTGTGTGTGTGTGTGTAGTTTAGCTTGTGGGAGCTTCTTTTTTTTTTTTGTGATAAGTAATTGTTGTATATATCAAAAAACACAAGCACCGGTATACAAAAAGTATACAAGGAAACCACTGTAAACCCACAAAAACCTAAATAAACCCAACAATAAACCCACAAGAAATCTCACGAATCACCCAACAACCCATAAAACCTGCCTAGGGCACTACAGGGTAATAGTCTTGCCCTTAGTCCCAGGCCACACGATCGTTAAACTAAGATCCTCTTTCACCTCGTTCAGCCACACAACCTTTCGATCCTCCTCCTCATCATCGCCCTCCAACAGCCCCTCCTTGCGTGCTACCTTATTATCCCAACGAAAATCCTCTTCCACGATCTCCAAGAGCACCAAGTGATCTTCTTCCTTTAACTCATCACTGGCTTTTAACTTTTCCTTTATCCACTCAATCTGCCATTTTTGAGATTTGGTCAGACCGTTAAGCATAGTTGTGGTGTGAGAGGAGCAAGGCCCAGTAGTACTATTAGACCCTTGCGGACTGGAATCCAGAACAAACCCATCCAACCTAGCCTCACCTCTGGTAAGGAAGATGAAATGGTATGACATTGTTAATCACCATTTATCTCAAAAGCTTAAACTGATAAGAATTGATGAATTTAATAATTCAATTTATATTCGAACACTCTTCCTCACATATAGACCCAAACTTCCCCCTTAATAGGTGATGCACAATATGTGAAATATTTAATTGAAATGGGAGATGAATGATAGAGACATGGTTCGAGCTTAAGACCTCTAATCTGGTACCATTTTAAATTACCACTTATCCCAAAAGGTTAAGCTGATAGGAAGGAATGAATTTAATTATTTTATTTATATTCTAATAGCATAAATGCGGTAAGAAAGCTTTGTAATTTTTTTTTTTTTTTTTTTTGATAAGAAAGCTTTTTAATTCTCTATAGTAGTATGAATGTGATATTAATGAAAATGGGATCCTTGGCGGATGGAATTTTCATTTTTCATACCTTTTTGGACAACATATCCAACTTTGGTGTTTCAGCTAATGTGCCTGCTTGCAAACAATCATTCTCTGTTCAAGTTGCTGAGTTTCAATTTACTATGTAGCTTGCAAAGAAGTACCACCCAGATGCAAATAAGAATAACCCTTCTGCAAAGAGGAAATTCCAAGAGATAAGAGAAGCCTATGAGGTTTGGAGTTGTTTTTCTCATGTTTTGATCCTAATTGTTCGGTGTTCCCCTCTCTGTTAGTATTGGAATTATCATTTTTTTAATGATTTTAAGTTGCCTAAGTTTGAATATAATTGCTAATCTAGTTCTTGGTTATGTTTTGGTGAATTTCAGACTTTACAAGATTCAGAAAAGAGAGCAGAATATGACAGGGTAACAACTTTTTTCTTTCTCCATTTGTTTATCTATTATCTTTTATATTATCTTCATTATTATTTGTCATCTACTGTTGCTATTTGTTTTGGTTATTTTCTACTTTTGCAATCATCCAGTGGTTGGTGCTGAGATTGGGTCAGTTGATATTTTTGTAGTTTTTGCAATCCAAAGCTTGTGTCCCCCATTTAAGGGTTTAGAACTAACCAATTCTTCTTTATATCTTTGTTTCCAATAAAGAAGTGCAGTCGAGGCACAGAGAATGTCGAATATGCTGCTGGTGATGCAGATGGGTTTAGATATGCGTACCGAACTCATTTCTCTGATTCATTCCATAAAATATTCTCAGAGGTAGCTTTTCATAACCTTCAACATCATGCAGTTTATTGTCATGAATATACTAAAATCATTGGATGCCTTACAGATCTTTGAACAAGGGACAGATCGTTTTGCATCTGATATCCAGGTGAACTTGTTTTGTCTTTAGTTTCCAATTGTTATAGAAGTATAGAAGAAAAAAATTCCTGTAGTACCTTGCTAAAACATGTTCATCTTAATCTGTTTGAAATTCCATAGGTTGAGTTGTCGCTCTCCTTTTCTGAAGCTGCACAAGGATGCGTAAAGAACCTGTCCTTTGATGCATTTGTGCCCTGTGATTCTTGTCGTAAGTAAACTTATAATTTCTTGGAATCAAATTGTGTGTGAGAGATCTTTGCAGAAAATTCATCTATTCTAATTTTATAAGTCGGTCTTCGTATGGTTTCCTTTTAAGCCACATTAGGAAATTTTTTCGCGCTTCCATTGGGATTGTTTGAGTCTTTAGTGTCATGCAGATTAAATGCTTGCATTTGTGTTATAGCTTACTAAATCTATCTTATTTATGTCTTTGGAAACAGTGTAACATCTTGATCTCATATTGGGAAGATGAGTAGTCCACATACAGTGAGTGGTTTATAAAGATATTTATGGATACTAAGTCTTACATCGTTAACTTATTAGGTGAAACTAGGCTTTATAAGTGATTCTAAGGAAATTCCAATTGTAACTTGCCTAGTCTTTTTGGGGTGATAGCGCAAATGTGAATAACATAAATTGTTACAAATGGTATCAGAGCCATCTAATAGCGCCATGTGGTATTGGAGCACTATATGACGTGGCTCCGACGAGAAAGTCTGGGGTTTAAGGAGGGAGATTGTAATACTCTGATCCCATATTAGGAAGATAAGTAGCCCACATATAGTGGGTGGTTTATAAAGACACTCATTGGTCCTAAATCTCATATTACTTACCAAGTGAAATTGGGTTTTATAAGTGATTTCAAGGAAATTGGGTTATTACAAGTCAACCACATGATTGTAAATTGAGGATTATAAATGTTCAAGTCAGGATAACCTGATGTTAAATGATTTTGAGATGTAATAGGTTTCAAGCCAATCCATTGACCATATTCAAAATTAGAAATAGTCTTGGCCCTAACTTTTATCCTACTTATTAGTGATTCTCTTAAATTCCAGTCCCTAAACTCCAATTTGATTAAAGAAAAAAGGTAAAATTTTGTCATGGAAAGCTATTTTAAACCAAAGATGGTCAAAATAATGAGAGCCACAAGGAAAAGCTTTTTGATTTGCATAACATTACTTATCTAAAAAAAACAAAAGCATTTTCAAGGAAAATTTTGCTATATTTGCTTATTGTGTTAATAAATTCTGTACAAAGATGGAATGGATTTTCTATAACATGTATTTGTAGCTAGACAAAGTTTTAAAGAGATATTTGTCAAAAAAGGCTCTTGGAATGCATTCATCACTATGGGCATAATTGGCTCAATTTAACTAAAACTATCAGATTAACTTTATTTTTGGTCAATAAACCTACTTTCTTTGGTTATTAAGGAAAATCCAATTATTTCAAGTTTTTATTGTAACTTCTTGAACCCGTTATAAACGGCTGGATTTGTAAATTGTTGCTCCGTTTTGATTAAGATGTTTCAATTAAAGTGGGCTTTGATCTAAATTCATGCCCTTTATATAAACTATTAATTTTCCTGGCATAAATGATTGAGGTTGTCTTGTCCTTTTGTCTATCTCATGATGCAGATGGGCATGGCCATCCACTTGATGCCAAGTCAAAAGTTTGTCCGACTTGTGGAGGTGTAGGGAGAGTAAGTGCTTTCAAGATCTACACTGATGTTGATTAGTGGATAATTCGTTCTGAAAGGACTCACTTTTTGAGAATAACTTCGTTTGGTTGTTATTTTGGAAGTGTGACAGGCTATTGGTTTTACTGTTTCTTCTGTTTCTAATACTATCTAAATCATAAACCAGGTTACAATTCCTCCATTTACATCCAGGTGTGGCACTTGTAAAGGGTCTGGCCGTATCATTGAGGTCTGACGTGAGTTCCAGTGAATTAGCTTTGTTGAGCTTGATCTCTTCATTTAACTAAAAGATGTATTTTTTATTTATTGTTATTCATCTGGTGCAGGAACACTGTATGTCATGTAGAGGATCAGGGTTGGTTGAAGGCATCAAGGAGGTTAATGTTACTATTCCAGCAGGTTGGTCTTAGACATTTCTTTTTGTATACTTCCTGTGTATTTGGGTTACGTCCCTCTGCGCTTTTCAATGATACAATTGCTTATTTATCAAAAAAAAAAAAAAAATCACCTAAAAGATGTAGCTGGGGTGACCTAGGATGTGGTGGGTCCTATGTATAATTGTTAGCAAATAGAAGGCGAAAAATAAAAGAGGGACTGCCAATGTGTTTTCATGTATATTTGTTTTTTGGTAATAATCTGAAACATACTTTTTGAGGTTAGCCTAACAAATATTGTCCTGGCATGTCTGCATGCTTAATACTTTTATTTTTTTTTTATTTTTTTTTATCAATTGGGACAATCATTTTGAGAGTTTATATGTCATTAAGTTGTTTGGTGAAGAATTTTTTATTAGATTTTACTATGTATTACATTTCTCATTGATTGAGTTCTCTATGACAAGGACATGCATTAGTTTTGTGTTCAACATGAATGCAAGATGTACCTAAGACACTTTTTAAAAATTGAAGTGATTTGACTGTAGAAAGGGACAGGAATTACATTTGAAATTGAATATGAAGTGCCTTACAGGATGACAAAGAAGGGAAGATATCAATTTTTTTTTTTTTAAGAATTTTTTGTTTTTTAAACTTCCCTTTTGTTTATTTGATCTATCTCTATTGAGAGAGAACCCTTATATAGAGATCTTAGTGCTAGAAGTTTAACTATTTATCTTATCATTATTAATTGTGTTTTAAATGGATTAGGTGTGGATGCTGGAGATACAATTCGTGTACCCGGGGCTGGTAATGGGGGACGAGGAAGTCAACCTGGCAGCTTATTCATTAAATTAAAGGCACAGTTCTACCTATTCATTATATCGTAGTACTTTTGGATTGGTTGCTTGAGTGTGGAAGATTGTGATTGCAACTTTTTATCAGTTTCTATCATAGTAAATTGGTGAAGTTAATTAATTGAGGTTTCTAGGTTGTGGGGGGTAGTGGGAGACAGCGTTTAACTTTTTGTCCATATTTTTTTTTTAAAAAAAATTATAGGAAAGTCTAAAGAAGCTACCCTGTGGTAAAGAGTATTATTTTTTAATAATTAATCGAAAATATTATTAAAAGTGTAACACACCCATGTTTGCAGGAAGTATACAAGAGAAAACACTTAGCTAGAATGAGTAAAAAGAACAAAGAATTCATGATAACTAATCATCAAAGGAGAAACATAAGCCGTTGTCCAAAGATACATATTCTTGAAGAAAATGGACTTGGACTTAATCTCTTCCAATGTCTTCTCATAGTCGTCAAAACTTTTGTCATTCCTTTCCCTCCTCCAAATACACCACAAAAGGCAGAATGATACCATCTTTCAAACTGCTGCACTTTGAGGACTGCCACTCATCCCTTTCTAACATGCAAAAAGGTCAACCACTTTCCTAGATGTCACCTAGGCTAGCCCAGCACGACTAAGGATAGGCACTAGCAATCTCACAATAGGGAAAAAGATGATTCACAGACTCCCCACAACCTCTTTCGCATACAACACTAATTCACGACAATGACATGCCATCCATCATTTATATTATATGAGCAAATCCCTTGAATCTCTCTACCGCTTTCTCAAGACCAAGTTTAATTAATAACTTATTCGTATATAGCACCTCCTATTTTGTTCAGCATTTTCTATCGAATCTTTTACCTCCTAATCTGTTAGATAGGTAATTTTCTGCATTGTATACACTACTATCCATGTATACGAAGATTGAAACATCTTCTTTAACTCTAACATCTCCTTCTCACGATCTTCAAAGCTCCTTCCATTCCTTTCTTTCCAAATGCACAACAGTTAACATAAAAGAGCCAACATTTAAAATTCCAAAACTTATGTTGTCCCAATTGCCCCTTCCAACTCACCAACAAATCTCTCACCCTTCGAGGCATAACCCATACAACCCCAAACAATTGAAAAAGAGAGTTCCATAATTATCTTGCCACCTCACAATAAAGAAGAAGATGATCAATAGACTCGTCACTTTTCTTACACATACAACACCAATCCACCATAATAACATGCATCTTTCGTAGATTATCCAAATTTAAGATTCCCGAAAGCCGCTGTCCACAAAGAACACCACTATCGAGAGAGCCTTAATTTTCTAAATACTCTTGCATTGAAGTGGGAAATTCACCGGAGTAGATAACACCTAATAGTAAGACTTCCCTATAAACCATTTACTTTTAGCAGGAATCCAGCTCATTTTATCTTCACCTCCCTGTTGAAAAGTTTTTTATAGAAAGAGTAATAGAATAGACTTGGTTTATCATACTTTGCTAATGAAATAGACAACGAAAAATCTTGTAGATCTTTTGGTGTCTGAATGCTTCAATATCTAATCTATCCAGGTCTTAGAATAATATATGAATTTCTTTTACGATGGTGCATTTATCATTATTTGTTCTGAATACATCATTCAATTCTTAGACAAGTCCTTTTGAGCTCCGTCAAGTCGAATATCAATCGGCATGAAAAAGAAGAAGATTTTTTTGTTATAATGTTTTTTTCAACCTGGTCTTGAGAACAAATAAATAATGAGTATCTAGTTGTGAATGTATTGTTAAGTTTCATCAATTAAAGCTTGCTAGACAGAGGGAGTGAGCTTAGTAACTTATTTTTGGTTGGGTTGACCCCTCTGATTTTATGTTTTGCAAATTATTCTCACCCACTGTACATCAATTGAAACCAACAACTCAATTTTTTTTTTTCCATATCCAATAATTGGATTTTTTGGATTGACAATGATTAATTACTCTTTGATTCTTTCAAAGAACATATGAATAAGTACAGAAGTTCCTTCAGATAAAAAGTTTTAAAACTCGTTTGCAATCATTCCTCGTCTTTTATGAAAAGGTAAGGAAAAGTCCATCTTTATTTGGAATGTTCCCTGTGCTTCTTTATTTGGAAGAGAGTAATTTTCGTGAGTTCTTTGGTACAAGTCCAGTTAATATTCAGTTGACTTTTTATGTTATTAATATGCATGGAGGACTTTATTATTTGTTGTCATGAACTTGATCAGCAGTAATATGCTAGCTTTGAAGTGTAATAACTTTCTTGGAAATTTGGTTCCTTGGACTGGCTATATACACCTGTTTGAAGCATAGAATGTGAACTTAATTCTTCTTTTCCTACACTTTAGGGGCTATCTTTGTATACTTCTTATGTATTAGAATTGCGCCCCTCTGCGCTTTGAATGAATTTGCGTTAATTATCCAAAAACAAAAGTGAATTTACTTGAGCTTGATCAAAAGAAGGCTGGTTTGTTAAATGGTTTGCTTTTGTAGTTTGGAATACTATTTGTTGGTTGGCAATGCTTTTTTTTTCTTTTTTTGTTTCCCTATTCCTTCTGAACTTTACAGTGTTTTGGTGAATTAGGTTGCTGAAGATCCTATCTTTTCTAGAGAGGGTGCAAACGTTTATGTGGATGCTAATATTAGCTTTACGCAAGTGAGCAATGAATCGTTACTTAAATACTTGTCACGCTTGTATGGTTTGTTTTTGACAAAATACCCTATTTTGGCTACTTTCGAGATTTGCACAAGCTTTGTGGCCTTAGTTTGTTTGTTTATTAATTTTTTTACAGGAAACTTCACTTACCCCCTCAACGTATAGGCACTTTTGCAATTATATCCTCGAAGTTTAAAAATTTGTTATGTCGGTATCCCATATTTTAGCCCCTTTTAATTACACCCCGTTTAGGGTTAAATCAAATGATAAATAGGTGAAATATCCCTTGTACCCCTATAAAACTTATATATATATAAAGGGTAATTACCCTTATTAAATAATTAATTTTCTTTTTTTAATAAAAAAATGGAACCCACCGCTGGTTGTGGGTAAGCCAAGCAACACATTGCAATTTTTTTTTTTAATTTTTTAGCAGGGGTATTTTGGCTTCATTCGTTAGGATTTAATATAAAATCCTAATAAAAGGGTGTATTTAAAATGGGCTAAAACATGGGATACTGACTTTGCAAATTTTTAAACTTTGAGGGTATGATTGCAAAAGCGCCTATACTTCAGGGGGTAAATGAAGTTTACTCTTTTTTTTTATAAATAAAATAAAACAAACAAACAAAGGCCACGAGGCTGGTGCAAACTGTACTTGTATGGCTAAACTATACTTTTGATCCTTCAAATATATATATTTTTTTTCTAACCGATCCTTGAAGTATAGGTTAAAAATCCAATTAGGTCTCTAAATTTTTAAATGTTTCGATTTCATACTTGAACTTCTTAACTGCATGCAGCAGTCTTTCCATCCAAATTCATGACAGCATTGTCACGCAGATTGATAGTGGCTCATTTCAAAGCTTGCCACATCAACTTTTATGGCGACATCATCAGTTTTATGAATGAAGGATTGAAGTATTTAAAAATAGGAATTTCTGGGATGAAAAATCTTTTAAAGTTTTAGGGACTAAGTTGGAACCTCCTGTATGTTTTAGGGATTAACAATTTAGTTTGGCCTATATTTATTTGGGTGCATGCCAGGGGGGGGGGGGGGGGGGGGGGGGTTGAAGAGCCTATTGGCATTTTGCAAATCTGATTTAACTTTGAATATTGCATTTAAAAATGTAAACATTACTATCTATAGCACCTTATTTACATGATATTATGTCTTTCCACATACAAACCTAATGTAGTTTTTATCAATTAATGTGG
This sequence comes from Corylus avellana, assembly GCF_965113065.1. Classification (NCBI taxonomy): domain Eukaryota; kingdom Viridiplantae; phylum Streptophyta; class Magnoliopsida; order Fagales; family Betulaceae; genus Corylus; species Corylus avellana. The sequence goes on from NC_142498.1 coordinate 18,947,365, forward strand.
GTTTTAAACTTTTTTTACAGGCTATACTTGGTGGCATGGTTGATGTGCCAACTTTATCAGGGAAGATGCAACTAAAAGTAATGCTTTTCTCTTTTTTATTATTCTTTTTCTTTTTTGTCATCTCTTGTTTAACATATTGCTTTCCTTTCCATTTTCTTAGGAAACTGCCTGTCTTTTTATTTTTTAATTTTTTTTATACATAGTGTAATGACTTATGGGATCTGTTGAAATATGGCTTAACTTGTATTTATCACAGTGAAGGCATAGCCAATCAAGAAAAGGTGTTATAGTTTAGAAAATGGGGCAAAGGTATAGAGAGAAAGAGTGCATAAGAAAATATGTATTTTGTTTTCCAGTCACTTACCAGCATTAATAGATCAATGTTGTCAGACAAAACGAGGTCAGAAATTTGCCTAAATAGTGTGGCAAACTTTTAGTATGAACATGGTCATGGGTCGTAGATATGATGTGACCCACCATGTAGCAAGGTTGGGCAGAACTGAATGTAGATAAGGCAGTAAGAAAGTAATGCAACACCAGAATCTCCAGTGCTCAACTCCCCCAAAGAAACAATAAAGAGAAGGAAGATATTTCTTCTGCTGTATGCTAGAAGTTTTATGTTAGCTATCTTAAGACTGATATTTTGGAAGTCTTTGCCCCTGTAAGTTCCAACCTTTTCATCGAATAAAAAGAATTTTTTTTATCGTATAAAAAATGCCACATCATGTCTGGTGGTGTAAAAGCATGGCCTTGTTTGAAATTACAATTTTTGGAATTGTGGCAGCTCAGTTTGAAACTGACTTTTTCATGCACTGCAATTATGGCCTTCCCAGATACCGAAAGGAGTTCAGCCGGGACAACTTCTGGTACTAAGAGGCCAAGGTATATTGGTTTTCTTCTTCTTTCAACTGTTTGAAGTTGCTGTTGGTATTTTGTACCTTTGAAATATGCCTACATCCTAACTTGCTGCAGGACTGCCAAAGCATGGTTTTCTTGTAACCCATGGAGATCAGTATGTGCGATTCCGTGTTAACTTCCCCACGTAGGCTTCTTATTCTTAGTTGTTTTACAAGTTTAAATATGTTGACAGTGCCTTTTTTTTTTTTTTGTCTCTAGATTTATATTGTTGGCAATAAGCTTCCGTGTTAACTTCCACACTTAGGCTTCTTACTCTTAGTTGTTTTTTAAGTTTAGCTATAATATGTTGACATTGCCTTTTTGATTAGCTCTATATTTATGTTGTTGGCAATAATTTTTTCAAGAGCTTATACTCACAGACCAATGTTAAACTTAATGTATGTCTTGGGAGTGTGGTGATCATTATCTCTAGGGCATCTACAGAGTGTGTGTGTTTATTATGTTTTTCTTTTTCTGTAATCTGTTTCTGCTTCTGGCCTGTAGTTTGAGTGATAATTCTATTTTTGCTGCCTTGATTTTGTACGAGTGGCGTATCATGGTATGTTTGAAACTTTAGTCTTGTAAGAATAAACTTACTGGTCAATAGATTTCAAAGTTTGAACTTTTTGGTAATCAGGGGGGCGCACTAGCCATAGACCCTACGTAGATCAAACGGTTGAAGTGATCCTAGAAAACTTGGGTCCCAAATGCTTTTTCAATAAAAGTCATCTCTCAGTTGCAACAGAGTCATCTCCTGGAAAATGGAGGCCCAGCAGAGATAAGACAGTTATGGAATTGCCTTTTTGTATACATGCAATTACAAATTAAAGCATTGATTTTTTCAGGAAATGGCATTTTTTATAACATTTTTTTATCAAGTTCCTGGTGGTTCGAATAAAATTTAAGTTAGATGGTATCTTGTGACACCGGTAATTCAAAGAATCATTCCTATGTTTCTGATTGTTCGTTGGAAGACATTCTTGTGGCCATTGAAAAATTTTCTTCCTCTTGGTTGCTTCCAAGTATATCTTCTTATTGTATGCACTTCAAGTTGATAGGTAAGGAAACCTGGTAAGATCATTTAGTTTCACATACTGCCATATAGAGGGAGAAATTAAACATAAATCAGAATGGCGATGCATGATTGCTTATGAGGAAGATAAGCCAGTTTTGAGGGCCACAGTACCTCATAAAGATGAAATTTATTTGATGTTTCTTTAAGTTTTGAAATTCTTACGACTTCTAAAGGAACTGTTTTGCTTATGAACTGCTTGACCTTATTAATGTTATAGCTGACTTATTTGTTTAGAAGTTTTGATCTTGATCTTGAGATTTGTGGTTGTTTGCTAAAAGTCAGTCAACCCTGAGCAGTAGTGGGCTTGGATTGATATTCAACTTTGTAATAATTGGACCAAGAAAAGCACAATCCTGCCTCATGAAAATGAAAATTTTATCACAGAAGTTGTCATCATTTTCCAAACCTTATTTGCTCACCTAATGGTCTGTGATAGTGGCCTTAGTCAAATCTTATGACTATGTAAGGTTGTCCAGTAACAAAATGGAAACAAATGTTATTGATTCACCTGATCTTACTCCTGTGGTTATTTTCTTAAGGGGATTAACCAAGTTGCAAAGCCATAAATTGAGTTGATATCTGTTCAGTCCTGAGAGATTATGTGACTGATTATATGTGGGCATGCTGTAATTTCTAGCAAGGCTCACTTTTGTCATGCCTTCTACCTTTTTCTTCATTACTTTTATCTTGGTTGTCGGTGGGGCTAGGTTCCAAGCAGAGCTATTGGAGCACATACTTCTAAAACTTTGTTTCTATTGGGGTTTATTGACATTGTGTATTTGTGTGGATGACTGGATCCTATTCATTTGCATTTATTAATGTCCGGATGAATATTACCACCCATTTATTGGAGAAAAGTACATAATGGGCTCTTTTCAAACGCTGAAATTGTGTTTTATGTTCCCAATTCTATAGTAAGAGAAATGTTTATCAAACTCGTTTACTCCCTTCCTACAATTACTCTTTATAGTTTTGGAGGTTGTTTTTTCTTTTTCAGTGAGCTGAATTAACTTGATTGTCTTCTGTTCTATTCTATTTCTTAGTGAAATAAATGAACGCCAACGTGCAATTCTAGAAGAATTTGCGAAAGAGGAAATAGATTGTGCGAACAGTAACTCAGCTGAAGGAAACTGGTGAGTGTTTAATTTGTAGTACCCATCATGACGATATGAAATTGAATGTGTTAGTACCCAATTCTATTGTGCAAACAGTAACTCTTCCAAGCCAACTAATGAATATTGTGTGCATGAACCACCGTTATAGTTTTCTTACATTGCGTACTGTCTTATAGTGCTTTATGTGAGAGGAGATGAGAATTTTGAACCAGTCATCCAGGATTGTTACATTGAATTCTGATGCATGAATTGTTGCTTGACATCAATTGGTAGTAGGAGACCGCCATGGCTTGTGCACATAGGCCTTCAATTATTCTGTACAGAGGTGGGGTTTTAGGTTCAGACGTTCACTATCCAGAGGAAAAAGGAAAAGAACAGAAAAAAGTTAAACCCCCAATATATGTCTCTACTGTTTTCTGTTTGATTTATAATTCTGTTAATGAGATCTGTTTGAATGACCCCAAGGAGTAGTTCAATCGGTTAGGGACTATGCTTCATGAAGCAGAGGTCATTAGTTTGAATCTCTTATTCCCTCTCATTGGGGTCAAAAAACTTATCAAAAATAGAAAGAAATATTCTGTTTGGATCAGTGGGCGTCATCATTGAAAATGAACTTTGTCTTCTCAAAATATGGGCAGTATTGTCATTCTTCTGACTGTAATTAAGATCCTAAAATGGATACAGGCTTTATCAGCAGCTATCTACTGGTTGAACTTACAGGTGGCAGCAAATTCTTGAACGTATAACAGGTCCTAAGTTTATGCTTGAGCTATCTCTATTCATGTTGATCCTTCTGTCCCTGAACAAAACAATGGGCTGATTGCCAACTCAAGGCAATTTTGATGGAGATATCTGGGCTACTCGTCAATGAAACAGGACACCTGCCTCTGTTATCCTTAGTAGTTTTGTTGATAGCAGCCAGCAGGTACACAATCATTCACTATAAAATTCTTTTCCGTTCTCAATTTATTGGTAACATTTTCATTTAAGTCCTATGTTTGTATACCCACAATGTTTTTGTATAGAACTAGTTATCTTTTGATTTTATAATAATAAAGTTCATCTAATTTTTTGAACGTCTTCCGTTCTTTTCAAATTTTTCACAGAAGTTTTTCTTTGTATAACACAATTCGCAAGCTAAACCATGAGAATGTGAAAGATATTTTTGCTTTGGAACAGAATTTGTACATGTTGTATGTGTGTTTGTGTGTGTGTGTTGGTGTTGGGGAAAGGTTAGAGTAAGTGGTTGGCTCGAAAATGGGTCGAACTTTTGTCTGCCAATGGGGCCTTACTACCAACCTAGGCTGTATTATTAATTTATTTTCAGCCAAGCTATAGACAAGCAGTGGAGTAGGTAACGATGTTTCATCCTGAATTAAGAGCCTTATGGCTTTGGCAAGTTTTATTGAACTATAGCTATCCGAACCACTGGTTTTGGGGACTTCAGAAGATGTTTGAAAAATCATATTTCTGAAGATTATTGGCGTTTGGAAGTATTCTTTTGCATGTTTCGTGAAGAGTGTTGAAAGGAGTTAGGCCCCTAAGGTTTAGAAGGGGTTTGATTACATAGGCGACTTTTGTGCCATTTTGGGGTTTGATTACATAGGGGACTTTTGTGCCATTTCATTAATTGGGGACCAGAGTCTGTTTTTCATGTTATAGATGGACAAGCCATTTCTGGAAGCTCATGTGTCTTTCTGCCCATTTGGAGCAGCATACAAGCACACACTTGCTTTGCCAAATATGTGAATTTGCTTTGGCATCAGGCGGCACCTTTTGTAGGTGAAAGGTGGCTCAAATGGATTCAAGACACAGATTGTTGCTAGTTAATGCAGAGGAATTGACAATGCCTTGGCAAATTGTTTAAACTGCCCATCCCTAATATGCTTATCAATTATTTGGCTTCCCCTCCCTCCTTATGATGCTTCTTTGCTAATCATGCCTTCAAGAACAGTTTTCATTGATCTAGATTCTCAACATCAAAAGGGGCCGTTTAAATTATAGGGCCGCTGATATTGACCACAGTATTAAGTATTTTTTCATTGAAGGTGCCCAATATAGCTCGGCAAGTCTGTGACTTGATTTGTTCCCTCCATGCTTTCCGTTCCTATTGGAGCATATTGTTAAGATTCCCCATGAGTTGCTTGCAACTTGTACTCCCTGTACGCATGATTATGCTAATTATGCTGCCTCCCCATTGTTGCTATTTCTGCATAAGTTGATATTGATTTTGAGTTTTCTGCTTGCTGAAAGTTAACAGGTGGGTGAAGTTGAAGTTATCTTGGTTGAGTTAATTACCTTAGAGCCCTTGAGCCTTTCATTGATATTTCTTCATGCTTGAGTTATGTTACAGTATCAGATGCAATAAAATGATCATATATGACGTTTATGAAGTCTCGTAGCATATGCATGTATTTGTAGTCATATATGCAATATTTTCTTGCAAATAGACAGATTGATATATATACAGAACTCTGTTGTTTGTTGGTCTGCAATAAAACGGTAAACACATGATATATATGCAATATTTTCCAGAAACTCAACCACAAAAACTCCATTAGTTGGTCGGCTCTTCCACAAGTAGAACCAACTCTACCTCCAGGACCAGAACCCTTTTGTTAAAATCATTCCTATGAGGGATTGATAAATAAAAACCGATGGGCATTGAGTATTATTCTCCCAATGCTACTTTAGGGATGGCAGTAGAATGGGTTTGACAAGTATCCACACTTGTGAATGCTATTTAGTATACTGTTACACGATTGCCATTTAATTGGGATAATGTTGCAGCTAAATTATCATTTGGATAAACAAGAGGTTGTAAAAATAAAAATCATTTTTATTGTCACGTCATTCTAATCATATAGTAGTCTACTAAATAATATTTCTCAAAGAATAATACTCTATACTGGACAAGTATTTGCCTTCCATCTACCAAAACTGATGTGATGTGGTTCCTCCATAACATTTGGTGGATGGAAGATAGATATTTGTTCAGTATATAACATTACTATTTCTCAAATAATATTAATAAATTATTAAACTTTATAACTCGCAAAGATAGAGTAGGAACTTGACCTTTGAAGAGGCTTATTCCAATATAAGTAATACTATTTAGTATACTGATATATGAGTGTCATATAATTGGGATGATGTGATAGTGAAAATTAGCCATTAATTAAATACTGATTTTTATTGTCACATCATCAAATTATATGACAGTCGTATAATAGTCTACTAAATAACATTATCTTTCCAATATAGGATGTCCTTTCTGAGGTTGAGGGCCAGCTTGTTCCAACATTAGATGTCTTTTTTGAGGTTGTATTGGGTGATTGCAAAATTTTCAGAGGGTACCACGTGAAAATGGAAGCTACACAATGCATACAACTTTATTTTGAAGAGTAATAGCATGAGATATTCACAATTTATTTATATTTTAATAGTTAGTGTTAGATGTCTCTTTTTCCCTTTGCATTTTCTTCTTCTACTGCATACCACACCAATTTTTTTTTTTTTTTCTCCTATTATGTTGACATGGGAGGGTGTAGTAGTACTTAGATCAACCATTCTTAAACAAAAAATCCAATAATTTTTAGACCTTGTCACATAGTGAAATAAAAAGAATGTGGTGTCTTTCGTCATTATGGAGGAAAAAAAAAAGGATGCATGCCAACAATTTTCTAGTCAAATTGCTAGCAACTCGTAAGCAACACATGTAAGAGAGCCCATATGAAACTTACATGTTATAGTAGGTGGTTGAACAATTCAATTTATTTAGACAGGTAGGTTCCATATGAGATCTCGAAACCCAAATTGCTAGTAATTTGAACGGTGTTACTGAAAATATCAATCCGACGCATAAAAGCATGAGAATAGGAATGATAGGGTATGTAACCTCAAGGTAGGAGCAGGACCAAATTAGCCGAACAACTTGGTGAAAATTAGCAGGAATTTTATTAGTGATATTTCGAATTTACTTTTTCAATGAGAGAGCACAACAACTAAATTTAGGTTTCTTATGAGACTATATTACAATCTTGCACTCTGTTTTGTTTACAAAATAGATAAAGCTAAAATGAAACTTCAAATATACCCTACTTGGAAAAATCAAGAAATACCACTTCAGTTGTGTCATGGATTAGGAATTTGAGGCATTTCTGTCTCTGGGGTGGGCTTCTTATTCTTGCTATGTTTTATCTCTTCATAAAAGTATGAGGTAAAGCCCCAAAGAGAGAGCGCCAGAGCAACTCCCTTTTCTGCCTGAAACTTTTCTTGGTAGAAAATAACAGCTAGGACCTCTGTCACTGGGAGTAGAACCGCGATTACAACAGCAGATAGCAAAGACGAGGCACAAAAGATGATTCCTATCGTTCCCAAGAAGAAAGCCTGCCAAAAAATTGCACTCCATGCTAGGACCACATAGTACTTTGTTTCCCCGAGCCCGAATTCACTCGCCTCTCTTGGAATTGCCTACAAAGTATATATATATATTTTCATGAAATATTTACTTCTCACTTTGATTGGCTTTAAACTATGTTAGTATATTATCTTATCTTAACGTATTACCATATTTGTGCTACAATATTTTTATAATATTCTAAGCATATTATGGTAATATTCTTTGTTAGTAAATTATCATAGTTATGCTAAAATATTATGACTATAGTTTTGTTATGATAATATTTACTACCATATTAGCTATGGTAAATATTTTAGTAATATTTGTGATTTTGTAATCACTGTATTTCTTTTATTTTTATTGGCCTCATTTAACTATAAATAGGTCATTTTATTATACATTTTTTGCCGATCAAAAATACAAACCTTTTAGCTTGTCTTTTTCATAGTATCATAACTACCATTTTCTTGGTGCCTCTCATAAGCCTCCGTTCGCTGTGTAGTTTCTAAGTGTTTCCTTAGTGTTTTTTACTGCCATAGCAATACACACTAAGTTGATCTTTACACTTGATGGAAATTTGGCGTTTCATTTGGCACAGCCCTCCACGTGTTGCTTAACATATTTGTCACAACCTTCATGCGCCACACTCATCGTCATCTCTTATACATCTGACATATCAATCTCCACAATTGGTTTGTCAGTAGTAGATTGACTTTTTGTGAACAATCAGTGTTCAAACACTATCAGACTCACCCTCGCGCACCACCTCCGGCTTGAGTCTTTTGCCACACCCTGACATTCATTGTCGGTGTTCTTGCACGTGAGATCCACACTTCCAAGCTCACCAGTATTGCCTTTTGCCCACTGCAGTGGATCCAAGCCTTGTGACTTTATGTGTGACTGCCGCACTAGATCATATCCCCACGGTTTCAAACTTCAATTGTTGCTTGCACCATGCCAAATTATTACCTTCTCCAAGCTTATATCTCACCTTATGCACCCGCCACACCTTATCCAAATCCCTTTCATCAACACCTAGTAATCTAATCTCACGACTAGGTATTTGTTGCTGCCACACTGGATTATTTTATTTTCCAAAAATAAGGTTTTGAACTTCTTCCAATCTCGACCATATTGTCTGTCTTATTGTCCGTATTTTGGATTGCTCTTATTATAATATGTAGGGTCAAAATATGGATTTTTTTTGAGAGTATAAAAATTATGGCGTTATATTTTTGGAGAAGTTTCTATACCTAAGCAAAAAGAAGGTGAAACCGAATATGATTTTGTACTTCGTCTTGAAAATTGGGATAATGTCAATTGTAAGATTCTCTCTTGGTTCATCAACACTTCGGATCGTTCTATTCATAATCTACTTTTTAAGCTTGGGAACGCAAATGTTGCTTGAGATTTTCTGGCAAAGTAATACAAGTGTACTTATGATGTCTCATCGCAATTCCAGCTTGAAGCTAAGCTTATCAAATGCATCAAGAACCATATTACTTATAATATTTGAGAACAACTATCTACCGTAGACCCGCAACTAAAGTGTTACGAAGATGTAGAATTATTTGCGGCATATCGTGACCATCAGAAGTTTATGCATTTCGCGATGGCCATTCGTGAGGACTTTGAGTCCACTTGGGCTTCTCCTTTGCACCCTACCCCTCTAATTAAAGAGAATCATCCTTCCACTATGAAAGTGCAATCTCCAAATATGATTGCGGCTGCGACCTCTTAGGGTGCTTCCAATTTCCCTCTTGGACCTCCTTCGGAAGGTTCTACATCTCAGTATGGTTGCTCCATCTATTTCTTCTTGAGTCTTCCACTGCGAATCAATCTCAATCATTTGCTCTCACTGCAGTTGATGTTGAGACATTAATTCATCTGGTTCTGTCCCATTCTTCTACTACTGCCATGTTTGTCACTTTAGGTAAAACTTCATGGTTTATAGACTCATATGACCCATGATCCCACTTTAATTTCTCAAAAGTATGCTCTCTATTCCAATCCAATCCTATCATTTTCTGTTTCTTCCCCAAATTTATGTGTTGATAACACATAATATGCTTAGAATATTATGGCACAAATATGGTAATATGGTAACACACTTGTGTGCTAAAACATTATAACAATACTCTTCACATATTATGGTAATATTTACCACCATATTAGCTATTATAAATATTCTAAAAATGTGTGTTTGGTAAATGATTTTAAGAGGGGAAATGATGAAAGAATTTTGATGCGATATAAAGTGAGAATGAGTTTTGAATTTTTTAAAGAAAAAGGTAAGCGTTATTTGCCAAACATTTCAAATCAAGCGAGTTTGGCAACACTTTTTTTCTTCTTTCTCATTTCTATCCAAAAAGTCACAACTTTTTTATTCACGTTAACAAACAATTTTCTTCACTTTCCTTTCGCAAAATATTTAAAACACTTCTTACCTTTATATCACATCAACCCATCTTTTTGTCACAACAATCAATTATTATTATTATTTTTTATTTTTTATTTTTTTCAAAAACATTTGTCAAAACACACCTCCATATTATTATTATTACAACTCAAAGGCAAAAATTAAGAAGATAATTAGTCTTATTTCTTTTCTTTCTTTTTTTTTATGGATAACGCTTTGGCCAGCAAGAGCTGGAGAGAGAGAGAACGGGATCTACATGCGTACCTTGAAGTCCTTGTTAATCAGCATCCCTACTGTGCAGAAAAGAGTCGCAAACAAAGACATCACTATCTGAGCCTCCATCACCAGCGAATACGTAATGGCCTGCTTGGCCTTCTTGTACGCCAACTCAATCAACGGCAACATCAACCCATATAGCGCGGCGGCTCCTAGCGTCGTCAGAAACCCAACCAAATACTGCTTATTTGATTCACCCTCCGGACGGTCGTTACTCGTGTGTAAAGCCAGAACACCCGCTCCAATTGTCAGCAAAACCAACGCGTTGATCTTATACGGGGTGAACTTTTGCTTCACCAAAACGAAAGCAAACCCTGCAGTGAAGGCAAGGTGAGAAGCAACGATCAAAGAAATGGTTGAAACAGGAAGTCGCGCCACGCCATAGGCATAGAGGTAGTCATCGAAGCCGGTGAGGATTCCTATCACTGCGGAGGCAACGAACAAAGGTGGCTTCATGAAGAAGAGTTTGGCTCTCTGGCCTTGGGTGCTACGGCGGTGAAAGTATGTGACGGTGAGCAGCAGGAAAATGATTGGCCAGCCGCCGGTTTCGAGCCAGCTGGAGAGCCACACTCGCTTGCCGCCGTGGATGAAGTAAAGCCTCATTATTAGTGGGCCGCCGCAGTTTCCGATAGATAATAGGATGCAATTCAGTACGAGAAGGACTTTCTTCATGGCAGTACTGTTACCTTGAGCTTCAAGTTCCATGATACTGTGAAACTTTCTCTGTGTGTTTGCTTCTTGATGATAATTGTATGAACATGTGGTGAAAGAGGACAAAAGGTGACAAAAGCGTAGGTCCTGATCAGGGCCGGCCCAATGGTTTTTAGGCCCTCTGGCAAAACTTTTAAATGGAGCTTTATTTTTTAAAATATTTAAATTTTAATTAAATAATATTTATTTTAATATTATTGTTATTATATTTTTATTTAAAAAGGATTATTCTCCCCAAAATACTTTATCTAAACCTTTTAAATAAACTAATCATTTTCTATTATGCTTCTCCCTATTTGATAATTTCCGTATATAATATGTACTAAAAAAATGCTTAAAGTTCTCATCTTTAGAAAAATCTATATTACTATCTTATTGGACCCATTTTCTACTAATAAATCCTTTAATTTTGCATTAATATTTTTCTATTGGCCTGGGTTATAAATATTTGTAACAATAGAGTTTTTTTTTTTCTTATTCAAATGAGGAAAGGGATAGAGTTAGATATTATTCAAATATTTGTACCAATAGACTTAGATACATCAATAGTATTTTCATTATCTTCTAACTCTTTTTATGAATTTCTTGTTCATTTACAAGTTTTTCACCTAAATTATCCTCTATATTTTATTTATTGCTAATATCAAATTTATTTAGAGCTCCTCTTTGAGATTCAATCAGTTTTTCTACTACCCTTTTTTTTTTTTTTTTTTTTTTTTAAGTTTTTCATATCCAGATACATTTTTTTGGTAGAAATATTTGATTAAATTTTTTTTTTAAAAAAAAAAAAAAAAAGTTTTTCGTATCCAGATACATTTTTTTGGTAGAAATATTTGATTAAAAATATTAAAAAATTAAACAAACATGATATATATATAATTCTGAATATTTCTCTGTTGAAGATGATAATTCTTTTAGTTTTGATAAAAGGAATATTTCTAAACTTTCTCCAAATGAAGTTTACACTACCTCTTGGACTAAATCTATTTTTAGAACTGAATACTCTATTAAAACTGTTGAACAAACATTTGATATTTCTGGCAACAATGAAAAATTTCAGTTGTTTAATAAAAAGTTTGTCAATGATTCTTTTGCTAAAAGATATAAATTTTTGCATGTCGGATCTGTTCAAGTTGCTGTTAAACCTTTGACTAGATTAGGCATCATTGCCTCTGTTTTATTATGCCTTCGTGATACTAGATTTGTTGATTTTCATACTAGTATTCTTGGTATGATTCAATCTTCTTTGTTTAATGGTCCTATTCATTTTGATACTTTCCATAATTTAACTCTTGCTTTGAATGATATTCGTATTCTTAAAGCACCAACTCTAAATGTATTAACTTCTGGTTATAATATAGAAGAAGGTAGCAGACCTCTTGCTATCATCTACCGTATTTATTATAAGTTGTTAAAAACCAATCTATATATATATATATAAACAATAAAACTAAGTTGTGGTTTTATTGTTCTATTTTTTTACTGTATAGCTAAGGAAGCATGTTATGGGCCTTGTGGGTTGTGGTCGTTGTGTTGCAAAGCATGCTGAGGGCCTCAATATTATAAAAAAAAATAAAATTATTTTTTTAAAGCATGTTGAGGGCCTCATTATTATAAACAAATAACATATATATTTTTTAAAACATGTTGAGGGCCTTGTGGCCGTTCTGCAGAAAGCATGCTAGGACCTCCATATTATAAAAAAAATATATATTATTTTGGGAAAATTTCACTAAGCCTTCATGAATTTCCGGCCGATTTTGCAGACCCCTCCTGAACTTCCAAATCTCTTATTTTGGACCCTTGAACTTCCATTTTCTCTCACTTTAGACCACTCTGTTAGTTTTCAACTTTAAAGTCAAACAATCTAACTTTTATGCCCATTATACCCCTACCTAGCCCACTTGAAATTTCGAAAATGCCCAAAACTACAGCACCCACCCCAGCCCAAAACGACACAATTTTGGGCATTAAAAATTTTCCTTTTTTTTTTTTAAAAATACAAAATATTAAAAATATTGAAAAACTAAAAAAAAAAAAAAAAAACACCCCAGCCCAAAACGGTGTCGTTTTGGGCATTAAAGTCAACAATTTTTTTTTCCTTTTTTTTTAAAAAAAGGCAAAATATTAAAAAAAAAAAAAATTCGGGGTGGCTGTTGGCCAAAATGGGGTGGTCGTACCACCCCATTTTTGGCCAAGGGGGTGGTCCGGCCACCCCCAAAAGGCAAAAAAAAAAAAAAAAAGGTTTTGGGATGGGTTTGGGCTTTTGGGGGTGGCCGGACCACCCCCAAGGGCCTAAGGGTGGTTTCGGCCACCCTCTACGGCCGATATGGGGGTGGACGAAACCACCCCAGGCCCTTGGGGGTGGTCCGGCCACCCCAAAAAGCCCCAAAGCCATTTCGTTTTTTTTTTTTTTTTTTTTTTTTTTGGGCCTTTTGGGGGTGGCTGGACCACCCCCCTTGGCCATGGGGGTGGTTCGACCACCCCTAGACCGGCCATGGGGGTGGCTCGGACCACCCCATTTTTGGCCAAGGGGGTGGCTCCGATTTTTTTTTTTTTAAATAATAATAATAATAATTTTAATGCCCAAAACGACGTCGTTTTGGGCTGGGTGGGTGTTGTAGTTTTGAGGCCCAAAACGGTGTAGTTTTAACGTGGGGGTATAATGGGTATAAAAAGTCAAACCGTTTAATCTAACGTTGAAAATTAACAGAGGGGTCCAAAGTGAGAGAAAATGGAAGTTTAGGGGTTCAAAATGAGAGATTTGAAAGTTCAGGGGGGTCTACAAAATCGGCCAAAAATTCATGGGATTTTAGTGAAGTTTTCCCTATTATTTTTTTAAAGCTTCAACTTCAAAAAAGCATGTTGAGGACCTTGATATTATAAAGATCTAGGTTCTCAACATCAAATGGTGAATCTTAACAATGTGCCCACTAGCTGGGCAAGTCTGTGACTTGATTTGTTCCCTCCATGCTTTCCGTTACTATTGGAGCACATTGTTAAGATTCCCCATGAGTTGCTTGCAACTTGTACTCCCTGTACGCATGATTATGCTAATTATGCTGCCTCCCCATTGTTGCTATTTCTGCATAAATTGATCTTGATTTTGAGTTTTCTGCTTGGTGAAAGTTAACGGGTGGGTGAAGTTGCAGTTATCTTGGTCGAGTTAATTACAATAGAGCCCTTGAGCCTTTCATTGATATTTCTTCATGCTTGAGTTATGTTACAGTATCAGATGCAATAAAATGATCATACATGACAATATTTATGAAGTCTCGTAGCATATGCATGTACTTGTAGTCATATATGCAATATTTTCTTGCAAATAGAAAGATTGATATATATATACAGAACCCTCTTGTTTGTTGGTCTGCAATAAGACGGTAAACACATGATATATATATATATATATATATATATATATATATATATATATTCCAGAAACTCAACCACAAAAGCTCCATTAATTGGTCGGCTCTTCCACAAGTAGAACCAACTCTACCTCCAGGAGGACCAGGACCAGAACCCTTTTGGGTCTGTTTGACAAACGTTTTTGGCAATGGTGTTGGGTTTTCCACTGTTCAATCAGTTTGAAAAAAGTGACTGAAGGCTGCAGCAGTAAAAGCCGGTGAATAGTGGAATTACTTCAAAAGCAGCGCCAATTTCCAAAATTCTTTTGCTGTTCCAAAAATAACCCTGCAGCAACGACCACCATATGGGACAGCAAAAGAATGCTGCAGGTTAATTTTGGAACAGCAAAAGAATGCTGGAAATTGGCGCTGCTTTTGAAGTAATATTACTGTTTACCAGCTTTTACTCATGCAGCCTTTAGTCACTTTTTTCAAAACCGATGGGTATTGAGAATTGTTCTCTCAAATGCTACTTTAGGGATGGCAGCAGAATGGGTTTGACAAGTATATTTCCACACTTGTGAATGCTATTTAGTATACTGCTACACGATTGTCATTTAATTAGGATAATGTTGCAGCTAAATCATCATTTGGATAAACAAAAGCTTGTAAAAATAAAAATTATTTTTATTGTCACGTCATTCTAATCGTATAGTAGTCTACTAAATAGTATTTCTCAAAGAGTAATGCTCTATACTGAGCAAGTATTCGCCTTCCGTCTACCAAAACTGATGTGATGTGATTCCTCTATAACATTTGGTGGATGATAGTTATTTGTCGAGTATATAACATTACTATTTCTCAATTAATATTAATAAATTAATAAACTTTATAACTCACAAAGATAGAGTAGGAACTTGACCTTTGAAGATGCTTATTCCAATATAAGGAATACTATTTAATATACTGTTATATGATTGTCATATAATTGAGATGATATTACAGTGAAAATTAGCCCTTAATTAAATGCTGATTTTTATTGTCACATTATCAAATTATATGACAGTCGTACAATAGTTTACTAAATAACATTACTCTTCCAATTAGGGGTGTAAAAAAAAAACCGTGAAACCGGAACCGAAACCCCGAAACCGGGAAACCGGGGAGCTGATTTTGGAATCGGTTGAAAAATTGGGTACCCCGGTTTTGGTTCTGGTTTTTGGCACCCAGTTATAATCGGGAAACCGGGTGCATATATATATATATATTTGGCTTTTTTTTGTATATATAATAATATTTTTTGTATATGTTACTAATTTTTTTTATTTTTTATATATATATATATATATTGCTCCTTTACAACTGTCCTACATTGCTAAAAAAAAATGAAACCCTCCAAGCTTGTTTTTCTATAAAAGGAAGGCATATCCTCTCATTCTAAATTCAACTCCAAGCCACTTGTTGAGCCCAAAGAGCCCAAAATACAAAAATTTTGGGCCAAAATACAAATTTTTGGCCCTCCAAGCTTGTTGTTAAATAAGCCCAAAATAATTTTTTTAAAAAAACCGGTTACCCGGTTTTGAAAACGGTACCAACCGGGACCGGAACCGGAACCGGGTGCCCGGTTAACCGGGTACGCGGACACCCGGTTCCGGTTCTGGTTTTCAAAAAAGCCAAAACCGGGGAGCCCAGTTCCGGTCCCGGTTTTGGCCAATAACCGGGAACCAGAACTGGATTTTCTCCCCTACTTCCAATATAGGATGTCCTTTCTGAGTTTGAGGGCTAGCTTGTTCCAACATTAGATGTCTTTTTTTAGGTTGTATTGGGTGATTGCAAATTTTTCAGAGAGTACCACGTGGAAATGGAAGCTACACAATGCATACAACTTTATTTTGAAGAGTACTAGCATGAGATATTCACAATTTATTTATTTATTTATATTTTAATAGTTAGTGTTAGATGTCTCTCTTTTTCCCTTCGCATTTTCTTCTTCTACTACATACCACACCAATTTTTTTATTTTTTATTTTTTCTATTACGTTGACATGGGAGGGTGTAGTAGTATTTAGATCAACCATTCTTAAACAAAAAAATCCAATAATTTTTAGACCTTGTCACATAGTGAAATAAAAAGAATGTGGTGTCTTTCCTCATTATTGAGGGGAAAAAAAAAAAAAGAAGAAGGATGCATGCCAACAATTTTCTATTCAAATTGCTAGCAACACATGTAAGCAACATATGTAAAAAAGCTCATATGAAACTTATATGTTCGAATAGGTGGTCGAACAACTCAATTTATTTAGACAGGTAGGCCCCATAGTTTCGAAACCCAAATTGCTAGCAATTTGAACAGAGTTACTGAAAATATCAATCCGACGCATAGAAGCATGAGAATAGGAATGACAGGGTATGTAACCTCAAGGTAGGAGCATGACCAAATTAGCCGAACAACTTGGTGAAAATTAGCAAGAACTTTAGTAGTGATATTTCAAATTTACTTTTTCAATGATAGAGCACAACAACTAAATTAGGTTTCTTATGAGACTATATTACAATCATGCACCCTGTTTTGTTTACAAAATAGATAAAGCTAAAATGAAACTTCAAATATACCCCACTTGGAAAAATCAAGAAATACTACTTCCGTTGTGTCATGGATTAGGAATTTGATGCATTTCTGTCTCTGGGGTAGGCTTCTTATTCTTGCTATGTTTTATCTCTCCATAAAAGTATGAAGTAAAGCCCCAAAGAGAAAGTGCCAGAGCAACTCCCTTTTCTGCCTGAAACTTTTCTTGGTAGAAAATAACAGCTAGAACCTCTGTCACTGGGAGTAGAACCGCGATTACAACAGCAGATAGCAAAGACGAGGCACAGAAGATGATTCCTATCGCTCCCAAGAAGAAAGCCTGCCAAAAAATTGCACTCCATACTAGGACCACATAGTACTTTGTTTCCCCGAGCCCGAACTCACTCGCCTCTCTTGGAATTGCCTACAAAGTATATATATATTTTTCATGAAATATTTACTTCTCACTTTGATTGGCTTTAAACTATGTTAGTATATTATCATATCTTAACGTATTACCATATTTGTGCTACAATATTTTTATAATATTCAAAGCACATAGATCATTTTATTGTACACAATATTTTTAGGAATATTTGTGATTTTGTAATCACTGTATTTACTTTATTTATTTATTTTTTATATTTTTTTGTCTCATTTAACTATAAATAGATCATTTTATTGTACACTTTTTACCAATCAAAAATACAAACCTTTTAGCTTGTCTTTTTCTTTATAGTATCAGAACCACCATTTTCTTGGTGCCTCTCATAAGCCTCCATTCTCCGCCCATGTAGTTTCTCATTTAAGTGTTTCCTTAGTGTTTTTAACTGCTATAGCAATACACGCTTAGTTGATCTTTACATTTGATGGAAATTTGGAGTTCATTTGGCACACCCCTCCACGTGTTGCTTAACATCTTTGTCGCTACTTTCATGCGCCACACTCATCGTCATCTCTCATACATCTGACTTATCAATCTCCACAATTGGTTTGTCAATAGTATATTGACGTTTTTGTGAAGAATCAGTCTTCAAAACACTATCGGACTCACCCTCACGCACCACCTCCGGCTTGAGTCTTTCGCCACACCCTGACACTCACTGTTGGTGTTCTTGCACGTGAGATCCACACTTCCAAGCTCACTAGTATTGCCCTTTGCCCACTGCAGTGGATCCAAGCCTTGTGACCTTACGTGTGACTGCCGCACTAGGTCATATCCCTACGGTTTCAAACTTCAATTGTTGCTTGCACCACGCCAAATTATTACCTTCTCCAAATTTATATCTGACCTTATGCACCCGCCACACCTTATCCAAATCCCTTTCATCAACACTCAGTAATCTGATCTCACGACTAGATATTTGTTGCTGCCACACTGGATTATTTTCTTTTCCAAAAATAAAAGTTTTGAACTTCTTCCAATCTCGACCATATTGTCTGTCGTATTGTCCATATTTTGAATGGCTCTAATTATAATATGTAGGGTCAAAATATGAATATTTTTTTTGAGAGTATGAAAATTATGGCGTTATATTTTTAGAGAAGTTTGTGTACCTAAGCAAAAAGAAGGTGAATCCAAAGATGATTTTGTAGTTTGTCTTGAAAATTGGGATAATGTGTCTTGTAAGATCCTCTTTTGGTTCATCAACACTTCAGTTCCTTCTGTTCACCATCTACTTTTCAAGCTTGGGAACGCAAATGTTGCTTGAAATTTTCTGACAAAGTGATACAATTATACTTATGATGTCTCACCGCAATTCCAGCTTTTCAAATGCATCAGGAACCATATTACTTATAATATTTGAGAACAATTATCTACCGTAGACGCGCAACTAAAGTGTTACGAAGATGTAGAATTATTTGCGGCATATCGTGATCATCAGAAGTTTATGCATTTCGCGATGGCCATTCGTGAGGACTTTGAGTCCACTTGGGCTTCTCCTTTGCACCCCACCCCTTTAAAGAGAATCATCCTTCCACTATGAAAATGCAATCTCCGAATATGATTGTGGCTGTGACCTCTTAGGGTGCTTCCAATTTCCCTCTTGGATCGGAAGGTTCTACATCTCAGTATGGTTGCTCCATCTATTTCTTCTACACCTGAGTCTTACATTGCGAATCAATCTCAATCATTTGCTCTCACTGCAGTTGATGTTGAGACATTAATTCATCTGGTTCTATCTCATTCTTCTACTACTGCCATGTTTGTCACTTTAGGTAAAACTTCATGGTTTATAGACTCATATGACCTATGATCCCACTTTAATTTCTCAAAAGTAAGCTCTCTATTCTAATCCAATCCTATCATTTTTTGTTTCTTCCCCAAATTTATGTGTTGATAACACATAATATGCTTAGAATATTATGGCACAAATATGGTAATATGGTAACATACTTGTGTGCTAAAACATTATAACAATACTCTTCACATATTATGGTAATATTTACCACCATATTAGCTATTATAAATATTCTAAAAATGTGTGTTTGGTAAATGGTTTTAAGAGGAGAAATGATGAAAGAATTTTGATGTGGTATAAAGTGAAAATGAGTTTTGAATTTTTTAAAGGAAAAGGTAAAAGTTATTTGCCAAACATCCCAATCAAGCCAATTTGGCAACACTTTTTTTCTTCTTTCTCATTTTTATCCAAAAAGTCACAACTTCTTTATTCATTGTAACAAACAATTTTCGTCACTTTCCATTCGCCAAAAATTCAAAATTCTTTTTATCTTTATGTCACATCAATCCATCTTTTTGTCACATCAATCAATTTTTTTTATTATTATTTTTTTTTTCTCCTCACAAAAGCATTTGTCAAAACACACCTCCATATTATTATTATTATTATTATTATTACCTTACTGCCATTCACACAACTCGAAGACAAAAATTAAGAAGATAATTAGTCTTATTTCTTTTCTTTCTTTTTTATGGATAACGCTTTGGCAAGCAAGAGGTGGAGAGAAAGAGAGAGAGAGAGAGAAAGGGATCTACATGCGTACCTTGAAGTCCTTGTTAATCAGCATCCCTACTGTGCAGAAAAGAGTCGCAAACAAAGACATCACTATCTGAACCTCCATCACCAGCGAATACGTAATGGCCTGCTTGGCCTTCTTGTACGCCAACTCAATCAACGGCAACAGAAACCCATATAGCGCGGCAGCTCCTAGCGTCGTCAGAAACCCAACCAAATACTGTTTATTTGATTCACCGTCCGGACGGTCGTTACTCGTGTGTAAAGCCAGAACACTCGCTCCAATTGTCAGCAAAACCAACGCGTTGATCTTATACGGGGTGAACTTTTGCTTCACCAAAACGAAAGCAAACCCTGCAGTGAAGGCAAGGTGAGAGGCAACGATCAAAGAAATGGTTGAAACGGGAAGTCGCGCCACGCCGTAGGCATAGAGGTAGTCATCGAACCCGGTGAGGATTCCTATCACTGCGGAGGCAATGAACAAAGGTGGCTTCATGAAGAAGAGTTTGGCTCTCTGGCCTTGGGTTCTACGGCGGTGAAAGTATGTGACGATGAGCGGCAGGAAAATGATTGGCCAGCCGCCGGTTTCGAGCCAGCTGGAGAGCCACACTCGCTTGCCGCCGTGGATGAAGTAAAGCCTCATTATTAGTGGGCCGCCGCAGTTTCCGATAGATAATAGGATGCAATTCAGTACGAGAAGGACTTTCTTCATGGCAGTACTGTTACCTTGAGCTTCAAGTTCCATGATACTGTGGAACTCTCTCTCTTTCTGCAGTGTTTGCTTCTTGATGATAATTGTTTGAACATGTGGTGAAAGAGGACAAAAGGTGACAAAAGCGTAGGTCCTGATCATCGTGTCGGGGGAAGGCAATTGTCAAAAGTGGCTGCTGATGGGCCAGAGAAGAGAGAACAAGAAGAAAAGTGTTTGATAAAATTCCTCTACGAGGAATTCTTATTATTTAGCTAGCTGGCTTAAGTTTAAGCAAAGTACTTCAATTTTAATACAACTCTAATCGCAACCCAACTAACACATCCAAATCGTAAGAGACCTATTAAGAGCCCTAAACCAACTAGCTAGCAATTCTTAATAAACTCCTCTTCGGTTATTTCTTCCACATCAAATAAGGTTGAATATTTCTCTTTTTGCTCATACTCAATCTACACCTCCCACATTACCTCTTTTACACTGCAGCCTCTTTCAATCTAGACCACTAATTGGGGCATCTATCTACGAGTAATGTTACAAGTCTCTCTTGTGTCCATGTAAGGATGATGTAATTCTTAAAATTATCATTGGGCTTATGATTAACTACTATTAAATTTTGATTAAATGATGATTTTAAAAGTCACATTATTTTTTGAGGAACACAAAGAACTTGTAAAATTACTCTCAATGTACAGTAGTAGTAGTGTCTCTTGTGTGGAAGATAGATGGTGGACTATTGGACTTACAGTGGTTGGTTGGTTGATTTTGATAATTTGCACAAATGTTGTGAGATCTTGGATGTTATTTCGTGCTTAAAATTTGAAATTATTGATATTCATTTATGTAAAAAAATATTGATTTTTTAATTTAAATTATACAATTTCCATTTTATTTAGGCTAACGTGGTAGTGTTCATCAACCAATAAGACCTTGGTAACAAAGAAAAGAAAATTAAGGATCGATGGAAACGTCATATCAACTTGGTGGGATGAGAGTGTAGTTTTAGTATTTCGCAAGTAAATAATGTTAATAAACTTTTACAACTCACAAAGTAGAAACTTTAAAGAGGCCAACTTATATCAATATTAGATGACCTTTCCGAGGTTGAGGGCTAACATATTCCAAAATTGGATGTTTTTTCGAGGTTAGATTGGGTGATTGGAAGATTTTCAAAAGAGTAAAATGTGAAAATGAAAGTTATACATAATGCATTACAACTTCTTTTTTCCCTAATCAATACAGGAAAAAAGGTTATATAAAAACACAAAATTAAGAGGGATGCTCCTCGACAACTTACCCAAAAAAAAAAAAAAAAATATATATATATATATATATATATATATATATATATATATATAAAATAAAAACAATAAAAAAGAAATAGGTCCATAAATGACTCATAGGGATAACAAATAACCCGATTTTCTATATGGACAGAATAATGACCCTTCGATAAAAAATGGACGGCTTAAATCTAAAATTTCAAAAACTATAATTTTCCTAAAAATTTAAGTGGATCTCGATCCCAGTAAAATACGTTAACTAAAGCAAAACTCTTGAAAGGCCTTCATAGAGAAACTTGATGAGCTGGCCGGGAGATAGAGAAGCATGGAAGCATGAGGACAGAAATGACAGCTTATGGAACCTCCAAGGTAGGATGATATGTTCGAATTTACTATTTCAATGAGAAACCACAACAACTAAATTCTGTTTCTTAATTATGAGATTAGATTACAATCGTACCCCCTGATTTCTTTTCAAAATATATAAAGCTAAAATGAAACTTCACATATACCCCCACTTGGAAAAATCAAGAAATATCACTTCCGTTGTGTAATGGACTGAGAATTTGAGGCATTTCTGTCTCTGGGGTTGGCTTCTTATTCTTGCTCTGTTTTACCTCTCCATAAAAGTAAGAAGTAAAACCCCAAAGAGAAAGCGCCAGAGCAACTCCTTTCTCTGCCTGAAACTTCTCTTGGTAGAAAATAACAGCTAGAACCTCTGTTACTGGGAGTAGAACAGCAATTACTACAGCAGATAGCAAAGACGAGGCGCAGAAAATTATTCCTATCGCTCCCAAGAAGAAAGTCTGCCAAATAATCGCGCTCCATGCTAGCACCACATAGTACTTTGTTTCCCCGAGCTCGAATTCCCTCGCCTCTCTTGGAATTGCCTACAAATTATATATATGTACTTCATGAAATATCCATTTATAGCTACAAGAGGGAGAGAGAGATCTGCATGCGTACCTTGAAGTCCTTGTTAATCAGCATGCCTATTGTGCAGAGAAGAGTTGCAAACAAAGACATCACTATCTGAAATTCCATAACCAGAGAATACGTAACTTCCTGCTTGGCCTTCTTATATGTCAACTCAATCAACGGCAAGAGAAACCCATAAAGCGCGGAGGCTCCTAGCGTCATGAGAAACCCGACAAAATACTGCTTATTTGATTCGCCCTCCGGGCGGTCGTT
The DNA here is from genome assembly GCF_965113065.1 of Corylus avellana. NCBI lineage: Eukaryota > Viridiplantae > Streptophyta > Magnoliopsida > Fagales > Betulaceae > Corylus > Corylus avellana. Next base: position 18,970,334 of record NC_142498.1, read on the forward strand.
ACTCGTGTGTAAAGCAAGAACACCCGCTCCAATTGTCAGCAAAACCACCGCGTTGATCGAATACGAGGTGAACTTTTGCCTCACCAACAGGAAAGCAAACCCTGCAGTGAAAGCAAGCTGGGAGGCGATGATTAAAGAAGAGGTTGAAACGGGAAGGCGCGCCACGCCGTAGGCGTAGAGGTAGTCGTCGAAGCCGGTGAGGATTCCTATGACTGCGGAGGCAACGAACAAAGGCGGCTTCATGAAGAAGAGTTTGGCTCTCGGGCCTTGGGTACTACGGCGGTGAAAGTATGTGGCGGTGAGGGGAAGGAGAATGATTGGCCAGCCGCCGGTTTCGAGCCAGCTGGAGAGCCACACTCGCTTACCGCCGTGGATAAAGTAAAGCCTCATTATTAGTGGGCCGCCGCAGTTGCCGACAGCTAATAGGAAGCAGTTGAGTAAGAGAAGGAATTTCTTCATGGCGGCGTTATGTTGAACCTCCGAATCCTTGGATGATATTTATTTGAAGAGGTGACAAAAGCGTCGTTCCAGATTTGTGGTCGGAGGAAGGCAATAGTCAAATCGGCCGAATATTAAAATATTTAAATTTTGTTTATTTAGCGCTGGTCCAGAGATAATCTGACAATGCTCACCTTCAACTTCGAGATGGTGATATATATGTGGATCTGGACCTCCGGCAATACTGCCAAAAATTTTCATCAGCTTTTTCTCAAAATCTTAGCAATTCAATATCTTTTAATTGTCACAATTTCGCCATGTGTCTCATTAAAAATAAATAATAAAATATTCTTTATTTTTTTTTAAAAAAAATAATAAAATATTAAAATTAAAAATTAAAAAAATTGAGGTGGCCAGCAAGCCCCAATATCATCTAATTGTCACAATTTCGCAGGCAATACTGTCAAAATTGTCCATCAGCTTTTTTTCAAATCTTAACCATCCAATATCATCTAATTGTCACAATTTCGCCACGTGTCCCATTAAAAATAAATAATAAAATATTATTTATTTTAAAAAAAATATATAAAACAAAATATTAAAATTAAAAATTAAAAAAACTAGGGTGGCCGGCCTGCCCCAATCCACCCCAACTTAGCCATGTTCCGCCACCCTAAAGGGCCGGTTGGAGGTGGCCGAACCACCCCCTAAGGCCATTGGGGTGGTTTCGGCCACCCTCTTGGCCAGCCCCATGGCCAAACCCCCAAAGGCCGCCCCCAACCAGCCCTTGGGGGTGGCCGAAGCCACCCCCGTGGCCATAGGACGAACCACCCCTAGGGCCATGGGGGTGGCTTCAGCAACCCCCAACCGGCCCCTGGGGTTAGTGGAATGGCTCAATTGAGGTGACCGGTCATCCTATTTTTTTAATTTTTAATTTTAATATTTTGCTTTATATATATTTTTTAAAAAAATAAATAATATTTTATTATTTATTTTTAGGTTTAGTTGGGACACATGGTGAAATTGTGGCTGTTGGATGGCCAGGATTTGAGAAAAGCTAATGGGCAATTTTAGCAACATTGCCAAGGATCCCAATCCGATATATATATAGGTAAATTAAGAAAAGGACTTTTTTTTTTTTTCCTAATTGAATAGGAGAGAAAAGGCTACATGAAAGGATCTTGACCAATCATAATCCGAATGGAAGCAAGAATGGAAGATCACGTGAGATTGTGAGAATGCTTAAAAAAATAAGGTTGGAAGCAGCCTATTTAGTAAAAGCATGTGCACGATAATTTTCATACCTAGACACTTTCAAAGCAAATCAACTTTAAAAGAAAGATAAATTCAATCTAATGTTAGAAACAGCAAAATTCCAAGACTCAAAAAGAGAGGGACAATTGAAGAATGCAGGGGTGCTGCTGGTCCAGGTGGTATTAATGCGATAGATATTATTGGTTGTTTTCGCTAGAAAAGTTGATAGGAGATTGAAGATAAGGAGCATGGTGGCATCAATATTCCTTTGCTGATCTTAACTTTTGTCTTATAAGGACTGGTTGTTCATTTTAGTTAAAAAGAATTAATGCCCTTTAAGATAAGCAATGGACTCAACTTTTGCTGTACACATAACTATACACCCTGTTTGCCAATGGCCCTAGAACGGTACTGTTCCAGGATTTGTACTGTAGCCTTTTTTTTATGAATAAGTGTTTGATTAGTTTTAGTGAAAATATTTTGTGGAGAAAAGTGAAAAAATATATTTTATATGGAAAAATGTAAAAAAATTGTTTTGTAGTAATTTTTTTATTTAAATAATAATAATAAAAATGATTGATGTGATATAAAAAGTAGAGATGTTGGGATTAATTTTAAGGTGAAAAGAATTTTTTTTTGGGATTGAGGGAGGCCTTAGAACAGTACCGTTCTAGGGCCATTCACAAACACACCCTACAAGTACTGATCATAAGGATTGACATATTGGACAAGAGTAGCGTCATATTTTGATTAGATGTTGGAGGCTAGATGATTGCTCTGTTTTTTGTTTAGTTTATGTTTGTCGAGAAGTAGTGATTTAGTGGATATCGGTGTGTATGAACAATGTGCACGTCAGTATTATAATATTATAAAATATTATTAAAATAATATTTAAACAGTAAAAAAATAAAATAATATAATATTATAACACTAGCGTACATACTGTTCATACACGCTAGTGTCCACTAAAACACTACTCGTTTGTCGAGTAATTGTTGGTTTTGTGTTTTGGGTGAATCTCTTCTGTGACTCTGAGTTGTACGTGTTGGTTTGTCGTTATTTTTGTAACTTGGTTACAAAAAGGCTTTTATCTTGTGATCGGCAATTAAGCATTTGGGGAAATTGTAGTTTAACATTTAAAATTGCAGTTTAGTCTTTAAAATTGTATTTTTTAAACAAAAAAACACAAAAAGGAACACAATTCCAAACAATTTATTTTCTGAAATTTGATTAAAATCACATTTTTTATTTATGAAATCACAATGTCAAACGCACACTTAGTAAAAGTGCAACTCTTTGTTTTAAGTACGGTTATTTTTATACTCTTTTCTTTACTTGTTTTAAAATATTATTTCACTTTTTTTTTTTTTTAATTATATCTATTTTCATGAAATTTTTTTTATTATATTCTATTTTCATGAATTTTATAAACAAGTAAAAAGTAACAATGATAGCAAAAGAGATTGACTGTAGCACTTTATGAATTTCACTTCTTTTGGCTGATTTGCTGGAGGAGAAAAAATGATCATATTAATTAGTTAAATATAATTAATATCAAACTTTTACTTAATTTAATTAAGATGCTATTAGTGGTGGGCCTATGAAGTTCCATTTCAAAGTTGTCTTATTTTCACTAAAGGTCGCAGGAAACATTATGGCATGTTTTTTTGAGTGGAAGTCTGAAATTATATCGCTGACATGATTTGAGATATATTTTTTTATTATTAAAATAAGATGAGTGTGTTCATGATCTTTTGGATGAAACGGTACAAGAGATTGGTTGTTTGTCTATTTTAAAATTAACACTTACTTCACAATTTCACATGTCAGCTTTCTTAGTGATTTTCATACTTTAATCTTTATTTCATTAATTTTCTAGTTCTCAGTGTCTTCTTTGTTCTCCTGTCTTGTCTTGGGACGTGGATTTTCTTCATTTTAAATAAAATGAAGGTGATTCATTTATTTATTTTTAGGGAGATAATTTTATCATTTTATATTTTTTTTAGACAAAAATACCCTCTAAAAATAACTAAATGTATCCCCTCCATTTCGTAATTTTCATTTATTCTCCCATGACTTATCCCTTTCTGGGTCATCATTGTTTCATTTAGATATTTTTTATTTTATTTTAATATTTATAAATTAAGTTAGAAGAAATGCCTTCAATTTAGGATTCATTTCATTTTAAAGAAAATTGAGAGAAATTATTATTAAGATTTTATTTAAAGGCGTACATAATACAACGTTGTAAATGGACAAAAAAATTGTTAAAAACTAGTTTGTAACTAATTCATACAAACCAATTTAATAAAGTGACATATTTTCATTAACATGTGAGAAGTACATATTTTTTTAATAGTTATGGGATACATGTCTTTATTAAATTAGTTTGTATTAATTAACTATAAATTAATTTGTAACAATTTTTTTTTTTTTTTCCATTGTAAACATATTATCACATCATTTAAATTTTTAAAAACAAAATATCACATTTTATATAATTAAATAAAATATTAACCATTAATTAATAGTTGACCAGGGCAGGACAAGTCGGTGCTTCCATAAAAAATACTAGTTCATGACTCACGAACATCCACCATGAATACTCTAAAACCGAGTAGTAATTTTTGGCCCACCGGTAAGCACGCCGGTGTTAAAATATTGTAAAATATTATTAAAATAATATTTAAACACTACCAATTTGATTTGCCAAACGAGATTTCTAGTGCTTCTACTTTTTAAAAGGCGATACAGTCCTGAAAATATCCCACCAAATGGGTCCATGTTTTGATTGGCTAAATTATTTGAGTTACAAAGGTACAGTTGTTTTGTTTTGTTTTGTTTTTTTGTTTTGTTTTTTTTTTTTTTTTTAACGACATGATGCTATTTCTACATATTTTATTATAATTTTTTTAACAAAATCATATTTTAATGGGAAAAAAAATTTATCAAGTAAATTTAATTGTTTAATGACCAATAATAAATTTTACATAAACTACCAACCATATCAATTTGTAAAAAAACTACGGTAAAAACTATAATAATTAGCCTAACAACCCTCTTTTATCTTTTAAGCATATTTCTCCGTCTCCTTACTTCAGTGAAGGAAGTCAAGTCATTCTAGAATATGTCATTATCTAGATGACCATGAATCCAATTATTCTCTCCTCTATTATCTCATGTGTCTATGGGAATCTTTATGTTCGGTACAAATTTAGTTAGACCGTATAAATTTAATGTGTCATTTAAATATTTATAGACACTTAGTGCTATTTTAAGAAGAGCGTTACACATTTTAAATTCGTTTTCAAAAAGTTGGTTCTCAAATGATGTGTCAATATCTCATGAGATTTATTATTTTGGAAAGTGTGTCACATCACTTGAGAACCAACTTTTGGAGGAACACAATCCTCTTAAGTCTATTTTAGACTGGAGAATATTCAGTTAATTGTCATGATTTTTTTAAAGATATCCTGAGGCCATACATAGGACATTTGTCCAATTAATAAAAAAAACCATAAAATATTATATATTTTTATAAAACAAAATTATAAAAAATTAAGGGGTGGTTAACCATCTCATTGGGGGTGGCCGAACCACCCCAGTTGGGGCTGGGGGTGACTTCGGCCACCCCAGACCGACCCCATGGCCCTTGGGGGTGGTTCGGTCACCCCAAGGGCCAAACGATTTTTTTTTTTTTAGTTTGGGTTTAGAAGGTGGCTGGACCACCCCCAAGGGCCATGGGGTGATCCGGCCACCCCCTATAGCCAAGATGGGGTGGCAAGCCACACTTTTTTTTTTATTAATTAATTTTTTATATATTTTTTTTAATTTTTTTTTTTTTTTTTTTTTTTTTTGGTAGTGGAACAGATGTCCTATTTGTGGCTCTAAGATTTCTAATAATAAATTTCAGCCATAAACTAGATATTCTTATAATGGACTGGAGAGGATCCTATTATACTTTTGGGAAATAAATTTGGGATGGGTTGAAGGATATTTTCTTCACTGGTTTGGAAGAAATTTATGTCCATATTTTTAACAGTCATTTATTTCCATTTTACTAACTTAAGAACCTAAACATTAATTTAAAAAAAATTCAAAAATATTGAATGACACATGTCACTTATTGAAATAGATTTGAAGAAATTTTCTTCAAAATAATTTGGAGGAAATTTGTATCTTTTTGTTTAAAGCAATACAAGGCTATAAGGCTATAATGGCCCGCCCTTTTTTTTTTTTTTTTCTAAATTGGGCCAAAACTTGGAAGTATGGGATTGGTGCAGCTGGACATGGTGGAGTCATGTAGTGCTGCTTTGTAGGGCAAGTTTGTTGCTCCAAGCCCTTGACTTCATGTTTAAGATAAGATATTGTTGGACTAATAAAGAGCTACATCAGGCCCAAATTCATACAGAGTACAGTCTCTGCAAGCCCAATCAAATACTAATTTGATTCTCGAATTTTGCTGAAATGAATTACAAGTCTATTTCACAGCTTTATATGCCAATGAAGTGGATTTAACTGATTTTCTTTTTCTTTTTCAATTTAATATATTCTTGAAATAGAGATGAATCGAAATTGTTGATATAGCATTTCAGACGGTCAAGTTGGTGACGGGCTACCTGCAAAACAAGGGAGACAGAGAACCTCTAATGCTTAAGTCAGTTAAATATTTAAAAGAAAAAATATAATTAAAAAAAGAGTTGGAAAGAAAAAAAAAAAAAGTTGCGTGTACTTAGGATGGTGATATCCCTTTTTTATAGTCCTTATCGTCTTCGTCTACGTTTGGCAAGTAGAACGAGTTGAACAGTAATTTGACGGTAATCAAAGGAAAGGGGTTAATACTAGAGCTTACCGTAAGCCATAAAGCCACTACGTTTAATTGGGTGTGTTTTCTAATGCAAAGTCACGTCAGTTGAGAATTTGAGTGTGCCAAGTTTGAATAAAAATGTTCAGTCCCTCCCCTCCAAAAAAACACGTGGGCACCTCGAATATTATGTCACACAAACGTGTGAGACCATAATACAAATTATTGTTTGGTTGGGGACAATTTAATTGTGAAATTTACGCTCATGCCACCACATCCAGCGAGCTACGACGTTAGCTAGGTACGAAATTAGGTATCTCTGTCACGTGCATGCGCCTTCTTTTTCCTACAAAGAAATGCAAGTTGCCACGCGCGCTCACCAATCACATATAATTGCGGGACAGATAACAACTCCTCTAAAATAATAGTATTATTTCCGCATGAATCAACGATCAGTCAAAACAAATCCCACTTATGTAGGTCTTCCGCCAAACAAATTTTAAAGCATTAAATTGTCTTACGCAACTTAACAATAAGTCCAACATATTAATATGATCCAACAAATTACGTGGATGATAGGAATACCCATGTTCTTGAATCTTGACAAATGTAAAACAATGGAGATCGATCGATAACCATGATCATAATTACAAGTATATGACGAAAAGTCACATTTGATGTCTTGGCTACCAACCTTGAGATTGACAAATATACACAGTTGTACTGTCTTAAGACATCCGATGATCACTGCCTGCTTGTCTGATTGGCCAATATCTTAACGCGGATGAAGCATAATACATCATTTATTGCTCCATCCTTTATTTCAAATCCACCCCATGAATGAAAAGGTACAAGTAAATGAATCCCAGCCAAAGTAAAAATAATAACAACACATAATAATAAGTAAAAGATAAATAATATTTAATAAACTGCTATTCGACTGTTATATAATTGAAATAACATGACAATTGAATAACGAGAAATGTTAAACATTCTAAATTTTTGTTTTAAAAGTTGACTTTCAAATGATGTGCCAGTCCCATAAGTTAATGACACATTTTTCAAAATAATAAATCTCATGAGATAGTGACACATCATTTAAAAATCAACTTTTGAAAAAAAATAATTAGAATGTATAGCAATTCTGTCTACTAAATAAGCATACGAGCTTTAGCTTTAGTAGCGTTGGTGATGGCCTGGAGGATAAGTGGTGGGAGAGCCAGGCACGGCTGGTTCAAGCGGAGAGCCTCCTCCGCCGGCAATCCCATGCAAACCCATGGCGCTGGTGCCCACAGCTTCGTGAATTCGAATATCATCCTCTACCGACATTGTTACAGTTTGCTCTCCATAGGGACCGGTTGCGATCGATTCATGGACTTCTTCGTGTTCTTCAACACAAGGGGCGGCTGCAGGAACCATCACTGGCCTCTTCTTCTTCTTTGCTAAGCAGAAGAGACCAACGAAGAGGAACGCAAGCAAGAAAACGCCGCCTACGGAGACACAGGCTGCGATAATAGTAGTTCGGTGGCCTCCTCCGGACGGTGGCGACGCAAGTTCGGATGACGGTGGCAGAGATTTAAAAGGAGGGGGAGGCCCAAAACCACCTGGCGGGGTATAGCCGGGTGGCACGTAAGGTCCACGTGGCGGTGTTGCTGTAGTTGGAGGTGAGTTTGGTTGAGGAGCTGGACCATTTTTAGGTGGTGTTGGTGAAGGCGTGGATCGGGGTGGCCGTGCATTTTTTGGAGGTGGAGGTAGACCAGTTTTTGGTGGTGAGTTTGGGGGATAAGCTGGACTGGTGGTGGGGCTCGGTGGAGATACATGCTGAGGTGGCGGTGCCACGTGGGCAGTTGGAGGGGCTGGAGTTTTGTGGGGTGCTGGAGCTGGAGTAGTATGTGGCTTTGGTGGTGACAAGCTATGTTGTGGTGGTGGAGATGCCTTATTATCTGGTGGTGGAGCTGGGCCATTATTTGGTTTTGGCGGCGGTGGTGCATTATGGGGCGGTGGTGCATTAGGGTGTGATCGCGGTGGTGGAGATGCATGTTTAGGTGGTGGTGCCTTACTATATGGTGGTGGAGCTGGACCATTATCTGGTTTTGGCGGCGGTGGCACATTGTGGGGTGGTGGTGCATTAGGGTGTGACCACGGTGGTGTATCTGGTTTTGGCGGCGGTGGCACATTGTGGGGTGGTGGTGCATTAGGGTGTGACCACGGTGGTGAAACTGGAGGTGGAGGTGCTTCAGTCGGATTCGGAGGTTGGATGACCGGGGGAGTTGGTGGAGGTGGGCATGGTGGCTTTGAGTAGCCTTGGTGGTGGTCTGGTGGTGGAGGTGGCTTTGCATGGGCATGGTGGTGTGGTGGTGGTGGCGGCGGCGGCAGCTTGGGATGGCCATGGTGGTGGTGGTGATGCGGTGGAGGTGGTGGTGGCTTGGGATGGCCATGGTGGTGGTGATGAGGTGGAGGTGGTGGCTTGGGATAACCATGGTCATGATGATGAGGCGGTGGAGGCGTAAATGGTGGTGGCGGAGAGTAGTATGGGTAACTCATCTCTTCGTGAAGAAATTTTGCAGGCACAAATAGATTGATAAAATGGCCATATGCCAGTGCTCTATTTGTAGTGTCAAATCAAAGTCTTTGGCTCCTCAAGTCAATGAAGCAGCCCTTCAACATGTACATTTTTTACTGGCGTCCAGTTCGGGCTTGCTCTAATCTTAAGATAAAGTCGAGTTGTCATTGCATTAAAAAAAAAAAGATGGCTTTTTTGAAGGCCTTAATTGTTTATCAATTTTACAGCCACAGTCCACATGATGGAAATGAGTAAAAAGTTTCAACACTGCAAGCTCATCAAGGGTCACGATTTCCTTTGTTTATCAATCATATGTCATTGTTCTTCAAAAATAATATAAAATTGCATATATTATCAGATTTCTTCAGCATGTTTTTGTAAAAGGAAATGAAGAATCATTTAACAGCTCGTTCTTCGACGAACCTTCCCCCACTTGATTGAGTTTCATAACCTAACCTTCCATATTAAAATAATTTGTTGTACATTATCTGTGACATTATTTTCTCTTATTCAATTTTTTAATTGAATGAGTAGGGTTTTAATCATCCAAAAGATGCCATACAGATCACTAGCTGCCGAACAGCAGACTACACCTTAAAAAAAAAAAAAAAAAGCAGACTAAGATTTTACATTACTTTTCTCACATTGCTGCTGTTGATTTGATTTGATGTTCCTCAACTCGTACGGCTCAAATATCATGAAAATGATTGTTTAAAAAACATGTTTAAGGAGGAATTGTGATGTATAACATTACTAATTTTTTCCTATTTACTAAAAAACTCTCTTTCCGGTGAAAGAAAATGCAAAGCTACTAGCTACTATAGACTACAACATAGTGGTACCTCTTAGTAGGTAATTTTATTTACTAATGAAATACTAATGCTTAGCTATAACAATAATGCAAACAATTAAAAAAATTTAGAAGGGAACTAATGAAAGAATAATTAACTATACCATCCATATAAATCATGATTAGAAATAGCTACAAAAAAAAAAAAAAAAAAAAGATGAGTTTCTCATTGATTCTTTGCTAATAGATTTAATGCATATTCAATAATAGATAGATGATTTAATTTGGGATATAAAAGAACATCGGATTCCATTTAAATGTGATTGAATTGAAAATTAAAATATATTGAGAAGCAATTATTTTGTGTTATTTCTTTTGCTTATATCTTTTTTAACACTAAATATACACTATTTTTTTTTTTTTTGTATATATTAATTTAATATTTAATCTTAAGATATTTATCATTCATACTTTCACATTCATGCCCAATTGCCCATCAATAGAAATTGTTGGTTCCACATCCCTAATCTCAGTCTAAATCTTCCCAAATTAAGTTGCTTCTGACAAATTGGCTAAAACGTGTAGAAAAGGTTTCCCCCCCTCCCCCGAGATTCTTTGCTTGAAGCTTGAACAACCCAATTGCATGCACAACGTGCCCTTATCTTTTTAGTAAGCACTAGTATTCCACCCCTTGGACCAGTCATAACTCTAGTTAATTTCTCAACTGGGATTGCTTAACTTAAGCAAACACGACAGAGTTGTCTTTCTATATATATATATGTCTTTTCATTTTTATTTTTATTTTTGTGTACTTTGGTTTGGTGGGTCTTCTCATCTTTTGAGTAAACATCAAGCCGGCCTAAATGTGCTGCATTGGTACACTCATTGAAAAATATAATATAATATTGGTAATAAAAGAAACTAAATAATTAAGACCAAGAAGCATTTGCATGTGGACCATATTTATTGCAATTATCATATGATTTTATAAATTCACTAATTAATTGAGACCGCATTTGTTTGTATGAGGGAAACTACTTGGTGAAGTCTAAAGAAATCCAGTCAATTAGAAAGTTAGTGTGTTTCACACTTGTACGGTTGTCCCAATTAAGGTTGCTTGGCTGGATGCCTGGATGTATGTAATTAGAAGTATGTATATAATGAGACGAAAATACGAGCAATTATTGTGTAATTATGGTGTATTTTCTAAAGGTATAAGTATATGTAATTAAATCAAATATCGGATTCATTTGGGCCAGACTGAGCAAGTAATGGTGAAGCTCAAGCTCAGGCCATAACTGTTTCCAGGCCCAGGAAATAGAGCCCAATCTAGCCTCTGGGTCAAAGGAGGTGGCTATGCCCGTAAAGTTTTTAACTGGCGCGACTCCTTAAGCCTATGGACACAGGTCACCCCACCTAGAATTGTCTCTTCCTTAGTGTGAGCTATCTCACAAGTCTTTTGATGGATTATTATTATTATTATTATTATAAATAAAAGAATTCTGTCTGTCGAACACCACAAGCTTATATTAATTACCCCAAAAAGACAATCATCACAGATACTTTATTCATGAAGTTTTGTTTTGTTTTTTTTTTTAAAAAAATAAAAAAATAAAAAAAATTGACAACATAAAAATGGATCCAAAAAAAGATGGAACATGTCAATTGAGAATCTGAAGGACTCCTATGTGTAAATGATATTGCGAAGGAAGGGATTAATTCGCTACTCCGTACCCGAAAGTGATTGATGACCAGAAAAGCTATTTACATTGCCAAAGAAAGGGACAAATTCGCTACTCCATAGTATTGATGACCACAAAAGCATATTATTCCGTGAAAAATATAGAACTTTGATCCTTTTCATTTTTATTATTAAGATTTTTATTTTAGAAAATTGAACTGTGTTTATAATGTCATATCATTTTAAATTATGTGATAACATATATATCATTAAATCTAGAAATCTAATCTAGACTATGAAATAGATCATCTCTTTTTTTTCTTTTTTTTTTGATATGTCCGCACAAGAGGAGGGAATTAAGGGGATTCGAACTAGTGATCTCCGTTTCATTATGCGTGGTTCCAGCCGATTGAGCTACCTCTTGGAAACAAATACTTGAGAAAATTTATTTTACGGCTAAGATTATGTTTTATTATATTTAACGGTGTACATAGTGTCACGTCATTTAAAATTATAAATAATGTGACTACATATATATCATTACATATGTGAATTCTAATCTTGATTGTGAAATTGATTCTCTCAATTTCAAGTGACATGAAGATGATTTACAACTAAGATTTTATTTTGTTGCATTTAAGGATGTATATTGATACCATGACATAATTTAGAAATCAAAACATATATACACAAGTAACAATGTGAAATCCAATCTAGACTATGAGATCTAATCTAGACTTTAAACCAAACTGGACTCATTACAAGCAATCCTTTAATCGGAGTCCATGAAACTAATGACAAATCAACAACGGAGCCAAAAAGCACAAAAACTGCATACAATAACAAGTAAATTAAGCTTGTTAAAAAACATTGATGGTATGAATGACAGATTTGCGAAGGGGTTGTAAGGTGTGAAAAATGAAAATAACATTTTCCAAAGCTTATGCATGCAGATGACAGCCTCAGCCATTCTTTAGATGGCCTTGAGAAGTGGAAGGCATAGTTTCTCCCGGTTCATAAGGACTCTTGGCGGTCGTAACTTGCTGATCAACAGCACTTGCACCTACAACTTCATGAACTCGCACATCATTGTCTATTGTGCTTGTCCTAGCGGTTGTATCGTCTATTGCGATCCTCTTGGCAGTCGTATCTTCTATTGGAATTTTTTTGACGGCTGTATCGTTTATTGCGATTGTCCTGGTTGTCGTATCATTTATTGGAATTTTCCTAGCGGCTGCATCGTTTATTGCGATTGTCCTAGTTGTCGCATCCTCTATTGGGATTTTCTTAGTAGCTGCATCGTTTATTGCGATTGTCCTGGTTGCCGTATCCTCTATTGGGATTTTCTTGGCGGCTACATCGTTTATAGCAATTTTCGTGGTTGCCGCATCCTCTATTGGGATTTTCTTGGTGGCTGCATCGTTTATTGCAATTGTCCTCGTTATCGCATCATCTATTGGGATTTTCTTGGCAGCCACATCGTCTATTGCGACTGTCTGGGTGGTCGCATCGTCTATTGTGACTGTCTTGGTGGTTGCATCGTCTATTGGGATTATCACAGTTTGCTCCTCAGACTCATCTGTGGTATTCTTCTCGCGAATGTGTTCAGGGTCTTCAAGAGAAGCTGCCGCAGGAACCATTAATGGCTTCTTCTTCTTTGTAATCAAGTAGTAGAGACCAACCGCAAGGAATGCAAGTAAGAGAACACCGGCTAGTGAGATGCCCACCGCAATAGTAGTTTTGTGTTCGAGGTCGTGGTCGTAATAATTTGATGACCACGGTGATGGTGCAGATGCCCAAGGAGGGGGTGGAGGTGCTATACACTTACATAATGGTGGTGGTGGTGATGGGTTATTGCTACTTGGAGGTGGTGGTGATGTGCTATTGCTACGTCGTGGTGGTGGTGGTGGAGGATGACGCAGTAGCAGTGGTGGTGGTTGTGGTGAAGGTAGAAGAGGCAGTAAATGTGGTGGTGGAGGAGGAGGTCGTAGTGGTGGTGGTGGTGAGGATGTTATGTTACATGCGGGTGGAGGTGGTGATGGTGGTGGAGGTGGAGGGGGTGGAGACGTGGTGTGGTTGCATGCTAGTGGTGGATGAGGAGGCGGTAATGGTGGCGATTGATAATGGTGTTCATAACCCATTCTATTGGGAAATATGGTGGAGAGATCTTGCAGCAAGTAAGAGATGGACACGATGAATAATTGTGCACTATTTAAACTGGTTGGAGCTTTGAAACCAGTCATGTGTTAACCATATTGCGTATGCTTCCTCACAAAGTTTTGCTCTCTTGCTAAGTTAGAGTTACTGATAATTGTATTTAAAAATGGATTTGATGAATCCAATGGCTGGCGAGTGACGACTTAAGATCTTGTTGGTGCTTGGAGCATAAACACAAAAGCACGCACATCACGTGGTTGAAAATTGAAATGAGTAAAAATTTGCAACTTGCAGCCGTTAACGGTCAGGCAATTCTTGGTCTTTGCACGAGGTTACCAATCAAGTTAAAAGTCATTTACATTCACATAAATAAGGATAATGCTTTTACACACATTCCTCTCATATATTCTATAATTATTGATCAATTCAATTCAAAATGCAGTAGTAATAATACAAGTGTGTGTAAAGCAAATTAATTAATTTTATAAAGCAAATAAATGGGTGTTCTTAGCCTAGAATATGATTCAGTTGGTTCAGAACAATACACTACACGATTCACATAAATTCAGAACAAACTTGGTGAATGTAAGAATCAACCATCCATTTAGCTTGTAACCACAAAAAAGAGAAAAAAAAATTAATTAATTTTTTAGTACTTATGGCAAGGGCATTATCAAATCGTCGTCTTGGTTTCAAAAGGTATTTTAAAACTAAATATCGAGAAATACGTATGTTCATGAATTTAATGCAGAGATACGTCAACACCTTTCAGAATGTAACACTTGTCTTATATTGCTTGATAATATTATTTAAAATTTTAAAAATTATATATATATATATATTTTTTAAAGGTGGAGGGTTCCTCGAGCCACCTCCAAATTATGGCCATCCCGTTTGGCTAGAGGGTGGTTTCGGCTACCTCCTATGGCCAGGTATGGAGTGGTTGAACCACCCCTGTGGCCTTGGAAGTGGTTTGGCTACTTTCTGTTTGGTTGAACCCTTAAAAAAAACAAAAAAAAAAAAAATTGACCCTTTGAAGTGACCAAAAAATTTGATGTAACACTCTCAATTAATCATTGTTAAATAATAATAATAAAAAAATCAGTAGTTGATTTGGAGTGCTACGTCAACATTATTGAACAATTGTAGGGTAAAAATATAATATCTACATTTACTCTTTGAATAATGCTAGTATGCTACATAGTATATAGTATATATATACCACACAAACATCCCATTAAAACATCACACAAAGTTGATGTGGTAAGGTCAGTAGCCATTAAATTTTATTTTTTTAAACTAAAGTTAATCAAAGGGCTACAAAACTTTGCCATACAAGTTTTGTATAATATTTGTGGGATGTTTGTATGGAATATAACTTTACTTTTACTAAAATCAAATACAAGAATCAGCCGAGCCAGACTGAGCCATTAATGGTGAGGCCCAAGCTCAGGCCATAATTGTTTCTAGGCCGAGGAAAAGGAGCCCAATCTAGGCGTATGGGTCAAAGCATTGGGCTATGACCATAAGTTTTTAACTAAGACTGTCGAGTACTCTAGCCCATGGACACCCCACCTAGAATTGTCTCAGTGTGAGCTATCAACCCGTAACTATTATGGCGTCTTTGGGTGGGTTAAAAACAAAAGTAGCATGAATATATATTACATATTTACATTTTATATTTTTCAGCAAATGACCCCGGGAAGGACTCTTTCAGTAGACTTTATTTATTTTTGTGGGGTATCATGTAGACGTTGTTAACTTCTTGTTAATGGCGGAGGGAGGGCTCCTACAAAACTATGTAGTTTGAATTACATCTTAAACATCATTTCAAGTATGTGAATGATGTTTAAGATGTAATTCAAACAACCACTTAAATATTGTTAAAACGATTACTTTGATTAATGGTTTGATAAAGAGTAGTATAATTAGTTTCATCATAGCATGAAAAATCACTACAAAAAAAAGGGAGTTTATTGACATGGCAAACAATAACTCATGTTTGCCATGTCAATAATTTTTGACGTGTGTAAATAAACACGTCAATAAAAAATTTATTAACGTGTCGGATTTTAACACGTCAAAAAATTTTGACGTGCCTTTTTTCCACATGTCAATAATTATAATTAGGTACTAAATTAATTATACAATATGTATTAAAAAAAATTATGTAGTAAATTAGGTAGTAAATTAATTTTAATTGGTATGAAAAATTAATTTTATCATATTAGTATAAATTAATTGGTATATACGTATTGTATATCAATTAATATTATTATGCATATGACTCAAACATTGGATTAATATTAATTTGAAATGATAGCCATATTAATATGATATGATATTATCATGCATAAATCATTCTAGTAATATTCTAGCATAAATCATTCTAATAATATTATCATACATGAATCATTCTAGTAATATTAATATAATAGCCATATTAATTTTTAAAAAATAGGATATACATAATACATTTATTTTATAAGACTCGCAAACCCCACATGAACTCGGCCAACACAAAATATGTGTTCAGCCAGTCCTTCACTTATCTCAATTATTCATTGATCCTACAGTGGAAATGTCTGGGAAGCTCGATTTGATTCTCAGTAAGTGGATTATTGAGCCTTCACGAAAAAATGGATTTTATTATCTATACATCTAGAATATTAATTTATTTGTTGTCTAATTAGTTTTAAGTATATTGTATTCATCTAGAGAAAAAAATGATATAAATTCAAAATTTAAAAATTTATCTTTCAATAATTTTTTGACATGTTTACAAGGGACACGTCAACAATTTCTTAATGTGCCACATGTGGACACGTCAATAAGTTCTTGACGTGCTACATGTGGACATGTCAAGAAACTTAATTCTTGACGTGCCGCATGTGGCACGTCAAGAACTTCTTGACGTGTCTTGTGTTGACATGTCAAGAAGTGTCCTCGGGAAGGCACGAATCCAACTTGCTGGGTTCTCCTTATTTTTCCTTTTTTCTTTTTGTTTCTTTCTTTTTCCCTCCCTCTCTTTCTTTCTCTCCCCCGCGCGCGCCACAGCCCTCCCTCCCCTCCGCCACATTTTTTTCACCGCCGGCCATTTTCCACACACCACAGCCCTCCCCTCCGACACATTTCTTTCTCTCACCCCGCGTTCTCTCTCTCACTAGCTAGCTCGATCGTTCTCTCCCTCACCGGCCGTCACTGCCGCTCCTCCCTCTGGCCGTCACAAGCTCCCTCTCCGGCCTCTCCAAATCAGGTATATATATATATATATATATATTGATTTATTTATTTATATATTATATAAATAAATAAAATATATAAATATATAATTTACAGTGTATATTATTAGATATTATTGATGTAGTTTTGTGCTATGTTGGAACGTAGTATATGTGTTGAAATTTTGTTTAATTAATTTGTGTTAGAATTTCATATATATTGGATGTATATGCAAATTGAATTGAAATTTTATATGTGTATTGGGTTGGATGTATTGGATATGTTTGAATTGGGGTTGGATATGTTTGAAGTATTTGATTAATTGGATGTATTTGATATGTTTGAAATGGGGTTGTATAATATGTTTGATGTATTTGATTAATTGGATGTATTGGATATGTTTGATGTATTGGATTAATTGGATGTATTTGATTAATTGGATATGTTTGATGTATTGGATTAATTGGATGTATTTGATTAATTGGATAAGTTTGATGTATTGGAGATGTTGTTGGATGTATTGGATTAATTGAATGTAAATGTAGAAATTAGATTGAATTGAATTGAATGTATTGGATAATTGAAATGTAGATATTTGATTGAATTGAATGTATTGAATATTGGATATTAGATATTGAACGTATTGGATTGAATGTAGATATTGGATTGAATTGAATTGAATTGAATTGAATGGAATGTATTGGATATTGAATTGAATGGAATGTATTGGATATTAGATTGAATTGAATTGAATGTATTGGATATCAGGTTAATACGAAAGGTATAAACCCTAATAATTCATAAAATATATATATATATATATATATGACGTGTTAAACGGTGTGACACGTCAAAACTTTTTTGATGTGGTAAAACTGGAATGTCAAAAAAAAAATTTTTTTACGTTCCAATTTCTGACACGTCGAAAATTTTTGACGTGTTGAAAATGCCACGTCAAAAGCTTGGATTTTTTGACACCTGCCCTTTTAACAACTGAGACACATCAAAAAGGACACGTCAGAAGAGTTTTCTGACGTGTCAGTGCCATCGACACGTCATAAATGGCTGGTAAAAAAAATGTCGATTTTTGTAGTGAATATTTTTTTAAAAAAATTCTTAATGTGAAGTAAATATAACAAATATGGTGGCCAGAATTTTGCTTGATAGGGAGCCAGATTAAAAATAAAATTTTAGAAAAATTAATTAAATAATATTAAAGAATATAACTAACAAAATAATTT
The DNA here is from genome assembly GCF_965113065.1 of Corylus avellana. Lineage (NCBI taxonomy): Eukaryota > Viridiplantae > Streptophyta > Magnoliopsida > Fagales > Betulaceae > Corylus > Corylus avellana. Next base: position 18,988,484 of record NC_142498.1, read on the forward strand.
TTTAACGGGTAATTGTATAGTAAGTTCATGAGGCAACCCTCCAAAATTTCAAAATCCTTTAAGTTTTTTTTTTTTTGAAAATTTACTCCTTGGGTCAATCGAAATGACAATAAAATTCTTAACATCAAAATTTTTTAACAGTCGTTAGTCCCAAGGCCACCCCCTGCCCCTGAGGTGGCTACCCCATAGGGGTTGGATGGTGGCTAGGGGTGGTACAAATTTTTTTATTATTATTATTTTTTCAGATTTAAATTTTAAAATTAAATTAATAAAAAATTAATATTTTAATGAGGTGAAACAATGCATTTTGATTGGGACTAATGACTGTTAAAGTATTTTGACGGTAGACATTTTATTATCATTTTGATTGACCCATAGAATAAATTTTTGAAGAAAAAAAATTTTAAAATTTTAAAATTTTGAAAGGTTTTTTTAAAATATATATACTGAAATTTTGTTTTACAAAGAAATTGTAAAAAACATAACAGAATTTTCAAAATTCGAGCACCAACTTTCCACGCCTTGATTTGATGGCACAAATGACACTGAGCAAAAAGCTGGATCAAAGTTGCTTCAGAGACAACACTACATATCCCGTCAAAGCGCAAGCCCCCGCGCGCTTAGACCTGAAAAGTTGCCAAAATTCCCGCTTCTGCAGAATTACGAAAGAACCAACCACAACAACTACAGAACCTAATCACCTTAATCAACCATCATCTCTTCTTTGCAGATACACCAGTAAACGTATCAGGAGATAAGTTCCATCTGCTACAATGTTGCAGATTTTCATTAGACTTCTTAACTTTCCTTTTGCCACAATTCTACCTCTAATCTTCCGAGGTATATTTTGCACGTTCTTCTCCTCAAATTTATGCTGATTATTGTCAATATTTAAACTGTTAGAACTAGTAATTCATATTCTTTCCAGTATAAAGAGTAATATTCAAATACCGAACATTTTAATTAAACACAAACATAGCCTCATGTCCATAACTTTCCATAAGGGTGTCAACCCAGTCCCAGTTCCTAGTTGTAGGCCAAAACCGACAATCAGAATTAGGGTACCTGGCTTTAATTATAACCGGGTACCCGGTTAACCAATTATGTCAAAAAAATAATTTACTCTTTATAGTCAAATTCTATCTACTGAGCTAACAGATTTTGTTAGTGTGAACTGACTTAAATATGATACATGTTCAAATTTTATTGGCTCTAACGCATCACACTAGCAAAATATGTTAAGTCATTGGACAAAATTTGACTGTATGAAATAAGTTGCTTTTTTTTTTTTTTTTGGCATATCTCAGGGATATTTGAGTTCATTTTGATACCAAAATGTGCTAATTGTAAATCAGCTAAATCACAAGGATTGATTTTGGATTTTTCCTTATATTTTTCCACACAAAGACTCTAGGATCTCTAATAAATTTTGTCTGGCGGGAGAGTTCATATGAGACATATATGTCTAAACAAATTTTAGGTTGGTCAGTCACTTACTCCAATAAATGGGTCTCATGTGAGCCCTTCCACATATCTTGCTTAAATTATTAGCAATTTTGACAAAAAATTGTAAAGGATACTTACCAAGACTAGGGGTAGGATCCCTTTACGTAGATTTTTTTTTTTTTTTTTTTTTTTGGGGGGGGGGGGGGGGGCATATCAAAATTTTATATTCGTAGTCCAATTCTATTGTCATGCAAGCATAAGTAAAAAACAATTAGGTTATTTTGCATTGAATCTCACTTACGCACTTACAGACCATTATCATTTTTGTCTTTCTCTCTCTAACACATACATATGTCGAGTGTCAAAGAAACACAAATAAATGAAAAGTAGATATATCACAATAGACATATGTTTAATTAGCAAACCCTAATTTGGTCTTTATATATACATGCATCATTTATTGGCCATCTCTATTCTCTCGATCGGTCGAGTTATTTTAAACCAAACAGGACTCATGATTAATTACAAGCAATCCTTTAATCTGAGTCCATGAAACTTATGACAAACCAACAGTACAGCAAACCACAACGAGAAAGCACACAAACTACATACAATAACAAGTAAAGCTGTAGACACCATTAATGGTATATGAATGAAAGATTTGCATGTGGAGTTGTAAGGTTTGAAAATATTTTTTTCAAAGCTTATATATGCATGTAGATATCACAGCCTCAGCCGTTTTTTATGTGGCCTTGAGAAGTGGAAGGTGCAGTTTCTCCCGATTCATAAGGAGGGCTCCTGACGATCACAGCTTGTGGACCAACGACATTCGTACCTACACCTTCATGAACTTGAATGTCATCATCTACTGTGACCGTCACAGTTTGCTCCCCACACGGGTTAGTGGTAATCGTCTCACGGATGTGTTGGTGTTCTTCAACACAAGCGGCTGCTGGAACCATTGCTGGTTTCTTCTTCTTTTTAATAAACCAAAAGAGACCAACTGCGAGAAATGCAAGTAAGAAGACACCTCCTAGTGAGACGCCCGCAATAATAGCTGTGTGGTCGTGGTTGTCATGATTTGATGACCATGGAGGTGGTGCATGTGCCCATGGATGGTGTGGGGGTGGTGTACAGTAACACGGTGGTGGTGGAGGACAAGGATGATGAGGAGGATAATGAGGAGGATGAGGAGGAGGTGGCGGTGGAGGAGGAGGTGGAGGTGGAGGAGGCAGTGGGGGTGGGGGTGAGGATGTCATGTTACATGCGGGTGGAGGTGGAGGGGGTTTAGGCCGCATGGTGTGGTTGCATGCTGGTGGTGGCGGTGGTGGAGGTGATAGATAATAGTGTTCATTACCCATTCTACTAGAAAAAACGGTGGAGAGACTTGCAACAAGCAGGAGATGGATTTGATGAATAATTGTGTGCAATGCAGGCTCTATTTAAACTGGTTGGAGCTTTGAAACTAGTCATATCTTAACCATATTACGTATGCTTCCTTACAAAGTTAATTTGCTCTCTTGCTAAGTTTAGAATTACTTATATTTGCATTTAAAAAATTAATGAATTCGAATCCAATGGCTTGCGACTTAAGATCTTGTTGGTGCTTAGAGCATAAACACAAAAGCACGCACGTGGTTGAAATGAGTAAAAATTTGCAACTTGCACGCGTTAACGGTCAGACAATTCTTGGTCATTGCATGAGGTTACCATTAACTGATCATCTCTTACGTACATATAAAACCTAATTGCTATATAAATAAGGAAAATGTTTTTTGCACACTTTCCTCTCGTTCTATAATTATTTAATTCAATTCAAAAATCAGTAATACCAATGAGAAGTGTGTAAATGATATTTTTCTATAAAAAAATATATCTTCTTTGGATGATAACATATAAAAAGCATCATACATTTTAATTACCTAAGCATCTGTTTAATTAGGTGACATGTTTTTGCAGAAAGCTATATATAGCTGAAATACATCCTAATTAAGGATCATCACAGCCGATTAGTGGAGTGTTTTTCCAAGAAAGGGAAACATCATCATGCGACCTAAGCGTGAGGTAGTTTGGACATTCAAAAACGCGATCTAGGTTAAGCTCAACATATAAAAATAGCAACTTGGGGGGGCAATTATACAAATTGCACAAGCCTTGGTGATACACTTGCGAATTTTATAAATTAGTTTCAGGGGAAGAAAATAGTTTCGTGTCGGGAACAAATAGGAAATGTGTTGAAAATCTAGTAAATGGAATTAATGCTTATCCGTTTGATCTCAGCATCAAAAAGATGCTTGCTTGCCTTCACACCGCCATGGATATTAGTAGTATTTAGTGTTACATCAGTGCACTAGGTATTCCTACAAGCATTTGAACAAAGGGGAGGGCTCTACTCTTTTGTGAGATTATTTTTTATCATACAAGTTGGTGTTATAGCGTGAAATGGAGGGACAGCCATTATTGCCAAAAATAAGGAAAATATAGTCGATCAGTTCAATATTCCAGATCCGAAGCTAGCAGGAAGGGAAAATTTTTGTTTCTAGATTACTTAATTTTGGGACTTTTTTTTTGTCCCACACATCCCTTTTTAGAATGAGATGTTTGAACAGTACATGTCCCCTTCATGTACTGTTCAAACATTTAGAAGGGGACGTTTGAATAATACATATCTCTTGTAGAAGGGGACGTGTCATGTGTCAGTGAAAATGTCTCATTGTAGGAATATTTTCACTGTTTAAATGTTTTCAATTTTAATTCTAGTCACTATACTTAAGAATACTTACAAAATGTCATTATTTGAGCGTCACTAATTAAATAGAGACGTTTTTTGACCTTAAAATGTCACATTAAAAATGTTCCTGATTCGAAAATTTTTTGTAGTGTGGTTCAGATCCAGGATCATAATAATAAATAAATGAAAAATGTTATATGTATTGTTCACTCCCAAATGCTCATTCATTGAACGTGGTAATGAAAATTACTATATAAAATGCTACATGTATTCATTTATTATTTTATTCATCTAATAATAATTTTTATTGTGACGTTATATATCTTTGTTAGCTTATGTAAGGAAGGCTGTATTTGTGCTGATGTAAAGCGTTTTTTTCGCTATATAAAACATTTCTGGTTTTCCAATATTTGATTGGTATCTTGAAAAACATTTTTATACGTTTGATTGATTCTAAGTTGCCTCGTTAAAAACAACCTCAAACCAGAATCCAATCGGGACCTACAGTCTGAAACTAGCTAGTCAAAATCCATAGGATCTAGTGTGGCCAACAACCCCCAAAGCAAAAGGGAAATGCTATAATGCAATCATATCTCCGCATTTAGCCCACATTTAGCTCATTAAATGCTGATGTGGCAAGCCCCTCTTATTAGTTTATTATTAAAAAAATTTAAATTTTTAAATCAAAATTAAAAGAATAAAAAATTAAATAAAAAAATAAAATAGAAATTGCAAGGGGTAGCTAGCCACCCCAGCTCATGCTAGGGGTGGCTTCGGCCACCCAAGACAGTCTAGGGTGGCCAAAGCCACCCCTAGGCTCTTGGGGGGGTGGTCCGGCCACCCCCAATGGCCAATTTTTTTTTTTTTGGATTTAGCGCTTGGGGGTGGCCGATCCATCCCCAAGGGCCATGGAAGCCACCCCCAACTACCCATTGGGGGTGGTTCGGCCACCCCAAATGGCTAAATAAAAAAAAAACAAAAAAAAGAAATTTGTTGGCCATTGGGGGTGGCCGGCTTTCCCTTGCAATTTCTTTTTGTTTTTTTTTTTTTTTTTTTAAATTTTATTTAGTTTTTAAATTTTTTAATTTTGATTTAAAAATTTACAAAATTTTAATAATAAACTAATAAGAGGAGCCTGCCACATCAGCATTTGATGGGCTAAATGTAGAGAAATGATTCCATTCTAGCATTTCTCAAAGCAAAACCAACTAACAACGACAACAACAATAAATAAAAAATTAAAAATTAAAAAAAAAATGGAAATTATTTCTTCACATTTTTGCTCAGCAACAATAAAAGATGACGACAATCAAATTAAAGTCAGACTTATCAACGTAAATGGATCATCATGAAGACATATCAAGAGTATGGATTAAGATCCCTGTAATTCCTTTTAATTATGACTAGCTCCGATTATGTCAATATACATTTTTTTAAAAAAAGGGAAAAATATAAAAAAGCCCCCCATACTACTAGCCGTTTTCGATTTAGCCCCATGATGTTCCAAAAGTCATAAAGTAGCCCCCCAAACTACCAATCAGTTGCAATTTGGCCACTCCGTTAGTCAACACCGTCAAATTGGATGGAAAATGCAAAACGACGTCGTTTTGGAAGGTTAAGTTACTAAAATGCCCTTTTGAAAAAAAAAAAATCAATTAAAAAAATGCCCACAAAACGACGTGGTTTTGAGAAAAAAAAAATTAAAAAATTAATTAAAAAACTGCACCCCGCGAGCACCGGCCTCGCCTCGCAACCCGAACTAGCTTCCTCAAGTTTTCCAAAACAAGATGAAGGAGAGAGAGAGAGAGATTTTCACACTTTCAAATTTGTTTCTTTGGATTTTGATTTTCACATCGATTTTCTCGACACATTCTTGGGAAAAATCGCAGGTTTCAGTTTCCTGTGAATATTTTGTTTTTTTGGGCAGGGAAAATCTATAGAGCTAGTTGACTCCATTTTTGTTGAGGAGATCTATTCTATAGCTTTGACAGGTTGTAGGTTTTTGGGTCGCAACTGGTTCTTTTCGCCTGGCCGTCGATCTTTGCGAGGTTTTCTTCAAGTGTAAGATTAATGGGTTCGATTTTTTCTTTTTTGAGACGCCATTGATTGTACGAAGAAAAAGGAAAAAAAAAAGTTGAAGTTCCTCTCTCTTTCTTGTGAGACTTGGAATTGTACTGTTCTCTTTCTCCCTGCGTGTGTTTTTTGCTGGGATTAGAATCGTGTAATGCTGAGGTCAAAGGTTCATAAAACTGGTCTGAAAACCTTTGTCTCAATTGGGTGTGTCTGGTTTTCGACACAGATCGCTAGGAATCAAGGTTTATGGAGATCTGAATCAAAGTCATCCTAGCCTCGCAACCCCAACTCAAGTTCGCCGACCCTCTACAGGTCTCGCCTCAAGGCCGTCGGCACTTCTATCTCCATTGAACCACCATTTTTTTAATTAATTAATTTTTTTTATTCTCAAAAATGGTGTCGTTTTGGGGCTTTTCTAAATTGATTTTTTTCTTTCTCAAAAGGGCATTTTAGTAACTTAACCTTCCAAAACGATGTCGTTTTGCATTTTCCATCCAATTTGACGGTGTTGACTAACGGAGTGGCCAAATTGCAACTGATTGGTAGTTTGGGGGGCTAAATCGAAAACAGCTGATAGTTTGGGGGGCTTTTTTATATTTTTCCCAAAAAAAAAAAAAAGGGAAAAAAAGCCAAAGAAGTTAAGGGGGTGGTCAGTGGTCTACTCCTAAGCCTGTTTTAACGTGGTCCGACTACCCTCGTACGTAGTGGCCAACCCCTCCAAAATAGGTTATTGGAGTGGTCTACACGCACCTTTTTTTTTTTTAAATATATTTTTTGCATTCTAGCGTTCATCTTATACATCTTCATTGAGTTAGCATGCTTTATCTACTATTGGTAGTTTTTATTTTTTTTTTAATTTTTAATTTTTATTTTTTATAAAATTAATGGTGAATTGAGCATGTTAACTCAATAAAAATGTATACGAGATAAACGCCCAAATGCAAAAAAAATAAAAAAATAATTCATACAAAATTGAAGAAATTGTGGGGAGCTCTATCCGGAAGGTATGAGAGATGAGAAATGCTACACTTTTAAAAAAAAATTTCCAAAATTTACTCCCCAAATCACAATCTTATATATATAATTTATTATTTTGAAAAATGTGTCACTATCTCATCATTTGAGAAGCAAATTTTGGAGAAAATTTTTATAAAGAAGTGTAGCTTTCTCGTGAGAGATTTGGAAGCTTTAAAAAATAATAATAATAAATAATTTTTTTAAAAAAAATTAAAAAATTCATAAGTCAGAAGACCTCCCTCATAGCTGGGGAAGGTATACAGAATAATTGAGGAGAAAAATTGTCATTTCTTGGCTAATTCGTTTACCAACTGCTATTGGTGGGCTTTAGCATTAGGGTTGCAAACTTGTAAGACCAATACGAGGTCTCGTAAGTTGGTTTTCGTACTTGGGCCTAGGAACCTTGGGAACATATTACATATGCCTTTTTGGAGTTAGATATGGGCTTTCTTGTATGTTCAAACTGTCATTATCATTGCCATTTCTAAATCCAACCCATGCTTCTTCAATTTTTTTTTTCTTTTTAAATTAAAAAAAAAAAGAAAGTCAAAAGAACAAATAAATTCAGCTCTTCAGAAACTTCATCACATTAATTGATGGTATAAATGTAACATAATATTGAAGTGACGAGTTCTTCCTATTGAATAATCACAACTAATAAGCCGATTACGCTAATGATAGAAATGTGAGTATAGTCCTCAAAAGGTAGTTTAATCGGCTGGGACCATGCCTAATGAAACGAAGATCACTAGTTTGAATTCCCTTCTTGCGAAGACATGTAAAAAAAAAAATGTGGGTATAAATAAATTAATAAAAAACCACTGAAAATAATAGATTAGGATGAGGATCCTCCATTAATGGCTAATTAAAGTGTAGGGCTTCCACTAACCAAATAATTGCAAAGCCAACGTTGTCACGCTTGACTATTATTCATGTTATTGTCTAAACTTGATACTAGTCGTACTCATGTTTTATACCTATATCTCGGTACATCTTTGGTGTGAACATTGACAGTGTATTTTTGTCGAATTTGTTTGTTTTGTCCGAATCCCAGTTAGATCAAGTGAGGCTCACCCATACTTTTATATTTATATTTTTAGAGTGTTTTTCAGTGCATTCCCCATAGTATGGAGAAGAAAAATGTTAGGGATACTAACTATTTTATTAAAAGATGAGTACTAACAAAATGTTGAGCTTCTTTTAAGACAAATTTTTTTCAACATTTTCTTATCCTTGCAAGATTTTCTATAAGTATCATACCTATTTAATTTAGACATCAATTTGACTGATGCATAAGGTTAGGATAACAATTACTAGACTGGACAAAGAGATTTTTTTTTTAAAAAAAAAAACTAATTTATGCTTTACACACCCAAAACTAATAACCTATGAGGAATATATTAAATAGGAAGCATTAAATTAGAATCACTCACCTAAGGCAAAAATCAATTTCCTTACAACGTTACATATAGGAATATTCCATCGTCTTTTTGAAAGCCTCGACTTAAAAATAAAAAATAAAAAATTTGTCACGTAAACTTTCATATGCATGGTTAACGTCATGATAAATGCTACATAAATTATCGCATTAATTTGTTCTCAAAATAAAAGTTGTACTACTCAAACTAAGAGTTAATTATTAATATTATTATTATTTTAAAAAAGATATAGAGTTATTGGATTCATAATTCAATCGTGAGGTGATAAGATGAGGAGAAGTTAACAATGTTTTCTCTTCTCCCGAGAAAAAGGCGGGTGGGGGAGGTCGTGTGGAATTTTGACGAGCTCATCAGTAGGCCTGGGTATCGGTCAAAACGGTCCGGTTAAGGACCTTATCGGTTATTAACCGATAATTTTCGGTTAAACGGTTTATTAACCGATACCGAACCAATAAGAATTTTAACTGATAATTTCGGTTAAAACGGTACACGGTTAAACGGTCCGGTTAAACCGGTTAACCGATTTAACCGAGAGCTTTATATTGATTTATTTTATTGGGTCAAAAACCAAAAATGAGTTTTTTTGACTTTTGAGAGCCCAAATACTTTTTGTTGGGCTAAAATAACTTATTAAAAATGAGTTGTTTTAGGGACCAAATACTTTTTGTTGGGACCCAAATATTTGTTTTTTGGGCTAAAAATTGAAGCTTTTTTATATTGATCCACTTCAACTTTTTTTTTTTTAATATTATAAAATACATTTTTCCAAAGCAAATGGACTAATTAACATAATGAATGCTAATTAGACTAGCAAAACTAGTTAATGAAAAATGCTTTTACCAAAGGCAAAGAAATCTCATCAAATGCCATCACTTAAAAAAAAAAACATCAAACCTACCCAAACCCAAATTAAAATAAAATTCATTAATGAATAATAAACAAACTATTAACTAATTAAAGTCACTTAGCAAAAGGAAAATAAGTTATGGGCAACACCATTACACAAATTCGGAAACCTGTGTCACTTGTGGGAATTTGGAAACCTCTCTAGCTTAAAGACTAAACGACGCCGTTTTGGGACTAGAACTAAAAAAAAAAAAAAAAAAAATTCCGGTTTCTTATTGGTTAAATCGGTTAACCGATAAGAACCGCTTAACCGGACCGGACCGAATTCCGGTATACTTTTTTTAACCGATAAGGATATCGGCATATCGGCTAAGGTTTATATCGGTTCGGTCCAAGCCGGTAGACGGCCGGTTAAACGGTAACGATTAATTTGCCCACCCCTACTCATCAGTGGCTCGAGTCCGCGGGTACATGGACAATAATAGCCGTGCGTCAACTGGAAAATTGAATCGTCCAAAATAATGGACACAAAATCCGACCTTACAGCTAATTTACGTTGTACACTACAAAACAAAACAAAAAAGAAAAAGAAAAAGAAAGGTACGTACATTAATATGACCACTCATCACCAAAATTAGCCACGACTGAGAAGCTGGTGTCTACTGATCTAGGTTTTTTTGGTCCTACTAAGTAGGTTGTTTATCAGTCAATGGTAAAAACTTGAAGTGAATTAATTACTTTGAGACCTTCATGTCGTTGTCGCAAGTTCTATAATATTTCAATGTCCTCGTCTTGAATGTGGCTCTTGTTTTTAAATTTTATTATTTTATTATTATTTTTTTTATAATTACTTTTTAAATTTTAAATATTATTTTATTATTTTAAAAGTTTTTTAATTTAGTGGGACTCGTGGCGGCATCTTGGCCTTTGAAATTAAAATTGACAGTCAAGATCTCTTAATTTCAAAATCTGGAATTCCCTAAAGATTTCAGAGGATTCAGATCCCATGTGGCAGAGGCCATATATATATATATATATATATATGACTGGATCAAAAGATTAAAAATGAAAAATGAGAGAGAAATGTGGTTAGAAATTGCGTGGAAATACAGGTAATTGGACTCATTCGGTTTGCGAATCAGATTTGTTTATCAAAATTCGTGCTTTTGTTATGGTCAAACAAAGAAAAGATAATAAAGCCTGGAGAAGAAGGAGGTTGCCTTGAGCTGTAATGCGAAGAAGATTGTCAAGAAAAGACTGATATTTCAAACATGTAGGTCCGATCCATTCACACACACACAACAAGAAATAGATTAATTGGGAATTTGATTACGACCTATATAACAAACCCTAGCCTTCTATTAATTTTCCATATTTTATTAATTTTTATCTTTTTTTTTCCGAAACTGTTCTCAATATATGTTTTTCTATTGATATGATCTAGAAAAAGAAAAAGTGAAAGCATGCAGTTGTAAACCTTGACCCGGCCGATTCAAATATATTTATATATGCTACTTAGACTCACCAATAATCAATCTCAAATTTGCTCAAATAATTAACCCAAAATTTGGTTCTGTCAACGTACATGATAATAAAAAAGATGAATCAGTTGTACAATATTGGTACAAACAAGTACATTTAGATTCAGATTCTTTTACCCGGTATATATGATTTTTTTTTATTATTTTTTTATTTTTTTACTCTTATTGTAAGACACGATATATGTGAGATAAAATTAATAAAGTAACATCTCTTGTAACTTTTTCGCGTATTTGATTAAAAAAAAAAAAAAAATGAATAAAGTAATCAGCAAGGAATAAGGTTCAATTTTTTCCTCATTTCTTTGTAGTGGTCACAGGTTTGAACCCACTTGCTATAATAATCCGCGAACCAAATACTACTAAGAAGGTATTTTACCAACTTGCATTTTGGTGGGGCTGTGGTGACGAATTCGCTTTCCCAGGCAGTAGCTATGGCTCAAATCGAACATTCTACAGCAAGTGAGAACCTTAATGGTCACGGCCAAAGAAAGAAATTACATTGGTCGCCATTTCCCTCCTTTTTAATTAGGAAAAAAAAAAAAAAAACGAATAAAAGTAAGGTGGAGTGGGATTTTAAATAAAATCTGATTTAAAGCATAAAATTATTCTAGATATATAGGAAAAAAACTTATACCAATGGCGATTAATCCTAACAAAAGGGAGAAAAAAGAATAATAATAATAATAGAAGGCAAAATCACCCTGATGCACATGGTCTAGCAGCCTTGCTATAAAACACATTAATATAATTATATTATAAGTTAGAAATCCTATGAAAAAAGAAAAAGAAAGAATGAAAGAAAGAAAAATTAGATACGGGGGTCGGGTGGGTAAACGTTTGTTGTGTTTGATGGCTGCGCTTCTGCACAACCATGCATGTCTGTCGCGCACCAACGAGACCGGGCGGAATAACAAAGGTCAAGTTAATGATGTCTTTGGTGTGACACTCGGCCACTACCTATCAAGTACATTGCACCTTGATTATATTTCTAATTTAAGTCATACTTTCAATTTGGAAAAACTAGCCACATTTTCAATTTTTTTTTAATCATATCCAACTGTTTAAATTATATCTAAAAATCTAAACATTTTACTTTTATATTTTTTAAAAAAACATTTCATTTGGTTTTCTTGTGCTGTTTATTGAGGCATGCAAGTAATTGACATGGCAAAAACTTAAAGAGTAATTCTACCTACTATACTCTCCTTTAACCCTTATCTCACTCGGCTAATATGTCAATGCTCATTAGTCTCTTCTTTTTCTTTTTCTTTTTCCTTTTTTTTTTTTTTTTTTTAAATAATGGTGGATCAAAGGCTAATGAGTACTGTCACATCAACCCAGTAAAATAAGAGTGTAATATATATGTAACATTACTCAAACTACAAGTCATTTAAGGCTCGTGGCAACGACTACTTTCCTTTTCTGCATATCATTTTCTAATAGTTCTCACATAAGTTAATGATAAACCCTACAAATATAATGGTTAATCTATTGAATTTGTACAAAAATATGACAGAAATATGAGTAAATTATTGATACCAATAATTTCTTTTTCTTATATAGTTCATTTCCATTTGGACGTAAGCAGAGGGGATAGGTCATAATATTACATAAAGATGATTGTTAATTTAAAACTCATATATATGGAGGTACATATTTACATTTTTGCTTCCATAAGCATATTGATATAGTAATAGTATTGCTCTTTTTATTTGTACTTGTTTCTCTCTAGAGATTTGTAATTTAAGATTTAGAATTTAAAACTTATAATTTCTAGATCAGGATCTATTATAGAAAATATAAAACCTCAAATTAATTTCTTTTGAACTTACAATTCGTGCTCCATTAAAAGAAAATATTCCTCAAATAGCCTTTTCATTTTTTTTTTTTTTTTTAATGTTAATTTCCTTCCTTTCCCCCCGCACCCCCCCTTCACGTGGCAACATTAATTAACATATTAGGGCCATATATATATGGTCGTGACTACATTTATTATTCCTCGACTCTCATGGCATTCTTCCTCCCTTCTTGTTCATTTGGTCACCTACCGAAAAAGAAAATCTGTTCCCCTAGCTAGCTAGTTTCCACATAATTGTTAGATAATTTGGTAGTGTTTTGTCTTTACTGCTTCTAGTACTCTCTTCTCACCATCATTGATGTTCTTCTAAATTTCAACAACATATTAAGTACTTCACCTATTCTTGTTAATGATTTTGTGTTGATATTACTATCCATTGAGCAAGACTTTCCTCAACGTACAAGGAAAAAAAACAGAAACAAAAGCGTATGATAAGGATATTATGCTTCATTTCTCATTGAAGTTGGGTCAGTTATAAATGAGCTAGCTTTATGTTGTTCTTTCTTTCTTACTCTGTGTGTGTATATATATATATATATATATATATATATATATGAAAACAAAGATGATTGGTTGGACGGTGTACAATGTGTAGACTAGTTAAAGATATAAATCTCATCTTATCCTCATCTAATTAAGAACAAACGGTAATATGATCATAATATCGTGATAATATGAAATGCATCGAATGGCATATCTCATGTACACGTATATAATGCATATGATATATGTGGTAGAATACGCCTCCACGGAAATCAACGGCCCTGATATTATTATCTTAATTGATTCCCGACTAAGAAAGACAAGAAGAAAAACCCTGCCTCCTATTCTGGCATGCTTAATTTTCTCCAATTTAATATACAAAATTTATGCCACACCCTTCTTAAAAAAATCAAATGGCTGTTTCGGAAACTGTCTATCTTCCAGCTTGCACAATCCTCTCTCTCTCTCTATCCATCTCTCTTATAATTCTTGTTGGATTGTATAGAGAGAAGCCATAGCTAGCTAGCATCAAAGCTCAAAGCAACCCACCAAGATAATAACATGGGGAGAGCTCCTTGCTGTGACAAAGCAAACGTCAAGAAAGGACCATGGTCGCCTGAAGAAGATGCCAAGCTCAAGTCGTATATAGAGCAGCAAGGCACTGGTGGCAACTGGATCGCTTTACCCCAAAAGATCGGTAATTAATTTCAAGCTTATTTTTAATTTTTCCCTTCTTTGTATTCGAAATATCTCATCCTATATATATATATAAGCTTCTGTGTTTCTGAATTAGGCCTCAAGAGATGCGGCAAGAGCTGCCGCCTCAGATGGTTGAACTATCTCCGCCCAAATATCAAGCATGGAGGATTTTCAGAAGAGGAAGATAACATAATCTGCAGCCTCTATATTAGCATCGGAAGCAGGTTTTTTCCCCCTCAAACCATTTGGGTGTCTTTTATTTTCTCTATATATTCACATCTATAGCTTGTTTGCGCGCGTGAACAGGTGGTCTATTATTGCAGCACAATTACCAGGAAGAACCGACAATGATATAAAGAACTACTGGAACACAAGGCTGAAGAAGAAGCTTCTAGGAAAGCAGAGAAAAGAACAGCAGGCTCGTAGAGATAGCAGCCTAAAGCAGGAGATGAAGAGAGGAGGAGCTGGGAATTATTCTGTGGTTCCCGGTAACAACAACAACAACAACCAAAACCCTTACTGGCCGGAGCTGCCTGTGCTGGCACCCATCCCATATTCAAACCAAGAACCTCGTTTTAATGATCATGCTTCTTTCAGAAAATTGCTCATCAAGCTCGGAGGGAAATTTTCTGATGCTGGTGATGATCTGCCAACCCATCAATTCGGAAATGGTGTTTCCGCCGCCACCGCTCAACAAATATATCAGTCGGTCAACGTGCCCTCTTCTTCTGGCATTCAATTTGCGCAAGCCCATGAGTCGTCGTATGCGGATGCCGGGGTAGAATTAAACATGCTACAAGGGCAAAGCAGTACTTTTCCAGTAGTAGAGCTTGGGGAAATCGTATACAACAATAATCCGCAAGGATTAGATGGGCTAGAGTTCTTATGTGGAGATCACGAGATGGTGTATAATAGAATTGGTGCTACTTCTGGTGAAAGTAGCAATATTGTCTGGGGCGGCGAGATGAGCAGCTCTCCGGTGTATCCTCCTCTAGCCTCCAACTATGTAGGAATGCAACAAGAATGTGATTTCCAAGAGTTGAGGTACCCACAAGCAAATTTATAACTTGCTGTTGTACATTAAGCATAAATTTGTAACAATAGGGAAAGTAGTGTAAGATTCTCAGAGAAAACCCTAATAAACTCAGTTGTCATATGTTGTAGCTTTTATCATGCTTTCTCTAGCTATACTTGTCTCTACTATTTTGTGCGCGATAATGGGGATTCAGTCCTCTCTTTGCACTGTATTTTTCACTCTAAATTTCTGAGGTTACTATATATAATGGGGATTTCGCAGCTACTTTTAAGATATTGGATTTGATCGTAAGTAACAAATCATGTGTATATTGTATAAGGAAAATCTCAGGACAATGCACCTATATATGATGGACGCCTTTGAAATCTTGGCCAAAACTTGCTAATTCAGCTTTTACAAGTTGGTTTTTTCATAATATGGCTGCATATATATATATACTGTCTTAGACTTTAACAAGATCCCGTGGGAAGATGCTATCATTCCTAAATGCATCTTCGAGTTCAAGGATATAAGCCCATGTAGTTTAGTAGTATTCGTGAATCTTCTAAGCAAAAAAAAAAAAAAAAAATGGTATTATTTGCCCGTTAATTTCTTGTTTATGCAGGGGGATAGGCAGGCGTCGATCGAGTGGATGAAAGCGGAAAGTACATATATAAGCCGAATTGTAATTTTTTTTTTTTTTTTTTTTTTTCCCCAATTAGCCGTTGTTGAAAATTATATGCTTTATCTCAGTATGCCAGCTTTATTTGATTACTTAATCATAAGCTATGTAGGCAAATCCATAAACACTTTGGAGTTTTTCTAGCCTTGTGTTCCTATTTCTCCATCTTGCTTCATCATGAATAACATTATCTTAGGTCAAGATGTTTTCTGGTCACCCATATTTAGTTCTTGGCCGGACTGATTTCTAGCTTTCTTGTAATTTGGAGTTTGCCTTCACAGCTGTCACCAAAGCTGCATTTTAATTTCCTTGTTGAACTTGAAGACAAGTGATCTTTTCAATGCCAATCATCACAACCAGAATGTTGAAAGAAGTAGTTCCTCTTTTCAATGCATTAATTTAAGCATAAGTAGTAGTACTCGTCCTCGATCCTTAGGTTTATCAATCAAGTTACCAATCTGCTGTCTTACATGCATGTTTATGGGTCATAGTATAGACTATGCCTTTGTGGTGTGACTTTTCTCATCAATATATAAGTTAACCTTCTTCGGAATTTAAAGGTTTCTTTTGTTTTTCTAACTTTTTTCAAACTTCTTTAACGAATATTGCCTTTTTGGTGTGACTTTTCCTAACTTGTATATGTATTCAATCGGCTATAAGTACCTTAAGTATCAAACTCTAACATGTATAAGCCTACGTTCAGTTTCTATATATATGTCACATACTTTTTTCAAGTAGCCATATGCATGCTTGCAGCAAAGACCATAGTGTTACACTTTTCACTGCAAAATTTTGAAATTGATGCAGCGTGGGTGTGATGTATCGCAGAACCAAACAACACAAGTATGACGAAGACAACATTTAAACTTAAAACTTTTACCCTAATACTGTGTTAAATCATTAATTATTCCAAAAGTTTAAGCTTATACGAAGATATGAATTTATTCATTTAATTTATATTTTAACAATAAGATTAACAATTCTTCTCAAAATCAAGGAATTAAGGTGAAATAGAGAAAAATCAAACTTTGATAGAGTATTTTCTTTTATTGAAAACTAAAGAAAATATTACATAAATTGTGACTTTAGCTGTCCTAATTGAGTTTATATAGAAAATAAAGTCATATAACCCTAATAAAAATGTAATTGAAATGATAAAGTTGCGATCTCGTTCAGACAAGGCTACTAACTCGTTGAGACGAACATCACGATCAATAAAGCTTCTATGAATACCCTAACTAGTCTGGATGAGGTTTAACTGGCTTTGCATAACTAGACATCTGAGTTTTTACTCTTTGAGATAGAGTGTGACCGTTGTACTAATTGACTGTCTCAGGTCTTGAACTAGTCTCAATTTTGGACACGTTGTTTAGACACTAATCGGTCATCATTTCAACCGAAACTCCCTTTAACTACTTTTGAAGTTCATCCTGAAGGCGTGCATGTTTAGACGATCCTTAGACCTTGTTTGAACACCGTAATATTTCTTCATGAAATCGAACACAACTTGATCTACAGTAAAAAGTCAATTTTTTTTATTTTTACTGTAAATCTAAGTTTTCAATTTTTCTTTTTAAGATCAATATAAGTTTTTCTTATTTAGCAGTTCATAAGTCATAACCCATTCATACATTTCAAGAGTAACCATAAACCATTTCATCAAGCAAAGTGTCACATAGAGTAAGAATTAGATTAAGTCTAAGGCCGGGTTTTAATCAATTAATTAATTTTTTTTAGCTTCAAAAAATTATCAGGAAACAGTCATAGAGTTCCTATATAATTAAATCTCTGAAAAACATAATAAAACAAAAGAAACACGATTCGCGCTAGGGTTTTCCTTTGAGGATTTCTATACTTCTCGTTGATATAGTACAGTATATATTTTATTCGCTCAAAGCTGGATTTGCATTCTGCTGTTTACTAAAACGTCGATCTGATCATCGTACGTATTATATACTAAATAATTCAGATGAGAGCATGAGAAGTATATATATATATATATATATATATATATATATGGCTTACACAGACCGACAGACATGAGACAATTAGTAAAAGAAAAAAAGAAATTAAATAGATCTAGACTGCAGGTGTCGAATAGCAATTTCATCAAAGCTCTCACATTTGATGCATGTGTGTTAAATCAATACTATTTGTTTTAAAAGCTTATATAATAATAATATGATAAAAAATTTAATTAACATTTTAACAGTACTACTGATCTCATTTACGTACATGTGAGTTGAAACTCTCCGTTAACAAGTGAGATTCAACACGTGTAATATTTAACATAAAATAGATAGTAAATTTGAAGAGTCATGATTCGAATTCAAGATATTTGCTTTGATACGTTTCATATTAAATCACAATTTATTGTAAAAGTTTAAGCTAAAAGAACAATCTGCCAAAAAAGGATACAAATTAAGTTGGTATCTATATTTCTGGACTAAGCAATATTATGTTGAGAGTAAAACTTGAAAAGCCATCGATCAAAATGCTAGGTTGATACTGACTTCTACCTAACGAGCGCTAATTAATTATATAACTATCAATTGTCAACGTAGTTGCATGTGATGATGAGCTCCAGGGGTTTCTCCGCCACGTTTGGTTTCAATCAACATCACAAAAAGAAGATAGATGCCCCTAATTAAGCTTTTATTATTGTGTAGATTTGTTGTTGTTTAGTGATGATCACCACGTATATATGCAACTTTTCTCATTTAAGCTTTCTTCAATTCCAACTCTATGGGTTCGACATTATACCTATATATTTCCTGATATGCATATCACATAAATGTCTGAAAGAATAAATGGTTAGGATACCCAGTTGAATAAAATACTTTGATCCACCAGAAATAAAAGAAGACATTAATGCCTAATTACATCAAGTTTTATCCCACCCAGCTTTGAAGCAGATGAAGGTCTTTTTTATTTTTTTGGTTTTCTCTCGATCTCTAGCTGGATATCTTGCATATTTGTTCCTTCCATCGCAACCTTCTTAATTTGAACTAGCTTATATTGAATTTGGCTCAGTAATTTTTTCAACAGTTCAAATCTAATTCTACAATCTGTCTCTCTTTCTCATAAAAAGCTTAAAGAAAACAGACAATTAATTAGTGAGTCTTGACTGTTTACTTTACACAACAAATGATATATAGTGGTCCCCCTCGGTTGCTCATAAATTAATGAGGGAAGGAGAATTTGATTCATGACTTCCTACCACAAGAGTTAATTAATACTGCTAGCGTCCGAGCTTGCCAACCTGTTGACATTGTTGGAAACGTAGGTAGGAAGGCTAGGGTTTAAACTTTAAAGGCTGTGCGGAGAAATCACTTGTATAATATAATCATCATATGTATATATTTTTCCATTTGAAGGCATAAAAGTCTTGTTGGGATGATTTAAGGTTTACAAATTCCCAAACCTCCTGTTTAGTGACTTGTTTGCTTAAGTAATTTCTTAGGAAGGTCAAAGAAGATATATTGTCTTATATACACACACACACACATATATATATATATATGGACTCATGATCCCTTCGCTAACAAGAAGTACATTAGAAGTTGATTACAGTTGTAATACTTTAGATCAAAAGATGTCCTTTGTGTTGACTATCCATTGTTTGGTAAGTTATGGTCATGATTTGTTAGAAATGGTTGACATATTCTGAAATTAGATGAAGTTTTTGTCAAGTGATTCAAAAGGTAGGTCCCATTTGCTAAACCTACTCTCAAATTCAAGTTATAAGAGAAGAACGTACAATTAAATATAGATTAATTAAGATAAGATAAATTGATTATCATATATATATATTGGCTTTGTTTCATAACACTTTTTTTTTTTCTTTTTAAAATAAAAATATTAACAAGCAATACAAAATACTCAAAATTACTATATCAAAACACTTTTTAAAATGAAAAACAAAAATCATCAACTAAAAAGAGTCCAACGCTAGCTGTAGTAGCAATATATATGTGCAGGCAATATGTTCATGAAACATGCATCATCTACGAGGGCTAGCTGTACCTAATTGTGATGTAAGGCAAGTGATTTGGAGAGCACTAGGAATTTCTTAGGTTGTGATTATATGTAGCAAAGAATGGTAGCTGCATGGAGCCAATTGTGACTTCATATGAATCCTTTATTTAATGAAAATAGAAGATAAAATGGTAGCTAGCAAAAAATGATTATATATATGCATCAAGTCAATGTTAATTTATAACATTGATAAAATATTGTTCAATAGGTGGAATTCTTACATGGATTGTTTTGTGCTTGAAATTGTTATGGATTACTAGCTATATCTTCTTAAGTGACTTCTTGAATCCTAGTTTACTGGTATATATTGTGAGATAGCTAGTTAATATATTTTGTGGAGTGTTTTTTTGTTTTTGTTTTAAAAGATGTTTTAATGTGTCGTAAAGGTAAAAACTTTTTATGTGTTTTTAGGTATCGAGCGTTTTGTCATGGGCTAATTGTTAATGTTTGTGTTTTTAGAAGAAAAAACAAAAGATATATAGAAAACAAGAATTTTAATAAACCAAACCCTAGCCTCTCATAAGCTTTGGTAATTAATTAAGTACTTGATGAGAAAAGGATCGATGATCATCCTTTTGTGCAGGTTGATTAAAGAAAATTAAGGGTACGTACTTCTATGTTACTCGCATAAGTCTAGGGCTCTGCAACTTCATTAATTATGAAACAAATTTGTATTGTAGTCTTCATTGTCACTTCAACACTAAAGTTTGTAGCCAAATTACTACAGATCTGACAATATTTATGCTTTCTTAATACTAGGAGGAAGACAGATAACTTATTTTGATGGGTATTGATTTATAGATTTACCTCCAATGTGGAATATATAGTTAATTTATTGGGCACTTCCCCATATATCTTTTTCTTCACACCCGAATAATATATGAACATATTCTTTAGATGGGTACAGAAACTGCATGCTCGTTAGCTCATAAGGCCTCCCAATAGATGCCCTAGCTAATTAAGATAGTCTGCTCAGTAGCATATATTAGAATTAATATATATATATAATCTCAGACCTGTCTCCTTCATTTGCTGGAGCTTGTAGTATATATATGATCTGCATATATATATATATATATATATAAAATGAAGAGGTAGCCAGCTAGAAAGATAATTAATTAACCAAAATAAAAAAATAAAAAGCAACCCCATAAGTCATAACTAATTTATCTCCCTGTAAAGGAAGGAGAGAATATCCCTCTCGAAGAAGAAGCAGAACAGAAAAGGCTGTAAACAAAAAACCAAGATTTTTCAAATTTGACTTGCCGAGAGGCATCAGGCATGCACATTCCGTCAACTTGGTGACGATAATATGCACCAAAAGCACACAAAAAAAAAAAAAAAAAAAAAAAAAGAGAAAAAAGAAGGCCAGGCATCCGTATTTGAAGCCTAGCCTTTTGCTGGGAGACGGCCCTAGCCTCGACAAAAGCCAAACGACGACTTCATTTCCTACTTTTCAATTTTATAATAAACCCCCCCATCAATATTAAATTATGCCCCGTGATCTTTGTTTATTTAATGACAATGACACTCACTAACACGAGAAATTCTTTTAGTTTTGTCCATGACACTCACTTTAAAACAAGAAATTCTTTTACTTTTGTCCTGCCTTTATACACCCTAATTACAAACTTAAACTTATCAGAAAACTCATGGAAGAACATGTTGAGAATGTACTGGGGGCCAGTGTTTAATATTGCTAATTATACCGTGTTTGGAAAACTACAAGATAGCCGTCGGTGGAATTGTATTATTTTGTCAGAAGTAAGATAAGGGACAATTACAGTTCATGGAATATATTTTTGTTGCATGTTTTATTTATGTTGTTTATTTGTCTCATTTATTTGTTTGGTTTATGTATTTTGGTTTTATATTTGCTACACGGTGTACCGATACATGTAGCATTCCCCGCCACAACGATGAGATATTATTAAGAAATTTAAAAGGATGAGATGATTGAGATCCCAAACAGGGTTGATGATAGCTAATTAATGTGATTTTTCTTAAGAAATCAAAAGATAAAGCCTATATATATAAATATGCATGAAACTGGCCTCCCTACTTTATCATTGGGATATCGATCAAGCAACAGTTGAATAGTTTTGTTTGTGGGAATAAGTATATGGCAGGCTAGATGTTTAATCAAATTGAAATTAAATATGAATAGTTGAAAAAATTATAGTGAGCCAATTCGATTGGATGAGCCAGGCTTACTAATCAGACTGGACTTTTGGGCTGGGTCTTGTTTTTTTTTACTATTCTCCGTTTGTGTGTCCCGGCCCAGTTGGCCCAAAATGTTCATTCAAAAAAGAAGAAAAAAAGAAAAAGAAATTTACCTTTAAATTTGAACTTTATCTTTTAATTTGGGTCCAAAGCACATCTTGAGAGGTGTCACACACCACAATGCGGCCTTCTCTGGTTGGACCAGAGTTTGGTAAAGGCTTATAATCTTTTGGGCTTTAAGGCTTACTGGGTCCTCATGATCCGGCCCAGTACCCTTAAAAAGAAAGAATCTTGCTGACCCCAATTTTTTTCATGATAAACCCTGAGAGAGAGAGGGAGGGGAGAGGGAGAGAGAGAGTGATGAAGAAGAAGTGGAGGTGAAAAATGAAGACAGTGGCATCAATGGGTCTTCCGGCTTGCACTGTATTTCCATCAACTTCGAAGTTCCGGGTACGCTCCGTTTGGGCTGTCCCTTCTTATGGAAAACTCTCTGCTTGTGCTTGTGTTTGTGTGTTATCTTATTTTTTCTTTTTCTTTTTCTTTTTGGGTTGCTTCTGACACTTATGGGAACGGAGCTACACCTTTTGTTCAGATGCTTGTCAGTATGATATGCCCAATTTTATTCGAATCCCCAATTGATTGGAATTTGAGTCTGAGCTGCGCTTTGTCAAATCTCACACATTTACATTTCTGTTAGGTTTTAGGTGATAAGTTGCTTATTTTACTCCAAGTTTAACATTTAGTTGTAACATGCATAATTGCATATGCAATTCATAAATCTGGAAAATGGGGGTTCAGAATTTTCGGCCACAGAAATTTGTGGTTGATAGTGTTGGGAGTTTTTAATTAGTAGATAGAATACACATGGAAATGTTTGGTCGCAGCAAGTTCAAATTGTCTCACCTCCTTTGGCATTCTTGCTGTAATTTTCAAAAAGTGTTCGTATTTTCTGGAATAATAGCTTTGTGTAGTAAAGGATGCATAACTTGTGGAGGTTGCTTTGGTTAGCATTTGTTGTTACTCTTTTTTGTTTGAGTTGCTCTTTGTTTTTTGAATATTCAAAAAATATGGTCATCATTTATCGATTTATCAAGCATGAATTGTGAAGTGACTGCATGCTTCCCTTCACCCTTCCAAATTGATGTTCAATTACAATGTTATGACTTTTGGATATGTTAGCCAAGAGCCAGTGATTTTCCACTCTTCCTCATCTAAACTAGTAGGGTTGCAATCAAATGTCGATGCGGATTTGACTCAGAATCTACTTACATTATATTAAATGGCTTGCAACTTAATTTCTATGGCTCTCGCCCCGAAGCATTTGTGTTTTGAATTGTTTGTTAATAGTTTTGAGAAAAGTATGTTTTTTGTTTTGAAAACAGAAAAGTATTTTTAAAACCGTTACCAAACGAAGCTCTCTCTGAAGAGCTCTTGTCAATTTATTAATGAATATTTTTCTTGAAGTATAACCAGCAGGAACTTGAATTTACATCCAGAAAAGTTTCATTCATAATGATATATTTTCCCCTTTGTACAGGTTAAGCATTTCCAAGGCCAACCTTGTCAACTACAAAGGTCCTTGAGATTACGTGCACGTCGCGAAACCTCCCCAACATGTTCTATGAAAGCATCAATGGCAGAGTTCGGTGAACCGAAGAAGGTCAATATGCAGATTAGTATTGTGAGGGAAAAGTTATGGGAAGCCATCCCTGACTCAGTTAAAGAAATTCCATGGAAGAAAGCAGAGAAAACACTGATGGAGCGGTTACTTTTTCTGGGACAGAAGGCATTAAAGTGGACTCTTATTGTTCTATTTGTTTTTAGCTCCTTATCAGATGTCATATTTTCCATCTCGAGCAACCAAGAGTTGATGATTCCACTTGGTCTCTTTGTTGGCTGCTTGATGACTGATTTCTTGAAAGAGATATCACATGAACTGTTTCGCAACTCTGAGGTATATTTTTCTATGCATTCATTCTTCCTCTTTTTTTTTTTTTTTTTTTTTTTTTTGTGTGTGTGTGTGTATTTTATCTCCATGTGTATGTGACATTGATTTCTGCAACAGGAGAAACGTTTGAGCTGGCAATTTATGGGCATCGGTTGCTTCTTTGTTCTTATTAAGTTTCTCTCTGCAAATTTCTTGATACGATCAAGGGTGTTTCTTTTACATTGTGCAAACGGTGGGTTGATGCAACTTTTGTGGCTGTGGAGAAGCTTACCAGAAGAGAGGTAAAATCAACAGAGAATTACTTAAACGGACAAAGATCTTCACTAGCTGGGGATGACTGTATTTAATTAAGGAATTATTTCTGCACATCCAAGAGCTTTAATCAGATGCTCACAGAACAAGATGTTTGGGGCCTAGTTCTTGTATCAGTCTCCTGTACGAAGTTTTGAAATTATCTAGTATACTATTTTTGCCTTGAGAAGTGGCTTAGACAATTTGTCGTTATTAATTTGTACATGTGTCGGTTGGGGTTGTACAAGAGCAGCCGAATTCCAGAACAAATAAGTGCTTCATTTGTTAAATTTTTTTTTTTTCGGGTCTATTGGTTTCTTCTCAAAACAAACATATTAACAAACTTAAGAACACAACACTACTAAAATTACATAAATAGGTTTCACTTTTATGTATATTAGAAATGTTTTCAAACAAAAAAAAAAAAAAGCCTCTCAAAACACATTAACAAATGGAGCTAAGTATGTTACAGCACCATTTGCCTGAAATATCTGCATAGATCCTTTCATCCGAAAGGTCTTAGAACTAGGTAAAATATGATCTTTGCCACGGTAAATATGTTACGACATTTAAATATTTTAAATGATATGATACCATATACATTGTTTGAAAGAATACATTCCCTCCCTCTAATCATATGTTGGGGGTTGCCTAACTTAAGTTTTTTCTTTTCTTTTTCAATTCTCTTTCCATTTTTCTTTTTAAATATTTTCATTTGCCACCCGTTCTATAAAGAAAAACTTTAATTAATTTTAAAGCACCACTCATGCTGTAAAGGTTCTGAAATGAAAATAGGAAAAGTAGGATCATCGCTCTTCAACCTTGGAGCTTACAGTAATTTCATGGAGGATTGCTATCCCTGCCAAAGCTACAGTTAACCCTGCACATTATGCACCAGGTACTACTAGATAAATGAAAAGGCTAAATTCAGTGTACTTGTCTTTTGGACCGACAACATATGTTTGGAATAAATTATAATTTCAAGCCCCCCACCTGAACAAATTGATATATAAGCTGCTCTGGGTGTCGCATTGTGAAGGAACTAATGATTCCATCAATAACAAATGCACTCCTACCATGTTATGCGTCGCAGCAGAATGAAAGTAAGTAAATGTAAATTGTTAAAGATGCCTGTAAGTCACATGAAACTCATAATTGCACCAGTATTTTACAAATTTCACACAAAAAGCTTGGCTGATTAAAGAAATCTACAATAATACATAGTTTAGTGTAGCATGCGTGCATTATCCATAACACTAGCTGTTCAATTCTCTTTTGATTCTCTCATAATGCACACCAATAGTTCAGTTTAAAGACGCAGTCACAGAAAATAAGCACTTTTTTTTTTTCTTTTGTTTGTTCTATCATCACCCACAGAAAATTTGGGGATGAGGCACACAGAGAACTAATTCCTACAATAGTCGAACTACCTATTTTGCCGCCAGTCCCAGCACTACCTCCTTTCCTGTACAAGCCTTTCCATGGCTGCCTGAAATTTGCATATCGACAGGAGGAGGATTATGAGCAGTAGAATCAGCTCGGTTTACTTCTTGATGGTTTCTGCTATATCAAAAAATTTGCACATTAACAGATGGGATTATGAACAGAACAATGAGATAGATCTACTTCTTGCTGGTTTCTGCTATATCCAAGTTGCTAAGAACAGTACATGACCCGTTTAGCTGGCTTGGTTCCTTTCCTGAAAAGAGAAAAGCAAAGACAGCCAACCAATTATTTCTTTGATTCCAGGTAGTGGGAGTCTCGCAAGCATCGGGTGAATCAAACCTGACTTCAACTTTTCGGGATCCAGACTGCTGTCCCCCTCTCCTTGATTATTCAAGCATTGAGATCTACATAACTCCTGAGAAATTAATTTGAACTGACAATATGCTGAATGTAATTGTTGATGAATCTCTTCCATCGTCCCACTTTGTTCATCTTTGCGATCCATCTCGATAAGAACCTGAAAAACAATCGAAACATCAAGCTTGGAAGAGAGTGAGAGAGAGAGTCCATTTTGAATTGTTACCTCTGCAGCGCTGCTCTTAAATACTGGGAGAAATCGCTGCCTACAGTACTCATTGAACAGAAGAGTGCAGATGATCAACGGAATGGTGAAACCCGAAGCGACTGGCGATCGTTTAATTCCAAAGACACCAAGAGCTACTATTTGTGACAACACCAATGAAAAGATTGTTGTGATGTGGACAATAGGCCAGTACTGTCCCCCACTTTCATATTTTGGCACATATACATTGAGAATCTGAAAGACACATTTGAAGATTTTAAAATCCATATTTTAATGGCATGCATATCTGCGCATGCATGTGTCTGTGTGTGTGTGAGAGAGAGAGAACAAATCACAACATTTTTCAAATAATGGGAAAGATCAATTTCTCTAGTCAAAAAAAATAAAATAAAATAAAAAATATAACACATTATACTTTGGGGATGGAGAACAGACCTACCCACCTCCCGAGAAGGTGGGTACACAAAGTGGCCCCTACCTTGGAGGGGATTCCTCGTCATCAAAAAATGGAGAAGAGACATACCTAAACTAAATTGAATACTCGCACATAGTTAGTCTATAACATGTATAAGATCAATTATACACCTCCTACAAGAACTCTAAATCCATAGCCTAACTAAGACTTTTTACCAGATAAAAATGCTTTGTCCTATCTGGGATCTATTATGAAGAATCACCCAATAAAAGTTTCCACTCCAGTGTTCACATATGGATGAATCATGGGTATATATGCCTAGGCTATTTCCTTCGCAAATTTTTATTCCAGAATGCAGGGGAATTCGCATTATTATACCCCTTCAGAGTGTTCCAATTTAGCATTGATTTCACATTCAACCTTTTTTCAAATTCTCTCTAGGTTTGCACACAGCAAAATCTACTTGCTCTGTGGGCGCACATAAACAAGCACTAAATTTCCATTTTCATCTCCCTCTTCAAATTCCCTTGTATTTTACTGAATCACTTTAACTACAACAAATAACAGTGGCATGAGCTACAAATTTACCTTAACTATTTATAAAAAGTTATTTCCCGCTCTATAGAATTTGATACTTGTTACTCCATAAAAATTTGGCGGAAAGTGGAAGTTCTAAATGTCCTAATCTACCTTAAAATATTCAAGTTATAATGATGATTTTCATTTATGCCTCGAAGGGACAAATAGATACAACTCTTTCAATATCAGGATAAGTAATTCAGCTGACAGCTAACTAAGAGTCTAAGACCAAACTAAACATCTTTGTTCAATATTACATAACAGAAAATTACATGCCCAAATTAGGACACCAGTCATATTTTTTTTAAATGCCAAGGTATTGGACTTACGTGCACCTCTTATCTTTTCATAAAAATCCATTTTTACCCTCACAAGGCATCTTTGTACTGCACTTTCAAAAAATTATTAAAAAAAATCTTCCATTTGCATGATATTTGGCTAGTCCAAAAGTCCAAAACGAAGTCAGAAAGTTGAGTTTATTGTGAAACCTGATACCAGTGGACACTGCAGGGAAGTGGATCCTTTGAATTGGGCCCTCTTACATTACCACCACACAAAAGATCAGATGCAATGGTAGTAGTCGATCAATTTTAATTTTTGAATTTTGAGCTTATTCCCAAGACACATACTAAATATCTGACCTGAGTTTCTAGTTTGGGCTGTTGAGATATTATCCAATTTTGGATCTCTACAACAGATCTCTATCTCCCTCATGTATTTTACTGACTGACAAGATAGACACCAAACTAATAGCAAACACACTCGGACAGCTAAAAGATACAGCTAGTATACAAACCTACAGTACCAAAGTTGTTTTTCCAAATATGTTGCCTTATACAATCAACAACGCCAAATTAGGAAACAAATAAACACAAATATGGTATTTGTCAATCCCTCCATCGCCAGAAAAGCCAATAGCAACATAATCACTACTAAGAATAAAGATAAGCTTTGATGTATTAGGAAAAACATGATTACAGGCAACTAAGTATTGATGGTACATCCCGGATGGTTTTCTCTTTTATTATAGTGAGAAAAAAAAAAAAAAAAAAAAAACATGACAGCCACCAAAAAGTATTTTCCATATTTATGTGCATTTAATTTTGAAAGTTTAGAATTTTTATGTCTCATGCAATGGCCAATGGAGTCAAATTCTGTATGACATGAAATTTGTGTAGTAGACCTAGGTGTGCTTCTTGGAATTTAAAATTTATAGTTTTCTTAGGTAGTTTTTATTTTGTAAGCATCAAGTCCGATCTAGCGCAATATTCTTGGTGCTCCATCCTATTCTTCTATCTCAGAAACGGAGTAATGAAAAATTTAGATTTAAAGGCATATTTACCTAAGTTCTCTCCGATCTCTTCTTCTCTTGTTTTTCTAGCCTGTGCACTTTTCCCCTTCTCTTTCTCTTAATTTGTTAGTGCGCTATTCTCATTGCTCCACACTATTCTCTACAACTGGCCCTCTGCTTGCTATTCAACAGAATCTATATATTAAAATCAGCCCTTACAATCCTAAATTTCATTTCCCATCACCTTAGATTCACTCCACCACCTTCTCTTCGCAATGGCATTCCCCAAGCAAAAGAATCTCTAGGCTATCTTGCATCAAGTTGCTACTCTCCAAACTATCATTTTGGCCCTCATAACTTTCAATGAGAAGGGGCTACCCAATAATTTTACAATGTTCTAAGCTTGTAGAAATCCTCCTCATTTCCCTTTTTCTTTAAGCTATCTACAAACACAACGTTAGGGGACACTAAGAACATTTTAGCTTCTAGAGATAATTATGACTACTTGTCAAAAAAGGTTTCTAGAGATAAACCTATGACTCTAACTTGAGAGAAGAAATCAGGTACTAAAAGAGACAAGGGTGTAATACAAAAATCTGGAAGGAGATTTAAATAAAAGATTAAAAGAAATGCATCAGTTTACAACTCTACTGAAAGCATCATCCAAACACATTCCTTAACTAGGATAAAGAATGGAAAGAACAAGCTCTGAAACATAAACAAAGTACAATCAATCACTAATTAAAGGACTTAGCTAAAAAAACAAACATTCAAGTAGCAGCATATAAAACCATAAAGAGCGAGTAATATCACCAACGGTAAAAGAGGAGAAAAAGCACTCACCTGATTTTTATATACAAGGTAAGCAAGTGAAAAGTAAATCAGCAGGACGGGCAATATCAAGGGTGCCAAGATGGAACATGTGAAACCAAGGAATCCAAACAGGAGGAGTCGTGGGGCTTCTGTGTGATATGGAAACGAAAAAATTCCATTGGAAGAATCATCATTGGTTCTGAGTATGAATCTTTTCACCAGGTTGCAGAAAAGAGCAAAAAATTGCATCACTTCACACGACAAACTAGCCCAACCAGATGTTAAAACATAAGTCACGAAGAAGCTCGCCTGCAACAATTCCAAAACCAAAATCTAGTAAAAAGTTGGGGTCAAAACTTTTAAAATTGCAGAAGAAAAAGAAAGATAAGAAAACCTTTCTTTTCACGAGAATCTAATAACTGAAGAAAGGACTTAAATAGGAAAAATTCCATTGCCAGGATTAGTTTCAAAAATAAAACTCTTAGTTTTGAAGCCTTATTACAATCAGTAATAGGAAGTTAATATTGCTCAAAACATAAAATACTGAGCGAATGGAACAGTCTGCATAGAGTAGCATAATCAAGGAAACATAAATAACAAATTAACATAGGAATCATAGAATACTACCTGTCTCGGCACCGCTTTGGCAAGTTGCGCAGGTATGTCTTTGACACTAGAAAAGACATTCAATTGGCTGATAACAGACCCCGTAAAAATATTAACAAAAAAAACATTCCAGATTGTGAAGCACAAGACTTTGCAGCATGCACTCTTCTTCCTGCCACTACGGGAAATAGACCCCTCCACTGCTGAAAATAGCATCATGGTAGGTGGAACTGTATATAGAGCTAAAATCAAAATCACACTTGGAAGGTAACCTGTTACCAGCTGACTCATATATTTCCTGCACCGAAACAAGGGGTAAGTCTACGTGCGAATGTGTCTATTGCAGGAAAAATAGGAAACCTGATCAGTCTTTCAAAATTCAGTTAACGTGGTGCCACCAACAGTACCTCTTGGAGCAATACTTTTTTTAATTATTTCACATATATTGATACTCTAGATCATACCAAACTATAAAACTATTAAGTAAAAAACTCAAGAAGAAACGCTATAAGTAAGAACACTCGGTATGTACAGGAAATGAATGATCAATAACAACAGTTGGGATGAAGGCCCCTATATATATTAGAATATATGTGAACCCTGAGGGAAATAAGTTGGAGTATCTATTTAGCAATTTTGTTGAGTTCAGAAGATAAAAGCTCAGTATCACACCAAACCATCGATGTTTTAAGTTCCATTTGCCCACAGTAAATTATACTTCATTGTTACATTCCCAAAAAACTGGGTCATGTTAGATTGATGCTTGAAAATAACACACTCAAATTGGGAACTGGACTTGGATATTCTGTCACGCAAGTGTATCTTGCATACTTCCATGATATTAGAATTCTCGAGTTGTCCATAAAAATGATGACCTGGAACGTCACATGTCCAGTTCATGAAATAAATGTGTTCTTTAACACTTCTTATCCAGACACGGCACCAACAAATGAAAAATGACCAAGTACCTAACTTAAGTGAATTATAAAAATAATAACACACAACACAACGCTATCATCGTCACAATATTTATTTTTTCAGAGCTGTCGCAATATTTACTTACTTCTTCAAAAGTCCTCTCAGAAATGGAAATGTTGCTTGTAGCTGTTCTAGCTGAGTCAAGCCTTGTACAAATGTAACTGGAATAAGAAACACAAGCATGAAGGCAATGGCAGCCACAAGTGTTCCTATCTTACGGATCCAAAGTTGTCTATATGGTATACAAAGGTTTGACCAATAAACATCATGTGGTTCTGGAGCCAAGTCTGTCACCCATAACATGGGATTTGAAGATTGAAGAACCTGTGCAGCAACAACAGCAGCATAGCGAGTCTTGAAAAAAACAAAAGCAGCTGGACACTCCTGTATGGAAAACCAAAATGCTTTAGGCTAGTAGCGAGTTTTACATAAACTTGTAAAAATTAACAAAAAGATACCAGTTCAAGAAACAAGCAGTCCTAGTAAACAAATTTAGACAACACTAGAGAAAGGGAGGGAGGGAGAAGGAGAAGAAGAACAACAACCTAAGACAGCAAGTGAATCTGTGAAACAAAAAACTATTGAGAAACCCAAAATTTGATAATGTGAGAATGGTATTTGCAAACTATATTATGTACAACACTGCCGTGACCCATTATTCTCTGTTTAGAAGATATTACAGGCTCTGACAACCTCTCAATCCATGCAACGCAAAACATTTGCAGGAATACATACTGGTATACTATTTTGAAATAAATCAATAGACTAAAATGCATTGAATAAGAAGAAAATGGAGCTGCCATGAAAATATTCTTGAAGAGAACCGGTGCAAACCATGTGCTGCATGCCAAACCTAGAAATTGTGAATAACACCACATATTCTAATGTTCAGCGAGCAATTTCATTACACTGCCATCTACACCATTCGATCATTTTCCAACACCCAAAAGTGCACGCAAGCAAGCAATATTTGGATCTTAAACCATTTAACAACTGATCTGATTTAGAACATATTAGAATCAATCTTTGAATGGTTGATAGGAACAAAAAGAAAATTTCCATTACCCTAGTGTTGATCCCACAAAGCAGGATCCTAAGTGGGGGAGATCTGGATAGAATCTTAACCTAAAAGATTTAATTTTAAGTGAAGTGGCCACTCAAAAGAATCGAACTTGCCGCTTAGAAGAGCCCAACACTCTTTGACTGGTTACGGAAATTCAACATAACCTTTCTTAATTTCACTTTTTCATTGAAGATGTTATGAAAGTACAATACCAAATTTATAAACCTCTTTATTCAATTAATGAAGAGGTCACAACCCAAGTGCATCAAGTACTTAGAAAAAGAAGAGAATTAAAACATAAATATTGTAGCAAATCACTATATACAGGACAGCATATATAAGTTTGAGGTAGAATCAGGCAGAATCAGGCAATCAGCCGTACAAAGGAAACCTTAAGCTCAAGGAATAGAAAAGGCAACCCCCTCCAAAAATCAACTAATTCCACTTCTTCCATTGGCACCAAAGAAACACAATAGAGCAACTTCTAAACTTGATCAGGGTACTTCACTGACTGTCATAGAATTCATGTAACGCCCCGGGGTAATTAGGCAATATATAATTACCACGTGACATTAATACTATTACTTACAATGACTGGCAGCGAAAAATGTTATTTGGGGTGCTATAATTCAGTTGACAGCAGTATTTATTCTCTTTAAGTAACTTATCACAAGTCAAAATTCTTTGTGGTGCAGCAGTCCACGACTCCATGCCTTACAAGAAACACAGAACATCATATTTCCTTCCAAGAAAGAAAACCTTCAACCTGAAGCATTCAAAACTATAAAGAATGATTTAACCTCATATATGTAAATTCTAAGTAATTCCCACCCAGTAACATCCATCCTTCCTATCTAACCCTTGCCGCATACAATCTAGGAAAACTAACCCTATTACCAATATTTGTACAGGAATAAGTAGTTACTATTTCATGTCGAATTCTTTATTTCAATAAAAACTTTTATATTATCACCAAAATGTTCTCAAGGAAAGCCCTGAAAGCCTCTTCTCACAAATTTTAAACTGAAGAATATTCCTCTATAAATATCTACATATTGTACATAACCTACATAACCTGCAAAACCGAGCAAACCAGGTGCACTAACATAGCAAAGAAAAGCTAGGTAATTAAAGCAGCTTGCATTGCAAAACTGGAGATTGTATATCCAAAAAAAAAAAAAAAAACAGACAGAGAGAAGAAGCCAAACAATGATAATGATTACCCCGTTGTATGGACCCAAACAATAACGAAAATATTTAAATCAATTCACGCCAAGATTTGTGACCTTTCTTATTGTAGCCAAATCCAAGTCACTGAAGCCAGTTTTTCCCTTATCACTGTCCGTCTCACTAGAAAGAATATTAAAAGAATGTGTAGGTCCTCCGCAAAGGCCACATTGAATTAAATTTGGCTTGCAGTTCTGTTCAACAGAAGCAGCCTTTAAAATCAAGTACATCTTCTCTGCATCAGTCTGCAAATGTAGAACACATTTTAGGATCCAAAAGAGCTGGAGACAATAATAAGGCACTCAAAAAAAAATTATTTCATAGCACTCACTCAATCGGACTTAACACAACAAAAAGTCCCCACTCCAACTATCACAGTGAGAAATTCAAATAAAGCCCCCAAATATAAATGTTACATAGCTCGGTAAAGCCACGGGGCAACTCCACTAAAATTGGCAAACCCAGCTAGCATGTAAGAGTGATCACAACCATCATCTTCTTTTGTCAGAACTTAATAACATGTCACATAAACTCAGAAATATACAGATCAATGACTGCACTCCTTGTCAATTTAACAGAATAGCCGAATGATAATCGTGCCAACAGCCAAATTGACAGTGAGACTTTATAAAAGACATGAGATAGCACGTTGCAGAGTCGGCTTGTTCTCATATGGAAGCATCTAAGATAAGAGTGCTAAGACCTTGTAAGACTAGAGAAGATGACGATGTAATTGACCACATTCATGAACGAGTCAGGCAGAAGCAATATAAGAAAATATTGAAAGTTAGTTGCAATTAGTCCTATGCAATAATGTGAGTAACAGGCAATATATTTTAAGAAGATGGCCTTGAAGGGCCAAGACCAAGGCAAACAGGATATAGATTGCAATAAGCAGCTTATTTTAGTCATTTTTGGGATGTCTTGGGTTATGCCTAGAACTGTTGTTGATCTGCTTAATTGTTGGTAGCCCTTTGGCTGGCCTAGGAGTACTGCGGTTTGGAAAATGGTGTCTATGTGCCTCTTTTGGTGTGTATGGAAGGAAATGAATGATAGGTGCTTTGAGGAAAGAGAGAGGACATTGGGAAATATTTTATCTTTGTTCTATGATACATTGTATTTATGGACGGCGGCATATGTGTCTCCTTTGTCGATTAGTTTTAGTGATTTCTTCGTTCGTTTTGCCCCTGCTAGTTAGATGGTTCCTTTTGTATACTTGTAGTGTACTTAGGGACGCCTTACACTTTTAATGAGATTGGTTTATTACTTATCAAAAAAAAGAAACAAGAATTTGCCATTCACTTCAATCACAAAGTAACATCCGCTAATCATTTGGTATTTGGTATAAAACAAAATTCACAGAGTCCAAATAATAATGCGATAACATCCACATGATATTATGATTCATAATATTTTGAAAATTCCTTAATCTAGAGTTTGACATCTAAATCGCAAATCATAGCTAAACATCTACCAAAACCATTTGTGCTCTCAGATTGAAAGAAAAGCATAACGCTTGATTATCAAAAAAAGGTAGTAGGATCCCTCGGATATGCAAATTGGTTTTCAGAAAATAAAGGATACAAAAGGAAGACTCCATCCAAAAAGCATACAACTTTGCTAGGACGCATAGAAATAGATGCTTGGGAAAGAAAAAAAGAAGAGTGGGAATTAATTTCTATTTTTTTTTTATTAAGAAAACACTGTGATATATACATCCACCTTAAAGCACATTAGGTTCTGAACTCAAGCATATGATATACAAATGTTTAATTTCTGTCTTTGTTCCGACACCCATCACTAGTCCCTTCTAGTTTACAGCATTTTCATTCTCAGCCGAGTCGCGTGGGGTTGTTAAGGTGGTGTTTAGTGGAATCCAAAGTTTTTGAGTTGGTGGTGGTGGCCAGTTCTACTAGATCAAGGATTCGTGAGAAATGCAATCCTTCCTTTTTTTGGGAAGAACTGATAATTGCAGGGTGTTGGATACCATTGAGGAATAGCTGACAATGAAGGGTGCTTCGGTCTATTGGAAACGTTCCCAGGCTGGCTTCATCAGTATCATTGCTCAGCGTCGTTCTAATATGCACGGACATTTCTTGGTTGTAGAGGAATATGGTGGAGGTAGGAGGAGGAGATTTATCTTAGTGTCGGAAGGGAGAAATGGCAAAGGCTAGAGGTCTTTTGCTTCGGAGCTATGAGTGGTCGTGAAATACACCCAATCAATTTATGGTAGCGGCAATAGCAAATCGACGTCATAACTAAAATCAACAACAAAGATGGGAGGGAAGAGGCCATTTGCAGAGGTGTTGTTGTCTACGGAAAAGGCTCCTCCAACGATGGGTAGCTCTGGAAACCCATCGAAGTCGGAGCTGAGATTCCAGCGAAGGATTTAAAGCCTCGGGCAAAGGAGTTGAAGTCTCCGGCAAAGCCCCTACATTGAAGGGCGGTTATGGGGTCCCTAAAAAGCTTGCACCAAAGGAGAAGATGACATTGACGGGACAGTGTGACTTTGACATTGCGTCTAAGGATGGAGAAGTTGTTGGTGAAGAAAATTCAAGAAAGAAGAGAGCTTTTGGTTAAAGGGTTGAAATGCACTCCTTCATAAACACGTTACTTCGTATCAAAAAGGACAAAGTGAGGTGTTACAATGGATGGACTTGGGCTTGACCATAGACAATTTCTAGAAGCAGCACGTCAAAGTGGTTGATAGATGTTATGTGTAAAAGGAATGGGAAGTCTGAACAATCTTCTTCTCCATTTTGAGGCTGCTTGTGCCATTTGGAATGTTTTCTTCAATCGATTTGGGCTATCTTAGGTTATACCTAGACAAGTAGTCAACTTTTATGTTTTTTCAATTTGTTTTAAACATACCTAGAAGTGCTACTATGTGGAAGATGTTGTCTTTGTGCCTTTTGTGGTATCTATAGAAGGAACGGAATAACAAAAGTTTTGAGGACTGTGAAAAGACTTTGGAGGAGATTAAGTCTTTATTTTTTAACAATCTATATCTTTGGACGGCTGCTTTTGTTTCTTCTTTGATGATTAGTTATCATGATTGTCGTGTACTTTTTGCTCCTACTAGCTATATGTGACTTCTCTTGTATACTCCGATATCTCGATTACTTAACCAAAAAAAAATACAAATGTTAGCATGTAAAACAAAATGAAGACATAATAAGCAAAATCAAATCAATTGATAGGCATGCAAATTTAAAATATTCTAAAAGGTGCGTAGCTGAATATAAATAACACATTTCTCATTTAAAACAGATGCGCACCATCAGCTTCTGAACTCTACCACACCGAAGCACCATTTGGTGTGACAAGTAGCTTGATGCATGATAAGTTGTGAAAAACTTTTTAATTGAATCACTATATGATTCTTGTGAAGACTGGGGAATAGCACGGACAAGAACTGTAAAATGACTTGGATTTGGAGGAGATCGAGTAAAGTATTCTAGCCTCATCTTGGTGATGCTCTTGTACTCCTAGAATACATAAAGAAAAATTATCAAATAAAAACAAAGAAAGAAAGTAAGTTGCTACAAACTTTGAACAAAAGATAATGCAAATGAATAACATCCTTACAAAGTAAAGAAGAATGCAAGCTGAGCAGGTTATAATGTATAGTGCGAGACAATGAGCCCAAAGCCTGAAAAAGAAAATGAGTAACCAATTTATAGCTTATTTTAACAAAAACAACTTAAATAATTTATTTCAATAACAAAGGTCGTTAAATATGTGACCATAGAAAAGGGGTAATCGATTAAATAGCAAGTTTTAAAGTGCTTGAGTAGACTTTTACTCAAACCAATTTAAAGAGAAGACCCAACAAAATTTTCTTTCATAGCATTGTTTACATGCCTCCAAGATAAGCATCTAAACACGTGCTAGAAAAAATTAAAAATAGCAGTGCGATCTGTTACTTTAAAAATGGTCTAATTCAACAACAGTATATAGCTCATACCACTTAGAACCTTCCTTAACATTCTCGATGGTAAACACTTCCAGTGACTCAGAAGGGATCTGCTTGTGACGCATTTCTTGCCCATAATAATTCACCGGAAGTACTAAAAGAAAGCAAATGACAGCAGCAATAGAAAAGATTCGAATACTGTAGAAAATACAATTGGCACCAATAAGTAAACTTGAAAAACCAGCAGTTGAAATTGTTCTACAAAGATGGAAATGAGACTGAAAGCAAACTATAGAAACATAGATCAAAATAGAGACCAATTTCTGAACACGTATTAATCAAATATAAGTACAAAACACATTGCCAAAGAATCCATTGATATATAAACTTAGATGAAAAGCTTGTTACAAAATAAATAGGAACAATGGGAGAAAACTTCCACAACAACTGAAATATGAAAATGCAAACAGAATGAAGAAGTTAAATAAACTAAAATTTTATGTCATGGTATATATCACATATATAATTGAAACTATGCGAGTTCTTTGTACATGCTAAGATTAGTTAGCGTCCCCTGCAGTTTGATAAAGTGTCTACTAGAGTACACCTCCCTAATTTATAATAAAAAAGGAAGTGCTTCATCATCTGGATAAGGGACACATAAGCATGTATGCATTATCATATGTGAACCCCATTGATCTAGAAACCTCATCCAACTCTAAAAAGGTTGCATCCTCCTATGCCCATGAATGAAATCAGGCTAAAATTGGTCCTGTCAGCTAAACCCAGTTCCAAAGTGCAATGCACTTAACCATTTTCTTCCACCATTCTACAAATAAATTATGTAAAGTCCTGTAATATAGATGACTTAAATACCTAGCTTTTTGGTCATTCATAGCCCTAAAAGCCATCAGAAGAGAACGTGTACTATAATTACATCATACCAAAAGCAGTACTACTACAAGTACGTATTGGGATAGAGTTAAACCACTAGAGTCGGAGCTTTTCTTAACAACAGGAATTATAACAACAGAATTTCTAACAAACAAATGTTTTTACATGCTTGCCATTCCAAGTGAAGCACAGTCAAGAGTATCCAGGCGCATCATTTGCAAAGCACTACCAATAGCTATAAATCTAAATTCGCCTTGCAATTGTTTGGATTTCACATTGTAAAATTATTTCCAATGTAGAAAAGGAAAAATGAATCAATACAAGGATAGAATTTCATAGAAAATACAAGAATTGATCTTGATCTCACATAGAAAGTTTCACAACAAAAAGAAATATGAAAAGAACAAAATCACAATAATCTAAGTCAAACCATCAACTGAAACCAACTACCACTATCTTTTCAAGACATCCACCAGCAAAAACTTCATTGTCTAAAGTTTTGACAAGTAAGTAGTCACCTGAAAACAACTGCCCTGAGAAAAACCACAGCATCCATGCCACCAACGGCCAACATTTCTTCTTCAGTTGTTTCCCATGCTTTCACTATCCAACTAGGCGAAGGAACAAACCTAACAAAGCGGAAAGGATCACTAGGTCTTGGGCACACTGAAGCGAGCCTTCGCCCAAAGTACACACTCACATTGCTTGGTTGTTTTCTCAATATGGAATATACCGATAAAAGGACCAAACAGACGGCTGTATTAATTCCTACAGAAGTTAAAAGTGCAGAAATGTTCATCTCCGTCCACTATATCTTCAGGCTTCAAGCAACCCACTACCCGAGAAGATGGACATAGCATGTAAAGATTATTTCCATGCTGAAAGCATCCGCTTGTCTAAAAAGGCCAAAGTTGCATGGAGAAGCGGCTCTCCTTGACTCGGGTTTTTGTGCTGCAAAACTTATATGTCAGAGTCTTCTTTTCTTTTTCTGCTTAATGAAAAACTCTACATGTAAGTGTGTCATCGTATGTGGACTGAATTCAAGTTAGTTTCTCACTGAAAAAATGCATAGAATAATGTTGAAGCATATGCAAAAGCAAAGATATAAACATCATTTCAACCTTATTAACAAGCAAGTGCATACTAAAGCAGAATATCGAATTGAATACAACAATAGTGTTGCAATTTTGGAATTTCCAGGGAAAAATGACAAAAATAGTAGCATGAACTTGCTATACAAGTGAAGCACTGCACTACGCAAACAACAAAAAGAATTCCAGATATCAATTATTATGTGCTTGTACAGTCTACAACGTCTCTAATACATAAAAAGAAGATAAAATCTTAATTTACTTGGTGTGAGACCAAATTTTTATCTTTACTTTTGTTTCTTTTCCCTTTTTTCACTAAAAACCCCAGCAAATGTGTATAATCACAAGAAAATTACAAAAAAGTCAACATAATAGAAGCTAAATTAAACAAATTCCACTCATGAGGTCCTCTAAAAAGAGGCACATGTTCGTTAAACGCTATTCCCAACTATGAATTGCAGGCGTGTGTGTGTGTGTGAGAGAGAGAGAGAGAGATTGGCGGGAATTCAATAAACCGTAAAAGTTAGGAACTATAAAAAAATATTTACAGAGGACAATGTTCACATACATATAGTGCATGCTACACCGTTTCTAAATAAGCAAGCAGGATGGAACAGGGAAATATTTATGCAATACCCATTCCAAGAACAAAATATGACAGAATATACAAGCTTTGAGAACAAGGCAACAAGCTCAATCACAATAGCGCCAAAATTGCTGCAGAATCCGCTAAAACTGCTCAAGAAGTCTCATATCATATGCGAACTTCTCCACCAAGTGTACAATGTATACATCTATACCATAGAACAGAACAAGTTGAAACCAAATGAAAGGTTCCATGGATACGCAAGTAACTAGCATGAAATTCCTCAGTATTTTGAATAATTCCAATATCAGCATACCAGCCTCTCTTCTTGAACATGCCTTGCTTTTTTATTATTCAAATACTGGCACTGCTTATTTATTGTAATTTTTTCAACTGCCTCCACAATCTAAATTCGTTAGGAAACTCTTAAACATTAGATTTGATTTTAAGCATACCTAAGTATAACATTCTAAACCCACTTCTTTAAAAACCTCTAAGGATATAGCAAGCTTTTACTCTTTTATTCGTTTTACCCTTTTTTCTGAGATCAAACTCACATAAGAGTACAAAAACAGCAGGACCAACGTCAGATACAACCAACACAATACAAACAATTCGCAGGTGGTGGATAACCTGCTCAAAAGATACCTTTCCTTCAACGTATTATTGTTCCGTTGATGTCATGCAGTCAAACCTCATCTATAATTAAAGAAT
The DNA here is from genome assembly GCF_965113065.1 of Corylus avellana. Classification (NCBI taxonomy): domain Eukaryota; kingdom Viridiplantae; phylum Streptophyta; class Magnoliopsida; order Fagales; family Betulaceae; genus Corylus; species Corylus avellana. Next base: position 19,029,016 of record NC_142498.1, read on the forward strand.
TACACATTACAATTTTTTTTTTTGGCTCGAATTGCATAATGGGAACTTTACTCATCGCTATAAATAAAGCCAGAGTCATGAAATTAAAGTATAACACCATTGAAACAACAAGTTTGAGAAGAAGAAAAAAAAAACGGAATACCTACACGAATCTTTGATTGACAAACACAAACAAGAACTCGACGATTATGCGACCAATGCCGATCGATTCGAACTCAGAAAAGAAACGAAGAACGCGACCGGATCAAAACTTGTACGCCGTTTGCGGGCGCTTTGCTAGGACTTCACAGAAACAAAAAAAATTTGGATTCGATTTGAAGTGAAAGCAAGAAAAGCCGAAACCCTGGATTTTTCAAGGAGCAGAAATTGGAAGCAACACGCAATTGTCTAAAGTGTGTGTTAAATCATATATGCGCTCGCGTGTTTCATAAGAATCGCAAAAAATTCGAGGGAACGCCACGTCCAGTGCGATTGAGATTTTGGTTTCGATTTCAAAAGCTTGCTGGACCAACGGGACCGCCACGTGGCTGAAAGCGAGGGCCACCGTCCAAATAGAAGAGAGACCCGAACCGCCTCAACCGTCCGCGTAAGACAGAGACAGAGAGGGACAGGTAATAATGTCACGCTGCATCGCAATCTACCATTATTACCATGTGCTCGAGTTCCTTACCTTCGCATTCGGCACGATTGAGATCCTCGGAATTAGAGCATTTTTAGCAGATCTTGGAATCTGTTACTTAAGTTTAGGAAATATGTTTAGAAAATTGTAAAAAATATTTTACCTTAAGTTTAGAAAATATGTTTTAAAAATTGTAAAAAATGTTTTATAGTAGACTCCTTTAATAAACCTTAGACATTATAATTGTTAAAGTGAAACCACTATTATCATCCTTATAATTATTAAAATAAAAATAATAATAATTCTCTCTTTTCTCTTTTCTCTTTTCTCTTTTCTCTTCTCTCTCCTTTCTCCTCTCATATCTCACAATCTTCTTTCATCTCTCTTTTCATATATATATATATATATATATATATATATATATAAAATTAAAAAACAAATATTTTAATAATATTAGAAATGATTAAGAAAGGTTATTGTGGTGTATTTTGACATAAAAAAGTAAAAAATAGTTTAAATTCTTAAATATAGAGAAAATGATAAAAAAAATTGCTGAAAATGCTCTTAGGGCGTGTGAAATTGGTTAAATATAAATTAATTAGCATGTGTAAGATGGGCCTGCCAGATGCAAAGGCCCAATTACGGAAATAAGGCCCGTTCTGTCTCTTAACACACTCTGTCGCTTTCGGTTGGCAGAAATAAACAGAGACGCCATTTTTGAAACATTTGAGAAGATTAATGTAGTAAATGGAACACACGTCAATTTGTGAATGCATGAAGGTTTTTGCACTATAACAGAAATCTGACAGTACTTGAGACTTGAGAGTTATCCACAACATCAAGTGATGATCGTGGATGGACCAAAAAAACCCTACACTCAAAACATCATAAGTCAATAACTGGTTTTATTAATTGGTCATCAGGAACTGACAGCCTTTTGGAAGTGTATGCTACGTGGATCAGAACTCAAAAGACAGATTTGACTAACGGTCGGCTGTTTCGTGATCATCGTATGGTGAAGGCAAGACCCACTTGGAAAGTGACCAGCTTCTTCTCAAGTTCCGAACGGTTCGCCGGTGGTGGTGGTGGTTGAAATTATCTCCGCCGGAGCCGGATGTGGTTGAAGTGGCATTGCGAAGCGTCGAGGCCTTGGTAGAATCCATGGATTCTACCAAGGCCTCGACGCGTCGCAATGCCACCCTCAATGTTTCTTGGGATATGTTTGCAAAACACATTCTGAACCAACCCGGCTCGGAGCAATGGCAGGAAGATCCGGGAGAGATGTTCAACCCGAATCCGAAAAGAATCCTCTTCCAAAGCTCTTTCTCTGCTTCAAACGTGTCGGAGCTTAACAGGTGCCTCATGTCCACCCAGCAAAACAAACCGGCATTGCTCTTCAAGCACTTAATACCCGCACCACGAAGGCCGGCAACAAGCATTTCCTTCCTTCCTCTGATCCTCCTTTGATTCTCCTTTATATATTTTCCAGTGAATTTCTTGTCGGAGAGCATGTTGGAGAGCAAATACTGAGTTTGAGAAGAAACAAGTCCAAAGCTTGACATCTTTGTAGCTGCGGCAACAACTGTTTCATTGTAGGAGTAAATCATGCCCACCCGAAATCCCGGCAAACCAAGATCCTTCGAGAGGCTGTAAACAATGTGAATGCGGTTACACACGTCAGCGTCATCACTACTTGCCTCCATCAAAGCTTCTGAAATGCTTGTAAAGGAGGGGGAGTCAAAAACTGTTCCTGAGTAAATCTCATCACTTATTACATGGATTTTTTTAGTGATAGCAAAATCAATAAGATGGCTAAGTTCTTCCCGGTTCATTGTCGTGCCCAAAGGGTTTGAAGGATTCGTCACCAACACCCCTTTAACCTTTAAATTGAGTTTTTGGGCTTGTTGATAAGCATTCTCCAGTGCGCACGCAGTAATTCTGAAGTCATTCGCACTCGTGCAATGTATTGGAACAATTTCAACTCCAGTACGCCACTTGAGGTCTCTATCAAACCTGCCAAAAGACAAGTAAAAAAAAACACAATAAATCATGCATGCTTGGACCCGCCAATAAATATCGATTTGAAAAAAAAAAAAGAAAAGGTTATTGTTACCCTGGGTAGTATGGGGTAGGAAGAAGGAAAGCTTCACCGGGTTCAGCGAGGCAGAACATTAGAATCTCGTTGGCAGAAGTTGCGCCGGCGGTAAGCACGAGCTTGTTAGGGTCAAAAGCTACTTTAAAGCCTCTTAATTTTGCCATAAACTCCACCAATCTCTGTACAAGTAAATTCAAAATAAGTAGTTTCATATAAATCCAATTTTATTTTTTTAATATCATAAGAGGGAGTATATATATAATAGAGATTTATTACATTCTTGAAATCGGGAAAGCCATGGTAGTCTTGGAAGAGAGCCAGTTCTCTGAATACAGATCTTCCCTTTCGCTTCAACGCCAGCACATCAGAATTGCTTTCAAGCCATGACTCCAGAAGATCAAACGAAAGCTGCAAGAAGTGTCAGTTAAGGGACATGATGAGAGACTGAGCATAATCTTTAAAAGAACAAGAGATGCCTAAGGAATGGAAAGGATCCGGTTAGTACAATTTCGAAGGGTGAAATGGCACTTTGCAATTCCTCACCATTTCCATTGAAATGAAGAGGAGCCGGTTATGCAAAAATAAGAGGGCAATTGAACTTAAAAATATCATTTTACCCTCCTAAATTGTACTAACAAAATCCTCTCCATTTCAAAGATTCCATTTTGAAAGACTACGCAAAGCGTGATGTAGGAAAATGGACGCACATTTCATGTCACAATGTGCCAAATATATCTTCTACTAGTAGAAATTTTATCCTATTTTCCTATGATTTTTTTTCCCAAAACTTTATGAAAATGGGATGATGTTTTACTTTTCTTTCATGATTTTGTAGGTCAAAATACGATTTTAAATAAAATTGTAGAAAGTATATCATTGGAAATGTGCTTTTAAAAACATTGAAGTTAAAATGCATTTTTAAATCACAAGTAAGAGGATGCGTTTTTAACAGAAATCGCACATTTTAAAACCGCATCATATAACTCTTTAAAAAAAAAAAAAGGAATTGTTGAGCTCTCTTACCTGATTTTCTGCGAGTCCCATTTGAATGATTCCGGTGGTATTTTGAACTTCATGGTAAGAATTCTTCTCATATTCCTGCCACCCCAAGAAGTAGGAAGAGTCTTGGCCGTGTGACTCACAACTAGCTTTCTTAGACAACATTTTCAGGCTAGCTACTCTATGTAGTACTGCTGGTTGCGTGAAAAGGCTGTAAAGGTTCACAGAGAGAGAGAGAGAGAGAGAGAGAGAGAGAGAGCCTTTGCAAGGAGGGCTTGTCATGAAGGACATGAATATATGTAACTGCATTTATACAAAAAGTGATCAGGGAAGGAATCCGAGAATGGAGCGGGAAGAGACACGTGGCACGGTGGCAGAAATTCTTAAAAAGTTTTATTAAAAAGAATCTAACTTACATGCTATTATTTTAATAGCAACATGTATGCTGTAATTTAATCAATGGTCGAGATTAATAATAAAGAGAAAATAAAGAAAATTTTTTAGAGATTCAATTTTGACTATTAATTAAATTATAGCATACAATAGCATATAAGCCGAATCTTATTAAACAAACCCTTTATTTCTTAGGTAAATTATTCCTGTAAACTTTTAAGTATTCACTTGATACTCACGTAACAGTAAAAATTATTATTAAATAAAATAACAAATAAAAATATATATAGCATCTAACAATAATTTTTACTGCCAAAATGAGTATTTGAAAATGAGCACTTGAGTCATTCCTCGTAATCTAATAACGGATGGTGGTCGATTTTGAATTGTCGGGAAAAAAACTTACATAAATTTTGTATAGAAAGGTTAGATGCAAGATTAATTTTCATTTGTATCAATAATCTGAGAATGGGTTGGGACGGCACCATTCTCACAAAGCGCAAGAGTTTTTTGTTTTTTATTTGGGTTAAATACTCCAAAACCTCCTGGGGTTTCACAACTTTATTTTTTCCCCCCTGGGGTTTCATTTTTATCACAGGAGGTCCCTGTGGTTTTGATAAGTGACAAAATTAGTCAATCCGTTAGTTGACCGTTAAACTGACACGTGGACCAATCAGACGTCGACACGTGGCACATATATTAATTTTTTTAATTTTTTTTTTAATTAAAAAAAATGTTTTTTTTTTAAATTAAAAAAATAATAAATTAAAAAATCCACCCCCATGGCCAAAGGGGGTGGCCGAGCCACCCTCAAATTGCCAAGGGGGTGGCCGAGCCACCCCTGTTTCGTCCCATTTTTCTTTTTTTTTTCTTTTTTTTTTTTAATTTAAAAAAAAAAACATTTTTTAAATTAAAAAAAATTAATATGTGCCACGTGTCGACGTTTGATTGGTCCACGTGTCAGTCCGTACAGTCAACTAACGGTCAACTAACGGATGGACTAATTTGGTCACTTATCAAAACCACAGGGACCTCCTGTGATAAAAATGAAACCCTAGGGGGAAAAAAATAAAGTTGTGAAACCCCAGGGACTAATTTAGTATTTAACCCTTTTTATTTTTATAAAACAAAGAGCAAGAGTCAATAGCTAGCTCTAGGATATTCCGCTAAATGATTATAATAATAATAATAATAATAATAAATAAAAATAAAAAAATAAAAAGTGGAAAAAGTTATCAATTTATTAGAAGTGCCGCCACGTCACGTGATATACTCAATCAGAAAGTGACGTATGTCTCGCCTAATAAAATAATATAAAAGAAAATAAAAGGGAAAGAAAAAATATATATATATAATTATAGATGTAAAAATACAAGCGATACTTTTCTTTTTTTTTTATATGTCACACATAAGAGGAGAGTTGGGATTCAAACTAGTGATATTCATTTTATGAGATATAATCTCCAACCGATTGAACTACTTCTTAAAGGCAAATATACGCAATACTTTATAAAAACCTAATTTTGGCCACGTATGCCATAAAATCCTATCATCACTACTATATATGGTTATGCCAAGCAGGCTATAAACATGAACAATCGGACCAAGCAAGCTTTTTTTTTTTTTTTTGGACATGCCCACACAAGAGAGAGATTAGAATTAGTGACATTCGCTTCATAAGGCGTGCTCTCTAGCCGATTAAGTTACCTCTTGAGGACGACCAAGCAAGCTATTAAGCCAACTGACAAAGCCACAAGCTACATGCAGTTTAGTGTTTATTGGCTTAGAGTAAATCAAAATGTGTGGCACCTTCAATTTACATATAATACTCATTTCATATGCTTGGCTTGCTGAATAAATTTTCAAGTGAAAAGGAACAAATTGGGCGAATGGTAAATCACATCAAGCAGCGGCGGAGCTAGGATATTTTTTTTGTAGGGGCAGAAAGTGGGATTAATAATTAATTAATATAATATAATGTTATATTTTAATATTGTTTATTTGATCAAGTAACACTATAATAAGATTATACTTCTATTTTATCCCGAAATGTGATGTATTATATCAAAAATTAATAGTGATTTATTCCAAATTTAATTGTGATTTTAAAATTTATATACTTTTGAAAATAAGTGAACGACATGAATCTTACTTATAGCATTACTCTGATTTACCCAAAAACCAACATATATAAATATTTATTTAAAACACAATATTGTATTTCAATTAATTACTTCTAATATTTAATTATCTATCAATAATATGCAATTTTTTTTAAAGATATTGTCTGTCACACTAACATCTAATATCTTTTCTAGAGCAAAAACATACTAATAAGAAAAGAAGATTAGTTTAAGTGGTTGAAATGCCACCTATGTGGGTTGAAAAAAATAAAAAAACAAAACAAAAACAAAAGAAAAGAAAAGGAAAGGAAAGTGCGTCTTGGAGAGATGAGAGACTTCGAGAGAGTGAAATTTATTAGCTATGGACTTATGGCTTTGGGACTGACACGCCAGTTAGCACCCTTGAGACCCACGCCTATCAGCATCTTCTCCTTATATATTTTCCATTTCTCACATTTAAGCAAAAGCCTTTCACCTTTTTTCTTCAAATTCATGTCCATAAAAGGTATCGAGAGAGTGAATCAAATGCAAGTCTGAAAATAATCAATTGAAGAAGAGAGAAGCCAACCAAAAGAAGAAGCAGGAAAAGAAAAGAAAATCATAATCAGAATCAGAATTCTCATTCAAGATCTGCTATATATTTCTTTTCTTTTTATTTTCTCTAAGCAAATGAAGAAGAAGAATAAAAAGAAAGAAAAATAGTACGGGCCGAAAGAGGAAGAGGGCTTAAAAAACCTCAAAAATTTAGGGTGTAAACTTTTTTTTTTTAGGATTTTTGCAGGGGCAGGCGCACCTGCCCCGCCTCTGCATGGATCCGCCACTGTGTGGCACCCTCAATTTACATATAATACTCATTTCATATGCTTGGCTTGCAGAATAAATTTTCAAAGTGAAAATATATATATATATATATATTGGGCGAATGGTAAATCACATCAAGGATAGAATTAAACTTTTTTATTTGGGAGAACAAATTATGAATGAGGGATCAAGCTTAGTTTTTTGATAGGGGTCAAGCCTAATTTTTAAATCTAAAATATATATATATATATATATATATATAACTTAGGCTCTATTTATTTCAGCGTAAAATGATTTCTAGCAAATGTCTTTCGTATTTTTTTAATGTTTGGTGCGACAAAAAATAATAGTTAAGAGAAAATATTTTATGTTTTGACCGAAAATTATTCCTTAATTTTCAAAAAATGATTTTCATTTTTGAAAACCGTAAACCATTTTCCGAGTTTAAACATCTCATTCTCACATTGACAGACCCGACCAGGATGTCGGCGGGATCTCGTTAGGACCCGATTGGGACACTATCGGGCCCTGGTCGGCACCCGACTAGGACTCCATCGAGACCCGCCTAAACCTGACCGAGACACCATCAAAACCCAGTTAGGACACTACCAGGACCCGTCGAGACCCGATTGGGACCTGACGGGGACCCCTACTGGGACTCAGCTAGGACCCCCCTAGGACCTGACCGAACATCGACGAAAGTCAACCACAACCAGATTGGGACCTGGTTGAGACCTTGCCAGAACCCACCAATTACCTGCCAGGACTCGGTCGGGATCCAATTAGACCTGATAGGACACTGTCAGGACTCTGTCGGGACCCTGCCAAGACTCGACCGAGACACCGTCGCGACCCGGTCATGACACCGTCAAGACCCCATCGAAAAACTACATGGACCTAGTCAAGACTCGCAGGACCCGGCTAGGTCACCTACAAGACCTGATCGGGATATTTTTGTAATTTAAAGTTTAATATGATTGAATAAAAATATATATTAAAAAAAAAAATTGTGACTTTCTGTACACGTCAAACACTAGAAAATGCTTTCCAGTAAATCATGTTCAAGAAAATGTTTTCAACGAAAAACATTTTACATCGAAACAAATGGAGCCTAAATAAAATTTGAAAATTAAGAAAGGCCATGACCCTCTTGACCTACAGGTATAGTCCCGTTCCTATCCCACGAATAATAACTTATATGTAACCACAAACAACTTAATTAGTTTCATGATTTCTTCCAATCTAAATCATTAGCTAGCGGATATAACTCTTGAGATCGAGTTGAGAGTGTCCTAGTTTTATGATCAAAGGGTCATGTTTTTGAGAGGAAATGGATGTTAAAGAGAAGCCACCATTTAGAGAAACAAAAAACGTGTTGATCGAGTTCAATAAGATTTTCAAGGTCTCCTCTTTTAATTTCATCACTATCTAGTTACCTCTTCACACAAGTCCAAGTGTATTATAGGTGCCGACTAGCAAGACTTGGGGTAGTACTCAATAATAGATTTATAGCATAGAGTCTTCAAGGAATCAAGGGTACATGCATGACTAATTTTATTTAGTAGGCTTTTATAAATTAATTTTGAAAATCCAAATCCATTAGCTTTTATAAATTATATATACTTAATTAAACTCAAATCCATTAGCTTAGATTTTAGAATTAGAGTAATATTCAAATATGTATATTAATGTAATAAGCACGCCTTGTTCCAATTAATTTATTTCTTTTTCGTTTTTTTTTTGAAAATTTTCCTAACTACTTTAGTAGTACTTCGATCCTGCAGACTAGCTAGAAGAAAAAGGCTATATATGGTCGTTAATATTTTGTGTCCTCCTTTTCATTCTTTTATTTTATTTTATTTTTGTTTAATTTTAAGAATAAAAAATTTAAAATACGAAACACTTTTCAAAACATACAAATAATTTTGACCTTTTATATTTCATGAAAACACTCTTTCAAACCAAAAAAAGGAAACACGTACATCCCTCAAAACACGTTGAAGAACATATCCACATGTATTTCGCTAATTATATCCAAACTTCCTATTCTAAATTGACGCCGGCACCACTTATTCATTAGCTCAGGCTGTTTCTTTCATTTTCATTCCCAATAAAAAAAAAAAAAAATAATAATAATAATAATAATAAAATCAGTTTCATATATAAAAAAATAATAATAATAATTAATTTCGAGTAATATTATAATCCTCACGTGAGGTGTTGTGTCAAATATTGAGTCATTGAGTACGACTACAAAACTGTTAAACAAAAGCTAGCTCTTCAAATTTTTTGATGTTATGCTTTCTGCCGCTCTCTTTGTGGATATCATGAGTCTAGACAATTATTCCCATCTATATATCCCTTTGTCCCATTCATCCACGTACGTAGAAAATATTTAATCCGACGGCTGGGAGGCGCTCGCCCTGTAGCTAGACTGCCTTCGTTATAGCTAGACGGCTGGCACCCTCGTTATAGCTAGACTAAACAAAGTTCAAGTGCTCTGTGGACCAGCTCGGAAAAAAGAAGGTGGTCGTCCACTATGTTCAACACACAATTTTCAGACAAGCCAACATCAATATTTATCTTGTTCTATGGTATTTTTGACAATGTAGCATGATTTCCGATTTTTATTTACGCCACTTCTGCCACATATCCTTTCCAACTAATCTTATAATATAATATATATAATGGATAAAGTTTTCATCCGAGTTTCCAAGTTTCGTTGGAAGAATGTTTTGCAATTTAGTATCTTAACATAATTATTGCATATGAGATCTATTTGCCCAAGTAAGTAGCTAGGCATCCCACAATTTTTTTGGGGCAGGTAAATCATATAAGATAAAGTTTTCACCCGAGTTTCACTGCAAAAATTCTTTTCAATCTAGTTTGAATGAAAACTTATCCTAACAGAATTATTGCATATGGGATTCATTTGCCCAAGTAAGTAGCTTGGCATCCCATAACTTTTTTGGGCAGGTATAGATCATATAGGCTAAAAAATTTCATCCGAGTTTTGTTGGAAGAATTATTTCAAATCTAGTTTGAATAAAAACTTTATCCTAACATAAGCATTGCATATGGGAATGGGATCCATTTGTTCTAGTAAGTAGTTAGGCATCCCATATTTTTTTTGGATAGGTAAATCATATATAGGCTCTCTCATATTATCTGTCTAAATTACTAGTAATTTGAACAGATAATTATCGATCGTGGATTTCAATTGACATCATACAATTAAAACTTTAGTTTGTGTTTTATGCATGCACGAAACGAGTTAAGATTGCTATGTGCGCATACCGCACAAGACGCAAGCCTTACATCCCACAATTACTGTGGAAAAAAAGTTACTAACATTTAAAATATTATCTTCAATTTTAGTCTATTCACAAAAAGATGCTCAGCCTGCTGGGGAAGGAGTTCTCGTTGTTGGTTGTCTTGCAACGTGTAGTCATTTCAGCAATGGAGCATGGTGGTCCATGAGTCGCCTGATTGCTTGTATGTTCAGAGTCCTTAGAACGTGGAAGTTCGGACCCGGGCCGGGGCACAAACTGGTTTCGACAGGTCGTGGGTCCGACTTAACCCTCAAGTTCCTGTCGGCCATTTTCTGTCTCCTATCAGCATCATTCATCAACAACGAATATACCCTGATTCTTCGTTTTTATAGAAGTGAGTTCAATCTCAAGGGAGTGAGAGATAATATTTTGCATAAATATATATTAATAATTCAACGTCTCTTATATAATATATATATATAGTAACTGCATGTAACTAAAAATTAGTTGAATATTAGTCGCAAATATATATATGTTTAAAAATAGAAAATAAATATTATTTAAGCCGGCCATTCAATTAATTATATTGCATTGCCACGTACGTATAACTATGTTGATAGATATGAAGAAACATGTATATACTATATTGGTGGATTTTGTTGTCTATTTAAATTGAACAAAAAAGTGAACTATCCTATCAATGACATCTTGCCACGACTTTATCCGATCAAAATAGACTCAAACGAAGCCATCATGATATCAGCATGCTGACTTCTATCCGATTGGAAGAAGCATTAGTTCCCTATAGCCTAAAGGTCATCTTCTTCACCAGTCTGCCCTGCCCTCCAAGGTGAGATACAGCTCATATCGCAATTCTGCCTCTTTATGTTTTGACATTTAATCCATCAAATGGGTGTCTTAATGGTATTGGGCAATGCCTGACCATAGTTTCATATTCAATGACACTTTCACAATACTTGCCAATAATCATGAGCTGCCTGACAATAAACTCGAAGAATATATATTGGTCTTTGTGGGAAATGGACCCTAAGTTTTTAAGGTGTAGTTTGATACTCTTTTTAAGAGGTTTTTCTTGTCTTTTTTTTTGGGTTGAAAAATGTGTTTTGATGTGACACAAGTCCCACAAACATAAAATAAGTTTTGAGTGTTTTTTTTAAGATGTTTTGTGAGAAAAGTTGTTTATTTATGTTTTGATTTAGGAAGGAATAAAGCATTTCGATATTAGACTATAAATTCCTCCTCTTCGATCAATGGTAAAAGGTGGGATTTTTTTTTTCTTTCTAAATCATAAAATTGTGATAAGTTATTATCCAAAATGGCAATTTAATCCTATATCAACCTATAGTAAACACTATAGTTTGAATAAAACATACAAAGATCCTAAAAAGATCAATTATTGTTTTTGAATTAGAGGAAGAAATTTTGGATTTTTTTTTTTTTTATAAAAAAAAAAATAAAAAATCTCTATATATCTTCATATTTTTGGAGGACTATGGAATTTTTCAGAATTTTTGGAGAATCAGAAAAATATTTTCAAAATATTGGGAGGTTTAAAGGAATTTTTTTTTTTAAAAAAAAAAAAAATTAGCAGGCCAAGAGGGTATTTTTCATATTTCTTTGTGAGATGCAAAGAAAATTTTTCTATATTTTTTAGGCCTGCTTTACTTTTTTCCTTTTCAAGGGTTGTGGAGAAGTGAGGCTTTTTAATTGGCTCAAATCATACTCACTTCACACAACGGAGATTGGAAATCATAATTATACATGTCACCTTGATAATGTGGTTAAATTATTTTAAGTATTCCAAATAATTATGAAACATATTTTTAGCATCTAAAGAAATAACTTCATTGATTGGTTATATTTACTTTATTAAACTTAATTCAAAAATTTGGAGGGAAAACCAAAATTTTGAAGTGCATGTATGGAGGAAAAGTTGTTTTACATTGGCTAGATATAAAGAAATCAACCACTTCTTGCTTTAATAACACCTTGAGTGATGGTGAAAAGGGCTAGCCACCTAGTTGCCACTTAGGTCATGCGACACAGCAATGAACTTTGGGTGCTATGAGACGTACTTTTCACTTTGTGTGTGTGCATTAGTAATTGTGGCAGAGTCTTGTGCTTGAGATCGTTATCGTTTAAGAAATCGAGAACATTGTGGTTTATGAATCTAGGCTTTCCATTTTCAGCGGTTTATGTGAGGTTTTTGAGGTGGAAGACATATTAAAGATTGGAGAGGTTGTGAGAACACCATCAGTTTCCACACTAGTGGCAATATGACGGTGACTAGTGGCCATGGAGGGCGATGGGCAAAACGGGTTGTGCAGTGACTCTTGGTTTTTAGCTGTAACTTTCACTTCTCATGTGTGCATCAGTATCCCGAGAGCTTGACAGAGAAAACCACTAGAAGCTAGCCGTGGTGGAGTCTTGTGCCTGAAATCCTTATTGCTAATTAAGTCGATAACATTGTGGTTTTTGAATCTAATAAGGTTTATGCATTGGCTAGATGTAAAGAAATCAACCACTTATCGCTTTAATAATACCTTGAGTGATGGTGAAAAGGGCTAGCCATGCACCTAGTTGCCACTTAGGTCATGTGACACAACAATGAACTTTGGGTGCTATGATGTGTACTTTTCACTCTGTGCGTGCGCATTAGTAACTATGGTAGAGTCTTGTGCTCGAGATCCTTACCATTTAAGAAATTGATAACACTGTGGTTTTTGAATTTGAGCTTTCCATTTTCAAGGGTTTATGTGAGGTTTTTGAGGTGTAAAACATTAATGATTGGAGAGGTTGTAAGAACACTGTCAATCACCACGTACACTGGTGGCAATATGACGGTGACTAGTGGCCGTGGAGTGCAATGGGCAGAACAGGTTGTGCTGCAATTTTTAATTAGTTTTCTTACTTGTCACACAAATTGTTAACATGGTGTGTTTTTAGCTATAACTTTTCACTTCGCACGTGTGCATCAGTATCCAGAGAGCTTGACAGAGAAAACCACTAAAAGCTAGCCATGGCGGAGTCTTGTTCTTGAGATCCTTATTGCGTAAGTCGATAACATTGTGGTTTTTGAATCTAGTAAGCTTTCCATTTAAAGTGGTTTATGTGAGGTTTTTAGGACGTGAAAGACATATTAATTGTGGAGAGGCTCTGAGAACACCACCATCAATCACCACGCTAGTGGCGTTATGACACGATTACTAGTGGTTGTGGAGCGAGATGGGACGGGGTTGTGCGGTGACTCTTTAATTTTCTTACTTTTCACACAAATAGCTGACATGACATGTTTTTGACCTTTAATTATAAAGCAAATATGTATATGAATTGCAATACCCTAGATATTTCATGAAATCATGATACTTAATTTTTGTATATATTATATGTTTTCTCGACAACATGGTTTTCTGGGGGAGGGTTTTAATATTGGACCAATGGGACCTGCGTGATAGTGGAATTACTTTAGTGACATTATTCCATGTAGAAACAAAAGTTCAAAAAGGATGTCTAGACTTTTGTACTTCTTGATAAAAAGTCATCTTTTCTCCGAATAATTAATCAATCTTATATATTATTAATGGAGTAGAAGAAGCATCAAAATAAGGAATGAAAATAATGGCCACGTGGAACCCAAAAAAGTCTTGAGGGGTCAACATCATGAGATGAGATGCCTATATGGACATTAAATTCAACAATGTTATTCGTTTTGTGGAAACCCTAATTATTATGGTTGCAGTCTTTTTGTGAGTGAACCTGTTGAGCTTTAAACACAAGGACTTTTGGTCGACTATCACTTGCATCAGGTGCATGGCCCCTTCTCGAGAATCTCATGTGTTCGTGAACGCATTCCACGTGTCCTTCGGAATAAAAAAGAAGAGCAGATTAAACAGGAAAAATAAAATAAAATTGAAATTCCCAACGTCAGCCCTCCATTAGAGAGTTGCTGTTTAGTGAATAACAACGGTAATAAAAATTAATTGATATAAGAAAAAAATAAGAATGTTTAGTATAAAAAAGTAAAAAAAAATTTATTTAAATAATTATAAAAAGTTATTAATATGATGTAAAAAGTAAGAATATTATCAATTAATTTTTTTGGATGAATAGTAAATTGCTCTTGCCAAACGGTGCCCCCAAAGACATAAACATTATTGGACTATTTTCCTGTGCTTAGAAACCTGACGGGTAAAACTACAATGGTAGTTCTATTTCCACGTAAACATTATTATTATTATTATTATTATTATTATTATTATAATAGTACGTTCTATTGTATGAAAATAAGAAAAAACTAATTTAAGGTCAAAAAAGAAAAAAAATAATAATTAGAGTGGAATAGTACTTCTTCCAATGAACTGAAGTACATGAAAACTATATTATATGTTTGAAAAGTACTATTTCTTAAATACAAACAAAATTGGAAAGTGTTTGGATATAATATTGATTTTTTTTTTTTTTCAAAACATAAAAAAACAACCCCAAAAAGGAAAATTATTGAATCACTTCCTGACTTCTAATGTCTTTATCAGATTGCTCCATGAGTTTCTATTTTTTATTTTTTTAGTTTCATTAATTTGTCCCCACAATTAAAAGTATGTAAGCTTTGTTCTCCTCTTTTTGAGAGAAATGCTAGGTGTTCTTCTAGTATTTTTTTTGTGTCCTCTCAACTGTGATGTAGCTTTTAAAATTACCAATAGATTAAAAGTCAATAATGATAATCTCAAATTCAACGATAGTTTTAAAATTTAAATTCACATCACAGTTAGGAAGACACCAGGAGAATACTAAAAAAACACCTAACATTTCCCTCTTTTGGACCCTCACATCATGGCCACCTAGCTATACTTGATGCGAGTCATTTTCGGTTTCTATTTCCATCTTTGAATTCTTATTATAAGTTATCTTTTGCTATTTTTTGGAAATATTTATTTTCTTTGGGGAAACTAAGGTTTTTTTTTTCCCTATTCTTTAATTAATTGATTTTCTTTCACCTTAAGTCTTAATCATACGTTGTCAGAAACATTTTTAGTTATGCATGACATCAATATATACTATTGTATGTCATTATCTCAATACTTCTATTTTTCTTTAGCTTTTATTTTTATGGGTATTACAATAAGTCGGCCAAAATAACATAATGCAATGAGATTAGCTAAGAGAAAAAAAGAGAGGTGGAAGAAGAAAAAGAAAAAAATTGTATATACTGTATCAAGGAAGAAAAAGGAAGTGGGAACACAGAGAAATAAAACTAGAAAGAGCTGAACTACCTGTTAGAATATTATATTTTCGTAATATTCTCAATATATTACAAAAATATTTGATTATATTCTCAGCATGTTACGGAAATATAATATTTTAACACTACCGAATCGAAAGTAAACTCTAAAGAACAGTAATTTTATATAATCATGGTGTGGATTTTTTTTCTTTTCAATTTTTTTTATTATTATTTTTTATTTTTTTTTTGGAAAATTTTGGTGGTTAGCCTACCAGCTTTTAGCTAGACTTGGGTTTAAAAAATCATAATCATTTTTATTTCAAAAATTATAATTTTTATAGATTTTTCACTTTCCAACTTTTTTTGGGGGGGGGGGGGGGGGGGGGGGATCGAGGTAGATTTCTGTGCCCACGTAAAAAATGTGTACACTTGATCTTAAAAAGTTAGTTTGTCGATAATGTGAACACTGTTTGAATTGCATGAGCAAACGAATTATGTCGATGGCATTACCCAAAAGAAATTTAACTTGCTGTGATTATTGGGTGGAGAGTAGAAGTCAAAAGATTCGACAAGTGCATTTAAGTTGGCAATTTCAAAACTTGTACGATTTGTAATTATTCTCCCTTCTGGCTTTGTTGAAAACTGACGGTCCCCATGTGGAAAAAAATGGCTGGTAAAAAGGTAAAACAAATTAGTCCATGGTACGATTCACATAATTAATTAAGGTGGCAGGAAAATAAGACCGGAGGAGGAGACAGTTGTGTCTCATTGTCAACTGGTCTGGAACCAGTTGTTGCATCACGCATGCTTTGTTTTGTTTGAAAATGGAGAAAATATTGCTTGAGATAATCTCAGGCTATATATATATATACATATTCAATTTAGAGACAACCACGACAACCAATATATATATATATATATATATATGCTTAGCAATACCGTCCTCACAACAACCACTTTTTGTTACTATTATCTCATGAGGTTCTTTACTGTGTCCTCTTATCATTTGCTATCGCTTTGTATGGCCTTTGGAGAGGCTCGAATCGTTTTTGGTTTTTCTGGGACTATTAATGAATTCATTGCTTACTGTTGCGTTTGTATCTCTTTTGATATTGTCAATTGTTTGGGCTTTATTGTTGGAGTGTTCACCTCTCTTTTGTTGTATGATCTCTTGTAACCCTTTTCTCATATTAAAATATATATATATATATATATATATATATATATATATAGAGAGAGAGAGAGAGAGAGAGACAATGAACATGTAACCCTTTAGCGGTGCTCCTTGAACATGATTGTCTCTAGCGGTGCTCCTTGTTATCAGAGCAGCTAAACATTGCATTTGTCTTCCATTTATATACGAGGGGTGAGGGACAATGAGAAGCAGGAAAGCTTGATCGGTTTAAGTCAAAGATCCTTCGGTATGGGCGACTGCTTCTCACAATTATTTTGACCTAAATAATACAAAAGAGCGACATTAATTTCAGGCCTTCCATGAGGGCCTGTCGTCCCAGCCATGTTAGAAACTGGTTTTTGGTCTAAGGCTTACACGTATGTTGAATATTTAGGGCTTCTTAAGATCTTGATGACATCAATCATTGATAGAGTAATGTTCATTTTCACAATCATTTTATATTAATATGACATTTTTAGGTGGTTTTCTAAGTCAATTAGTTAGGGGAAAAAAAAAACAAAAATATTAGCTATTTAAAAAAAGTCACATTAGTTGTTGAGAAATGAATGTGATAAATAAGTGTGAAAAATAGTATTACTTTCTTAACGATTTGGACGTCTACGAAAAATGGGAGCCAATGACGATAAAGAATCTTGGCTTGGAAATGAATGAAAATATAAACAGGGGTCGGATAATTCTACCTTCATTTTGATTCTGAATATGTTATCACTATTAAATATTTTAGCTTGTTCAAGAAGATGTGAGATCTAATATGGTGATATGAAAGAGAAGTGAAGCTTGGTTAGGGATAATATTATTTCACATATCTTTACATTTTGTGCACACCTTTTATGTTCATCATTAATATCGCATCAATTTTTACTTCGGTTATCTTTTTTAATCCAAAATCAAAAGCATGTACGAGAGATATATAAACATTGGAGGTATGTAAATAATATTTTTCTTGTTTAAGCCTTACCTCAATAAACATATGGTAAAGTTACAGGAACTTCGCTAGTCTTGGTCGAGGTAAGGTTCAACGGCAGAAAAAAGAGAAAGCTTTAAATTTTTAATCTATATTGATGACATGATAAATTTTGAACCGTTCATTTTAAAATGAATGGTTAGAATGTAAGCTATTGTACGGGATCTCAATCCAGTTATTCTTATACGAGGATAGGGCTCTAAAATCAATGAGTACTTTTGGAATATCATAGGTGATACGGGAAGTTAAGATTGACCACATGCCATGAGGCTAATATTCCTGTTTGAGATCATAAAATCCTTGCTTACTAGTAAAACATGGGCAAAAATCCATGCAAGACAGTAACATGTATTCATGCTCATTTGTTTTTTCCATCCTACAAGCATTAGTTACTCTAGTGCTGAGATTGACTCAAATCAAATAACATTGCACATGGATAACTAGAGTCTACCAAAACTCTGTTTTGAGTTACAACAATTTGGTGAGCTTGGAGAGAGCATATACAATATTGATTCATGCTTCCCTTCCAAATAATAATTTAATTTAAAGAATATAAAACATGATGCGTTAACATGCATAATAATGTAAACTGATCATGATAAACATTATTTTCTTTTTCAGAGAAATTGTTACAGACGAGAATTGAAGATAATTTCGACTTGGCTGCACCGTGGAGCTTCAGTATTACTGACAGAAGAATGTCTAGATATTAATCAAATGACATGAGGTGGAAGCACGTAAGATATCAATGGAGTGACTTCAGGTGGAATATTTGGCAGTTTGGGACGTATGACCTCTTTGTTGCAGCCTGCTCAAACTTTTTACTGGCAACTTCATTCTCTTCTAAGCCAGTCTGAACAAAATATCGTATCCACCAGGACGAGCTCCTCAATTTAGCCTTTACAAAAAAGAAATGCCAGCATGTTATTCTTAAAAGAATCAAATCATTGATAAACAAATTGACAACTTTCAGTTTTGCATCAACATCAACTTGCAGAAAGATGTGGTAACTATTTTTCTACATAGAAGTTTTAAAAGGCAAAGTGGACCTGAAAGTCAGGCACATGAGAAGGCATGGACATCGAGGGAGTATAGGGTTTTTCAATGGTGCAAGAGAAGGGTAGGATTTTGAGCAAAATAAAGAGGAAGAGTTAGGGTTTGAATGGCTGTTCCTGATCTGTAAAGAGTACAGTAGTACGAGTGAAACAAACCAGCAAACATATGATACAGGAGGTTGAAATCAAATCTATCATGATACGGTTCAGAATGACCAAAGTTAAATATTACAAGATCTAAGAATACCATTTGGACTTTCTTGAAAATTTTGGACTTTAGGGAAAGAATAGGTGCAAATCTGGATATAGAATTGTCTAGAATTTGATGGTAATTTGCTAAAAAATTCAAAGGGAAAGAGAAAAGAGGAATGATGTACAAAGTGAAGCATTACATCTAGGGGTTTCTCAGCACCACACCTTTCTATATCTCAGCACCACACCTTAGATATAGTTGCATAACACAATTTTTAAGAGCATTATTTACTCAAAATTCTCATGAACACGTTATTCCCTAAATCAAAACCATTACATCCACACACACGTATATATAGATGTCTAATTGACAAAGGACATTATATGCATTATTGGAAGATTTTTCCAATTTATTTTTGTGATTTTTGGAATATTTTAGATGAGGGCTTTGTTTCCATGTTTTTGATCTTTTTGATTTTTTTTTTTTATATAAGTAATATAGTACATATCAAAAAGCTCAGAAGAGTGCAACCCTAATAAGCAAGAAATATACAAGAGAACAATAAAATCGTTAAAACTAATCACTAAGGGAGGTAAAAAAACAGTTGTCCAAGGAAAAAGAGTATAGAAGAAAAAGGACTTGAGAAGGGTTTGTTAGAAAAAATTTTGAGAAATATTTTGGGTTTTGGGTTTCGAAAAAGGAGAAAATTGAGTATTTTGGTGGGAGCCAAATTTGAAAAAGTGTTGTATGTGGGGTCCAACACATAATGCATGGAGTGAGGATTTCGAAAGATGTAAGATTAAAGGATTCATGCCACCCAGAATTTGTGTCAACAATTAGGACAACTGTCGTGGAGATGATGCTCATTAACAACCTATAGGTAAGCATGTTAGTTTCTTGTAAGCATTTTAGTTTTCATGAAAGAATTTCAAATTTTGATGGTTGTTTTCACAAGGAAGATTTTCTTGATTGGCTACTTGATCTTAAGGATTTCTTTGACCATATATGAATATTTTGGAGAAAGAAAGGTGAAATTGCGTTGTGCAATCTTAATTGGCATGCATTAGATTGGTGGGGAAGGATAAAATTTGGTAAAACTCAACAAGGTAGGGGAAAAATTCATCCATGGCCCATGACTAGAAAGATGCATGCAATAGTAATTTTTTTCCAATTGATTATAAAATCATATCGTCTAACACAAAGGAAGATTGTGAGATGAAAAACCATACATAAGGAATTATGTTGATGAATTCTTTCAACCATCAAGAGAAGACATAAATTTGAAGACTGACAATATAAAGCCAAGTGTAGAAAGAAAACTGCTAGTAGAATAAGATCAAGTCTCAAACCAAGTTGGTGAAATATTTTTCAGAAAGTTGATAAAAAGGTTAATGAAGAACAGGTTGAGCTGCTTGAGAAAGGTCATGAAGATCATGAGAAACAACTTGTTGAGATTATGTGGAGAATCAAATTGACGTCAAATCTGAAGGTAAGTCCATAACTCATGATCCCATCAATGACTATTAGGGTTTTATTTCCTTGTTTTTGAGTATCTTTAGGATTTTTCTAGCCAAATTAGGTTTAAATTTTATTGGTATAATTATGATCTTTATAGGAATATATTTACATGGAAATTGAGTTTTTTGGAGCCTTTAAATTGCCTCACATTCATGAAACAAAAATGATTCTAATCAACCATTAATAAAAAAAATTTATTTCTTTGATCTAGTGTGCGTCCAACTTTCTGGATTCAAGATGCCATTGGGTTTAGTGGTACAACAGCCCTCCCTCCGTGCATCACTAATACCTAAACCTAATGGAACTTTGACTCGGTGGACTTTGAATACCACCTCCAAACGAAATAACTAGTAAAACCACCAAAAAAACACACCAATAACATAATCAAATCCAAAATAAGACCTAATGCACCAAAACTATATCCCATTCCAGAAATCTAGAAGTTAAAGAAATACCCTTAACTCCTAATAAAACTAAAGTAAAATAAACCAGCAATGTTCTAATGCAAGAAACATAAAAATAAGACTCAAAAGAAGCTAATGTAGCCTAAGGAGGGTGCCATTAAGCCCCACATTGAAATTAAACCATATTTTTGAAGACCTTCGATCTCTAAGTTCGCTCTTTCTTGAGTTTCTTACTGCCTGTGTCACCCTTATATTGTGAAGGCTCATGCTAAGTATGTTCATAACATGGGAAATCATCTTCCAAAGGAAAGTACATTAAGAAAGGAGAGCTTCCCTTCAATAGATTGACAGGAGCCTCTTGAATTGTAAAAGGCACTAGTAGATCTAGTTATACCTTCCATCACAACTCAAGGCGCTAAGAATAATTAAACTCTAAGATGGCCTGCTAAAGGCAGCCATCACATGATTTTTGAGGTACTAATGTTCCACTACACACCTCAAGCTCAAGAAATCTAGAGGGTCAGATTTTTGTATATTTTAGTATTTTTGGTGTTGTTCTCTTGCAACATGCCCCACCCAGGGTTGCCCACTGCAAGGAACCCAATAATGACACGTGCAGAGTCCATGCCCCAGGATTACTTTGTTTATAACCATATTACTATTTCCAGGTTGTATGTTAGGAAACTGAAGACACTGCAAAGCAGACCCCCCACCCCCAGCCCCTCCCCTTCCATGCTTCACTCTTACTCTCTCTCAACAACATAAGTAGTTCAACCCAAAAGGTCAGAAAAGGATATAAGCTGTGGTTAAGAAATTGATATAAAAGTTACTATGGTTTTCTGACATCCAAGGCCAATCTTTAACAAACAAATTACTTGGTGAAAATATTAATGATCCTATGCATAAAAGCCACTTACCGCCCTCCCGTATTTGGAAACATCAGAAACTTTAGCTCTCTGATGACCAGGATAGCCTACATGATAAATATAAAACACAAAATATCATCAAAAACTCAAAAACAATTAGACTGCCCAATTAAAGTAAGAAGTTAGTCTCAACACCAGAAACAAAAACTTTAATGCTTAAGTTGCTGCAAATACAGAACACATTCGTGAACAACCAATGACAAGTACAACAACAGTTTAGCTAAAGCCAACTAGAAATATCAATATCAATATGGGAGAAACAAGTACTGAGAAAAGCGAAAAACACATGAGATGGAAAAACTGTGAGTGTAGTACTTCTTTACCATACAACCTTACTTGGTATAATTTTATAACAATTTCCCTGACCCATTATAAACTGTTAGTTGATGTTGATTCATCATTTTAACGCATCTCATTATATGACAAGTCATATTTCATAAAAAATAAGTTTTTTTGATAAAAAAAAAAATACACATTGACCACCTGATTCATTTTGCAAGGATGAAGGGAAAACAATTTATTTGAATTAAGAATTTTTATATCGAGGTAAGAAAAGAATTCCAAATCGAAACTCAAGCACCCATTTGAAAGGTGATTCCATAGGTGTACATGTGGAATTGATTTTGCATGGTTTTGGCACGTCTATATATAGAAAGTAGGTCCAGGTCTGCAAGTACCAAGAGCATTATAGAACTGGAAATTGCGAAAAGTAGCAACTTCAAATAAAAAAGATTTTATGTACGATCAAAAGGTATGTATATGCAAATTCCAGTTTGAAGAGAGGCTAAGCTCCTCTTGAAGTTTTAACTTTTACCTGTAAACATCACAAGACCTTCAGCTGATGCTCTTACCAAATCAGGAAGGGTTTTGTTGAGGTATCTTGGAGATAAGTAATCTAAAGCATCAGAAACAATAACAAGAGAAAACGATTTTGGCCTATATGGAAGAGGAAACTTGATATCAGCAACACGCACGACGCCTTTGTGTACAAGAGCTTTGCAGGTACTATCTGCATCCTCTATATCATATGGTTCCGCACCCCAGACTTCAGTTTCCTCCTCTTTAAGCAAATTAGAGACCACTGAACAGGTGTCTGGGCCAACGTGCAAAACTTTATGCATGCTGTCACCATATGCTTTCTTCAAAATAGGAATTGCTCGTTGGACATCTGCAGTGCATGAGTAATCACCTGCATATATGGATAAAATTGGAATCTCAAAATGAAGGTGACTTGCTACATGATGAAAAATTTGTAAAACAACTTAGGCAAGCATGTGCGCACACACCGCATAAAAATATATATCTAAAACTACTTGACTAATTAGATAAACTGGTTCTCTGCCATTTATCACCCAAATAGCAAATATCCTCATTCACCTCACCATAGGTTGTTTAAGAGGAGAAACTATATCTAGCCGCTCCACTAACACAATTCATTCACAGCCTGTGGTGCTGAATTGATACTTTTAGTCTCTAGGACAACTGTGCACAAAATCCAATTTCTTAATGGTTATACCAATTATGCCTTTTGTAGAACATCATCCCCATTCCCCTGGATCTTGAAATTAAAGCAATCTAGATACTAAAGTAAGTGGATTGATTTACTTGTGGAACTTAGTATCCAACATTTAATCATCAGATGCATTTTTTCTTCATGGATAAAAAAAATTAAAAAAACAAAACAAAACAAAACAAATTGTGCATTGAGCAACATAGTGAAAGCAACCGATAGTAACTCTCACATACGAGTCCATATACAATTAACCGTTTATGACAACACCACATTGATTATTGTTGATAATAAAACTGAAATAAATCGTCTCAAACTCTCATACTTTTACCTTCAACCCTGCTAATAGCCTCTGTATTGTTGCCAAATCCACCTATCACGTGACAAAATTGAAATTCAGTCAATGACTGGCAGTTGCACATACACGCTCAAATATATAATACCAAAACATAGTTGCAATATATGTAACACGTAGTTGTTTGTAAGTGACTGAATCATGGGAAAAATCTCTATGTGAGAGATATTTCAAAAACACTGGCCATCGAGTAACACTGACATGTTCTTGGGTTATTCTAGCTATTCAAACTGACCAACAAAAACTCATATTTACCTGAATTGCCATATGAATAGGCAATAAAAATCAGTGCTCCCTGAAAAGTTCCCCAACAAAAGAGAGTCTCTAATTAGGATCCTTTCGAGTATAAGAAACTTTCATAAATGTAAACAACTAAAACAAAAATAGAAGAAAATGTATAGCAACAAAATTAACATTCGTTTGATTCTTTGTTTCTTACCACAGCGATGAGCCCAACAGATAAAATCGGTGTAGAGCGTGATTTCGAATTGGCAAATAAACCGCCTCCTCCGCTGTCCCCGAATCGTCGAGCGGGATTCACTGCTCTCCTAAACATGTTCTCGGACACAACAACTGCCTATGCGCATACAATTGCTGGTTGAAAAAAAAAAAAAACTAGAGTTGTAAGAATTGCTGAAGATCACGAAGTCTGAGATGCAAGAGCTGAAACGAAGCTGCAGATTGACGCGGAATGATCCTGAGAGGAGCTGCTAAAGAGCTGGCATTGTGAGAGTTGAGGCGGGGCTAGATCTGAGTACTCTGTGTGCGCTGAGAGGAGGAGAGAAGAGAGATTTTGGGATTATGTGGATGTCTCTGTCGCTGCCTCCCAAGCTATGAATGATAAAGCACTTTGTGGAGTGTGACGGCAAATTTAGTGTCGGTTGTCAACTTGTCGCAGTGCATTAACAGATTCGATGAACAATTGGGTAACTTCCGGTGAGAATTGTTAAATACGCGAAACGGTGAAAAAAAAAAGGAGGAGTAGTTCCGCCTTTGAGTGGAGGTGGGAGATGCGTGCGCCGGGAATAATAAATACCATTAATCATAATTTTTAATCATTAAGGTTATATTTGTTGTTTTAATTTATATTTTTCTACGTAATTGTGCTCTCTTTTATTAAAGGAATAGAATCATCTTCCATTTCATTTTTAAATTAATAGTAATTATTTCATAGTAGGAATTTAAGCTTCATTTGTTTCGAAGTAACATATTTTTAAGAAAATATTTTTCCTAATTTTTGGTAACAAAAAATTATGATCAAACTAAAACATTTTTGGTTGATAAAAAAACATTTATAAGTTTTTGTAAAATAGCTTCTATTTTTAAAAAAATTGTAGACAAATTTTCGAGTTTGAACTTACTATTTTTAAAAGGTTGGAGTTCAATGGAAGCGGTAGGAGTTCATTGGCCCGGGCAGGAAACCACCAGACCACCATAAGAAGTTGTTGAACCACTATCGGAGTTCATTAGACCACTGTTGAAAGATGTTGTCAACAACGGTTGCCGAAATCCGCAATAGTGTTCATTAGAGATTGCTAAAATTGTCGGTCATTTTTCAACTTCACACATTTTTTGAACCCTCTTTTCAAAAAATATAAAAATATAAAAATATATACACAATTAAATATATTAACTTTAAATCTTAATTTGAAATGCAAACTACCGTGATGATACTAATCAACATTTTTTTATTCTAAATAAGCTAGTTTAATAATTATTTTAAATATTTAAATAAGAATAATAATGATATACTTATTTCAGTTTTTACATAATTTTTTTACACTCATATAACTTTTAAAACTACCATTGAATATGAAATAAATCTTTATTAAATTTTAATTAAATAATAATTTTAAAAACCGTAAAAAAATAGTGTTAAAAAGTAAGAGTAATTATTACTCTTTAAATAAATAGGATGAGCCATGAGGCCACCAACGTTTTCATTAAACGACAACGTACTGCCTTAGCACCTCTAAAACAATGCCATGCGTCCAAATTTACCGACTTACAGGTACGCGTGGATTATACAGGAGACCTTCTCTTCGCCAACTGCCACCTCACAGAGTTCTACTTCTCTAGCAAATTCAAGCAGCCAGAAACACCTACGCCACCTCAGAAGAACATTACACAGAGATAGAGAGAAACAAATCCAAAGGCGGTGTAAAGAAGAATACAATTCAAAGCAAACGAACCCTAACCATGTGTTTAGGGCTTCCATTCGCATCATCAGCTAAGAGAAATTGTTGAGTATACAAGCCTTTGATTTCGAGAGAAATGGGAGGCGACGATGGTAAACAGAATAAGGATAATCCATGGACGTCGTCAAACAAACCCTATCAAGAAAAAGAGGAAGACATGAAGATTTGGGGGATTTTGCTCTTCGGCCTAATTGGTGCCACTGCCACCACTCTCGCCGTAAGTGATTTACAATTCCATCCCTTTTCTTGTTACAAGTGCTTTAGGTGTTTTTTTATTTTTAATTAGGGAATTAGAATTAGAGGTTCTTAATCCAACATGTACAGTAGGCTCTATAAATATTGCGTTGAAACTTTGAGTGAACGTGAAATGTAATTTGCAACATTTCTGCGCTTAATTGTGAAATTGATAGCTATATACGTTATATGAATGAAATGAAACAGCCTTTAAGACGTAGTAATTTTTTTTTTTTTTTTGTTAAATTTGAAACACACTACTGATAGACCAAATGGCACTGCTAGGGTTTACGAATCTGCATTGTATAACTAATCAGTTATTAGTTCGTCAGCTTGTAAAGTCCGTATTCAGCATCAATACAAGCCACTCATGAATTAGAATTTATTAAATTGCAATTACAATTGTTTGAATATTTTAGCCAAGGTATGTGGCATGTTGGCACTTTGACCAATTGTTTGCGAATACATTTCTTATGGATAAATGAAAGAAATGAGAAATAGAAAATGAATAAGTAAATACACTAACACGCGATTATAAAATGTAGAAGACGAGGTTGATTAGAAAGTGTTATATGTTGCTTAATTTCAGGATGGAATATTTTCTCTTCCAATATATAAAATGTTCCGGATTTTACTATGCAAACAAGATTGAGGCATGATGGAAAATTTTCATACATCTTAAACAAGGAGGCGCAGAATTTCACATTTATGGATTATTATCAGTCTCATTGCTGTCATTTACTTTAGGCTTGCTGAATATCATACTGTTATCCAGTAACAAAGGCTTAATCCCTTGGATACAAGTGACTTATCATTGCTTCACTGTATATTCGATTATAAGATAGAAAGAAAGTAGTTATCATGCTGAGTGCTCTATGTGGTGCTCTAAAATTAACCGACTGAGGCATCTCTGCTACATGAGAACTTTTCCTTCTTGGTATTCTCGGCTCACATTCTGTTAGATACTACTTTTGATTGTTTTAGCAATTTGGCAGGTTGGCCAACTGCGAAGGACTGTTGATTGGTTCTATGTTCAGGTAGTACATGTTCTATTTTTGACAACTTGCTATTTATGCTGGCATTTGCTTGTGTTTAGTAGTCCGAATTAGCAAATCCTGACAGTTTGGCCGTTCTGCTTTCTGTGTTATATTTAATTTCACCCTTGAATGTTGAAGTCAACCCTTAGTTATCAGTTTCTGTTGATTTCAAAATTTATTTAATTTTTTCCTGTAATTTAGCAACTTAGGACCATGCTTGCTGCTTTCTGTAATTCAACAATTTTATTCTAGTGAAACTCCAAGTTATCATCTGTATGTTGCTTTGGTGATAAGGACATAGCCCACCCTCTTATTTAATGTGTTCATACCTACATTTCAAGATCAATCAACCTATATAGGTCAAATAAGTATTTCGTGGTGAGTGGAACAAACGATCTTAATTTTTTCCGAGTTAGATGTACCGTTTCCTGAAGCATATTGTGTCTATATTTGTTATTTTGACGGTGGAAACACTTGTAGAAGATGTTTGTTGTTATTCATCTGTTGTCTATGCTAGCCAGGGGTCTATTATCCACCTTTACCTGTCTTGCATACATAGTTATTTCTTGTATTATATTGTTATCATTCATGCAACTTGTTCTATAAGGATGCTTTTGATCGGTTGTATTTACTAGAGGAATGTTTTCTGCTAAAGGTAAAATTTGGAATATTGTTCTAGAGGATTAGATTGCTTAGCATGCCTCAAAAAAGAGATTATATTTTGAATGAGTAAACTTATTATGTTCTTGTTTACCAAAAAAAGAAAAAAAATGAAAAGAAAAAAGGAATGTTAATTTACTAGTGAAGCTGATCATTCGTGTAATTGCACCACAAAAGCTGACCAGGTCACAATCATCATGGAAAGGAGGATCTGGCAGCTCTTTCCGTTCAAGCTTTCAGGAGGAAGCATGGAAAAGGTATAATCGTCGCATGCAAGAGGAGTATGAAGAAGAACTGGAGAGAGTTGTGAGTTCTGTCTTCAATTTTGTAATATTTTTCTGTTGCAAATTTTTTTTTTTCTTTATAGGCTAAAGGATGATGATAATACTGCGTGGAAGTTATCATGTTAAATACTTATAATGTTGTTTCTATCTAGAAGGTTAGGAACTTCTCAAACTTTAGATTGCTTTCTTCACAATTTTGAAAACTAATCTTTTGCTGGTAGGTCTTCATGATTTTTGTGGGAGAAAATCTTAGGCGGAAAAGTTGGAAAGAGTAAAGAGTTGAATGTCATATAGATATGAACTTGACCTTTTTACTGATTTGCCACACTATGCTTATCTTATCTTCTGAATCACTCCTCTCGTCTTCAATTTTGTGCAATCCTTTCATTTTCTGTAATGTGATTTGAAAACAGGGTTGCCAGGTTTTTATTAGAGATCTTGAGAAAAGATGAACAAGGCATTTTGTTTAATTTTTTAAGATTTCTTCATGTTAACAACCATGTTATCATGTTTCCTTTTACTTCTGCCCGTAGTCATGAATTGCTTAGTGATAAAATTACTTATGCAATGTTTAAAATCTGCTCATTCTGTAAGATTGTGCAAATCACATTGTGGACAGCTTTATGCTGTAATTTACATTTTTGTTTTCCCATTTAATCTTCATTTGAGCAGTTATAATGAATATAATATTTTGGTGTTAGAGAAGTAAACATCAATCTGTTTAGCTTCTAATAAAAATATGCTGATTGAGCCTGCCAGACAAAGAGAAGTACAAAAGGATTTGGATTGATAGCAATTATCTTAACCAGTAAGCTAGTATAGAAGCTCGTCTAGCAAGAGTGAGATTACTTGTATTGAAAGACAATGATACAGTAATGCTAAGCATATCTTCTTCTTTCATCAATTTCTGTGTTGAAATCAGTTTTAAGTTCTTAGATACCCTGTTAAAAAGGTTTTGTCGAAGTGAGGTATTAGGCTTGCACATTGGATACAAAAGGTGTGGCGGATATATTAGCATCAGGGCTAGCTTTGTCCTGTGTGTCAAAACTACACTTTGGTAAATTTTGATTTGTAATTCTGTGCTTGGCGGGTTAGCTCTTACTGTGGTAATCTTGTTAATTATATGTTTGTTTTTGTGCTATCTTATTATTGTCTATGGTTTTTCTCCTCTTTGTAGGAACGTATAAGACGAATGCAAAGTGTGTTTAACAGAGAGAGGAACAAATACAAAAGGGGCTATGAGAGCTGGAAGGAAAATGGTCAAGGTGCATTTCATCAACAATTCCAGCGAGATGATTGGTATTGGAAGACTGATACATCCCATAGAGATCGGAGAACTAATTACAGGGAAACTCCAAGAGCAAGTGTGGCTTATTCGTTATCACACCACTATTCTGTTTTGGGTCTTGACAGGTGAGGATAAGTGTTACAGAAACTTGGTTGCCATGAGTACTGGCAATAATGTTAACTTCCTTTCTGTTCATTTTTCTCTAATCAAGGTAGTAAAGATAACAAGCTGTCCCTATCAAGAATTATTGGAATTTATTGCACCAAAGTTGAAAGATTATCCTTCTCTTTTTTAGACATTGAAACATCTTTCTAAAAAATTGGTAGCCTGTATGTGGCTTTAATTTATGCACAATATGATATGTCAACAACATCTTGTCTCTCATTTTGGATGTTCCTTCCATGCTGTAGACAGATGATTTTTTTTTCCCCAATATGCCTCTTGGATGTGGTTATGTCCTGTCCCAATTAGTTTAGCTTCTTTTGTTATTTGATCATCTAGACATGTAGTGGTTGTTTAATTGTGGATAGTGGGTGGCTAGAGATAAAAGATATAAATCAAATCAATTGGCAGTCTAGACATGTTCAAATTCTCTTAATTTTTGTTTTAAGTGTTATAAGTACACATTTGGTGTTCATCTGAAGAGAGTATACTGCAAAGTTCATACAGTACTCCTTAGAAGACTAAAAGGAGAGAATATCTCTTAAAACCAGGATACAACCTTTTTTTGTGTTTTAGATCTAAATTGTTTTTGTAACAAGAACCTTCATTAAAACATGGTGTATTGGGGGAGATTTTTATGCTATTTGATATCCAAGTGAGAGATCAGGAGATATCCGTCATTATCCAGCTATGATGGAGTTCTTAGATTTCATTTTTGATCAGGGTCTTATGGACATCGCTCTCGTGGGCAGAAAAGTTGCATGGTCTAACAATTGCAGTGATCAATGTTGGTAAAGAATTGATAGTTTTCTACTCTCTCTTGATTGGGAAGAACAATTTCTTGATGTAGTTCAGAGGAGGCTTCCTTGACTCTTGTCAGGCTACTTCTCGTTGATGCTCAATTGTGGGCTTTGTGGATCAAATGAAAACATTGTGGAAGTCAATCAATTTTTAGGGCTCCCCTAGTTTTGTGTTGCAACATAAAAAAAAAATGGAATGAAGAGATCTTTGGTAATATAGGTAAGGGGAAAAGGATTTAGTGGATGGTATTTGAGAGCTTGATATCATTGCAGAAGGTGGAAAATTGATTGAGGAGGGAAGGGTGAGAAAGGAGGAATTTTATAGGGAATTGGAGAGATTGATTCTTATTGAAGGAGTGAGCTGGGGGCAGAAATTTAGGGCTCTTTGGTTGAGAGAGGGAGATAACAACACAGTTTTTTCACTGGGTGGCAAATTTGAATAGTTTCCCCAAAGAAATAATATCGTGGATTCTTTAGTTTTTAAGCAGTCATTATCTTCAAATTCCACATAAATAATGGTGGGCATAGTGCAATTTTATACGCAGCTTTATTCAGAACAGTATAGTTGGAGGCCAAACCTAGATGGTCTTTCTTTCAATTTCGTTGGTGACGATAAGGGTTCTTGGTTGGAAAGAGAATAATGTCGAACTTGCAGTGTCTCATCTTTTGTTTGCAAATGACACTTTGATCTTTTGTGAGGCTAATCGTTACCAAATTTGTAATTTGCATTGC
Organism: Corylus avellana; assembly: GCF_965113065.1. Taxonomy (NCBI): domain Eukaryota; kingdom Viridiplantae; phylum Streptophyta; class Magnoliopsida; order Fagales; family Betulaceae; genus Corylus; species Corylus avellana. The sequence goes on from NC_142498.1 coordinate 19,060,075, forward strand.
CTCTTTTTATGTTTCGAGGCAGTTTCGGAGTTAAAGATTAATTTATCAAGATCAGAGATAATTCTAGTCAGTGAAGTGGATGGTGTAGAAAGTTTGGCTAGTATTTTATGGTGTAGGGTGGCTTTGCTACTGATGAAGCATTTGGGTCTTCCATTAGGTGTGTCATACAAGTCTACTTTTATATGGAGCGGCATTGTAGAAAAAATGGAAGGTTAAAGGAGGTTGTATTTGTCAAAGGTAGGATGACCTTGATTAAAAGTACTTTGTCCAATTTGCATACGTTAGGTGTTCTCTTTTGTATTCTTACAATGTACGTATACGCTTTAATAAAAAAATTCGATTACTTATCAAGAAAAAAAGTTTCCATTCTTTTAAGCTAGAGTTAATTTCCTCTATAGCTGTGTTTGATGCACTTCATGAGTCATATTTGATCCATACTAGGGAAAGCTAATATGTTGGATACGCATTCTTGCAATTAGATTAAAAAAAAATTAATTAATTAATTTCTTTCTTTCTTTTTTTGCTTGTCCTTGGGAACAGGTACAGAACAACACCATATTCCGATGCTGAGATTAAGGTATTCTTCGAATTCAAAACTCTCTCTTTGGCATCTCTTTTAGAAAGCTTTACCTTTTTTTCAAAAAAAAAAAAAATTTCAGGAAATGGATATTCAATAAATCTTAAACTGTGAAGGTCCATTATACTTCTAATTTTCAGTATGGTCTAATTGGATAGTATATAATTATTATTGTCAACAATTTTATTATACTTGCAAATGTCCTTAGGCGCAGTTTAATGAAACATTGACTTGGAAAATATTACAACTGTGTTGCGAGCTATAAACTGTGCTCGATTTGTATCATTCAACAAATAGTTATAGCATGTGTGATGTATATTAAAAACATACATTACACCTCCTGATATTGTTCATAATCACCATTCAATTTTCATTTTAATTTGTAATTTTTTGCTGGATTTAAAGTTCTTTAGGTTATAGCGTTATGAATGCTGTGCTAGAGCCCAATTTTTGAACAAACAGTTTTAATCACAGTTGGGGAATGCCCGTGCTCTGTGACATTTCATCAACTCAGATGTTCATGGATTTACTGTGTTGTTTTCTCTTTGTTCTTCAGTTCTTTGATAATTTCATATCTCCTGCAGTGGTAAATATGTTACTTTTTATCCTTGCAGACAGCATTTAGGACCAAGGCGAAGGAGTTTCACCCAGATCAGAACCAGAATAATAAAGGTGGGTCATTACTTTGCTTCTTCTTTTTTCTTTTTTTTTTGGTTTAATTTTATTGCTTGTGTTTTGTTGCAGAGGCTGCTGAGGCGAAGTTCAAAGAGGTGATGTCGTCCTATGATGCCATAAAGGAAGAAAGAAAGAACTTGAACTTGTAATTTGCACAACTCTGCAAGGAAATTGTTGAGGCGTAAAAGAAAGCATGGCGTTGTGTTATACAGCTGCACAATACACAAATCTTTTCTTTACAGTATTAGTTCTCACCATAAAATGATTAAATTGGAATTATTTTGAGAGCGAGGTTTTCTAGATGGTGGTTTTTTTCACTTACGCGTCAAGGGTTGGTGATGTAATTATAGGAGCATATCACCGCGTGTATCTCCCTTGTAATGTGTGAGATTTTGTAACAAGTAATAATTCAATTATTGTCCTGCCCATTACTTATTAAATAAAGTAAATGAATAAACAATGGTAATTTTTGTGTGGGCCAGATAAAATTTCATTAAAACTAAAAGAAATATAGGAGGGGGCTGTGGACCTTAACAAACACCCAAATAAAGTCGATGCAGAACTCACAGAAAACACAAAACCAAAAATAGGCTAAAGAAGAGGTCCAGTCTAATATTTTAGACCTTATTGGCTCGAAGGCTCAGAAAAAGACTACTGGATTTGCAGTTTCTGATTAAAAACAAAAAAAAAAAATTAGAGAGGAGGTTGGGTGATAAAAAATGGTAATTCATTTCAGTGAAATTATCCGTCTTAATTTAAATTTATGTCGGGAATTTTACAGCATTAATTTTTTTGGCTAAGCCATGGCATTGATTTCTGAGGTGGGAGATTATTCTCAACTTTATTTATATTTCACTTAGCAATGCCTTCCCGAGTAAAATGACTGGACAAGAAGCATGAAGAAGGGATTTTACAATCTGAGAGCTAATTAAATAAATTAGAAACAAATTCTATATACCTGAAGAAAAGAAGTTGCCAACGCACTAGAAAGAACAAGTCCTAAAAACCAAAGCATGTATTGATACACTTATCGTTTTCGTTTTCGATGTATTCACCATCCCCTCCCTCAACTTTGAAAAGGGGAAGGCAGATACCACTACAAATTGGCTTGTCTTGATAGCAGCTGCCGATTTTCAGCAACATTCTCTGTTGGCATCTCGCTTTAATGATCTTGGTTAACGGGCGGAGCTCTGTAATAAGCTGGAACAGTCGCAGGGAAGAACATCTGCCTAACTCCTTCTGCCTTGATAATGGGGAAGATGATTCCTGATGCACCCTGGAGTAAAGAAAACTCAAATTTTCAGAACTGAGAAGAGAAGTATCCTACTCTGTTTCTTCATTAAGATATAGATAAGAGACAAGAGAGACAGAGAGAGAGAGAGGGTAAGTAAATAAAGTAAAGAAAGAAGTTCATACTGACCGAAATTAATCTGGCTCCAATCCAGATGCGTGAAGGCGAAGGAAAGGGCACCAATAAACGGCCAACACCAAAAACCGCAACAGCAAAGAAATGGAGAACCAAGCTCAGTGGGCGAGGGTTCAGCCCAGAGAGTAGAGAAACTGGTCCTGTTGAGAATACACCCCCAAGACTTAAATAATCAAAGCAAGCCTCGCGCATTTCCTTCCTCGCTCGGTCAGGTGAAGCACAAAAGACCTTGTACAAGGCACCTGCCAAAGTATTAATTGTGGATGCCACTGGCTGCAAATTGAAACATTAAGATATACTCAGTTAACTTCCTATTGTAACAAAGCACAAAAGAGAAAGCCTGCACCACTAAAGCTTGAATGGTATCAAGAACAGCATATCATTACAACTAACCTTACGCAAGGTGTAAAAGGATTCAAGATACTTGCAGAGTGTAGGTGCATCATGTAGGTCTCGCAAAGGCTTGAGGAGATCCCGCAGCACAACAATATCAGACAATGCCACAGTCATTCCTCCCCCAGTTAAGGGGTGGCGCATGTTGAATGCATCCCCCATTAACAAGGCTCCAGGGGTAGGATGGGGAGCAGCCGGCATGCTTCTGTTGGGCATTGTCCTTATGTTACCTCTATCAACAGCAGCTACAAAAGCATCGTGTATTTCAGGCGGAACCTGTGATAGAAATGTCACTTGGTGAATCAGAGCATTTTAATTTTAAATCATATATCAAAAACAAAGATGAGAAAAAACTTGGTAATAATGAAATGCAACAACAATATTAAGGCTGCAAGATATTTGGAAACATGTGGAGCACATATGCACCTGAGGGGCCACCATGGTCTTCAAATAGTTCGCCATTTCACCATTTGCAATAGAGGGAACTTTCTGTCCAGGTACATCAACCAGACAGCGAACCTCTGTGCTACTAATAGGATAAAACAAAATGGGGGAAGGGTCTGCTAGTATGACATGACCATGATTTGCATAAGGAAGTTCGCAATTCTCCAGAACCAAACCAACAAAACAAGAGGGACTATCAACCTGCAGACAACGAGATATACATGATTAAAGTTTCTATAAGCTACTTAGTTGTCACAAATGGGAGATGAGTATTCTCAGCAATGCAAGCATATAAAAAGGATAACTAAATTTTAAGATCTTAGCAACTTCACAAACAAAGAAAAACCAATTTTCAATTGCAGATATGGTTTTTGTTCAATGGGTGAGATTGAGAGGGAACCATACCTGAGGATTGCAAAGAGAGCGACGCAAGTTTGAGAAACAGCCATCGCAAACAATGGTTAGAGGTGCATATGCTGTCAGTACTTTGCCATCTTTAGTCTTGTACTGCACACCTTTAATTGTTCCATTTTCCTCGAGCAAAGAAGTAACGGTTCCTTGCTCCAATCGTACACTGGAGAAAATCGAAAAAGAAGGCATAACTACTGGTGAACAGAAATCAAGAGAACAAGATACAACCATCCTCTAACATAATGACACATCAGATAGTTACTATATCATGACACTGAGATAAAGGAAACCTTGAAATCCATAGGCATGCAGAAAATACAATGAGCAGCAACATTTGAAAAAATTAACATATTGTGGATATCTACTAAGGAAGATAAGTTATACTTGGGAAGGGTTGCAGCCTTCTCCCGCATCCTCTGTATGAAGCGCCCATTGTGAAAGCTCCTTCCAGACACATCTGAATGAAATTTCTCCAAGGGATAAGAGAGCCGGGTGTTTTTCCCATCCTTAAAAAGAGCATAACCAAACACTTGCTGAGCATCAATGCCCTTTACACAGTCTGCAATTATAAACAATACATATCATTTAACAACCCACTTCCTCTAATTGGAGGTAAGCAAGAAATATAGTTGATAAGCTTAAATTTAAGCTACCTTCAAGCCCCAACTCGATTAATTTTAGGTAGCCTCCAGGCTGTAACAGTTCACCAACAATTCGGTCAGGCTCTGTTAAATCTCTTTCAATCACATGCACTCTACGTCCATCCTGCAATTTTAAAGCACAAAATCAATACATACTTGAGAATATCTTTACTGGGATTTTTTTTATTGGCTAAAAAGAAAACCAACGGAATTCTTACTTAACAAAATGCTAAAGACCATAAACAACCCAATTTGAGATATTTTACATCTTACAATAGAACAAACTAACGGCAAGAGTCAAAAAAACAAGATATGCTAGCATGAATACAGAGATCAACCCAAAGGCCTATCTAATTATTTGTAATATAAATATAAGCCCCAAATCCGAAGTACTTGAGGTTCTGACATATGTCCCAATATGAAGTAAAAGCTTTTTTTTTTTTCACACGATAATCAAAGCAATGCCATTTTGCTTACATTACTTCATTTGAAACTATTTTATCAAAATTCTTAAGGACTTTAAAATTTTATTTTTTCCAAATTTTCTCTATTTATTTCTAAGCATGAAAAAATCAATGCTTTTTTACACTCTTATTTTCACTTTCCAACAATTCTCAATGACTCTTCTTTCTTAATATTATTAAATTACTTTTTTGTTATTTAACTGTACCAGTTGAATAGTAACATGAATCTATTGATGGTGTCATGTATGGATATAATTCACACAAATGTCAAATCATATGCAGTGCATCAAGAAACTAGTGGGTTGTGTAAAAAAACACCTCAGAGCTTAACTTTCAAGCATGATTCACGTAGTATTCATGTATTTAGCCATAAAGTCAGTATTAGAGATAATTGCAACACCATTATTAGAGGAGTGGGACACAAAGATGGCTGCCAAATTAGATTGTAAAAGATTAAAGTACAAAATTTGTCACTAATTCAAATACATGGTTAAATGCCCAGTTTGTCCTATCCAAAGTGACGAATGATGCAAAAACAGAAATGTGTGAAATCAGCATTCAAAGTTTTAAGCATATTCCCACTATGAGTCAAAAATGTGGTTTACTAGAAATAATCCATTCGTACAAGTCAGACCCCACCAAAAATACTCAATTATTTACTGATAAATAATAGATGCATGGTACTATAAATCGAATAAAATTTAGCCTAAAAGTGGAATTCGAGTAAATAAAAGTTGCACGCAAACATTAATTTTTTCCACGTTCAAGACTTATGGGTAATATAATTTACAAAGTGGAAGTAACGAAGTAATCATGTAAACGATTATGTCTATAAACGCACGATTGTAATTTTAGGGCCATGTTCCATCGCACCTCTGATAGATTTGAAATTTTCAACCACACTGAAAAAGACCCATGTCAAAAAATAACTCTTCTAAAATATCTGTGATGGCGACTCAAAAATTCAACAACCTCCTCAGATAGCAAACGTGATACCACGACAAACCATATTGTTTGCAACAACTTAATTCAAGTTGTGGATCAAAACGCGTATCTGAATAGCTATTTTACAGATCATATAGAGCCTAATATTGAAATTCCCCACCCCCCCCCCCCCAAAAAAAAAAAAAAATTACAAACTATAAATTGAAAAGTTGCATAAGAAAACGAAATATAAAATTGAAAAGTTGCTTAAGAAAACGAAATATATAGTCCAGGCGGGACTGCCACATCAAAATCATCAACAAATTCAACATATTGTAACTGTAAATCCATAAAAAGAGCCGTATGAAACAACTAAACCTGTGAAATTCGCTAAAAACCCTCGCAAATGATTAACCCAACTACCAAGGTACGACTCGTGCACCGCAGATTACAAGTAGCACACGGCAGGCCGGAGTTTTGATAAGAAACGAGATTTTCAGCCTTAAGAAATGAAGTAAATCCATAACTATTTTCGCATTTATCAAAAAAAAAAATACAAATAATAATCGAAATATGATTAAAAACGAAAGCGCAATCCAGGTACACAGTTAAGAGACGACTAGCTAGAAAGGAGAAAAAATATTCGCATTTATCAAAAGCTCTGCTTGGTTGCCTAGAAACTGCAAGAAAGCAAAAGAGAAAAAAAAATATATATACTGAGAATTAGAAATATCTTAAATCACCTTGGCGAGAGTGTGAGCGAGAGCAGCGCCGGCGACGCCGGCTCCGACGATGATGACGTCGACGTCGCCGTTACCGGATCCGCATTCTCCGTTAGTGGTGGTGGTGACGCTCTCCACGCACTCGCTTCTCGCCTCCGAAGAAACTCCGGCACGGTTCTTCTTGGCCATCAAGCTATAAATCGCCACAAGCCCCAACACCGAGGCCAAGATCCATCCAAACAAGCTCTGATCCATCATTTTTTCCAATGCCAACCTCTCGCTAGCTCACCACAGACCACCACGACTCTCACTCGCTGTAATCTCTCTGTTGTTTGGTTCTCTCTGTCTGTGCTGTGTGCAATTGTGCTGTGATTCTCTCTCCTCGCTGGCTGTGCCTTTTTATCTTTCTTTTTCTTTTTGTACAAAGCCGTTGTTTGTTATGAGAATTTTCGGGAAGTATGGAAGTGTGTTTTTATATGCCTCACGAGTAACGAGGACAAGCTAGAGCTCAACTTGAACGTCTCCATGCTAATTTGCGCTGGGTTAGCGTTTGGGCTTAAACTACGCACCACAAGATTTGCAGCTTTAATTAATTATATATAAGCTAATTTACTAGTCACCCTTTATGAACAAAAGCCATAGAATTAGGAGTCTATCCCCAATAAGAAATCAAAGAATACAAAAAGTCATGGTCAACCAAGAGTGGGTAAAAGTTAATTAATTATTCTATAAGTAGCCGTATACTTATTCTGTAATCCATAAATGTTTAACCGGTTCAGTTTTGTTTTGGGCATGTTAAAAAATGGAATTTGATCGGCTATTTAATTTTGGACAAAGTTTTCTCCAAAAGCAGATCAATTCAATTTATTAACTCTATTAGAAATGCATATGAGAATTACACGTCAATTTAATAGATGTTGAGTATACACCATGACTGGCGTGTGTAAAAGAAAATTCAGTCCCCATGTTAGAAAGATGTCACAAATGTAAATGGTTAATATGCATAGGTATAGTAGGCCAAAACCCACAGGTTCAAGCTATTGGATTAAGCGGTGTCCTACCATATTATATTATAGTCTTACTAAAAGACTTCTCAATGTATCATTCTCCCTAATGAGTAATATCAAAACTGATTGTGGTGTTGCGGTATGGTATGAATACCAAAGGCACAGACAAAAATTATTGTAGTAGGGACAAAGGTACAAGGTGTAAGTGCGAGTGCGAGTGTTTCTTTTTTTTAAAAAAAATGTCCGCACAAAGAGAAAACGAAATTCGAATTAGTAATTTTCGCTTCATAAGGCGTGGTTCTCAGCTTGCGAGTAGTTAATATAATATAATTGAGCTCAATATCGTAGGCTTAAATGAACAAAAATTTGCTACAAACTAGTTTGTAACAAGTTTATGTAAATTCATCTAATAAAGTGACATGTGCCCCTTAACATGTAAAAAGCACATGTTATTCGCACATGTTTTTTTTTTATAATAACATGTGCTTCTTACATGTGTTTTAGTTATGAGACACATGTCTTTAATTTATTATATGAGTTTGTATGAATCAATTACAAGCCAGTTTGTAGCATATTTTTATGCGCTTTAAACTATTGGGTTTAACGATATACTAACCTACTATATTATAGTCTCACTAAAAGACTTTTCAAAATATCAATCTAATTACGGACAAAATTATGGTTTTAAATATGATGGACGGAATTAAAAAGAAATAAATTAGGGAATTAAAAATTCTGATTTTGAAAAAGGAATAGGGAAATTTTAAAAAAAAAAGAAGAAAAAGATTGAAAAGACATTTTAGAGGATTGTGGACCTCATTGTCCTTTAATTCAATCTCGTAGCTCATTGTCAATACTTGAAAAGAGTGGTTGGAGGTTGGATGTTGGGGGTTGAAGTGTAATGTGGAAGCTAATATCTCACAAAGATACACATCAAAATTGTAGAAATGTCAAGTTTTAGGTCGCGTACACGATTCCGAATTTATATTATTTATATACGTTTGCCTAATTACGATTTGGACATTCTATGAGCTCTAAATTCTAATAAATCTTTAATTTTTTTGCTTAACATAAGTCTAATTTTTGTCTTATTTTTTTTTATTTAAAAATAAAATAAAATGGAAAAAATGTTTAAAGTAAATATATTTTTTGTTATTCTTTTATTTGGTATTTTTTAAAAAATAAAAATAATATTTTTCTTCATAAAAATGGTTTTTTTTTTTTCTTTTTTCTTTTTTAAAATGCCATAATTCCCTAGCCACCAATAATTTAAAGACAGCTGGATTCACTGGGGTGGGCGACTAATAAGGCGGCCACGTCCACGTTGTATTTAATGAACCAGTGGGTGTTAAATCAAGGGGCCAATATCATCTGGTGTGCTGGTCAAAAGCCTCAAAGTCAAAGAAAATTACCTACATGAATTATAACCTTTATTGTTTAATTAATTGCAATTAATTATGTTTGGCTGTATTTTCAATATGGGATATGGGAGCGTATGTCCGGCAGAATGGGGCTCGGATTATCTGGTACCCTTACCTGAATTGTGTTTATTGCACTTGTAATGGATAGTTCTCATTGTAACCTATCTAAATCCGTCAAAATCTATATGTATTAACATTTGCTCGTTGACGTATTTATATATATATAAGCTTGCATTCCAAAGATATTAATTAATTAAGCCGGTATGCTCGTTAATTTATTGCATTTTTAAATTTATGCATGTGTTGGAAGTGAGCAAGCGGATGATCATATCGGTGTAAATAGAATAACTTATTTATAGAGAACGTAGAGAGTACATATATAATCGACCATTATAAAAATGAACTAAAAAAATAAATAAATATTTTAATTCTTGCCAAAATCATTTCACGAAATATGTGTACGTGGTGGAAATGTTATTTTTCACTTCACTCTTTACTTATTTATTTTTTTGGAGATCGACAAATTAAATAATATTTTTGTTCCAATTTTTGCCTCTGCTCTTTTCTTTAAATTAAACTTTTCCATCCCTTATACATCTCTTATCCATCCTTTATTATTATTATTTTTTTATATAAAAAAAAATAAAAATCCATGGTTAATTTGAACATCTTTAATACAAAGATGAACAAGAGACGTGTTAGAGAATAAAGTCAAACATTCATATATATATATATATATATATATATATGCAAATATATATAAACAAGCTAATGAGTTGAGCCGAGCTTGTACAATTTTTATTTACAAACATTAATTGACTTTAGCTAAGTTTATACATGTATATCTCATTTAATAATGGAACGTAATTTTATGTTCATGAATGACTCATAATATTTCACGTCTAACTCTTAATTTTTCTAGGTTAGGGTTGAATCAATCACATGTTTATCAAATGAATTAACCCAAACATTCTCCATTAAGATGCCATAATAGAAGTCTTAATCCAAGGGCTAGAATATACAAGAATTGATACAACAAAGATGCAATCTTATAGGGCACCTTTTACAATCCGAATTGCTCTAAATTCTTTTATCTCTCTTGCTTCCGCTCTTTTTTTATTCTCTATTTCATCTTAATATCTTCTGCACCAGCAATTTTACTGCCCAAGTAGGTAAGTAAAACAAATTAATCTATTGACTTTGATGTTAATCATCAAGGATTAGCTCGATCGGAACCTCAAGTTCCACGAGGTTGACAAGCGATCACAGCACTAAATAAAGTAATCGACGAGGTAGGTAAGAGATGTAAAATATATAAAAGGATATGCGTTGAAGAATATCTCAGCAGCAAGTACGCACTCAGACAAGCATTAATTGCGTGTGAACTCTGAAGTAATTTTCCTCCTGTAAGTGGGATGCGGGCATTTGTCATTTGGGATTTGGCCAATTGCGTGTGATTAAAGTCAAGATTGCTTTTGAAGTCAAGCATCCTCCGATGGAGAAAAATGAGGGTTACGCCTACCCACACGGGAACTGTGCTCAGGATTTTCACACGCCGGCGTGCTACTCATGTTTGGGTGCGTTTTGATGGGACGGGACTTTTGGCGATGAAGATACTTCCACGTAATCCAATGAGTATTGGACGAACACTATTTTCCGCTGATGGACGTCTTGGAGTGTACTTGGCAAAAGAGTGAACTTGAAGAAGTGGATTGAAAGAGTAGTAGATTTGATTGATACATAAAAGAGGAATATATATATATATATATATATTTTGTATAAAAAAAAAAAAATTTTATTTTATAGTGATGAATTTGAAGAAGTGGATCGAAAGAGTAGTATATTTGATTGATATATATATATATAAAAAAAAAGGATAAGAATATTTTGTATAAAAAAATGAAAAAATTTATTTTATAGTAATTTTTTTTATTTGAATAGTAATAAAAAATAATTGATGTGATGAAAAAGGTAAGAACGCTAAAGTTAATTTTGAGATGAATAGTAAAGTTGATTTTTTATTTTTTCTTTCCCAATTCGATTCTTTGGCAAACAGTGCCCAAGAAAAGTGTAAGCAAGCGAGAGAATCAAACATTTGACATGGTTTGGCGGCGGAGTGTAAAATTTTCATTTTGCAAATATGAAAAGAATATTTGTAAAAAGACAATTTTACCCTTTACTTAAAAAGGACGAAGTACTCTCTGGTTGATTTGTGACAAGACAATTTTGTCATTCACTTAAAGAGGACCGGTTACTCTCCGTTGAAATTAAAGGGGAATGATTCATTTCGAGCATTAAAATGCTTGTGTTGACTTGTTCCATTTGAACTATCCTTCAAATGTAATTTCAGCCCATTCATATTGCTATTTGCTAATGTCAATGCCTCAAATTGATTTGAACCGGAGACAAAAAAGTGAAATTAACAAAAATACTCTGTAAGTATAACTAACTGGATACTTTCTAGTTGATTTGAACTTAAATGCAATAAATTAAGGAAACTATTGCTAATGGAACACGATTTCTCCAATTCATTTGAGAGTATTTAATTAATTATATTTTATGAGTATTTTTGTCTTTTTTTTACTTTTTAATGAAACAAAAATATCTCCTAATATAACAAACTGAATATTTTGCTAATGCCAAACAGACATAATCAATATTTTATTATTCCATTTTGTTTCGGATTATTTTCTCATCGCTTGAAACTTGGAAGAAAACACATGGTGCAAGGAATTAAGGAAACTATTGCGTGGGAATATTTTGTCCAAAACTCCTTGGGTCATTTACAGCCTTTCAAATTGTGTACATCATTACTCCATTTCAAAATCCCTCAATTTCTTCTATTTAGTGCATTTTGAAAGATATTGCATTTAATGCACTATCATCATTAAAACTTTTGGACAACGCTACCCTTCAAAATGCACTAAATTGAAAAAATTGAGGAATTTTGAAATGGAGAGGATCGTTTTCCATCATTACTAGGGTATACAGACATTAATTTCATGAAAAGGAATTTTCTTTTGAACATTGAAGATCCAATAGGCAATTTCTTAAATTTCCTTTAGAGAAAGTGACCCGTTGAGTTGATAATAATTTGTCTGAAAACCCCAATTGAACATAAACACTAGGGGACCATATATCATTATTGGATTTTCTAGCAGATAAATAAAAGAGAAATCGACATAGGAATAAATTGATCGTCCATCACAAAGGACTTCCTTGTTGTTTTCTTTTATAATAATCTTCCTGTCCATTACCTCACATCTGGGGAAAACGTAAATGGTGCATGCTCAAGGAACGTGGCCCATATTTTTATTTTTTATTTTTTTAAAAAAATTGTTTTCCTCAAGGAATTGTCTATAACTCCAGTTGTTTTTTAATTTAAATTTTTTTTAAAATTTTTTTTTTGGAGGTGAGATGAGAATATAAAACTCATTGGTATATGATATTTTTTCTTCATTGGTACATGCTCTTGTCAAACGAATATTGAGGCTGGCTTTTATATATGCTATGTATCAGTGCAATGATTATTCTCGACTTAGAAATATGTTCAACAATTGGCGGAGATAATATTTTTTTTAACTGAAATAATAAAAATAATACTAATTCAAGCATACGTAACAAATATATTCAAATGGAATTATTTATGTATAAATATTACCTTAGAATTAAATAGGACTATACCAAACTACATGGGCATGTTCGAGTATGCGTAGTGCATTTAATACTCAAAAAGTTGGTTTGAAGAAAAAAGTATATGTTTGGTAAAAAAAATTGAAAGCGTTTTTAAGAGTAAAAAAAAAAAAAAAAAAAAAAGAAGACCAAAACGCACTTTTATAAAAAGTTTAAAAGTGAAATTTTTGTAAAAAAAAAAAAAGTCTTTTGACTTAAAAGCTCTATTTCTCAAACGCAATCCCAAACATGCATGCTCGTAATCGATTTGGAGGATGAGTGTAACTTTTGGGCCAGTTCAGGCGGCCCAGTTGGTTAGCGTGTACTGGGCTTGAAACCTAGAGCCCGGCCCAAGATGGAAACCATCAAGAATTAAAAAGCTGCGCGCTGCCGGGAACCTCTGAGAAAGCAGAATCAGACAGGCGTAGAAAAGAGAAATGAATTTTGAATGCTCTGAGGTTGGTCTCTGGAAAGAGGCTCTCTCTTCCTACTCATCTCGCATAGAATCCCTAAACAAACCCAATTTACTTTCCCTGGACGACTTTTACCGCAACCAACTACCTCCGGTCCTCCACCAGCGAAACCCTAACCCCTACATCACCACCGCCGAGCTCACCAAGCTCATGCAATGGAAGCTCACGCGTGGCAAATGGAGGTGCTCTCTCTATTCCTCCCTCTCTCTAAATAGATACGTATAAATATGCAGTGTGAATGTTCTTATACGAGTATACGTGAATTTCATTCAGGCCGCGTTTGTTGGACTTCGTTTCGTCCTTGGACGAGGCCGCAGTGAATTCGGCATCCTCAAAAGCGTTTAAATCTCTTCCTGATGTCTCCAAGGCCGTCTCCGAGCTTACGGTGCTCAAAGGCGTCGGTCCCGCCACCGCATCCGCCGTTCTGGCCGCTTATGCGCCGGATTTGGCACCGTTCATGTCCGATGAGGTAGAATCAGGGCTTGATTTTGATTAAATTATTGTGTTGATTATATGTGAGTGGTTAAGTCAGACGTCGGGTTGTTGTCACAAGACTGAGTGATTGATATATGATAATTGTACCTGCATCCGTATATTGTGTTTATTACTTTGTGAATTTTGTTTACTTCTCTGTTCATTTTGAGTAAGTTTTAGTTATTGATTTGTAATGTTGGTGAAAAGGCTATGGAGGCGGCTCTGGGTAACTCAAAAGATTATTCGCTAAAGCAGTACTTGTTATTAGCGGATAAGCTCCAGACTAAGGCAAAGGTCAGTGAATGTCTCTTACTTGTTAATTATATGTTCATGTGTGTTTAAGGTGAGAAAAAGACTGTAAGTATTTACTTGCTGTTATAAATGCTTTATCCGAGGCAAGGGCGTTGTTGGATTGCAATTCTCAACTGTTATTATTTGTTTCTTTACTTATTTTGATGTGATAAAAAAAAAAAAATGTGGCACTAGAGATTATTAATGTGTATATTTTAACTACAAGGTGAATTTCAACAGAAAATTTGAAAGCCTAATTTGCATATCCTTTGAGGGCTATTGTAGTTTGTTGGAAAACAAAGCTAGGGGTTGATATCTCACTATCTTAATGACCACATTATGCATATGTAGGTGGATTACCTTTTTGCTTTAGCCTATGGACTTCCTTTCCCATTCATTTGCTTTACAGAATTTCTTTTACCCCAAAGATAATTCTTTTATAACAATTCGCTGTGACTTTTGTGTCAATGTTTTTTTTTTCTTTCAAAAGAGACAAAAAAGAAAGAATAAACTCTTTTTACGAATAATGTCCTTTTTCATCTAAGCTTATGGATAATTTGAGTATATTTTCTTTCATTATATTTCTCATCCAATTTCTTTACGATCTTCTTTATAAAATAATTATTGTTTCTGACATGCTGACTGTTTTGTATTTGGTTGAATAATCAATTAATGGTCACAGGATATACAGGTTCTTTGTTGTTGTACTTCAATATTTTTGTGGCTTCTTCGAAAATCTTTCTAGGTTTTTTTTTACTTGATTGGTAAGTTACATACACACTGGTGGATCTTGAACCCATGATGATCTCACCCTGCACCCTTAGTAATAGAATGTTTACCTTTAACTGATAATTTATTGCAAGATTTAGGAATAAGGCTGCAGTTGATTCTTTCTTAGAACATAGCTTTCTTTTCTTTGTTTTATGGGTTGTTAAAGGTGCAAACTGCTTGGGAACCCATCACTCCTTGTCAAAACAAAGTTATTTGCATCACTAACAAGGCTCAAGATGTTGATCATAGGGCGAATATCAACACATTGAAGCAGACTTCGAAATGTTTTACTTGGTGGAGCAGGTGTCAGTTTTAGTAAATTGAGAAATATAGTATAAGATCATGAAAAAAAAAGTATAGGTGGTGTTGATGCCAATTTAATTCAAGTCGTCTTTGGTGGTGCTTGGGAGATAGTTCGGGCAGGTTCACAGGAGACAAGCCTGTGCTAATATCATAAAGTTAGTAGTAGCTGCAGAATTGTTAGAGGCCGAACCTCCTTGACAGGGATTGCTATAACCATTTTGATAAAACCAAGTCATTTTGGAGAGTGAGGCTGTGACAATTATTAGATTGCTTAACTCAGTGGCTTTGATGTCTCTTGGCAGATCACAGCTCTGATATTTGGATCAAACTGTGTTTATTTCCTGATTTAAAGTCAATGCTAATTGAGGTTTCAGTGGCATGGTAGCTAGTTGTCTCTCCTATCTTGCATGTTAGAGCAAAATTTTATTTGAGTTGGAGTACAATTACTCATTGACAGGGCATAAAATAGCTCAATTACTCATCAACGAGTGACGAGCTGTAGCTCAAATGGTACTTCCTCCCTTTGTAGCAAGGTAAAGGGTGAGGTTATGGGTACAAGTCCCACTGGTTGCGTGTATAACTTACCTATAAAAAATGAATAAATAGCCATTCACAAAAAACTTACACCACTTTATGCATTCGTTCAAACCCTGCGTGATTGGCGTTTCAGATGAAGGGTGAGTGTATCTTGACCTATTACCACATAAAATTCTTATCTCAGTTTAGTTTAGCAGGGTGTTTGCTGAAACATTCTTTTTAGCATCTAGATGTACAACGCATCAAATTATACATGCACTTACTCCATGGGGGTTGTATTCCTGTCAATGAACTGTACAAGTAGTCAAAGTTGGAGCTTCCTCTGTTTTTATGGACTGTGGCTGTCTTTTTAGTTTTTAAGTATCTGGTGGAAGATTGTCTGCAGGAATTAAGTTCAGAATGTGATTCCTTCTCACCATCAGATGTAGAAAGGGCTCTATGGAGTTCTGCAATAGGGGCCAAGTTGCTAGCTTCACATTCTGATCCAGATTCCAAGAGAAAGAGAAAACGTTGATGTGATGAGAAAGTTGACAGCAATGCTTGTAAGTTTTAACCATGTTAGTTGTAAGTTATATGTCCTTACAGCTTGCCAAGGCTCTTGCTCCTGACAGGAGTGATTTAACAACTCCTTAATGCTAACCTTTTTTCTTTCTATTATTGTGGTTTCTGCCACAACATTTTCTGCAAAGTACAATTAAATGACCTATTTTTGCTGATTTCAGTTATTTTTTTTGTGGAAAACCTTCTTATGCAAATACGTTCGATTTGTTCTGACACGAATTCCATGAATAGAAAATACGCCTTGGGCCATATGGTATGCACATAGTAAATGGGGTCAAACATTTTGGTTAATGCCTCACCTGATTAATCAAAGCCCATCTAAGGAGGTTACCTAATTCATTTTGCTAGTTTTGCTGCATGAAAAAAAAAAAAATCGACTAATTCCAAATTAGAGTCTTCTCTTAATACTGTCAATATGTATTATCACTTTTGGGAGATACACAAGTATAAAGAACATTACATTGTTACGTTGACCGGAGTAGCTTTACTACACTATCCAGAGAGTTGATTTCAGGCAAAGGGATTTTTAAGAATAGATAAGCACCTTGCATTGTCGAGGAAGTTAGGCAATTTTTTTTTGAACTAAATGTAAAGGATATTAAGAGTATATTCAAGGGGTAAGTTACGATAGATGGCTGCAAAGTGCGGCTTTTTTTTGTTGTAATTGGTATTCTATGATTGCAAGATAAGGTACAAGTTATATTAACCACAATTTGAAGAGTAGGTGGGATAAGGTCTTAACCTTGGCCAAGGATATTTTCGGAAGTTACTTTGCCTCTCTCTTGATAGCTCTCAAGTGCAGCTGAAAGATGTAGTCCCATGGTTCTGTTACCCTTCCTCGTGCACTGGACTGGGTTCACTCTCACCTAAAGTCTTGGTGTAAAATAAGCTCTAAAGCGTCTTAGTGAAGCATTATGTTTGGCAACCTAGTTAGATAAGAAATGATCAGAAGTGAAGTTGCGTGAAGAGAAGAATGATAGAGATTTTTAGCAATTTTGTTGTTTGGATTAATAGCAATTCGAGAAAAAAATTACTGGGAATCTGGATCTAGAGAAGAAATGAGAAGTGAAGTAAATCTTCTTTTTGTCAGTTTGGTTGTAGTCAAGTATATATATATTTGGGGTTTTTTATTTTTTGGTATGAAATTTTTTTTTTTAAAAAAAAATGGTAAAAGGTCCTTCTGTTTGCATCCACTTCTTTCTCACCTAAATATTTAAGCTTAAGAGTTCTTTGTTTTAATCTACCTTCCCTTCTCTTCTATTCACTTCCCACCATTTCCTTCCATCCAAACACATAGCATCTGTGTTAAAAGTTATAACAGAAAATTTGCTTAAGATAGAAGAAAAAATTGTTTCTGTTCTGGAATATTAATTAGTAACAAACAAATCGAAATATATTTTAAAATTTTCAATTTTTTGCCGCTCATTGTGTGACATGGTGATCAATGGTCTGTCTTCTCCCTTGAGCTGGCTTTTGAAACGTTCAAAAGGGATTAGCTTTGTTTTTGTAGTAATGATGGGGCCCAAACGTCCATTTGACACGACAAGGCTGGGCTTCTTTTGATGTTAGAGATAGAGGTGTTCCATTCAAACTTGAAAGTTTCAACAGAACGTTGAAGTTCCAAGCATTAAATTGCACCTTACTCTCCTCATTTTTTCCTAATTTATTTGGTTTTCCTTAATTTTCATATTGAGACTAACAAGGACTCAAAATTATTGTTTCTTTCCTAATCAAATGGAGAAAGGGTTATTATAAATAGGGTATTTTTCATCCTTGATCTGAATGAAAGAAAACGAGAGAGCAATTAAAAATGCTTCCAAACATATGACTCAATTCATAGCTAGACAACTTTCATTGAAATTAAATCGAGCTTTGCTCAGAGCTAGACGGGTTGTGAGAAGTGTGATATTTCCAAATTTGAACAGATTAATTACTAGTAAATGTAAATTAAAAGTTTCTTTCCACTTTCAACCAAAAGAACTTGGGAGAAGGATCTTCCTATTAGTGCAAATGTGAGGGATAAAATTGTCCTAATCTTAATGTTGAGACAATTTTGTCTCTCTTTTAAAGCTAACTGCAGCCCGTAAAGGGGTAAACAAGCATGAACCCTTGTTAGGCGCTGTGCTGACTAATGATTGAAGAGCAACGGCTACATATGTATGTGGCCGTTGCAACATGCATCGCACGAAAGCGAATTTTAAGACTTGCCTTTTTGTCTGGACCAACACTAACGGCTAACCAAAAAGACATGGCTTCCACTTCCTCGTACGCGTGTACGTTCTGGACACGCGTAATCATCCCATTCGCTTCCCACCACCGAAAATCCGTTTGTAAACTCCTGCTCCCGCGTGAACGTCTCCGCTTCCCGAATCCCTTCCTTCCTCACCCACCGTCTCTCGCGAAACGGCTAATTCTTCGAAAATGACGATTCTGCCTTCTACGGACCGGAAGTACCGCCGCAACCCTCGGACGCCTCTTCTCCTCCCCGAGAAACACGATGACCGCGAGGTGGGCTTCGGCTGCGCGTCGTACTCAGGCGCCGTTTTCAATCTCTCCTCGACGATCGTGGGGGCGGGGATCATGGCTCTCCCGGCAGCCGTGAAGCAACTGGGGCTGGTGCCGGGGCTCATCATGATTGTCCTGGGCGCGGTCTTGACGGAGTCGTCCATCGACATGATTCTGAGGTTCAGTCGGGCCTCCAAGTCCGCCTCATACTCGGGTGTGGTCGGTGATGCCTTCGGTGGAGCCGGGCGGACCCTATTGCAGGTCTGCATTGTTGTCAATAACTTGGGCATGCTCGTTGTTTACATGATCATCATCGGTACGGACCTTTTTTTTTTTCGTGACTAAAGATTTTTTGTTTTTAGATTTTGGTCAATTTTTCTTTTGGGATTTTGAATTGGGTCCTACTGCTTCTTTATGACAAGCACCAGTTAATTTTTTGGGACTAAAGTCTAATTGGATTGCGAAATGGGTATTTTTATGAAATAATCATTCTTTTATTTGGTAAGAACCTTTTCTTAAGAATAATTATTTCAATGAGAATAGTTGGACGAATAGGTATTCTAGACAAGGTTTTTCCAAAAAAAAGAAAAAATTCTTTAAAACAAAAAAAGAAAAAGAAAAAACAAATGTTGAATGTGAGGGTGGGTGGCCGACCACCCACAACAAATGTCTTATACCAGCTTTTAGTTGATAATATGTCTTATGACCCGCTTGTGTCATATTGATCGCAAGTGTTTTGAGTTTTATGACAACTGATATAATTTGCCAAGTCTCATGAAAAGCTATCTGTCCTTTATAGGTAATTGTGACAATGATCACAATTTGACATTTTCAGTAGATGGAATCACATGTATCATTCAGAGAAGAAACACTCTGATATCAAACTATGAAAGGTTATGGCCACGAAGTTAACCCTAAGGAGTAACCTCCATAGTGTTTTCCTCGTTTAATCCATCCAAGCTACAACCCTCAAAGGCATTTCCTGTTGAGCTTATGACTGCCATGCTCTATGGGTATCCTGAGCCCTGTCTCCAGTCTGGCAGGCATGAAAAACTTGTTCTAGGGCAGCTGACCAGGGTGTACAGAAGGCAAGCCCATCTAAGACGCTTTTGTGGGGTTAATATCAAGACAACTCTTCAGTAGTGGTAGCGGAACTAGAGATTTGTGTTTGGGGGGCAAAATTCTAAAAAAAATAATTTGGGAGGTCAAAAATTAAATTTTATAGGAATTTTATAATTTTTTTTTTTTGGGGGGACCACCTTGGGCCTTGGACCCCCAAGGCCCAATGTGGTTCTGCCCCTGCAACTCTTCTAGTTAAGTGTTTCCTTATACTTTCTATGTACTTAGGGCCGCCTTACACTTTTAATGATATTTGCCGATAACTCATCAATAAAATATTAAGACACCTTTGTGGTGTTAGATGCCTTTGCCAAAGCATGGTCATGAACTAAGGCATCTTGGTCACGTGTTGTAATTTGTTAATTAGAACAATGTGCAATTTTCATTTATCATCAGGATTGAGGTTGGTTTTATAGTTAGCCTTCAGGAAATTATTGCTAACTCATGCCAGGTTGAACAGCCTAGCTATTTAACATCTTCTCAAACAGTTCTACCAAGTCCCTCATTGAACATCATGTTATTAGTTTCTTTGGTTGAATTGCTTGCGTATGTGATCAGCAAAGAAAATAACCGTTGTGAAATTTGTTATTTTTCTTTTTATGTTATTCAGTACTTTTAATTATTATGCAATTGTGTGCAGGTGATGTGTTATCAGGGACACAATTGGATGGGGTGTGGCATTCAGGTGTGGTGGAGGAATGGTTTGGTCAGCATTGGTGGACCACACGCTCCTCCTTACTGTTTATCACTACACTCTTTGTTTTTGCTCCTCTCATCTCATTCAAGCGCGTTGGTGGGTCTCCACTTTCCAGATTAACTATGCATGTGTTTGTTTATATTATCTTATCTATGGTACCTGATATTCTAGGCATCTTAGCCTGCTAACCCTGATAGGATTACTAAGTCATTCCCATTTTGAATTGAGAGCATGACTTCTTGGTTTATCATATGGATTCTGTTTACCTGGCTGTCGCTAGACACTACTGGAGACTATAGGGTTGGCTATGGATGTCTGGCTGTTGCTAGACACTACTCTTTCTCTTCTTCCAAGAAAAGAAGAGTTTGCCACTGGACTTTGGCTTCTCACGCTTATGATTTAGTTCAAAATCTTTTGAGCTGTGTCATTTAGTTCTGCTAGTCCAATTAGTGCAATGTGCACAAGTAAATAATTGCTGGTCGAGTTCCTTTACAACTCTATTAACTTGACCAGGTAAACAGTTAAAGGAAGTTAAATTAGTTTCTTCCATGTCCCTTCATGATGATATCTGATTGTACTTTGACATCTACATATAAACTTGCTGAACTATTCCTATATGTCAGAGTGCATTCACCTTTCTAGTTTTTGCTGTTAACTGGCCCAACAGCTGTGAGAAATGTTGATTGATTTATGTGCCTGTATTTTATTTGTGATGTTAGATTCCTTGAGATACACTTCAGCATTGTCAGTGGGTTTGGCAATTGTATTTGTGGCAATCACGGCAGGAGTAGCAACGGTTAAAATGGTGGAGGGGAGCATTAGAATGCCTCGCTTGATGCCTGAACTTGTTAATCAGGCATCATTTTGGAAGCTTTTCACGACTATTCCAGTTCTAGTCACTTCCTACATCTGTCACCATAATAGTAAGTTTTGGAATCTCATTTTAAGTTCACAACAACTATGACAGCAGTTACTGACCACCCCCATATAAATTTATCCGTAAGATTAGGGGTTGACTCTGTCAATTTTTTGTTTTCCTCTCAACTGCTCAATTCGTTTGTTATATTCTCATAATATGGTCATGGACAAAAAAATGTAATATTTTTTTGCCAATATGTAAATATTATGAATGCATTTTGATATCATTTGAAAAGGATTTTCGAGAAATATCTAGATGTGTTTTCTGTTTAAAAATGTCTTGGTTTAAGAAGTCATGTCAACCTGTTAGTGATAGAAAGGCTCATATTACTTGATGTTTTTACTATGATGAGAAATTTAAAACAAAAAAGAAAGAAAGACTTTTTAATTTACTCTTATGGGTTAAATACATTCTTAGTACCTATGCTCTTCCTCGTTATCAAATAGCTACTCTAATTTGCAAAAGTATCACAAATAGTACTTGTGGACATTTTATAAACGCAATTGGTACTTATGCCCATGTTCCGACCGATAACTTAATAGCGTGCCACGTCAAGTCCTCTCACAATCCGACATGTGTCGCATTATTTTAAAATAAAAAATATATAAAAAAATAAATTAAATAATAATTTTTTTTGTAAAAATGAAGGGGGGCCGTCCAATATATATATATTAAATTATTTCATTTTTTATTTTTTAAATAATACTAATGTGGCATATGAAACTCATAATAGTCATTGATAAGTTTGACGTGGTGGGCCGTTAATTTTTTGGACAGAAATTGATGGAGGTACCAACTGTGTTTATAAGATGTCTATAGCTACCATTTGTGATTTTGCAAACCAAGGTGGCTATATGATAAAGAGGCAAAGCACATGTACTAAAAAAATGTATTTAACTCTTTACTTTTATTTCAGGGATATCAAGCTATGTATGTGCCTAGCCTAATTTGCCTTCCAACAAAATATTCTACAATCACAGCTACTAATCTTTGTGATCCATAACTTGACTTGGCAACTGTATTTCCAGTGAAAGGATGGTCACATACACACACACACAAAGGTGGTGTAAGTTATTTAAAATCAATATTTGGAAGATGTCCAGTTGGTGTCAATTTCTTGCTTTGAGTTGTAACTTTTTGTCTGATAACTTGCACAATGCTTTTTTCAGTTCATCCGATAGAGAATGAACTAAAGGATACCTCTCAAATGAAGTCAATAGTCCAAATGTCGCTCACGCTATGCTCAAATGTTTACATTGCTACCAGCTTCTTTGGATTTATTCTTTTTGGGGATCAAACACTAGATGATGTACTTGCTAATTTTGATGGCGATCTTGGAGTTCCATATAGCTCAGTACTTGATGATGTGGTTAGGGTGAGCTATGGCATCCACCTGATGCTTGTTTTTCCGATTGTGTTTTTCTCACTTCGCCTCAACCTAGATGGTCTTGTTTTTCCCTATGCCATTCCCATTGCGTTTGACAACCAGAGATTCTTCTCAGTAACTGCACTTCTCATGGGATTTATCTTTGTGGGAGCCAACTTTGTGCCTAGTATTTGGGATGCGTTTCAGTTCACTGGTGCCACAGCTGCCATCGCTGTTGGATTCATCTTTCCATCCGCAATCGCTCTTAGGTAAGTGAAACTAACTACATTGATTTCCTAGTTTCCTTTTAGCTCATACATTGGCCAAAACTTGAAGACTAGCTGATTTATTGTATTGACCAACACTCTTTGGCCTTAAAAATAATGACACTAATAATAATGTATATTTGTGCTTATTTTCACTATCGCATAAATAAAAGGAAATACATATTTAGGGTTGCGTCCCTCTGCTCTTTATTAATGATATTAAAATTACTTATCAAACTATATATATATATAGTTTAAATTTATAGTCACACTCTAAGCTTTTTCCTAGCGTTTGTTTACTCTTTCACTAGTTAGGTGGCTGTCAATGATAGGACCACTGTTGTATGATTCCAAACTAACTGGTGTATAGCAGGTCTGTATTAGATCATTACAGCATTTTTACTCTGCATCTTGAAGTATAGTTGATATATGAATCCATATATATCGATTTTTCCTTTCTTTGCCAAAAAATGAAAAATTATTGATAGTTCCTAATTTTCTTTATTTTGATGCTAAGTTGAACTTGGTTTAATGCTGTGAAAAAAAAAATGATGTCGGATTTTGACTTAATTAAAGATATGGACATTAGGACAAGATAGAGCTGAATGGTGAAAGTGAATTGGTGAGTGTCTTGTAAGAGTTAAGTGCATTTTAATTTGTTGTCAAATTCTACCGAAGTCTTGGTGTGCTTAAAGGCGTCTAGCGCTCATATTCAAGCAACCTGTGTGAGAAAGCTTTTTTTTTTTTTTTTTTTTCTTTTTTAAATAGGAGGACAACAATCTGCGACAAAGTTGATCAAAAACACCTCCTTTCTCTGTCATAAACTGATGCGTCCTTATTTTCTTAACTTTTTCTGCTGTTGTGCAGGGACACTCATGGAATTGCAACAAAGAATGACAGACTAGTATCATGGGTGATGATCTTTTTAGCTGTCTCATCCAGCACAGTAGCCATCTGCAGTGACATTTACAGCATTTTCAGTAGCGAGAAAAGGATTGGAACCTAACCTAATAAAGGAGGACAACTTTTGCAATCCTTGTGCGAATTCCTACCCTGAAATGCATACTGGGTCTCCGGATTTATAAAAAAAGAAGAGCAATGCTCCTGTTCTGAATCAGATTTCCGGCACCCATTATAGTAAAGTAATTGGAGGTGACCCTGATATTTACATTTCGTGGTTGCCATACTTCATACCTTTTTTTGTTTTGTTCAGAATTAGAAAGACGTCCATATCTGCATATGGCTGATGTTGTTATCGTAGATTCTGGACATTATTGATATCATCAGCAAGGAAGTGGTGATGGTGAGGTGACAATGATGTAGTGTTTCACATGGATGATGTGTTGATATCACATATCACAGCCATAATTAATTTCAACGGCAAGAAAGCACCAAGCTCAATCGGATACCAACTTAGATGGAACATTTAATTGCTTATTTAAATTGAGTTTTTGGGGATTCACATCGACTGGCATCACATGACCTCTCTCATTCAGTAGTATGAGAGCGCTCACGTGATCAGATTATTGATTCATATGATATGTTATGTTGTGCATGTATCTTGTCCTGTAATGCTTCATCTGTGTAACCAAATGCAAGGTGTATTATCATCTAGTAGCTTGATAAAATCACTCGCCATCCCTATATAAATTATAGGGCTTGTTTATAGTGCTCCATGCCTGCTTTGAAAATTTCTGTTGAAGTGTTACACTTATCAAAATTTCTTCTTAAAAGTTGATTCTCAAGTGATGTGTCATTATAGGGTGATTTAAGTGGTAAATGTCTTGATCTTGGTAGCATTTTCATCATGTCTAAGGTTCGAATTCTCTTGGGTGTATAAACAATTCCTTTGGGCCAGACCGCCAACGAAACCGTAATAGCTTGATTTGCATGGGGATACTTTGTATTGATTTGAGGTTTATCCAATAAGAATGGGTACACAATATGCCCTTGCCTTGAAGAGATTCCTCTTCATTAAAAAATAAATAAAAATTATAGTATCAAGAGTTTAGGTCAATTGTGATACTTCAAAAAGTTAGGCATATATTAGATTGATGGATTACTTATATTGAGTTGATAGATTATAAAGGTGCTCATAAATATTAAGTTTTTCTATCGGTACTTTACTAGATGAGACTAAGTTTTATTAGTAATTTTGGAGAGTTCTAATTGTAATTTGACTAGATAGTTTGGTGTAATAGCCAATATGTAATTAATATTTTCTCTGGGTCATTATTAAAAGTGGCGCATAGGCACATCATAGCATGAACTCTAACAAAGACATCATGAATTTTAGGTGAGGAAATTGTGTCACCCTATAAAATTAGTTCCACATTAAGAGGACATTAAGGATTTAAGTGACAAAGATTGACATTGTAGGAAGTTAGTTCCACATTAAGTGAGTGGATTGTTCAAGTTAAGTTGGTGGATTATAAAGACCTTAATAAATTTGAAAAACATAGAATGGGAATATCCAGAAAAAAAAATAAATAAAAAAAAAAAAAAATTTCTGCAATTGTGATTTGTGAAGGATGACGACAATCTAAGTTAGTCCCATCTTTGTCGGTATCCATTTATGGGGACCCTTGGATGGTGGTTTCTGCTCCCCTTGGTTATGCTGACATATTTGAAAGTTTTTACCATTCATTGAACAAGAAACTTGGAATCTTGGGGTACTTGACAATTAGAGATGACCATGTCAGGTCCTCAGTAAATTTCAGGATCTGACAAACCCATTTTCAACACAGAATCATATTTGTAAAAAACTGGTGGGTAAAAGGGTGTGTAGTTTTTTTTTGGGATAACTTCAGAAAACCCCCCTGAAGTTCCAGCCGATTTGAAAAGACCCCCCTGAATTTCCAAAGCTCTCACTTAGACCCCCTGAACTTTGGTTTTCTCTCACTTTGGACCCCTTTAACATTAAACTACGTCGTTTTGGATGTTTTATACCCATTTTACCCTTCCTCAAAACTATGTCGTTTTGTGTCCTAAAATCACAACACATATCCAGCCCAAAACGACGTCGTTTTAAGCATAATTTTTTTTTTTAATTAAAAAAAGTAAAATATATATATATAATAAAAAATAAAATTAAAAAAAAAAAAAAAAAAAAAAAAAAAAAAACGGGGGTGGCTTCAGCCACCCCCTTGGCCAAAATGGGGTGGCCGGACCACCCCATTTTTGGCCAAGGGGGTGGCTACAGCCACCCCCTGGCCGATCTGGGGGTGGTCGAGCCACCCCCATGGCCAAGGGGGTGGTCCGGCCACCCCCTTGGCCCCAAAAAAAAAAAAAAAAAAAAGGGATGGGGTGTTTTTGGGGGTGGCCGGACCACCCCCAAGGGGCTGGGGTGGTTTCGGCCACCCCATACCGGCCGTATGGGGTGGCCGAAACCACCCCCAGCCCCTTGGGGGTGGTCCGGCCACCCCATATGCACCCCCCCGCCCCCCCGTTTTTTTTTTTTTTTTTTTTAACCCTTTTGGGGGTGGCCGGACCACCCCCATGGCCAAGGGGGTGGTCCGGCCACCCCCAGACCGTCCAGGGGGTGGCTCTGCCACCCCCTTGGCCAAAAATGGGGTGGTTCGGCCACCCCATTTTGGCCAAGGGGGTGGCTGAAGCCACCCCAATTTTTTTCTTTTTTTCTTTTTTTTTTTTTTTTTTAATTTTTTTTTTTTTAATTTTTAATTTTTTCTTTTTTTTAAAAAAAATAAAAATTAATGCCTAAAACGACGTCGTTTTAGGCTGGGTAATTTTAGGACACAAAACGACGTAGTTTTGGGGAAGGGTAAAATGGGTATAAAACATTCAAAACGACGTAGTTTAATGTTAAAGGGGTCCAAAGTGAGAGAAAATGGAAGTTCAGAGGGCTTAAATGAGAGTTTTAGAAATTCAGGGGGGTCTTTTCAAATCGGCTGGAACTTCAGGGGGGTTTTCTGAAGTTATCCCTTTTTTTTTTTTTGGGGGGGGGGGGGGCGGGGCGGGATGAATAACTGGTGGGCAATTTAGTGTAAGAGCAAAAGGACAAAATAGCAGGAATTCTATTTCGTAAACGATTTTTACCATTTTATAAGAGAAATGGTCAATACATTTTCTTTCTTGTGTTTACTTGCATAATTCTTGACGTGTACTTTCAAAGGTTACATTACCCTTTTCTTTTTCTCCCGCTGATTTAGATTTAAGTTTTTAAGAGTATTTTTACTTCGGATGGTTTTATTCATTAGAATGTGTCGTGGCTTTCAATAGTTGCATTCACAAGCAACCTTGGTTTTATCCATCAAAATGCGTCGAGGTGGTAGTGGCTTGTTCGGATTAGATTTTTTTGAAAAGTTTGTATTTACTTTTTTCTGTTCTTCCCGTCTTTGTAACCTTTTTTATTTGAATGAATGTTGGATAAGCACTTGGCGCGTAACATTTCTCATTTTATAATATGAATTATGTTCTTCAACGTGTCTGTGGTCAAAAAAATTTTTGTTGGATAGACTGCATGTGGATATAGAGCGCATGGTACCTCAAGACCATTATAATATTACCTACTTAATAATGATCTACAAAATAATGTACATAGGGATGTAAATAAACTAGTACCTTCAACAACCTACTCAGTAAAGTCTCACCCGAACTCAAGCTTGATCGGTAATGCATAAACCAAATTATTACCGTAGAAATTTGTTTAATTAGTAAGTGATATATATTTGGCTCGTTCGAAACTTAATAGAAGCTCGCGAGCTTAGCTCATTTAAAGCTCGATCCGACAGCTCGCCCGAACTCAGTTAAAAATTGAAAGTTATGAGAGCCAAAATGATGAAAGATAGCCAAAAGATTTTTTTTTTTACTTGGGGGATGTCATTGCATGCAAAGATAAGGTGTGGGTAGTGAAACTAAGGCGATGGGAAATGAATTTAGTAGGATTATAAAAGGACTGATCATTTGTTTTGCCCTGTAGGGTAGTTTTGTAATTTCAACTTCAGTCCTACAATCTACGATCGTACTTCTATTTAAGCCTAATAAAGATGACTTGGTATTTTTCAGTTTTTCAATAAAAAGCACTAAAGGGGCAATTTTTCTTCACCCTTATATGGCCGGGTTTGATTTCTTGTGCCGGTGCCTACACGCAGACACCTACAATTGCTAACCACCTGGAAACAACCACGATGGAAAATGAAAAAGACAGTCGATCTTACATTACGTAATTACATTGACATAAATAAATAAATATAAAATATATATATATATATATATATATATATATTAGACCATTAGAGGGAGTCTTTGTTGAATGTGAAAGTAAACCGACAGGAATTATAAATGGGGTTGAAGAGAAAAGATAAAGCATGGTGATTGGTCAGCGTGGAATTTCCCACGACTTGCACGTTCACAATGAATTCAAACAAGTTTTGAGTTGTTTAAAGCATTTTTGAGGAGCTTATAATTATTTGGTCGATGGTGGTGGCCGGCCATGGAGATGGAGTGCAATGATGGACAACGTGAATCTCGACTTCCTCAGTGCAACACATGCCTGTCGGCTTCCCCCCCCCCCCCCCCCACCCCACCCCTTTATATCATACATATATGCATGATTCACCAACGTATTTTGACGCACTCATTCAGACAACTCTGTCCCTTTTTTTTCTTTTCTTTTTTTGTCTTTTCGGTTGCTACTCTACGTATCGCCTTGTTTATTGCTGTAGGACTAGTGCATGAGCTTCTCCAACCTATATATATATATATATATATATATATATATATATATATTAGTCTAAAAATTAGATTGAATTCTATCGAAAATAGAATTGGAAAAAAATTATGATTTGGGCGCCTGTTGGTACATAAGAACAAATTATTATTATTATTATTATTATGTTTATCTTGCAAATATTTGTTCTTAGAATAGCTTATACAGTAACTTTATGGTCATATAAAATAAATTTTATATATATCTTGAGATTGTGCAAAAATCTTATATTGGGATCAATGCAATAATATTTCTTTACTTGCTTGTAACATAAATTTCACCTTTTAATTATTCATCTTACTTCATATTTTGTTTTTAACACTCTTGATAGTATGGACTCTAGATTTTTCAACCATCGCCGACAGACCCAAATATTTGTCGTAACTCTAAATAGATTATACTCCATAAAGGTTAAGAACATGTCTCTTCACTGCCTCCTGTCCAAAAAAAAAATTGTCTTCTATTTATTTAACAATTGCATCAACTTGAACCACTTCATAGAATTTTCCTTCAAAAAAAAAAAAAAAAAAAAGATTTAGCCACATTCATTCTCTTACAATAAGAACTCTAGTAAGATTACCCAGTACTCTTTCTACTTGTTACGGTAGAATTTGAGTAATGTTAAATGTTATTTTTACGTCATCTTTGTATTCTCTTTAAATTGATCAAATTGTGATTTTAAACGCTACATTAATTTTAAGAATACACAAAGAAAACATAGATTTTTCTTTTAGCATTACTCCTTAAGCACATACGAGAAGTAATCCGACCAGTTGGCTTGGCTCTCCATAGAATATATTAATTCTAATTTCTACTCGACCTTTGCAACCAAACAAACCACTACGAATAATTACAGATTATAGAAAACGATAAAGACACTTAATTGAATATAATACAATATATTTTATTTTATTCCTTAAACCTATATATGATCTATACGTCACATTTGTATAAGTCTATTTAATCCTATGAAGTCTGTGACTTTGTATAATAATGCATTTGAAAACTGGTCATTGACATGACCCAAATGACCCAAAAATACATGGTCACACGTCACCTATATATCATCGAACCATTAACTAATTAAACTATTTAATCAGTAATTTAATTTGTCGATCAATTGACCATCCACCTGTACATGCATTATATGTGTTCCAGAAGATTAATTATGCATTAAACACCATTGCCCTTTATTTTCATTACCTAACCCTTTGATTAGCCAATAAAGATGCCACGGGGGCCTACATGCCATGTTACTTTGTTTTGTTTTAAAAATCTCTTTTGTTGTGTTATAGAACAAGAAAGCTCCTATAGTTTTCTATGGTCCTTTGGAAAAACAATCTACAAGCAATCATATGGAGAGAGCTGGCATCCATGAATCCCATTCCCTATTGTTCTCTGGTCAAATCCATTAGCAAAACCATTTTGGTTAATAAGGAGCCTTTATGCAATTATCAGTTCAAATTCATAACAATTTGTGAGAATTTTAAGTGAAATTTAGTTGTTTGAGTTGGCGGCCAGATAACTCAAAATTAATTTAGTCAGATGGGTCTCGCATGAGCTCTCTCATAATAACTGTTTAAATTGAATAAATAACTACAATTAATTTAACCCACATCACTTCTAGGAACTTTCTTTTTAAATCATACAATCAAACATTATTGTGTGGATCCCGATAGTTATGTGAACGTGAAATAGAAACATGACTTTGATTTAGACAAAGTTTTCGTCGAATTGACTTTAGAAAGCTTTTTTAATATGAGAAAATTTATTCTAATATGTAATATGAGAGAATTTATGTGAAATTTAGATATCCGTGTTGGCAGCCAGATCACCCATAATTAATTTAGCCAATTTGGTCTCGCATGAACTCTCTCATAATAACTGTTCAAATTGAATAAATAATGATTGTGAATTCAACCCACGTCGTCCCTTCTAAAAACTTCTTTTTAAATCATACAATCAAATATCATTGTGTGGAGCCGAATAGTTATGTGACAACGAAATAAAAACATGATTTTGATTTAGGCTGAGTCTTCATCGTATTGACTTTATAAAGTTTTTTAGAGGAAGATTTTATCTTTTTCCCAAAAAAAAAAAAAAACAAAAAAAAAAAAAAACTCTTTTACTAGATGATTACTTGTGTTAACTATATAATTAAATTGGATAGTATTCAATATATATATATATATATATAAGTTGCTGACATTGCTCTAATGTCATTATGCATGTCATGAAAATTGTACAAAATTTAAAGGTTTATTATGATTACTCTTTTACTAAGAGCATCCTTTTATAGCACTAACGCACGAGGACATGGCCAATTTCAATGACAATCATATTTGGGTGATTTTATTATATAAAGTCAACAAATTGAATTTTGGTTAGCAAAAACCATATGAGTTCGGTTAGGACATATACATCAACCTAATAACATGCTTCTCATTAAGTTATTAGGATAATAGTAATTAAGTAATTGTGTTCCCATCGAACTTATGGAAAATGGAAAACGACGGCTACTTACTACTTAGAGTTTGGACATGTTTAGATACATGACAAAATTTGTATACTTTAGTAATTGCACACCATCGAAAATAACCAAAATAAATAAATAAATAAAATTTAATTCTTAAGTTTTCGTGCAAATTAAATTTAATATCGTCCTCAAGTGGTAGCCGGGAATCACGTCTAATGAAACGGATGGAACTAGTTTGAATCCCCCATACCTCTTTCTTTATGTGAACATATCAAGAAAATAAATAAATAAATAAATTCAGCCTCTTAAGTTTTTAATTTCAAAAAATTAGATTTTTTTTGTTTGTTAAAAACATGTTTGCCTTTTTGTTTGTTAGAAAATCAACCACATTGGACAAAGGCTGGTTACCTTTAATGGGCGATAAAAAAAGATGGCAACTCTTGGTGAACGTTGGTGGCGATGGCCTACGGCGGTTTCCAGCAGCAGCGAATAATGAAATGCGAGAGAGTCCGTGCAATAATGATAAGCTCAAACTCGATAAATTGTTTACGATTTTAAAGAAAGATAAACTATTTATGGAAATTTATTATGGTTAACCGAAAATGTTTTTGTTTTTGTACCAACTATCAAAAATTAGGGAAAATCGAATCTTTTGAGATAATAAATATTTATAATATCCCTTAAAAAAAAATAGGGAAAATATTTTTTAAAATCTTTTTATATCAAAACAAATGAAGCATATATATATTTTTTTCTCTCTAATTTCAAATGGATCCCTTCGTCAACACATTGCCCAATTAATTAACATGTAACCTCGAATCAATCAATTAATGTCACATGCTTTAGTTTGGGAAAATAATTATCTCCATTTCAAATCTCCTTCATTTCATTCATTTAGTGCATTTTGAAGCGTAGTGCATTTAATGTACTACCATCATTAAAATTTTTAGACAATACTACCATTCAAAATGCATTAAATGGAGAAAATTTGAAATAGAGATTATCATTTTCTTCCTGTTTGACAAGACATATTCCAACTCTATGTATCTTAATTACTCTAAATTATTACAAATATACCCTAAATAAAACAGTAAAAATAAAAACTTTATATATATATATATATATATATATATATATATATATATATATATAGTAATTGTGTCCATGGCATATATGTCTGGCACCTAATGACCTAATTATCAAATTGAAAATTTTAAAAATTAAGTTAAAATCGAAAAAAAATAAATAAAAAAAATCTAAGGAGTAAATTTAATTTTTCTCTTCAAATAATAAGTTCTCAACGCAAGACTATTCAATATTGACTAAAAATTTCTAAGAACCATTAATGCAATTTTTGGACCGACGGTCAAGCTAATGCAGGTATTAGGGTATATGCTATTGCTACGTCAAATTCTTTTCGTCCCAAAAGACAAGTTAAGATGTCCAATTATAGCTTAATCATAAATCACTGTCTAAAAGGACACCATTTTAGGTATGAACAAATGAACAAATTTTAAGCATCTTGACTTGACTTTGTGATAAAATGATTTTAACATATTTTGGACAGAATATAAATTTTTTCCGAACCGCGTGAGAAGAATTTTCTTTAATTAAATATATAAAAATGCTATATATTTTTTGAATATGTGAAAAAAACGTATGTTTTTAATAGTTATTATTAAAAAATTTTGTGCTTCGCACCTCTTAATTAAAAAATTATGCGATTCTCACCCATGTAAGACTCATTTATGTAATCGCAATTATGGTTCATAGTCCCTGCTCAGTCTCTCGACTCTCATATAACTAACACTATCAAAACTATTTAATTAATCATGCAATTACTAGAAGAATATATATATCTTTTTTTATTAAAAAAAAATTAACTGAGATTTTGATTATCATGATATTATAGTTGATAGTATCAGCAGCATCAACGATTGTCGCTAGAAAGGCAAATCAATAGTAATTGACAATTGTCGTTAACAAAAAAACAAATCCAGAAAAATGTTGAAGAGGTAGGTGGCGACTGGTGAGGTGGCGCGCTAGCGGAGATTGCGCGCATAACCTGCGAGCACGACAGGCCTAGCCGGCTGTGGTGGCCAGCCTGTTAGTCCAGTGTTCGACCTTTAGGACCACCGCTTCTGCCACGTTTCCCAATGTAGCGTTCGTCGTGGCGCACATTTCATGTACACTGTTTCTTTCTCCGTGCGGTTCCTCGTGTCTAAACTCCACCCCACCTAACGTCTCATGATCTACCGTCCATTTGTCACCTCCGAGGAATCCGACCGACGGCTACGATTAGTTTCCTCTAATTTTCTCGGAATCACGTAAATACTGGGTCTGTATTAACTAGCTGGTTCGGTGATTGGAAATGTCCGTTTTTACCCCTTATCCAGTTCGCGCTTTTGCAGTCATGGCATCGAGCTATTTTTTTCGAACTTTGAAAAGGCGCTCGATCACTTTCCTCATTACTACGGAGAGAGATAATTTGGTACAGCTCATCAGTATGGAGATTTTTATGAAGATATAAAAAAGGGTTTTGTGATTAGCAGCCCCGTAATTATCTTCTCGTGGAGATTAGAAGCACTTTTGCACAATCTCCAGCTAATTATTATTTTTTTTTCCAGAATTATCCACAATGCTTTAAGACTGAAACTGTCGGTGGCTGGAGTGGAGGGGGAGGCTAATTTAGACTATTCGGATATTATCTTATTAAATTGAGCAATTAATTGCAGGACCTCAAGTGTACCCGCAGCCGGAACACGTGTGCTCATGCTACACGACGACCGTAGAAACAAAAGAAGAACAGAACAAACAGAACCGAGAGAACAAAAGAAAAAACACATTTTAAATATCAGTCCTGTTATTTTATTTATAAATGAAAAACCTAATTAGTTAAGTAAACATAATAATTAAAAAAAGTAGTCTAAGAATTATGAAGAATGATGATCCAATCAAAGGCCGAAACTTAATACATAATTGGATTTTTAAACACACTTAATTATGATGGACGGAGGCGGAAATCCTAATGATAATACTAAATATCGTAAGGAATTCTTCCCAAAATGCTTCTTAAATGATGTAGTAAACATTTTTTTTCTTTAAAAAATTCTCATTTTTTTCCTTTGTCTTCCACTCTTTCCCAAAATAGTATTTTCCACATCGTTTAAAAAAAAAATTTGAGACACCTAGCGCCTTAAAATCCTAATTGTATGCCAAACCGACAGCCTAAAATTTAGTCATTTTTTGTTGACTGTGGTGTGTGCTGCACGATCTGTGCTGGCGCGTGGGTGGCAAACTAAAATTCTAAAAAGTTGACAAAGCAAAAACAAATCCGACGTGGAGCTTCCAATTATCGACACTAAGAGCCTTTACTACGGGGACTTGGTCATATCTAACCCCCTTAAAAGGCCTTTATTAAGTTTTTAACCCTTCCACGAATGGGATAGCCTCATAGGCTCATAGCCATGGATTACTCTATGGCCCCCTTCCCACTTTCCACCCCCCTCGTTCAAGAAAATTCTAAAAATAACCCTATTAAATGAAAAATTAAAACACTCGTTCACTTTTTTAGCCGCGGCTGGTTGTTAGAATTTTAGATTCGCTCGGCTGTCACCTTCCCTTTCCCTGTGAAATTGATCCTTCTGGACGTGGTGCCTCCGCGTGCGACTTTTTCTCTTTTGTCATGTAAAAGAAGTTTCCTTTTGGAATAAAACATTTGAATTCAATAGTCGAAGACGAAGACCCGTAAGGGAATCAAGGGCGAGCGAAGCTTACAATTTGAGATTTTTGTGCATTTTGATAGAAATTGCTAGGGCTTACGTTAATTGCTGGCTGTCGTTGGTTTAATTGGAATTAAAAAGTTGTTGGTGGTATAAAAAATAAAAAAGCTGTCTTTGTCGGAAATCTGCTCTTTTTATTGTGATTTTGTACACTTTTATTGATTGCCCTTTTAAATCCCATACCTACGCCAGTGTGTAATCCATGATGAATTTTCTTGCTAAATATGCTCTCTTGTAGTAATAACCCTTGGATTTGAGCAAGAAATCTCTGAGGAATCTGGAAACTGGTAAAAGGAAAAACACCCATTTTTATTTTTTAACCCCAGAACGTGGTTTTGTTTTGTGTTTATATTGTTTTCTTACTTGAATATTCTTTTTTAGTTTTGGAATAAAATACCTAAAGACGTGTTGAGCTGTTACCACATATTTGCTCTGTGTATATCAATCGCTATCACTATCTCTCGCTCTCTCATTTTTCAAGCATAAACGCAGAACATAAACAACCCGCCTCTTCT
Source organism: Corylus avellana (assembly GCF_965113065.1). Classification (NCBI taxonomy): domain Eukaryota; kingdom Viridiplantae; phylum Streptophyta; class Magnoliopsida; order Fagales; family Betulaceae; genus Corylus; species Corylus avellana. Next base: position 19,095,635 of record NC_142498.1, read on the forward strand.
GCTTCTTCTCTCATGACGTTTAAGGCCCCCATTTGCAAGCTGTAATTGAATGGGAGGTGTTTTGGACTGATTCCCAACCCAGCAAGAGTTATAGATATAGCTCTCTCTCCCTCTTAACACAGTTCTCGTGTAAGTTTTCGCCGAATGTCACCATGTTCTAGAGACGCCTCGCGCGGTCTTCTACTCTCTCGCCCTCCACGCGTCTGCATTTCCTTTCGTTCTCGTTTTCTTTCCCTTCTGTTTCTCTGACAATGAGATCAAAGTCGTAGCCTTTCTCTTCCTGGGTTTGTTTGTTTTTGAGCCTAGGCTTTGAAACCAAGTGGGTGTGGGCGGGGGGGGGGGGGGGAGGGGGGTCTCGTCGTGAAACCGTGAGATCGGGCTCCCAAGAATGGCGCCGTCGTTCCATTGGTGGGCAAAGGAGAAGCACAAAGGTACGCCCGTGGTGGTGAAGATGGAGAACCCAAATTGGTCAATGGTCGAGCTCGAGGGTCCTTCAGAAGATGACTTTATTATTACCACCACGGACTCACCCAGGTTGGTTCGCCCACGGGACAAGGGCCACCGGGGCGGCAAGAACGCGAGGCAGCTCACTTGGGTCCTCCTCCTCAAGGCCCACCGCGCCGCCGGATGCCTCACCTCCATTGGCACAGCAATGTTCAGCCTCGCCGCCGCGATCCGACGCCGCGTCGCCTCGGGTCGGACCGACTCCGACAATGACAACGACGACAGTCAAAACGACGTCGTCGTCGACGGCGGAAGAGAGAAGGAGAACCCCACCGTGAGGACCAGATTCTACTTTTGTATCAAATTGTTCCTCTGGCTCTCGGTGCTTTTGCTGGGGTTTGAGGTCGTGGCGTACTTCAAGGGTTGGCATATCGGAGCTCCGCATATCCATTTCGACCAGTTGCAGAGTCTCTGGGCAAGGCCATTGGGGGTTAAGGGTGTGTTCGAGTGGATTTATTCTCGGTGGGTTTTGGTTCGGGTGGAGTACCTCGCTCCTCCTCTGCAATTCCTCGCCAATGCGTGTATTGTACTCTTCATGATCCAGAGCGTGGATAGGCTGGTTCTGTGTCTCGGATGTTTATGGATCCGGTTCAAGAAGATCAAACCCGTTCCCAAGCAAGAAGACCCGGTTAAAGATCTGGAATCCGGTGAGAGTAATGGTTACTTCCCTATGGTCCTTGTTCAGATCCCCATGTGCAATGAAAAGGAGGTAAAAACATTCGAAACTGAAATTGAAATCCTCATTGGTGCTAAATTAACATTTATTTAGGTAGCTGCTAAAGATATGTTTTTCTTTTTGGTTCTGGGGTTGGTTGCGTTCAGGTTTATCAGCAATCAATCGCTGCTGTGTGTAATTTGGACTGGCCGAAATCGAAGATTCTGGTTCAAATTCTTGATGATTCGGATGACCCAACTACGCAATTGCTGATCAAAGAGGAGGTCCATAAATGGCAGCAAGAGGGTGCCAACATTTTGTACCGGCATCGGGTGATCAGAGATGGTTACAAGGCTGGTAATCTCAAGTCCGCTATGAATTGTAGCTATGTTAAAGACTATGAATTTGTTGCCATTTTCGATGCCGATTTTCAGCCCAACCCTGATTTCCTCAAACGCACAGTGCCTCATTTTAAGGTACCTACCTTACCTCACCATCATTGCCTTTGTATTAGTTACTATTACAATATGAATTCGATTATGCATAGTGAATTTTGTTAAAGATTTTCGTTGTTTTCTCAGTAAATTGAATAAAGCCCCTTTTTGTGGCACAACAGGGTAATGAGGAAATAGGATTGGTTCAGGCAAGGTGGTCCTTTGTGAACAAGGATGAGAACTTGTTAACTAGGTTGCAGAACATTAACTTAGCATTCCATTTTGAGGTAGAGCAGCAAGTGAATGGCGTTTTCATCAATTTCTTTGGATTCAATGGGACTGCGGGTGTTTGGAGGATAAAGGCCTTGGAGGATGCTGGTGGGTGGTTGGAGAGGACCACCGTGGAGGACATGGACATTGCCGTCCGTGCTCATCTTAAAGGATGGAAATTCATTTTCCTCAATGACGTCGAGGTACTACTTCCCCTCCCTCAATCACCCATCTTAAGGAATTTGTTTTTGTTTTCAAATAATAGTTCATTTGAAATTGATAGTTAGTTCTGTTTGTGTTCGAATTCAGTGCCAGTGCGAATTACCGGAATCTTATGAAGCTTACAGGAAACAACAGCATAGGTGGCATTCTGGACCTATGCAGTTGTTTAGACTTTGTTTGCCTGATGTCATTAGAGCCAAGGTATATTTAGTTTTAGACAGTTGCTGTGTTAAAGTAGTATTCATTCAATTCTATATGTTTTAACATCATTTGCTGATACACTCTGTGATCAATGTCGGTTGATGCAGATTAGTTTTTGGAAGAAATTCAACATGATATTTCTCTTCTTTCTCCTTCGAAAACTGATACTGCCCTTTTATTCCTTTACCCTTTTCTGCATTATTCTCCCAATGACAATGTTCATACCAGAGGCTGAGCTCCCTGCATGGGTTGTATGTTATATCCCAGCCACCATGTCCTTTCTTAATATCCTCCCAGCCCCAAAATCTTTCCCCTTCATTGTCCCTTACCTTCTTTTTGAGAACACCATGTCGGTGACCAAGTTCAATGCCATGATTTCTGGTCTATTCCAGCTCGGAAGTGCGTATGAGTGGGTTGTGACCAAGAAATCTGGGCGCTCCTCTGAGGGTGATCTTGTCTCCTTGGTTGAGAAGGAGCCGAAATACCAACGGGGGGTCTCAGTGCCCAATCTGGAAGAGATGAAGGAGGAAATTCGACAGCAAGAGAAGGCCTCACGGAAGAAGAAGAAGAAGCATAACAGGATATATACAAAGGAGCTAGCTTTGGCTTTCCTTCTTCTAACAGCTTCAGCTAGGAGTCTCCTGTCGGCTCAGGGAATCCATTTCTATTTCTTGCTGTTTCAGGGGATATCATTCCTGCTGGTTGGTTTGGATCTCATTGGCGAACAGGTTGAGTGAACCCCAAAAAAAAAAGAGGGGACTTTGAAGGGATACATGGATGATACAAGTACAGGCAACATGGGTGGTTACTATCTGAGTACCACAATGAGAGAAAACAGCTATGGGGAGATTGTAGATGGCTGAGAGTGCTTCCTTTCTTGCAGCATGTCCTCCACCTCTAGATCCCCAATCAGATTTCCACCCAATACAAGAAAAAAACTATGTTATATGGACAGAATAGCGACTTTCATGTTGGAGAGACAGATGCATTAGGGAATGGTGAACCTCTTCAATATATGTAAGGTTTTGATTCTTCTGTTTTGTAATTTTCTTTTGTTTTGATTCTTTTGTTTTTGGGTCGATTCTTTTGTATGAAAAATTGTCGTTCAAATATCAAACAGAGATTTTAGAGTAAGATTAGCAGAGCACCCCACTTGGTGCTTTTTTCTTGTCAATCACCTGAGAATGTTGTTAGATTTTGTTGATTTCCAGTAGCAGAAAGTAGACTGAAGGTAAGATCAATCCTCATCTGATGTTGGTGAATGAAAATTGTTAGTCTCTTCTCACATTAATCTGAATTACTGTCCAAAAGAACAAAACAAATCAAAAACCAAATTGCACTTGAATGTTAAGAACTGCAGTGGTAAGAAACCAATTATCTTGTTTTAAATTGAGTTGTTCTTGTCCTCTGAGGAGAATGTTCAATCAAGAAAAATGTCACTCAAAATCTTTTTCAGTACCATGTTATTTGAAATTCAGGTGGCATTTCAAAACAGTTGATATATATATATATATATATATATATATATATATATATGGAGCTAATATTTCAAATCTGAAGGAAAAGATTGCTCAGAAATCAGATCTTTTACATAAGAGTTTGTCCGATTTGAGGAGTGTGGTCCATTGAAGAATTGGCTGAACCCAACTTATCGGTTGGATGCAGCTGGACCACTGTTTAGTATGGTCCCTTCAACCCCCACTTTCCCCGACCATGTTCAAAGGTTTCCCATTTCTTTCAATTTTTGTTTCTTCAAGAAAATCACTGTTTGTTGAAAACTTGAAAATTCCTATTTACTATACTCTTCTCTCATCTCATTTTATTCGGTTGACTGATATCTGTTTCTTTTTTTCTTTTTCTTTTTTTGGTCTTTTGTTTTCTTTCTCAAAACATATAAATACTATCAAAAAAACATAAACACGAAACCTTGATTTAACGTAAGAGTATTGTTTTAAACTAACCAAAAAAAAAAAAAAATCACAAAACGCATTAACAAAAGGAACTTGGTAGGGTTATCCATTACTAGTCAATTCCATGCTTTTGGTGAGAGATGCTGAAGGACATTGACCTTGAGAATGCTTTTACAGTTTTCTAATGAAGATTTTGATTTCAAAACGCGGTAGTTTTAGGTTCAAGCTTGTTCAAAAGGTGCTTTAATTATTTGGCTAGCACGTCTATAAATTGATGGGGGATGTGTGTGACAGTGAGATGGGAGTAGGAGTGGAGCTACATCAAGACGGCAGGTCGTACTGTGTTGCAGGCCGGGCCCCATTTATGTATGTCATCCACAATTCAAATCATTTTAATTTCGGTCCAGCTGACCCTCCATGCCGACTGCCTTTTGATAATAATAATAATAATAATATCATTTTATTTGGTCTTAACTCTTCCCTTTATCAAATATTTATGATTAACTGATTAAGTAATCTTGTGTTTATTCTTTGTTCATACTTAGCAGATTACGACGTTTAACTTGTCGACTAGGCATTGAATATGGGCAGAATTGTAGAATTCCCCTTTTTGTAGTTCTTACTTGTAGATACACCATTTTTTTTTTCCCATAAAAAGAGAAAATACATGTAGTCCTCTCAAATTTATCATTATTTTGATACTTCAATCGTAACTTTAAAAAGTGACACCACTTGACCTCTCCAAACCAGTTTAGCTTTTCATATTAAAATGGACAGAAAAATGCTACACGTTTTTATTTGAACAACCAAAATTATCTTTAAAATTTATTTGAAAAAAATAAAAAATTTGAAGGGCAGATAAATCACCCTTTAGTCACAACTACCTTAAAAACAGTCCAATAGTCATGAGAGTGCCGAACCACCCCCAGCCAAAGGGGGAGTGGTTCGGCCACTCCTTCATTTTCGTATGCTATTCTTAACGAAAAGAGCTTTGTATTAACAGGTATCAATAGTTGAAATTCCTCTCTAATTGCTTTGCTATACCCACTTAGTGATTCTTGTTAAAATCCACTTCTAGGGTGATATGAAAATTTCTTCTTCACTTCCCTCGAAAAGCTGAAACCACATTTGTGGAAAAACTAAAGGTTGGTTGGAGTCAACACAGCATACCCATGATTTATATCGTGAAAGGTTTTACATGAAAAGAATTAAAAACAACCTCTTGTCTGATCTATGCTCTTACCCTGACCTGACGTACTCTACAAGGAAAATTTTCATCCACAGTTTCCTCAAAAATCTCAACAACTTTCACACATAAATCATTCTAATCTATAGAACAATTGAAAACAATAAAATCTTCACCAATCAAGAACTCACTTTCTTTTTTTTTTTTTTGTCTGAATTTACATGGGTTTCTAATTCTAACAGGGTCATCTTCTTCTGCTAAAAATTAGAAGAACAAACAGTCAGGAAATGACAGCCTATACAACTGATTTCTTTCCCCTTTTTGTAATTTGGTTAAATGTGCAGTCAACTTGAAATATTTTTGTATTCTTTGTTAGGAGGAAACCAACACTTCTTATCTCTTCCAAACATCAAAGCTCCGGTTTCAAGTGCCCTGCTGAACATCATACTATGCCAAGGTTAGAAGAATGTGGAACAACTACCGCCACTGTTCTCAAACAAACTTCTGCAAATTACCATTTGGTCCCAAATTGTCAACAGGACAAGAATCGAAACCCATTTGGAAAAGATTATGGAGCTCATTGTCCAACATAGTCTGCATGTATACAAAGATATGCCTTATATTAATGTTTACAGCAAGGAAAAGGGTGATTTGCATGATTTGAAGAAACTAAACTTTTACCTGAGGCAACGAAGGAAATTTTGGAGTGGCAGCAGGAATGCTTGGTAAGCTCCCCTGGAAAATTCCATGTGGGTAACGGTGAGTGGAGCTCATTCCGGGACCAAATCCGAGAATAGCTCCAGTGCCGGCCCGTGAATGAATTATCTGTACAGGAGGCATTCAAAGATCAAGTTACTTTCATTCATTCAACAGTTATAATTGTAAAACAGATTGTATTGTTGATCGAGTTCAGCAATATGATGATCAAACTTACATCTTTCGACAGAATCTGCTCCATATCAATGTTCAGTTCTGGATTGACAGTGGCAAGTTTCATTGACAGAAACTGCGACATGAGAGCAAGCACATCTTTAGCGAGTATTAGAACACTTAAGAGCCAAACCATTATAGTTGTGAAATTGATTTATGGAAAATTCTCAATGAGAACATGCTGTAATTTTGAACGACTTTCAAAAAGAGAAAAGAAAGAGATATAGTGCAACCAAATAGTTGAAATCCTGTAGCTTCCTGTGCATTTCCTCAGAGCACTTTGTTTTGAAAAAAATAGATCTTAGTCGCTAAAAGTCTAGAAGATCATCATCTGGTATTGAATGAGGAATATAACCAATAATAAGAATCTTATAGAAATAAATATGGCCTTTCTTTTTCCCTTCTTAGTTCAAACACCGATTACAGCTTAAGCTCAATGGAAGTTCACAATTTTGTATATGTTAAGCTATGCTCTCATCAGTCTAATGCAGTCCAAGACTGTCACAAAGGGGCTATAAGCTCTCAATTCCCATTTAGAAACCTTATGAAACGAAAGAAATGAATAATTCCTAATCTTAGAGTTGCAAAATAGCATACCTCAACTTGCTGTTGCAGCGACTGCACATAGTTGATAATCTCATCAAGCATCACCGCCTTCCCAGTAATCTAAAACAGTACAGTGCATCAAATTAATCAATACAAGAAATAAAGATAAGAGATCACTCAAAAGCTTGGCTTTCTCCAATTACCTTATTGCATCCGGGAACAAGTTCTTGAAGCAATCTCATTCTCTCACTAATCTTTTCTCTTCTCACCTGCAAGCAGAAAGTTCTATCCTTTCAAGCTAATAACATAGCAAGGACTTTTCAAAAGTAAGATACATGGTCGAAAGAAGTACCCTTTCTGCAAGGCTATGACTGTTTGTGGCCTGTCCCCTTCGGGCTCTTACATGAATGTAATTGTCTTTAGAACCATCTCCACTGGAAGTATCTTTAGCTTGTTTACTGGTTTGTTTACCACGCAAATTCGAACCTGTGTTTTGTTCAATTTTTGGTTTCTTCTCGTCAGGTTCTTTTAGAACGTCGGAGCTCTCCCCAGAAAGATCCTTCTGTACCTCCCCTTCGGCATTCTACCAGGGATAACAAAGCAATTTGATATTAAAAGGATAAACACAATCTGAATGTTTGTAACTCTCTCTTGTTGAACTGCAAGATTACATAATCTTCCTTATTGCTATATGTCTATCTTATCAGCTATACATTTGATTTTGAATTACTTGTTTCATCATCTTCACTTCGTTTATCTTGAGCGTGTGATCTGATATAGTCTTAATAGATATTGAGGCACTAAAACATATCAAATTGAAACAAAATCTTCAAGATCCTAAAAGTATAACCCAAGTTACCTGATGTGGGCTGAATGGTGAATTGTTGGAATCAGGCGCTCGTTTCCTTCTTTTTGCAGTCGGCGAAGATCCTATAGCACCCTCTCCTGAAATTTGGTGATCATCCTGAGACTGTGCAGCATTTGTTGAAGTCTTTCCAGTGCCACCACCAGCCTTGTTTGAGGCATAATTCTGAGGACATCCAGAATTAGCAATCTGGCTACAGTCGGGAAGGCCAAAGGAATTAACCATTTCTGAGAAGCTCCCACTTCCAAAGCATGGAAGCTTTGGCACTGGTTCAATAAGGGTGGAACTGGAGGGGTACTGAACAAGGTGGAAGGAGCTACTAACTCCCTGATTTTCCATTACAACAGGGTAAGGAGGATTGGAAAATTCACTGTGAGAAACCATGGAAGAAGCTCCAAAATTCTCACTGTGGCTCAATGAAACAAGTGGATCCCAACCAGAACTAAAGAAAGGATCAGCTCCATTTGAAGGTTTATACATGGAGACAGAACTCATAGCCATGCCTGAGACCTTTTCAGGCAGTGGGTTTGTGCTCATCCCTGAAGATGGACAATGCAGGACGCCATCACTTCCATGTTGAAACCCCACATCCTCATTTTCATGACCATCCATCTTCTAAATTCAAAAGCTAGACCACAAGAACTATGAAACTTATATACCAAGGAAATGAACCCCAACCAAACAAACAGTTGCTTCAGATAAGGACTAAAAATAGATATGAAACAGAAGAAACTACAAAACTAAAGGTAAAGTGAGTTTGACTAAAATTGACTGGTGATATCTTGCAGGACTCAACAAGGAACAAGTAACCTTGGCAGCTTTATAGACCACAGAGGGTGTAAAGTAAAAGAAGCCTGTTATTGCAGCATCCGATAGGCACAAAGAAAAAGGACAAATCCAAATCTATCAGGCATAAAATCTACACGGCACCAGCAAATCGCCTCTTCCTTTCGAAAACCCTAGGGATCAAGCTTACTCCAATGCTTGGAAAAATATAAAGGGAAATGCTTCGCACAGACAGGAAAGTGAACCTTTCAGAGTATAAAGTACGCAAAAACAATGGCATCGGCTAATTAACAGCTCACGAGAGTAGCGAAAAGAAAGCAGATTCCCTTTTCCTCTTTTGTTTAGGGAATTGGGAGAAGTGAATTTTCATGTACTCCACTCAACAAACAAATAATGTGATAGATTTAAGCAAGCTTGGATCTTTTCAAGCAGGAGTTGATTGAGAAGGATCACGTCAAGCTTGAAGCAATGAATATAGAATGAAGTACTGTCTAGTGAAGTCCTAACCAAGAAAAACCAGTTGTTCAAGTTTTGAATCAATCAAAGGACCAAGAACCAAGAAATGCGTGTTACAGAAACCCTTTTGAGATACTCTCAGATGGGTACCTAAAGAAGAACAAAAGGCATCAAATTTCAACTTGAATTGTGCAAGAACTTGAAATGTGGCAGCGTTTCAGCACAGTACCCTGAATTGGGTATTTGATCGTACCTTGAAAAGCATCAAATGCTCGCTCAAATTTGACAACAAACAATCAAATTCACCAATTGCCTACTTGCATAAACGGCAAAGGAAGCATCAAATTCCAACTTTTATAGATCATAGACAATGTAGTGAGCTATTAGGCTAGAGAGAGAGAGAGAGAGAGAAAGAGAGAGAGGCTTTTGTTTACCTGCCCAAGCTAACAGGTGACATGTAAGATTTTAAAAGAGAAACTACTGCCAACTGCTCTCAGTTGTTTGTTACAGAATTATTACAGAACCTAATCACTTGTCCTTCCAACACTTTACTCTTGTAAGTTCTCTCTCTCTCTTTTCTTTTCTTGGCTTATAATATAGTATTATATTATATTACATGGCTTTTAATTTCTTTAAGTTTTTATATGTCCCTCCCAGTCCCAGAGGGGGATTGGAGTCTTTGCAAAGGTACTTCTCTTCAAGCCCAAGCTTTGCTTGCTTGCTTCTTTGACATGGTACTTTGTTTTTTTATTTATTTTTTATTTTTTTACTGACACACTTGCCAACTATTCCAACAGACCTCTCTTTGCTGTTACACACTCATTTTTCTCAGTGCCACCCAACCCCTTTCATTTCTATTGAGAATATGCATTGTGCACCTAACGTCTATCCTCCTCCATGGACGCCACTATGTAAATCGTACGTTTATCCCCAAAAAAAAATTAAACCTAAAACATAGTAAATGTAATTATTCAATTTAATATTTTAACACTTCCCCTTAAACGTGTTTAAATTCTTTATCAACAATACGTGGGATATTTGCCAGAAATAAGATAAATGGCAAATACAATATTTAATAGTAATTTTAAAAGACATCATATTTGAAAAAACTTTTAATCTCGATAAGAAGAGCCGAATTTAATCATTTAATTAATATTATAATATTCTCATTTATGTGTCGGGTTAAACTTAAGGTAAAATAGGTGAAATATTTAACTAAAATTGAGTAAATTGTTGAATATCATATTAAATCATCCTCAAGCGATAGCTTAATTAGGTCGAGATTGCGAATCATGAAGCGGAATTCACTAATTCAATTTTCACTAATATAATAATAATAATATATTAAATCATTACTTATTTAAATAAGTAGGTCCTACAATTCCAAATAGGCTTTATTTATATATATTTTTTTTAAGGTCCCAAATAGGCTATTAGTAACAAAGGATCATAATCAAACTCAATTGGGGGTCACGGGATCTTTCTTCTAGAGCATTGAAACAACAGCAATAGATTACCCATCCAATCCAAAACATACCTACTGTCTCAAATGTGATAGTTTCACGTTGATGGGCTATCAGAACAAAGTGTATGGCTATGATTAGACAACTGAGAGTGGATACTGTAGGGGTGCAGCGCAGAGTATGATTGACCCTCAAATTTAAATATGAAAAATATATAATGTGCCAGCAATCTTTTTTCTTTTACTTTAGGGGGAGGGCTTTGGGTCTGAGGAACATAAGGAATAATGGAATCTAATCATCAAAATTTTACCTTCTTGTCATTGTACGATTGCCAGCTGTATATGTGCCTTGCCTGTTCAAACCCTCAAGCCTACCTAAACCGGTCAAACCGAATTATCTGGTCAACCCCTAGTCCGGTTGTGATCTTGCTGGAAATTTCAAATTATTCCGAAATTAACGCCTAATTTGCTCCCAACCCCAACATAATAGAAATCACTGCTCCTACGGCCATTTACTCTCTCTATATATATATATATATTCCTAGACTTTTTTTTTTTTCGAGATTTGTGAAATTACTCTTTCTTTGTTTTATAATAGCTACTAACCTTTTTAAAACTTTTTTTTTTTTAAAAAAAAAAAAACATTATTACGGAAATCAAAACGGTTTATGGGTGGAGTTCAATCTTCAGGTTTAGAGTCTGGAGTGTTTTGAGAGTGATTAATGTATAATTTTTTTAAAAAATAAAAATAAAAATGTTAGTATAGTAATCACACGTTGTTTGCTAGAAAGAAGATATGCAAGGAAGATGAGACGTTAGAGAGGTTTTCCCGGACTAGATCCAACGAAGCTCAAGTCAATTAGAGGGAATGGAGAGGAAATTATAGCGGAGTCTGTAATGCAAAATTAGGCGTACTTGAACGGGTGTCGTCTCCTTCCTTTTATAGGTTGTTGTCTCACGTTATTTCTCTTAGGGGTTTTAGGGACTCTTGCCAATAATTTGTCATCGACGTGGAGATTCGGACTCCCTCCCTAGATCAGTTGTAAGGAACGTATGGTGAGATTAAGTAGTTAGCTTAGGAGGCGGAGTGTAGGTTATTGTCTCATGTTATTTCTTTTAGGGACTCCCGCCAATAATTTGTTATCGATGTGGAAACTCGGACTCCCTCCCTAAATCAGTTGTAAGGGATGTATGGTGAGGTCAAGTAATTAGCTTGGCGGGCGAAGTGATGAATCGGCTGTTAGACATTATCTCTTAAGAGTCTATTTCGGATCGAGTATATATATATATATATATATATATATATATATATATAAGCATTAAATAACTATTTTTAAAAGTAATCTAATTTGAAGGCTTCACCCAAAAACGGAGTTTGGGTAGCTAGCTAGACCCTGAAATTTAATTGAAAAAAAAAATAAAATACATATAATAATTTCCTATAGCCTCCAAAAACTCCCCAAAAAATAAACTAATAATGCACATTGAAATGATTTTTGATTTGTTTGATGTAGAAGGGACCCACATGAACCCCTTCATAGTCAAGAAGAATCTTTAGATGTGATGATTGAGATGGTACACCTACCATATCAATGTGGGTACTCCGCCCAAATCATTCAGTTCGGTACATTTCACAGCGGAGGCTACACCAACCAATTGTTTTCCGGTAACTGCGAAGCACAAATGCAATTGCTTCTTGGATAATGATACATGGAAAATTAGTTGTTAGAATTGTTAATAATTTGAGTTTGGTAGCGTAAAAAGCTCTATAAAAAAATTTATCTGATTGAGTATATAGTCGGACGATCTAAAAGTTATTTGAAGAAGTACATCTCATATAGGATTTATAACGATATATGCATTAATTGATAGTAATTCGAACGAGTAATTGGTCGAAATCCTAATCCGTGCTTGTTCACATCATGATGTCCGGGGTTCGAGGATATGGGTTGAAATTTTAAGTTATATTTTCTCTTTAGAATTAATGTTGTTCCACGCACAAGACAATGTTAGATTGTTGGAGGAGAAATGACTAGGTTATAGGGGGTTTTCGTTTAATATTGAACATTTTTTTTTTTTTTTCAAATTTCTGAAGAAAAAACAAATAATTACCACCGACACCATGTCATGGACTTTTCTTATTTATTTATTTATTTTTATTTCTACGTCTGTCAAAGGTTTTCATTTATCACAATTTTGCAAGGACAATGTTGGAAAAACAGGCTCGATGCGTGACAACCTATTCCACCTAATGGTCATCCACGCTGACCAAATCCCGGAATTTCTTTGATTCCCCCTTCTTTTAAAAAATGGTTCAAATTACCTCCAAAATAGAAACCCTCCCAATCTAGGATTTTATCATCATCCAATCACTAAATCTTCAATTATTCATGTTGGTTCATATTCTTCCACCAAAATAATCTATAAAACTGTCACGTGTTCTTTAACATGTAAGGGGTGTTCAAAATATAATAAAGTAGTCCTCCAAACTACTAGTCATTTACGATTTAGTACATGGAGTGGCCGGCGAGTCACCCCCTAAACCACACCTTCTAATTGTTTTAAAGAAATTAATAATTATTATTATTTAGGGTTTGCCAAACGACGTCGTTTTGGAGACTTTTTAAATTGATTTTTTCTTCCTAAAATGGTATTTTAGTAACTTAACTTTGCCAAAACGACGTCGTATTGAATTTTTCATTCCATTTGACGGTGATGACTAATAGAGTGACCGAATTGCAACTGATTAATAGTTTAAGAGGCTACTTTATTACATTTTGAACATTTGAAAGCTAAATCATAAATAGCTGATAGTTTGATGAGCTTTTTATATTTTTTCCTAGTTTTTATTACAATTTTCAACGAGAATATGACACAAAAATTATAAAAAATAATATATTATTCAAATTTTCTTCTCAAAAATTGATTATCATATAATGTGTAATCGTCTCATGAGAATTAATGTGATGGCAAAATGACAGTTGACCCAAAAAGATAGAGAGGTTGTATTTGTATTTGTGGGTACTGTCCCGGTTAGACCCGTGCAAATATGTGACATGTGTTAAAATCAGGAAGAGAGTGTAATAGAAATAGTTTAAGGAGGAGGAGGAGAGGGAAAAGAGGGCCCTTGATCACGCGTGCAGCGTGGGCCTAATCCTGTGGTCCTGCATGCCTAAAAATCGTAATTAGCAATGATGGGATGATACCTAAGAGAAGAATCTCATAAGATTATGGCTGATGAGATTTTTCCCAACCCCCAATTTTAGTGCATAATGTCACTTAGTCCTTTTCTTGGATTATTTTATTCACTTTAACCCTTTGCTTTACAAAGTTGACAGCCCATGCTTGATGCTCACTTATACGCTCTTTTTGGCCACGAACATTTATACTTTTAATGAAACTTTTCTTTCTTTACAAAAAGATGCCAACCCCCCCCTTTTACTAATTATGATTAATATTCATAGTAATCGCTACAAGTCATTCTATATAGTATATAGCATTTCTCTACGAGTAATTATGATTGATTTTCACTGTTACATAGTCAAATTGTATGACATTTAATGGAAAAAAGTTATCAAATCATTCTAATATAGTATATAGCATTTTTCTACGAGTAATTATGATTGGTTTTCACTGTTACATAGTCAAATATTGTATGACATTTAACGGGAAAAGGTTATTAAAAACCGCTATGTCTTTGCTCATTATTTAAAGCTCTAGTACTTGAAGAGGAAAACCAAAAACACCCACGTCTCTTTTATTTATTAAATGAACCATTAAAGAAAGAAGATGATTAGAACAATTGAGCCCATAATGGAAATTAACATGATGGAATATAAAATGAGATAGAAAAGAATCCCAAACCCCCATATCCTCCAATGAAAGAGGTGGAAGCATGCGCAGAGCAAAGTCATCACCGTCCCAGTCTTTTGTTTTTTTAAAAAAACTAAAGCACAGAAAGGCTGCTGTTAATTACTTAATGAAGCAGCTGAAAACCATGATGATGATGCAACTCTCATCAAACCCATGACGGCTTAGAGAAAATCATCATTCTAAACCCAACAATATCTTCTCTGTATTTTCAACATAATCATTAAGGGATCGACTCCTAAGAAAAAGGTGGCTTCTGAAACTACAAGAACCCAACAAATATCTTCGTATTTTCAACATAATGATTTGTTTACAAACTGAATATAAACCCCAGACAGAGATCTTTTCATCTCTCCGAGATATAAAGGCCTGGCAAGATGAGGAAAAAAAAAAAACATTTCTACTCATATCTGATCCTCATGTTGCCCACATCTCATGTGATGGAAGAACCTCTTTGCATGATAGTGAGGAATATATCCTCCGGCCTGCCTCCACAAAAATGCACTAAAATGTCCCATCTGTCTGTGCAATTAGAAAGTGAAAAGGTTTTTCAGTAGAAGAGTTTAGAAATAATTTGTAAAATCTGGTCTCTTAAATACACTTAGGTTTGAGGAGTTTGTGTATATTTAAAAGTTAAACGTTCAAACTTCCACGTATAAATGATTAAGTCCACTATTTCGTATTAATAAACTTTTAAGATAAATGGTGATTTAATACTCATCAAGTTCAATGGGAGAGTTGCACGGTACGGTGAGCTTGGTCCAATAGAACTATAGAAGCAATCCAAGTTAGTTTAGCGGTTTAGTACTAAGAATGTCTGTCAATTGGTCCTCAAAATAAAATGAAAATCAAGTTTCATCGAGCAATTTTCTCTCTAACAAAATGAAACCCAAGAGCAACATGTTTTGTTAGAGCATGGAAAATGGGATTTGGTGAAAGATATATAGCACATATATTATCACACCAATAAATTAGAGGTCGACAAAGAAAAATCCCAAGTTCGCGGAGGAAAGATTGAATCCAAATCAACTCGGCTGTGGTATTTGCAAGAGCTCGAAACTTTGGTTCCAAACCATCGCTTTATGTTTTTATTTATTGAAATAATAGATCGCATGGAATAGTAACACATCATTTTCAAACCAAAATTTTGAAAAAAGTCTCAAGAAACTTAGCACTTCTCATTGACAAACATTGTTTGCTGCAAAAAAAAAAAAAAGGAAAGTGTTTCCTTGTAACTATGATAGCAGAACCTTAAATCCTTAACAGCAAAATCAGCATCAATGGCTGCATTGGATGATGATGTGATGATAATATTGTTCACATAAGTTAGAACAAAAATATGCAGCTTACCTTTATGAAGGATAAAGAGGGAACAATCGGCCTTTTGGGAAAGGAAGCTAAGTTCAAGCACAAGATTACTCAGTTGAGAAAACCAGGCTCCTTAGGAGATTGTTTCAAGCCATAAATGCCTTTGTGAAGCTTGAATATGTGGGAGGTGCAAGCACAGAAGACATAATCACTTGAATAGAGGACGTTTTATATATTAATATACATATTCGAACACTATTTTAACCCAAGAGTCTAATTAAGTGAATGGGCTCGGGTTTACTTATATATATTAACTACTTTTTTTTTTTTTTTTAATATTTTTTTCAATGTAAGAATCAACACTTATAATTACATTTATAACAATTATTAAGTACAGAATAAAATTATGAGGAAAGAACTGAGAGAGAGAGGAGTAGAAAGTGAAGATTATTACTGTATAAAACATGAACAAGTTAAAAAATGGACAAAGATTTTTCATCGTCAATAACATCTCTAAAAATATATATCCGACCAGATGAAGGATGAAAACATTTATGATTTTTATGAAATTGATTATAACCCAAGAAGACACAGTGCATTAATCGAACACCCCCTTAATTAATTGTCACATCATTTGCAAACATCTCTCTTAACCCTTCGAACTATCCATTAGCGGTTTGTCGTTAAAATAGACTGAAAATTGTGCATGTGATAGTTTTTTGCTTGAATTTGCTTAAAATACCCTGAGTTTGGGAGTTAAAATGTCATCAAGCTATTATTTTTTATTTTAACAAAAAGAGAACGAAACAAAAAAAGTAACAAGCATGTAAAAACTGAAAAATAAAAAAAGAGAGGAGATTGAGGATTGAGGAGTGGTCAGACCACCTCTTCAAGGTTAAGTGGGTGATTCGGCCGCCCCCGAAAAATGATTTTAGGGGTGGCCAAACCATGGTAGTGTTGATGAATTTCGAGAAGCAAGATTGAGATAAGTGTAGCATTATTTTGTTGAAGAAGAAGCTCATGGGTATAAAGATATCCATCCATAAAGATCCTCAGTGGGCATTGAATCAATTCTACTAGTTACGAATATTTCCTAAGAATTCTACTCAAAACCAAATCCTGCCCAAGAGATATCAAACTATTTCAAATCGTTTAGATGCCAGCTTTTCTATTGCAATCGGACCAAGCCTTTCAATTTTTGAAAGCAATCGGCATCGTCGGAGAGATCTCTTTTTGAGTGGCCCAATCGAAGTCCATGACCAAAGGATAATTCTGGGTCTTCTTCGGCCACCGACAATTTAAAGCCCAAAATAGTCGGATGTTGGGCCTTGATTGTGCTGTCTTTGTCTATCTCATACCCATGATTGGCTATAAATAAATAAAGTACCAGACCAGAAAAGAAAGCCCAAAAGAGGTCCAAATTTAAATAAAATTTTTTTTTTCAAGGATAATGCTGCCCTAGCAAACTTAGAAAATGAATCTAAAAATTCAAAGACAGGTGAAGGACAAAGGCCTATAAATAGGGTAAAGGGTATTCATTACGGTATGTCTAATCAACCTTATTATTACTCTGCCAAATTTCTCTCATGCCTCGTCAAATTGACTCGAGTGTTAAGGATCCACTCCGACAAACACTCTTAACTTCTTTCTTTTCTCTTGCAAATTTTCTTCGTTGTGGGCGGAGTACTGTCATTGTACTAATTAATAGATATTTTTTTGAATTATTTGGTAAAAAGCAGTAATAATCTTCCTTGAAAAGAGTTGCTAAACGAGTTCAATAACTTGTTAAGTATAAAAGGGTGTAGCTAAGTTTACGATTATCCCGTGTTAGATTGCAAAGGCATCGTATTAATATTATGATAGAAAAAACAGAAAAAGTAGTTCAAAATACGACGATTTATACAAAGAAAACAATCGATAAGAAAGAAGAGAGAGAGAGAGAGAGAGAGAGAGAGAGAATGGGTGTGTTGTGTGCTAGCTAGATTCTGTGATATCTCTCTACGAGCCTGAAAGAAACAGCCACGGCAGTTACGGCGGGACTGTAACACACAGAGAAAATGCAACGTGGAAGGGCGGCAGCAAGTAATCGCCGGATCACGAGGCTCAATGTCAGGCTCCAAAGATTCTGAGTTGGATACGTGACGTTGACAGCTCCCTTCATTTTCTTTCTATGCTCTACCACTAATGCCCTCTCTCTCTAGGGCAACCCTATAAACCATCCTTCTTTCCGTCTTGTCAGCTTCTCAGGTCAGAGATATGTCCCAAAAAACCGTCCTTTTCCTTCTCTGCCTCCCCTCCCGCCAGCAGCCCCTCTCTTTCTCTCTCTCAACTCTCAACTTTCAACCTGCAATTTCGTTGCCTACAATCCTAGCTACTCTTTCATTCTCATTCATGACCTTTCTTTACCTCCCCGAAAGAACAAAAAAACAAACGGTCCTATGTACTCATAGAAAAAAAAAAGAATCTCTCTATTTACATTGCATGTATTTGCAGCTAGCTAGCTACATGGCAGAAACATCTTTCGCTAGCTTGTTTCAATAATGTTCCCATTTAATCCGAATATATATTTGTTTTGATGGGTTTAGATGATATATATATTGTTCGTTCGTTATGTCAAATGTTTTCTGAAGGAAGATCCATGACCAATCATATAGTCTGCTACGAGTAATCGAATGCCTTGTACGATTTTAACTCCTCAAAAGAAAAACAAAGAGAGAAGCTTGTACGACAGTTATATATATATATATATCATATATGCAACTGATATCTGTATATGTTGTTATATTGATGGTTTGTTTGATGTTCATGGAGAAAATACAAGAGACAAAACAAGTAAACGATGGAGCAGCAGGGACCTTAAGCAAGTGGATTCTGATGATAGTGACAAAAATGACAATTAATGCCAGGGTGCTAAGAAGCATACACGTCTCATCACCTGGGTGACCCGTCCCATTGCAGATGCTTTTTTCATTTTTCATTTTTGTTACGTCTCTTTCTCGAATTTGACTCCCAAACATTTATTTTCTCCTCTTCTTCTTCTTCTTCTTCTCGTTTACGGTGGAGATCGATGATCAGAAAAATTAGTTGTTTGAGCAAATGAGACCATGCAAATTTCGTCATTTAAGAGTTTGTTTGAGATTGTGTTTAAAAAATAGAACTTTTAAATTAAAAAAGAGCTTTTGAACAAAAATTTTATTTTAAGCTTTTGTTAAAAGTATTTTTTTTATTATTTTTAAATTTTTAAGACCCTTAAAAGCACTTTTAATTTTTTTACTAAACAAATATATATATTTTTTTAAATAAACTTTTTGAGTGTTAAAAGTACTTTTAAACTTCTCAAACGCAATCTCAAAGAAACCCTAAATCGTCTTAAGCATGCTGGGTGGTATGATTAAAAATCACATAGGGTGGCCCACTCGGAAGACTACAAATTCATCTACTCTCTTAAATTTGTAAGAGTCCTTTCCTTTCGTGAACCACAAAAAGTTGACACTCCCATCCTTCCTCCTGCCCTGTATACCATTCAAAATTAAAATTGCTAGCTAGCTGCTTCCTGAAAACGACTCTTGTACCTTTTTTTATTTCACTAGTAAAGTGCCAAGGGGTCACAAACACACACATATATATATATATATATATATATATATATGAGATAATTCCAACAACATTATATATATAGAATGCGTAATTTAAGCAGCCAGTGTCGTATCTACTATGTAATGTTGGTCAGATTTCGACAATCAGATTGACGGTGTTGATAAACAAATTATATATTCCTCAAAAACCGCACCAACCCTAATTGACTTTTGTCCATCGATTTCACTTTGGCTGATCGGTTGGATCGGGCTTCAAATTTTTGGATTTGGTTATATATATATATATATATATATATAAATTCTCTCTCACATTTCTTAAATAATATTTTAGATTTAGGAAAAATTATCATTTTTTCTCATTAACTATCACACGATGATTATTTTTTTTATCAACTACCAACTTTACATTACGATTCCATCAAACTACTATTTCGTTACTATAATTCTCTTTCGTCAGTGAATGCCGTATAAGTCGAACAGTCAATGTTACTGTTCATGACACTGTTCGCACGTTGACCGTACGGTTCACGGTATTATTTACACGTTGACCGTCTGACTTAGCAACCCTAAATGATTGAAGAGATATTTTGATAACGAAATGATAATTTGATTATATCGTAATGTAAAATTGATAGTTGATGAGAAAAAATAATCATCGCGCGATGATTCATTCCCCTTATATTTACATTCATTCTTTCTCTTTCTCATAAAAAATAATAATAAATAAATAGTTAAAAAGCTAAATAAAATATGTTATTTTTATTTTTATTTTTTTTTGGTACCCCACCTCAATCAAATCCATGAAAAAGATGTTGAATGGTACGACATAGTAGGACACGATGAGCATGGGACACGACCGTGTCAGACTTATGGTCCTCCATATATACGTGGCCTACATTTTTTTTAACCCACACATACAATAACTTCGCTCAAATTTGAAATGAAGTGCGACAAAGCATATAATTTTCTAGTTTTAATCATCTCGGGTCGTCATGTAATTAAACTAAATGTCTTGTTATTATTATTTGTTGAAGAGGGGAGTGGTCCAAATGAAAGGCGAATAAGGGAGGGAAGGTCTCCCATAAAGAAACAGGGCTCCTCCACAGGAAACATGTACATTATCCTTTCACTTTCCAAATCAATTACAAAATAAATTCTAATACGTCCACAATGTCCTTCCATCGCACTTATTAGACAGTACGACTGCGTTTGGCTTTAACTCTCTAATAGCTGTACCCGTACCTCTACAATAAGACACTTACCTAAACATCATGGGACCATTTCGGCCGAAATTGTCGCACCTTTATTTCAATTTTCAACAATGTTATTGACTTATTGCGACTGCCAATTATCACAAACATGCATGGTTATTTATAATGTCAATTCAATTCTGAAGTAAAAATTATTGTTTCATAAATAGATAGAATCTGTAAAAATGTTATATGAAAATTGATATTATTTTTACACGCATTATTTTGATGATAATGGTTGTTAAAAAATAAAAATAAAAATGGTTGTTAACGTTAAAGGTTAGTAGCTTTGTACACTATACTATACTATTTTTCTTATTATTTACTCATTTTAATGGGGATATCTAGAAATTTTGCTTTTTTATTTTTTTTGTTAATAAAAAAATGATCAAAAGATTGAATGAAAATGAAATAAAAAATGTGATTTTTTAGCATTTTTCTATTTTAATGATGTGTAATTCTTATATGAATAGAGCTATTTGTGGCTAATTTGAGAAGAAAGTGGGCTTTTGGTTAGAGGTTGGGTTTATTTTGTTAACTTTAATTACAATTTCAATTGAGAGGCCTTGGCTGCCACAAATTAGCTAACTAATTTTTTTCTATTTATTTCATTGTGAAACCATTGCACAAAGAGAAATAAACAGAGGTTTTGGTGTTCTCTCTTTTGTAAGAGCCTAATGTTTTCGTATATTGAGGTTTTGGGTTTTTAATGGTTTTATTTTTCTGCCACTATTTACACTTCATCTTTTATAAAAAATTTCTTCTTAGTCATCTTCACCCCAGATGTACGCTTATTAAGCAACTATGGCCATTTTGTCGAAGATATCCAGACTGGTCTAAGGGCCATGGGAAATTCTTGCATACTACATACTCCACGGGACACCAACTACACCACCCACGGGTTAGTACAAGAGGCTACCAAACATGTCATAGATTCTTTTTGGAGGGAAGAAATTCCACCAAGTATCTGTAGTATTATAAGGAGAGAGAAATTTATTCATCTCCATGAGTAAACTGTTACCAAGGTTTTTTTGACTAAAAATCTCAAACTAACATTACAATCCACATGATACATATTACAACGGTCACTAAAGTGTGGATTAATACCTAATGTGACAATCTCTCCCCCTCTCTCTCTCTCTCTCTCTCTATATATATATAGATATATGATTATCCTGCTCGTGCCCAATTATATATATGAATCCAGTAAATAGGCAATGATGTGTTACGTGGGCTTAGTTTTCTCCATCCAAGCTGTCAATTATAAAGTTGTAATCATATTTGTTGACTAATCCCAAAGAGTTTGAAGAAAATACAAATGAGTGATTCCTACCTTTTGTGTTAAAAATGAGAAGTGCCTATTTGCTTTGCATTCTTTTCCACAAGACTTGTAATCTTTTTGACCATCAATCCCCTTACTGTGCCCTTTTCTTTGTTGTGTTGTAGTTGTTGGGTTGTTCCCCTCTACTTATCCCTCCTTTTGCTTTGACCAATCAAAGGCAGATTTTATCTTTATCTTTTTTTTTTTCTTTCCTCCTTTTTTTTTTTTTTTTTTTTTTTGGGGGGGGGGTTTTTCATCAGCATATTTTCAGAGTAATTCCTGGGAAAGTTTGGTTTTTTTAACTGCTGCAATCCGTGGGGCATTTCACCAACTCATGCACCAAAATATAATCAACTTGAAAGTACTGTTCTCTGCCATTGTCCCCTCCAATTGCGCCATATAAATGGGAAGCATATGAACTACAGTTTACCTAGATCAAACAAAACAATGCTTCTTGTGGGTGACGTCTTTTCCAGTCTCTTGAACACATTTATAAATCTATTCGGTGCCTACATGCCCAATCATGTGTCTGAGCATATAATTGTTGACACTAAAAGAAAGCCTTGCTTTCGGGCAGAATAATCTCTGCTGCTTTCTCATTGACTTTAAAATAGAGAAGAGTTACAATTGTAGTTGATCACATCAAGCTAACAATCTAATCTTGATGTGATCAGATAATAAACTATGAGAATTAATATAAAAGGGTGACTAATTACAAAAGAGAATTATCCACAAGAGGTTTGATAGAATTGATCTGTTTGCATTTAATAACAATACCATAAGTAGGAGTTTCTGTAGAATTAGATAACTCATAGCCTCTCTGGTTCGGAGGAGCAACCAGAGAGGCTCGTCTGCAATATCGTCTAGATGAGATTGTAGACGAGAGCAACCAGAGAGGCTTGTCCAGACGAGAGGATCACTGAGAGTCACAAAGAGGCTCGTCTGCAATCCCGTCCAGACGAGATTGCAGACATGCGATATGCTACTGATTGACTTGGTACTTTTGCTATGTAATGTTATAATGCTCTTCCTTAACAAACACGACTCATGAATTCAACATAAAATTAGTGAATTATGATTAAAGGGTATGACTCGATTAATTAGAAAGATCGGATAAAAGATCTGTAAAGCCTTGTATTCATACTTGGACACAAACTGACAAGTTTTTATAAACCTATAAACTCGATACGAACTAAACATAAAATTAGCGGATTAAGGTCAAAAGGTATTAACTATTTAATTAAATTAGTAACTTATATCGTCATATATTTATGTCTCCAAACTCGACGCACAAATTGCCGATCCTATATTGTTTAGGCTACTGCACATTAGGAAATGGAAAAATTGGAGAATCATGATCTTAGAACCAAAATGGTACTTATATTTTCTTATTAACTCCAAGTACAATAATTGAATTGAACTAATTCCAACTTTAATTGGTGATTTTTTTTTCCTGCTTTTCCGGCAATGAGGTCCTCATTGTCGTGTTATCATTTAAGTACACACAAGGGTCAAGAATTGCAATCGAGATAACACGTGCATGCAAGCGGTGGCACACGTGGGAAAACCTCACACTTATGCGGCTTTAAAGTTGTTTTAGGCATCCACACCAGGACATGGAATAGCTTTTGCATCCAAAATCTCTTTGGATTACAGCAAATGGAACTAGAAAAGCTAAAGAAATTTTTAAACCATTACCCCTTTTGCAGAAATGGGAGACAAGTCGTGAGTAATTATGAACATAAATCCTAAAATATGGAAACTAAAGCTTTCAGCAAAGAATCTCTACCACCCTTTTTTGAATAATGGAGTGGAATGTTTGCTGCCTTTGAGGAAAGCTCAGATGAGCAAAAGGGAATTTGCAATGATGGTGTAATGCAGATTGAGGAACAGATTGGGGGATATAAAGAGGAATAGCGTGGTCAAAGCAAGCTCCTTTGCATTATTGGGAAACATTGAGCTGGTTTTGTACTTAGCATGACTTAGAAAAGTAGAAAAAAGCAAATTCAATAATGTAAAATGGCCACTTCTATATTGCAAAACATCATTTCATTGAATTTAATCATTAGACCCCCTTAATTCTTCCCTCCATTTTGCAAAATCTTTCATTCCAATATGAACCAAAGAAAGGCTCACAGTTTTGAAAAAAGTTTTCTTACACTTGAGAGGCCAGAGACAGATAGTTGGCCCGCACCCTTTGTCTTTTCATTAATGCCTAATTTCCTCCACTAGCACTTTTGAAAGACAAATCAAAATCTTCTTACTTCACCCTCCTTTTCCTTTCCTCCACCAGCAAACACCACATTTCCTCCTTTTTTACTTGTGCATGCAAAACTTTACACATCTAAACAAACGCATGAAGCATTTTTTTAGGTATCAGTCCATGCAGCAAAAACTGGCAAGTGAGACATGGAGATGGCAGCAGGCCTCAACTGAGCTGTTGGGAACCAAGAACTAGCCAGTGGGGGCTTGGCAAAAAGCATTGAGGAGCCAGTTTTATCAGGGCTGACCTCTCTTGAGCTGCTCAAACTGGTCACTAGTGAGGATGGATTTGAAAAGTGGGCTCCGAGTTTGCCCGAGTCGTCGACCATCGACTGGCTCGGGTTCACTAAATCAATGCCAATCAGATCCTGCAGGGCCATTGAGAAAGAGGGACTTCGATAATTAGATTTCTGATGATCAAGTGATGACTCAACACAGGCGTTTGGTGTTTGTTGGGGCTGGTACAAAGCCATCTTCCAATCTGAGCCATTCCCATTGCTGTTATTCTCAGGTTGATTGGCTTCTCCAACGTTCTGCAATGACGGGTTATAATCAATGGCTTCAGTTCTAGAGTCTGCATCTTTGTTTCGCCTAGCCAGCTCCCCAGCAAGCAGAGTGTTGCTGGCCATGATCCTCTCAACATCATATCTGGTGATGTCAAAGTTGGTGACCGCATTTACACCTCGAAACTTTATGGCAGCTATGTCATAAGCTTCGGCTGCTTCCTCTTGGGTGCCTGAAATTTAGTTTTGAGGAAGAGAATTATAAAACTACATTTCCAAGAGCTTAAAATGTAGCAAATCGTTTGTTTCTCTTTATTATCTCCTCTGAGAGGAACAGCCTTAAAAAAAGTGCTTTATTACAGTCTCAAAGTATAGCAATTCAGCCTTATAAAAGCATAACTATTCACTAGTAGCTGGAAAGAGAGACAGCAAGCAGAGGTGTCATAAAAATCAACTTTCAAATTTCTCCAAACACTACTATACCCAAAGGACTTCCAAATCAATAGTTTATTTTGAACATCAAAGATAAATAATTGAAAAAATACTTTAAAAAAAAAAAACGCATAAACTTACTGAATGTCCCGAGATAAAGGTCCTTGTTCCCTGCAACTCTGCCAATCCGAGCTTGCCATCTCCCATGCTGGTGATGCCTGCAAAAGAACAAATACTTAGAAACACAACAAAAAATTAGAGAGAACTAGCTGGAATGAACTATTTCTCCTATACAAAGACAAACACCTTGTGACCCCTCGGTACATTGAAGCCCCCCTTGAAAACCCACTGCTTTTCCTGCAAAGGAAAGGAAAATACTTGAGTATCATCCAGAGTACAAAAGGCAGCACAGGCAACAGAATAGAACAATAACTCGGAATTTTACCTCCTCAAGTGAGCAACAAATTCCTGCCGGCTCATCTTCTTCATATCCTCCAGTTCTACTTGATAGTTTTCTAACTATGAAAAGGCCAAATGAAGGGGATTTTAGTAACCGAAAAACAAGATAACAAAGACAGACATCTGGGTCGAATCATACCGGGAAGTTAATATGGGTTGAAGGACCCCAGTACTTGAGAGCCGCAAGATCATAAGCTCTTGCAGCTTTCTCTTCCATATCATAACCCCCTGAAGTTCAAATGTCAAATTGATTTAATTAATAAAGTAACAAGATTATTCATGATAACATAATGATTATTTTGGTTTTTAAGGTGGAAAAAGAAGCTTACCCAGATAAACTGAAATAATCATCATTCGATAGAAATGGCATCCACACGGGTCATGAACAACAAAGCAAAAGTCAGATATGAACCAAGAAAAGAAATGCAGTGAATAGGGAATGCTTCCAAACAAATACTGTGAATGGCTTTTTTTTTGTAGTTTTGTTTTATTTTACTCACCTTGTCTTCCTTTCCTGGTTTGCCCTTCCTTCTTGCAACTGTTATCCCATAGATGGGCCTCATATCTACCAGTCCATCTGTGCCTGTTGGAGATGAATTTGAAAAGGGTTTAATTGAACAACATTAAGAAGGGAAATTACAACAAAAAACAATTTAATTTAGATAAATAGAGGAAAAACAAACGTACTAATGATTAAAAATCTCACAAAAGAGGAAAGTATTAACGAACCTTGTAACACCTCTATACTGTGACGTTCTCTGACCAAATGTGTCAATGGACTTCCTATGAACAGGCTGCTTTTGGGCAACTTTTCCGAGACCTCTCTTCTTTGTTTCCATGGCAAGACATTCGGTTCCAGTAGGCGAGATCTGCCTGGTGGCTGTAACACAGCTAGACTGAGAGCCAGGGCTCATTGACAAGCTTAGAGACTGTAAATCCCCACAACCCACTGTACCAACAGACCCAGAAGTTCCACCATCATCAACCATGTTGCCGCCATTCATCTGCTGCTCCAAAGCATGATGATGGGAAGAGTACTGCCTAGCCACCCAGTTTTTCAGTGAAGGTATCCCATCCTCAGCGATTTGGGAACTACAATCTGCAATATGGGTCTCCTTAGACTCCTCCAACGGTGTTTGATAAATGTCATGACAAGAAAGTCCAGCATAATATAGGTGGCTTTGAACTGAAATCTGCTCCCTGCTGTTTTCAGCCTCAGCATTTTGGTTGTAATAGATGCTATCTAAGCTAAGAGCCATTGCTTCCCTTTCATGGCTTCCATACTCGTGGCTTCCCATACTTGCACCACCCAGAAAGTCCTCCAATTTCGGAGAGGAACTTGACACCATCCCTTCACAAACAAAAGATGAGCGTAGAAGAAGTTCAGAGTCTAAAGAATGAAGAAGGAAGATAAATAAGAAAAGAAAAAAAATTATTAAGCGCACCTTCTGGTTGTGATCTACTGAGAGCTTCCATAATACAAAGAGACCCATCTGACTTGAGTGGCATAACACTCAAGGGAGAGTGGTAACCGCCATTTTCTCCAACCACATAGCAGATTCCAGAGGTGTTGAGTTGAGGAGAAAGGTAGAAGCTGGCGGGAACAGCAGAAGAAACAGGCTGGGGTTGATGATGATGGTACTGATGCTGAGCGTCAGAAGTAACCTCCATTTTCATGTGGGGCGAGAGAGAGAAGCCCAACCAGTTATTATTATTGCTCCCGTTATTATCATTCATGGACTTCATCTTCTTCCTCTCTCTCCTCCTTTTTTCACTCCCCCAAAGGCTCTTCTTACTAGTATCTCCTGCAGCAACGCAACTCTCAATGATTGGGAAGCAAATAAACTAATGATAGCAAAATCTCTTGCCCTCCCTTCCTCTGAAAACTTTGGTGTTTGTTTTTTTTTTTTGTTCTCTAGCTACAGGACTCAATGCAAAGAGTTCTTCATTCTCTCTCTCTCTCTAAATAGAACAACAAAACTGGTCTCTTTAAACTAAACAAAAAGAAGGAATATTAGCAAACGATGCTGGGAAGCACCCCTGCATTCCATAGGGATCTGTGTATATGAGAAAGCCCACCCCCCTTCACGTCTTTTGCTTTTCCCCTCTCCCCCTCACCCCCCTCTATGCCTTTTTCTTAAACCCTACAAAAAACCCAGATCCAATAATGTAACACCAAAATCCATCTCCATCTCATAAAACCCTGTCAATTGCACCCTTAATATCTCCTCGTTATACTCAAAAACCCAGAAAATTATCTACTTCCTTCTTCCCTTCTCTCTCTCTCTCTCTCTCTCTCTCTTAAAGGACATCTCACATTAGACAGTTGAATCTAGTGGATCAAGAATGGCCAATAGGGTGTGCTTTTATTTTTACAGTCACAGGTCCTTAACATAGATTTGACGAGCCGGACATCTGCCCATCCAGTCACTTCATACAGTACACCCTTCTGTGCCAATCTGCCACTCAAATGGCCTCCAATATTATTAATCTTTTTTTTTTTTTTAGTTGAGCTTCAAACTTAAATACTGCTCCAATTTGGTTTCCAGCTTTCAATTTCATATACCAGCAACGACAAACTAGAGTCACGGCCCACTGCGACTTTAAATGGGTCACAGCCCATCATCCAACGTCCACTGGGGAAAAACACGATGTGTTTGTGTGTGGGTCACCTCACCTGACCTCTGCTGACCTTGAGCTTTAATTTTTCTGACAGTGGGCTGTGACTGTCATCTAATACAAAAGCATCAATGCAGTAATAAATTTTATGAAGGCCACGACCTTTTCCGAATTTTAATTCTTTCATGTACAATCCTCTAAACTTGGCTTTTTCTTGATTTTAAGAAAACAATTCTTTCTGGGTCATCTTGCAAAATAAATTATGTATCCTCCTTTCCAAAACAAAAAACAGGGGTACTATTGCAAATCTTGCATTTCCTATTTGGACTGCAGGGCCACTTTAGCTAGCAGGTTCATATTCCACCCTTTTTTTTTTTTCTTTTTTTTTTTCTCCAAGTGCCACTGACCCCGTGTGATTGCCCATTTTAGGAGTATCATTAATTTAATTGTTCATTTTAGTTTGATTTTCACAAGATTATTCCAATTATATTTTTGCTTCCAGACTACGTAGAAAAAAAGAAAAAAGAAAAAAGGTCAAATCCGAGCGAGGGGCACAAGATTCACGAGAATGTGGCAGAAAACAGCAAAGAAAGGCAGACCCACAAGAGAAAGAGAAAGAGAAATGGTTTATTAAAAAATAAAACATATTTTGAGAGGTGAAATAAATAAGAATTTCCGTAGGAGGGTCCTTGCCCGTTATGGTGGGTGAGAGAATTACTACAGTCAAAGGGAGAGAGCCGCCCTTCTTTTGACGGACATTTTTGTGACACCGCTGACACGAATAAGTTTATCTCGTAATTAGTATTGCTTTAGGGGTCAAAATAAGATTCACCGACAATTTGCTGTTGTTTTTTTAAAAAAATTTAATTAATTTTTTTTTAAAAAAAAATTATCTACTTTTAAAGGTATTTGTGTCCATATTTAAACTATTCACTTTAAATATTATTTATTTTTCAAAACAATTACATTTTTACATATGGACAAAGTTTTTTTCTAAATTGGATTGGAAGAATTTTTTTCAACATATTCTATAAAAGTGACATATGTTCCTTGAACATGTGAGATACATATGTTTCTTTAATAGTAGAGACAAAATTATAATACATTTTATTAAAAAATCATGTGCATCTCACATGTTATTAAAAAAATTGACATATTTCACTTTTATAAACAAGGTTGAAGAAAATTCCTCCTACCCAATTTAGAAAAAAACTTTATCGTTAACATTATGTGCGTATCTTATCAAGAGTCAATTTTTTTTGTTTTTTTCTTTTTAGGCTTTTGAGCTTTCATGCTCATTAACTTTTGGACTAAAATAGCTAGCCATATATCACTTAAATTTGTGTTTGACCAGCTAAAATTACATTTGGTTAGACATGCTCATTGACATTAGACTAGCAAATACTATTTTAAGCTAAAATTTGGCTAAAACTCATAAAATCATTCACACATTGGACTCTCAAAGGCTAGAATAATTTTCTAGTTTTTACTCTCTCTCTATTTTAATTTTAAAATAGAGAGATGAGGAGAAGAGAGAGAGAGAGAGAAAAAGATTAGTTAAAATTAAATATAAAAATATTATTTTAATGGAGTAGAGAAATACTTAATTAAAGAGTGAAATGTACAGTATTTTTTTAAAATGGGTACTTAAAATTGAAAAAAAAAAAGAAGAAGTTTTTGACTAAAATTTGGCAAGCCAAATGCTAGTTCTCTAACAATAGAATTATGTATTATAACACATAAAATTTTAGGTAAGGGATGATCAAGTTACAACAAAACACACAATATTACGTTCATTAATTAACATGTTTTCGGATGTGTTTTTTATTTGAAAAAAAAAAATATCACGATGCGTTGGGTTTTGAAAAGTGTTTTATATTTTGAATTATTCGTTAATATATATTTCTTAAGATTTTTTTTTAAAAAATAAATAATCAATAGGGTGTGATCAGCAATATAAACTATTAAGAGGGTGAGGTTTTAAAAGAATGAACTAGTCAAAATCTCATTAGCCCTAAAGAGTGTGGAATGATGTTTTGTTGGTGTTTTATTTAATAATAAGTAAAATGGATAAAGAAGAAGAGAGACCCAGAAGGCCATTTGCTTTATTTAAGGGGAAGGGGATATAGTCAACAACTGCTTCCAGACAAAAAGCGGGTGGTGGGTCTCCCATAAACTTGTAATATTCCAGGAATGATGAGCAAAGGGCCCCCGAAAACAAAGCTTTTGGTGGAAAATGCATTTTATTTTCTATCCTACAATAGTACTGCATTTTCACTTTATAAATGTTCTGCATACGTATGCATGTTTGTGTGGATGCTGTTCTTTTTCTTTCCTAATTCACATGTTTTTTTTTTTATAATTTTTTATTAATGGAATTGTTTTGTTATTGATCATGTAAGTGTAACTTTTAGGCTATGGTATATGTTTTTATTAACTTGTATAATTTGGAAAAGAAATGAACTATTTTATTAACTGCAAAAAAAAAAAAAAAAACACTAGTTAAATCAACATCATATATGTCTCAATATTTTGTTAATGGCTAGTGCAGACTATACTTGTCCCATGTATATTATTTACATGGGAATTTTTGTGCTTTTTGCTATTCCTTTTTCCTTTATCCTATATTGGCAGGGAGTTCCAAAAATAATTGCTAGGGTTTTGCTGTCTTGTAACTTGTTCGTGGGGTTCTTTTTGTGAGTGGGAATGTTGCATGCAGATGTGCATGGAAGCTAGTCTTCATGGAGACAGATTTTCAAACGTGAATCATGGTGTTTTGAACCTTGAATTTCGGAGGGAAAAAGAAGTACCAGGGAGAGCGTGTGGGTGCAAAGAGTTGGGATTTTTTTTCCCTTTAAATTATGTAGCAATGATGAGTGAATCCATCATCACTAGCAGAGAGATCACTAAGTTTTCTTTTTTCTTTTTCTTTTCTTCCCGGATGTAATGCAGGACAAAGTGTTTTCATTTTCACCAGCCTTCGAGTAGGAAAGATAATGGGGTGCTTCTTTCCTAACTCCATTTTTTTTTTTAGCAAAAATGGGAGATTGAGAAGACCAATTGTAGCTATCCTACCTAGACGTGATCATAGTAGTACCTACCTACTGGGAGCCACACAAGAAAGGCCTAGACGGTAGGAACCGCAAGCGTTCTTTCAAGTTTGACTGAGTCATAGCTTGACCCAGGCGCATCAGGGCATCAATGGGCTGGAATCCATAGCGGCTAATACTAATCAGGCATATGTAGAAATTCTCCATTGCGGAGATTCGAACACACGCCCTAATACATGCCCTGACTACTTGAAAATTTCCTTGGGTCATTGAACCACTACCCTTGACGGTAATTTGTCTCTATTTGATATTTTGATTACTGGCAAAAGCCTTGTGCCCCGGTCTTGCTAACACGCATCAAGGAGGCCAAGCATCCGATTAATTATACAATAACATTGATTTTTAGTTTTGAATGTGTTAAAACAAGGATACCACCAATTGTATTTCTCTCAATTTTTATTTTCTAACCTTAGCTGGTCTTTACCTTACATAGCCAATTTCCTGTTTAGGTGATTAATTTTCTTTTTACGTACATCTCTATAATTGTAGCCTTATTTATGCTACAACCTGTGGAATGGTTTGGGACATTGAATTTAGAAGAATTTTTTTTTTTTTTTTGGAAATTTGTGCTCTTTTAGGTTTCACAAGCACAACAATTGATAGGCAAGTTGCAGAGGGTGATTGAAGCCGAGGGGATGACGGAGTTCGTGATGAAGATCTTGCTCTCATAAATCGGCCATTACTTTATGAGAAATTTGTTAATGATGATGAAGACTTCACTAAATGGGTGTTCGGAAAGAATGGAGGAGTAGGCCGAAGGGTTGTTGGACATGGACACATTGGATGAGTGGGCGTTGGGTATGGAAGCTTTGAGTGCGGCGGCATTGGGATTGGTGGGGATGCTTATGGTGGTGCTGGTTTCAAAGGGGCATATGGAGGATAGGGAATGTGCCAATAGTACATTGTCGGGGGAGTCCAATACTCCAATGGTTATCGAATGAAGATCAACCTTCCCCTATCTAACGGGCATTTTCACATCATAGATTTTCTTGATTAGGTGACCGAGGCTGAGAGATTGTTTGAATATATGTTTATTCGTGAAGACCATGAGCTGAAGTCAGTGACTTACAAACTCAAATGAGGGGCTTCGACTTGGTGGGAATAGCTAATAGGCTCAACAAGGAAATGAGTATGTGACTTTTGTGGTTAAAGATAAAGAATATAATTCTCTCCGGTTTATTTAAACGAGATAATATCTGGTTAGTTATATTAGAATAATAATTTTATTTTTTTACTTTTTAATGAGACAAAATACTCTTTCAATATAATTTTAAAAATAAAACTGTTCTTTAAAGCACGGTTGTTGTCACCGAATTTTACGCAGCACCTATTCCAATAGTACCGTGACCATGAGTGTTGGCAAGGTAACAATCTTAACGGTTGGGATTTAGCACGAAGATCAGATGGCTGAGAATATGGAACAATAAAAGTTGATGGACTCTTGGTGATGAAATCATGGTTGACTTCGATCATATTTAGAATCTCAACATTAAATATTGGTTGTTGGATCAAAGCTCCATCGATTTTAACGATATGAAATCTTGGATGTTGGATCAAAACGTGTTTATTTACAACCGTTAGATCATTTTGTTCTTCAATGCTTTGTTCTGGCCCTTACATTTATAATGCAATGAAATCTTGGTCGTTGATCATAGTCCTTTACTCACCATAAAATAAAGTAATCATATATGATGGTTGATCATTAATCAAACCGTCTAAAAAAACTATGATCAGATGGTTTGACTGAAATCATACTTGCTATCTTATTGACATTTTAGAAAAATGTCTCGCAATTCACATTACATATAGACTATATAGTATAGATAATTACATATACATATATAGACTTTATAATGTATTATTATATAGATATATTTTAGTGGAAATTTTACTTAACCCACTTGAACTTTTAGCACTTTTGCAATCGTCTCCCTAATATCAAACTTTAAAATATTTGCAATATCACCCATTCGTTGTGAATAATTATGCCAAAATACCCATGTTTAAAAATGAAATGAAATTAAAAAGAAAAATAAGCCTCTTTGCAAAGCTAGAGACAGGTTGGAAGAAAAGACAGGGAAGCCCAGAGAAATCAAATGTGTGTAGTTTGAAAAGCATACGGATTGCCTGCAGCCAAATGCCAATCAAAGTGGGCAAGAAATGGTGCCCAGCTTCCCCCTGCCCACTGACTGCGAAGTACCCCCTCTTTTGTGTGTGCCATTGCCTGCAATCCATATAAATACATATACAAATTCACATGATTTCTTCTTCTTCTTCTTTTTTGTTCTTTTGTTTTTGTTTTGAAGTACGTATTCATTATTCACATGAATGAAATTAATATTTTTAAAGCTTTTTATAGAAAACTTGCATCATACCGAAATTGGAAACATTCTTTTTTTTTTTTTTTAAGGGTTAACTTCACTTTAAACCCCTAAATTACAATTTAATTTGATAAACCATTTAAAAGTTCAAAATCTCTTAATTTAGACCCCTAAACTTTTAATTGCAGTCAATTTGAACATCTCCATCATATTTAGCCGTTAAATTCTCTGATTTACCCTAAAAAGACCAAAATATTAATGATTTTTTTTTTTTTTAACTTTCTTTATTTTTTATTTTTTAATTTGAAATTAAAGGTAAATTTGAAATTTTATAAAAAAGTCAGAGGTATAAATATCATTGTTTCACTTTTAACGTTTAAAATTCGACGGAGGAGTTCAAATTGATTGCAATTGAAAGTTCAATGGTCCAAATTAAGAAGTTTTTAAGTTTAGAGATTTATCGAATCGCTTGATAATTTATAGGTTTAAAGTGAAATTACCCATTCTTTTAATCAAAAATTTTTTAAAAATTTTTTTTGGCGCCAATTTGCAACAGACAAAAAAAGTGTTTGGTCTCCCCCTCTCAATTCTGAGGCCCAGCCCACAGAGGCAGAGAGACACAGAGAGAGAGAGAGAGAGAGAGAGAGAGAGATGAGGTTGGGAGAGTAATGAGAATCACGTGATGAACACAAAATCCAAACAAAATCTAGCGAAAGATCACAGGAAAATAGGCCATAAATGGGAGGGCAACACAAACAAAGTGGATTACGAGATTTCTGGGACGATGGCTACTCAGCTTTGAGAAGGACAACCAGGCTGTCTCACTGTTCAGTTTTCGCTGATCCCCCATTTTGCTTTCTCTCTCTCTCTTCATTAACAACCTTTTAAACCCTCTTCTTCGCTTACATCCTCCTCCTCTTCCCCATTTCTTCTCTCTCCGGCGGGGATGACATGTCAAAATCTTGGCCCCTCTGTCACGTCACAGTCACCTTAGATTCTCTCTCTCTCTCTCCGGTCCCTCTTTTATTTCTTCAACAGTTGGGTCTCTTTTGCTTTCAATTTTAGTGACTAGCTTTGACATGCTTCAAAGATCCCACTACTACTAGTAGCTTTCTTTTTTGTCACCAATTGAAGTAAGAAAGAACCTATGAAATACAAACAAGTACTGTCGAAACAACTATTAAGCTAATCAATAAGGCATTACTTCCCAAAAGAATGATACATATTATTATTATTATTATTAAAGCATATGGTTGGAAGAATTCAAAGCATATTACCTTCCTTCTTAAAGGAGCAGGTGGGATCTGCTTTTACTTCAAACAAAAGTTTATTTTGTGGACTTGTATGTCCCACATGCATGCAACACTGTCGTATATATGGAGTCTGATTATGTATTCAACTTGGTTCGATGTTAGAAGTCTTACGGTTTAAATAGAAATTAGTCTGTTTTAAGAGTTTTAACTCAGTTAGGGGCTGTATTTATATTCGCTTCTAAATATAGGGTTTTGTATGAATGTATTTTTTCATGTTTCTTGTAGTGAAATTTTGTTGAAACTATGTGAACGTAGCATCTTATGGTGCCGAGTACATTTTTGTATTTTGTAAACGTTTTTCTTATTTTTCGCATTTTACTAATTTTGGGTGATGAGAAATAAGAAAAATTTTGAAACATGTTTATCTTCGAATTTACTAGTTAATGGAAGGAAGATAATTTAAAGAATGTTTCTATTTATGGTGGGTTGTGAGCTTTTAGGAGCAAACATGTTCTGACTTGGCAGGAATGTGATGAAAAAGAAAGCCATTCCCACACCTTTTTTGAAACTCTTTTTCACATGATGGGCAATAGGGCATCTCTTTGTCCAAACACTAATAACGCCCAACTAATTCCCCCATGCTTAAAGATGCAAAGAACTTAGACCTGATAATAATGTGATGAAAATGACTCTCCCATGCACTCTGTCCTTTGATGCAGTCTAAAGCAAACCCAAATTGGACCATTTTTCCTTTTGCTTTCACAGGTCTACGGCCGATCGGGGATTTGGGTCTCGGGCTTTGGACCTGCTAAACCATCTGATTACTGCAGAGAGATTATGGCCAAAACAACGATGTGATTATTGGATAATCATGGCCACATGATCCACCGTTCAAAGACCAACAGGATGGTCAACCCTGACAAGGTATTGGCTCGTAGCATATTGTGGCTCATGTCATGTGACACCTTAAGCCAGCTAAAAGGAGTTTCTAGTGTGACGGCTATAGGTAGCCTGTAGACGAGACTGACCAGTCTCCTAGCCCTGACCCTATTATATTTACTGTCACCTGCATGGGGAGATGTCCCATCTCACAGCATTACAGGTTATCCACCCACATGGATTACAACCTTGAGAGTTCCTTGCCAAAATGGTGCATCAAGGCATGGGCCTCAACATACCCTTGGAAAAGCCTGGCCCATGCCTTCAAATACCACTTTTTTTTTTGGTTGATTTTGATTCTTCAATTGGATAAATGTTGCTAACGGTTGAATGTTTGCAAAGAATGGAATGGTGGGGGCATGGGATTTCTTGTATATTAATGTTGGTCCTGTTGGGTTATTCTTTTGAAAAAAATGCACTGACAGTAATGTTGGCACTTCTTTTGCAGTATTGATGTATGTGCTTCTCCCCATGCCTCTGCAGTTTTTTGTGGGATCTGATTTTCATCTCTATTTTCTGAATCCGACAACAGCTTTGTCCTTTCTTAAAACTAACCAGAATGAAGACTTTTTTGGTGAATTATTGAAACATCATTCATACTTATAATTGCTTCCAATGAAATGATGAGACAGCTGTGAGCTGGATGAATGGTGATCTTTACCGTTAACTTTTGCATGAATCACCATTAAACTTTGAATCCAATAGTCATTTTTACTGTCATGTTATAAAATGAAACACTTGAAAATGCATGTAACGTTTCTCTTATCACAAACTAACCCAAAAGGCTCTCTCAAAAGCCACATTCTCATCCTCATCACCAGCACCTAGGGACAATAATAGGTACAAACCAAAAGACCCATTTATACCAACCACCGGAACAGTGTCTTCCATAAATATGTGCTGCAATGCCATTGCGCTGGAAGAGGTGCATACCATGAAGAATTCTGTACCTAGGACCATAAAGAAAGTATTTATGCACTACTCTAAGCATAAAACCAGAGCCCCTAGGCTTTGGGTTGTGCTGTGATGCATTACTACTACTACTACTACTACTACATGTAACGCTATCTAACCTATTACAGTCATTCTAGAACTCTTCCTCAGAGTATTGGTAGACCCACTACACAAGTTGTTTTAGTTCTAAGATTGACAGGCTATTACTGTTACTAGAGTTCTTACTTTTTTTTGATAAATCTATTTCATTAAAAGCATAGAGGGGTGCAATCCCAATACACATGAAGAATACAAGAAAAAGAGTTCTTACTTAAACCTCCATTCTTTTGTTGGTTGGGGGTGTCATGGTTCTCTAAACACTTGAGGAATAAAAACCTTGTCTCCAACTACAGTATATACATTCCAATTACTATTCAAACTATTGTTCCATAAGATCCAAAGACATAAAGCATCTATCATGAGCACCTTCCTAAAACCACTGCCACCACTATGGTTGAGACCTCAATGACTATGTTTTAGTGTATGCAAATCAATAGGACTAAGTTCTCTACAATTAAACTGAAAAGGCCAAAGCAGCTCAAGAAATAGATGCAACAGATCTAGTAAAGGTGCATAACCAAATTATTCAAGTAGTTTTTAAAAATATATATGTATATATACATAAGTTTACGCAATTCATTAAGAAGTGCAACCTAAGTAGACAGGAAGCATACAATAAAAACACCTAGCTAGAAGAAGAAGAAAGATCAAGAAAAACATGAAAGTTAGAAATATTTAACTAATAAACAGCTGTCCAAATAATAAAAAGTCTTGAAGAAAAAATCCTTTAATTCCATCATCGTCCATTTACGGTTTTCAAAACTCTGATAATTTCTTTCCTCCAAACACGAATGATTTAGGTAGTTACTAAATGAGTTAATGTATTTCTGTTCAAAGTTTGGATCTTTATACTTAATTCCTTATATCAATACATCAGATGAAACAAATTTTGGAGACTAAGCAAGAGTAATGATACTTGGATTCTAGAAATCAAAATTTGTACTTAATACATATCTATTCAACATAATGCTCACTTGTTACATTACGGCAGGTACTTGTACAAGAGTCAGAGAAGAAGAACCAAGAGAAAACTGATGTCTAGGTGGATGACAAGATGGTACAAGAACATAAGAAATGGCTTTCATCATCACCACCTCCGCACTAATGACGAGAGCAACTGCAACAATAAAGAAATGAATCTCTATCAGGAATCAGTATCACAGTGCATTTGAAAAGAGCAGTGCCAATTCCTAAAAAATATCTAGGTCTGGTTCAATATAAACTGTACTAACAACCTAGCATAGCAAAGATTGGAAAAAAATGACAAATGTACCTGAATATTTCTCTATCTTTCAACATATACAAGAAAGTAGGAAACGGCAGGAAAAACTTTTCATATACTTGAACTGTCTTCCAATTCCTAAGCTAATTGGGGTTGAAAGGGTTATTACCGAATAAGAACAAATTTACTCCTTCCCCATGCTGTCTCATTAACTAACAGGACTAGGAAATCAATTCGTAAGCTCAATTTCCTTCCAAGAAACCAACTTAATCTTAACAAACTTTCTAGCATACAGTGCAAAACTTAGAAGCCAAAGGTTTTCCAGCATGCCACATGTGGGCATTTTACATTCTACGAATTCCTACACAAAAAATATACAAGAAACACCACCTGAAGCAATTCTTTAGTGTCTGAAACCTGCACTGTTCACCTCAAAACGATGGTTTTCTCTCTCTTGATAACATTAATTGAAGTATTGTGCAGGAAGATATTTCATTCGTAGAGGCAAAAAGCTACCACCATAATATTACAAATTTCAATATGATACGT
This sequence comes from Corylus avellana, assembly GCF_965113065.1. Lineage (NCBI taxonomy): Eukaryota > Viridiplantae > Streptophyta > Magnoliopsida > Fagales > Betulaceae > Corylus > Corylus avellana. Next base: position 19,134,129 of record NC_142498.1, read on the forward strand.
AGGCAGAAAGAATTCCATACCTCAAATAGTTCAAATGGGCTGCCACGCCGATATACATCACTCTTCTTGCTCTTATCATTGGGAAGAATGTTGTACAATATTGCTCTCCATCCAATAAGTAAAACAGCAGTACTTCCCATCGTTACTATTATAAATTTATATTGTGGAAAATGGCCTGACGTTACTGCCCTTATAATTATTCCTAGCTGAAATTAATGTACAACAGAAACAGTGTTTTAACAGGTATCTTGTTCGCTTAATAACATGAAGAAAGAAAGAAAAAAAAAACCCATGTACAAAGTTATAGGCGGATCATGTGCTACAAAGAACTACGACAATGCTAACAATATTTTCAAGAATATAAAAACCTCTATGTATGTGTTCAGGAAACTAAACACAAATGGTAGAAAATGTGACCTTCTAAGTAGAGTTGGGGAATATAATGATTTTCATTCAATCTTCTTAAACAGCAAAAGAGACATTTGATAACCAAAAAAAGACGAAGCCAATTTAACACAAAAATTGTTGAGTCTAGGAAGATCACATCATATAGTCAGATTCTACATAAATATGAAAATAAAACCCTAATAATCAATTATAAGCAACAGTGAAACACAACTTTTCTATAAAACAAGTTGTAACAAACTGTGTACATCGTATAGATTACCAATCAACCAATTTTAGTTGTCCATTAAGAATCTGTGTCGATATAGATCCTGTTCATGTTCGAACGAAATTGTGCAAAGGCTCTATTTTGCCTCTACCATTCCCCACGTCTGTTCTTTTTCACCCATTCCCTTTGGCAGCATCCAGTAATTTGGAATTTAAAAGCATATTTTGGCCCTGGCATTTTCAGGATGCCCTCAATAACCAATGAATTACAATTGTTTTTCCTTGCCCAGATCCTATTTCAATGGGAACTAGATGAATCGATCCGCCTAGAAGTCTTGCTTTTACTGTTATATCAGGGATTTCTGCTTATATTGCTTGATGTAAAACTAATGTAACCTATAATCAACTGTAGTTGGATTTCTACATCAGGTAGCATGAAATGCCATGGGGTAAGATGCAGATTATAAGAGCATTCGGACTACTCTTCCCTGCGTAAAATTTGTTTGTTGAACCTTTATGTTGGAGACAAAGTTCTTCCCACATCTTCCATTAACAAGTTTCTATTCTGCAAAAATTATTTTTGCACAAATTATCAAGCCAATAACTGCAGACCAGAATAGACCTTCATTTCAGGCATTCGTAAATCAAGACCTCTGTTACTGCTTTCCGTCAAATAGATAACACATTTTTTTTAATAAGTAATCCAATCTAGATAATGTTTTTAAATAAGTAATTCAATATTATAAAAAGTGCAGAGAAGAGCAACCAAGTGCATAGGAAGTGTACAAGACAAACCCCATGTTAGGGAGAAGAAGCACACAAATCCAAAATTTCTAGAAAATTAGAAGCGGAAACTATTGTGAGCAGCCATCCAAAAGTGAAGGGATTTGATCGTAATGGCTTTAACTTTGTCACCATGCTCTCACAATCTTCAAAATTTTGAGCATCACGTTCCCTCCAAGCGGAGGAAATTCTTCGGGCTTTGCTTGGTATGGATGGTGACAAAGCATCGGGCCCAAATGACTTTCTCTATTTCATTCTTTCGGTCTTGTAGGGCTATAATGAAGGATGATCTTATGCGTGTCTTCCATAATTTTCATGAGCACAAGTTGTTCAAAAAGAGCCTTAATGCTACTTTCATTAGTCCTATCCCTCAAAAGATTGAGAATTAGAAGTAAAGAACCTTAGATTTATCAGCCTTTTGGGGAGTGTTTATAAAATTTTGGCTAAAGTTTTTGTTATCAAAATGAAATAGGTGTTGGGATCGCTCATATTAAGCAGTCATAATGCCTTTATAGGAGAAAGACAAATTCTAGACTTAGTTCTTATAACTAATGAGTGATTGGACAGCAAGTAGAAATTGGGAGTCCCTAGCGCTAATTGCAAGATGGACTTGGAAAAGGCCTACAACTATGTCAACTAGGAGTTTCTCTATTATCTTTAGGGGCGTCTTGGTTTTGGTATTGAATGGAAGAAATGGGTCTATGCTTGTATCTCCATGGCCCACTTCTCTACCTTGATTAACATACGGTCTCCTTGGTAGCTCTCAAGGCCTTGACCAAGGGACTCCTTCTCGCCTCTCATTTTCGTGATTGTCATAGAGGCTTTTAGCAGGTTTCCAGATAGAAATCCAAAATTCTGCCCTTGGAAATATCTCACCTTCTTTTTGCAGATGATACACTTATTTTGTGTGATGCAAATCTTGATCAAATCCATAACCTGGGATAAAATTCTTCTTTATTTTGAGGCTATTTCGCGCTTGAAGGTCAATCTCGAGAAATCTAAATTAGTCGGAGTGGGGGAGGTATTACTTCAAGAAGAGCTAGCCGATATTCTCAGATGTATGATCTCTTTTCTACCCATGAAATATTTTGGGCTTCATTTGGGTGCAACTTTTAAGTTGAAAACTATTTGGGATAGGGTCGTTGAGAAAATGGAAAAAAGATTGGCTAGTTCAAAGAAGATTTACTTATCTCAGGGTGGTCGCCTAACTATAATCTAGAGTATGTTATCTAGTTTACCCATGTAATTTTTGTTCCTTTTTCCTTTACCAACCTATATGCCTAAGAGATTGGAACGTCTTCACCCTAGAAAAGTGTTTGGAAGGTTCTGGCTTGCCCCGCATAGCTTTCTTTAAATGGGCCATAACTTTGGGTAGAATCCTCATGGTTGATAATCTTAAAAGGTGAGGTTTTATTCTTGTCAACTTGTCTTGCCTATGTAAAAAGAATGAGACCGTGAATCATGCCCTCATCCACTATGAGTACAACAAAGATCTTTGGCACTTGGTTCTCAACTTATTTAGAATTTTGTGGACCAAGCCTAGCAACATTCTTGAGTTGCTACATTGTTGAAAGTATCAAGAGCAAGGACATTCCAAAGAAACTATTTGGAAAGTTATTATTGCATTCTTAATGTGGAGCATTGGAGGGAAATGAATTGGTGCCTCTTTGAGGACTGCAACACCACTGTGCTTTGTCTAAAATCCTCTTTTTTGAGATCTGTCTTAAATTGGGTTTTAGTGTATGTTCCTACTTTCTTCTTTTTTAATCTTTTAGATCTTGTTTCATCTCTTTGAATCTATCTGCCACACATCCAAGGGTGGCAGATAGAATGCGTGGAGCACAACTAGTAATCACGATTTTGAAGTGAAAAACTATTATAAAAAATTTACAGGTTGGAGAGCCTTGTCCTTTACCGTGAAAAAGCGTTTGGAAGGTCAAACGCTAACAAAGGTCTCCATTTATAAATGCCGGAAATTGTGACATATTTTTCCTTTGAGGGTAATACCTCTTAATGATCTGATGCAAGACCATGACAGGGAAGTCGAGTAGCTGCACCGATAAAGAGTGCATATAAAAAGTGGAATTCAAACTCACAAAATGCATCACGGTAATCTTAGAATAACTCCCAATGCAATTCTAATACTACTATTCTTGAGATCATCACCAACAGTTGTTACTTAATAGGAAGTTCTTCCAAAAAAAAAACATTCAGTTCCTATAAAGATGAGACAAGCAATTTCAGTGAACACTTTCACAGACTTGATGAAAAAACTTTAGAAAGTCAAGGAAAAAACAAAACAACATTATGAACTTACTGGAATTCCCAGAGCCCACGACTTAGCAGTAGCAACGACAGCCTTCGAAAGGCCATTCATTCCACGGCCATCCTCCGCATAACCTCCGAGGAAGTAACCACCCAAAAACCACCCTGATGATAACCCGCATTCGTTTTATTTTCTAAAACATCCCAATAATAAAGGTAATCTGATTTTGTCGAAATCAAGCCAAACCAACAAGAACAAAACGCACCGGCAATAAAAGGGTCGGCTGTGCGCAGGGTCTCAGTGTCAAAAACTGAGAAGCCATGACTGAACCTCCCAATTGCAGCGAACACAAGCAAGGCCAGAACATCCCCACCAGCGAGTAAAGCCACCCAACTGAGATACATAGCCAGCCCAAAACCATTAAATTTACCAACCAAGACCAAAAAAGTGAAAAATCAGAGATTTTGAGATTACACCTACCCCCATTTGTTCAAACGAGAAGAAGAAGCGGGTTTGTCGAATTGGATAACGCCCTCCAAAGGAACATTTTCCTGACCCACGAAAACAGTTTCTTCGTCATTTTGAAGAGGGGGAGGGCCGGGGGAGGAGGAGCTAGAGATATCCTGTTTGGTTGCGAGAGTGAGATTCAAGAGGGGTCTGGGACTGAATCTGGGTTTGCGGTTGGAGAAGAGAAGAGGATTTGGCTTACTGAATTTGGGAATGGGAGGGGACGAGAGGGAACATCTCTTGGCTGATAGAGCTCCGCTTGGAGCTCCGCTTAGCACAAGCATTTCTTCCTCTTTTTGCGTTTTGATTTTTGGGTTTACGTTGATACGCTTGCAAGACGGAATACGGAGAGTCGAAGATATTTTTTTCTTCTTTTGTTTTAATTTTTGGGGGCCAGAATTATCGACTTTAATTTATTTTCCGGATTAAAAATGGATTTTTTATTTTATTTTATTTTATTTTTTTTGTGGGTTGTAAATTTTTGTGAACATTTAATAATGAGAGAAATGAATTTGTGGGATTAGGATCTACGGACCTTCTTTTTATCCTCTTTTTATTTTTTAAAGTCGGCGTAATTTTTAAAATTATTGTTAAATTTTAGATGAATCATACTTGAATTTTAATCTAATGGTGATTTTAAAAGCCACATCAACTTTAAGAGAATAAAAATATGATTCATAGCATTACTCTTCGGCTGTGTTTGGCAAAGGGCCGGGCCGAACCCAAAAATCAAAAAAATTATTCTTAAAATCAACTTCAACATTCTTACTTTTTACATCACATTAATCACTTTTTATTACTATTCAAATAAAAAAATCACTACAAAACAAACTTTTTCACTTTTTTATATAAAACATTCTTACTTTTTTTTTTCATATCAATTAAATCTATTACACTACCGTTCTACTCTCTTCTTCCATTCCATTGCAAAACACAGCCTTTCCTATTACCCTCTGTCCAAAGAAGAGAGGGCAGAATAGATATAATTAAGAAAACTCTAAGCTAAATTTAGTTGGCTGCTTGTGCATTGATTAAGTTGAATGCTGAGCTAAAAACTTTATCTCCAAGTATTTCCACGTGTATTACAAAATATGAATAATTAAAGAAAGTACCACCAGGCTAATGTAATTTGGGAATAGTTAAAAATAATAGTTAACCCTTTCAAGCGTCTTTGCTTAGAGAATCTGATTATCAATTAATTTTATACTGCTTCTTGGTGTTTTAAGGCATAATTACCCCTGGGCCAATTTTTAACCTGATCAATTTGCAGTTTTATTCAACTCTCAAAAAACAAGTTAAAACATGTCTATGCTCCACTGTACAAACACCCTGCAATATATCTTTCCCTTGCTCTGATGACATTAGTTCTATGCAAAAACAAATGCTTCGAGAATTTTTGTAATACATATATAAACAAACTGGATTATAAACAAATTAGAAGCAGAATCAGAACAAGCCAACTAGCCAAGGATTGCTTCAAAGATGTACAAGAACCGGCTATCAAAAACCAATTTATGATGCTTTTGCTACTACCAAATATGAGATAATAGGATGTGTTAACATGCCAACCAAAACAGGGAAAGACAAGCCCACAAAAACAAAAATAGAAAGAAGGAAAACACAAGCAGGGAAAGACAAACACCCAAGATTGATTAAACCTATGACTTTACCCTTCACCATCATTTATCGACAGAGGAAATGCCATTTGATCCAAAGACCATTTGCATTCAAAAGAAAAGAAAAAAATTCTTCTCTCATTTATTTGAATTTGATACCATAACCTAACAGGAATGGTTTAATCAATTGGTGCAAGATAAAGCTATAATGATAGCAGACAATGTGCGGATAAAGAATGCAAGCAAATATGGTGACTGCAAAAATCATAAACAGAGTACCACATATTTGTATCAAATACCAATACTTCATTTATGGTTCATTTGAATAGAAGCATTTCAAGAGAATGATTTGGATTTCAATTTTTTTTTATTCAAATGGCTTGAATGAAGTTTGTAAAGGACAAATTTGAAATAACCAGGTGTAAGATGTTATTTCAAACTCATAACATAAACGATTTGTGGAAACAAAACTCACTTTTTTCTCCAACTCAGAACAATCATGTACTGTCAAAATTCTTATCAAACAGTTTATACTAAAATTTGGTACTCAAACCCCTTGATTTTAAATCCTCACATCCAAATGCAACCTTAAATTAAGACACTAGATACTTGTAAAAATCTATGGGGTTTTTGGTAGTTTCCTAAAGCTGCCACCCTCCCAAATCCCTTCCTAGCTTCGACACTGATCAATAGAGAGGAAATCCTATGGAAAAAGTCCCCTTCTAATTTTAACAACGCCTTGCAAATGCATACAGCATGCAGTTTTTCATACACAATCTTTATAATGTACTTGAAACACATTCAAACTTGATAATACTCAAGCACAAGAAGAGAGGATGCATTTTGAAAAGCTAATCAATGCTCTCTACCATATTCCTTTTTTTCCCTTTTCTTTTATAAGGGACTCAATGCACAACACGACACAACAACAACAAATAAAAATGATTTTAATGAGCATGCAAGTGCTTTACATTCAACCTTAGTTCACAATCACTTCACTATTCTAGCATGTAGTTAGAGAAGAAAAACACAAAGGAGTTGGATTTTGAATGCGATTATATTACAGAAGACACAATCCTGTACCAATGAATCATTAAAGCAGGAGATGACACACAGCAAGCAGCATGTCCAATAAGGACATCTGAACAATGATGGTTTAATCTACGTACCATAAGAAACAATGACAAATAATCACCCAGCCCCATCAGTAAACATATTTACTAACCTCTCAATACCCACCAAATAGGTGCAGAGAGTTCGACTAGAATTACCTACAGGGTTAGGCTCAAATCATCCATCTAGATTCTTTAGGCTTTCTTGCTAAAAGTAGCACCATTGCTTCCCTTCAAACCTTAAGATTCAGCAGCTGACATTAACCCTTAAACACGAGGTGGTGTTGCATCACCTGGCACGTGTAACGTGTTCATTGCCACCAAGAACCAGATTCGCTTTCCAATTCACTATGCCCAACGATCCCATTATATGCACCCGCAGCCATACCTATACCTCCAACCCCCCCAGTAAAGTACGCAGGATAAATGGAAGCACTGCCATGAGGCAACGGGAAAGCCCCAGCACCAATCACCCTGGGGCCATACCATGGATTTCTAGGGGCAAGTGGAGCAACCACAGAACCAACACCACCAGATCCGCCTGTAGGATACCAACCACTATACATACTTGCTCCATAAAGGGAGCCCCCACCACCACTAAACCCAGGAAAGGGCGCATATCCGGGAAGAATCCAATATCTGAGACTATAAGGAGAGTAACTGCCAGGAGACCCTCTTCCACCCTCAATTCTCGTGTTAAAACCACTGTCACTACCGTTATTTGCCTCTTTTGGCACAGCCCTCTTGACCTCCACAAGCCGACCATTCAGCTCATGAAAGCTATTCTGCATAACATTCTCCACGGATTCCTCCGAATCAAAGGTGATAAAGCCAAAGCCCCTAGGCCGATGAGTTGTGCTGTCATGCATGACCACTACATCTGTTACCCTACCAAACCTCTTAAAGTAATTCTTAAACTCCTCCTCAGTTAGACTAGCTGACAAACCCCCTACAAAAATCTTTTTAGTCCTAAACTGATTATCGCCATTGTCAGTACTACTACTCTTACTCAATCCCCTATTCTGTGGTTGGTTTTGGTGTTGTTGTTGTTGTTCACTTCTGGGTATTGCTTTTTTCACTTCTACCTATAAAATCAAGGAAATAACAGTAAATTACATAACCCAAAAAATATATACATATATTAAAGCTCTGTTAAAAAATAAAATAAAATAAATTCTAATTTTGTTGAGGAATCATGAAAGAAAAAGAAAAAGGGTGTTCCACTCCTTAGCACGCAACTGACCTCAGCTATCCCAACTAATTGGAGTCGGAGGCGAGTGTTTATTTCTCACCAAAAAAAAAAAAATCAGCGACAATAATTTTTTTTTTTTTTTTAAAGGTACATTTTTTGCAACAATTTACGCAAGATAGCGAGAACAATTTCTAGCTCAAAGAGCAAACCCTTGAAACAGTGTACACAAAAGACGCTCACGCAGTTATCCGAATCCCTTCCAAAGTCGTCCTATTTTCTCAGCAACCAAAAAGAGTGTGGACACTAACTGCTCCACCTCCAAATTTAAGAGAGAGAGAGTGAAAAAAAAAGGCACTTGAACTGACCGTTTTTCCCTGTATAACATGCGAGTCTTGAAGGGCTTGACCAGCTGCAGCGGGGTCAGAAAACCAAACGAATCCAAACCCTCTAGAATTCTTGGTGACCCGGTCCTTCGCAATTGACGAGCCCAATACGGTGCCGTACTTTTCGAAATGTCTCTTCAGAGTGTCGTCACTTGTCACCCGAGAGATTCCCCCGACGAAGAGCTTGGCTTCATCAGAGTCCATTGATCCGCCCCCAAGGCCAAAACCCTAAAACCCTAGAGAACTTGTCTAGCAAGAGAGCTACTTTTATCAGAAAGGACTCGCACGCAGCACACAGTCAACAGTCAACGCCAAGGTTAATTACGGAATCCTGAGGTCCAGTGATTCGGATCCAATAGCTATCCAATACCACATTCATGGGATGGGCTGGGCTCGCAGTGCTGCAGAAGTTCTTTCATTGCGTATTTGTATATGGGCCCCAGCCCATTCTACTCTATTGGACCTGCTCTTGAAACTTGGCACCAACAATGTTTTGAAAATTTGTATAGAAGTTGTGATAATGTGGCTCAGATATATTGTATATGGGCCACTTTTTTATGTCATAATTATTTTAAAAATTTTATTTTACAATATTGATAAGGCAATCCTAATTAATTATAAATTTAATTTAAAAACAACTTATCTAAAGATTAATTGGAACTACTATGTCAATATCGTAGGATAAAAATATAATTTTTACCATTACAATATTGCGATTGAGATTGTGTTTAGAATTACGACTTTGCAAGAATAATCTGAGTTTTTAAAAGATATTGCAAAACGTAAGGCATTTGGCATTGTGATTTAAAAAGCACTTAATCTAAAATAGAAAAAAAAAATCTGTGATTTCTATAAGCAGGTTAGGGGGTGCTTATTTAAAAAAAATGCGAATTTAAACCAAAATCACAATTTTGCATAACAAATATTTGATAAAAAAATATTTTTAAAATATTTTACCAAACGACTTTGCGATTTTAAAGAGTGGCGATTTTAAAAACGCAATTCTTAAAATCGTACTTATTCACAATCCCAAACGGACTCTTAGTGTGTGTTTAGCATTACGATTTTATAGACAAAAAATTCAATTTTAAATCAAATCCCAAAAATATAAATTGTTTAGGATTGCATTTTTAAAAATTGCGATTTAAAAATGAAAAGCATGTAAGGACTTGTTTTTTAAAAAATGCACAATTTTAAAAGTTAAACTAAAATTTTAAAGTTCAAACCACGATTTCGCCACGTTTTCAAATCGCACATTTTAAAATCCTTATTTTTAAACCGCAAATCCAAACAGATCCTTGGTTTATAACAACTTTCTAATCGGCCAAGTTATTTTGGTACTATTTACGTACAAGTGGACAAAATTTTTCTCTAAACCAACATTCTTCTAAAATGCATGTGAAAATCAAATATATTTTGAACAAACATCAATTTAATATACCGAATTAAAAATAAATAAATAAATCCTCCCTGCAAAAAAAACTGTCCTTCACAAGTTATGGGAAATATTCACCGGAGCAAACAGTGAGTACAGGCACATCACATTAATTTCAATTACAAATTACATTTTTTCCATTATTAACACATTGTTAATTTCATGTTTCATGAACATTTATAAGGTAGAATATATATATATATATATATATATATATATATATATATATATGGCATGTCGGCATTGGAAGTTTGGAACTCTGTAAATTAATAAACTATATATATATACATCATGTTTTCTTACTACTACTTTTAATTTATTTGTTAAACAATTCACCTAATACCTTAATAAAACATATAAATAAATAATAATAAAAACAAGGACGGAAAAAACCTGTCGAAAAACTTGTGCAGAGGGATTCAATCCCAAGATCTGCTCACATGCTGGTTTGCAGCGCAATGGTGAAAAAAAAGAAAAGGAGTCATTAGTATAATCATAAGACCGGTCTTATGCGTGCGAATATTCGATAATCGCGCACAAATTATTATTTCAAGGATATGTGGACACAAGAATCCCCTTAATCATTTAACTAATCAATTTTTTCCCTTTTTTAATCCTTGCATGTGACATGCGTTTTGAATAACCCATCTTGTTCCTTCGATGAGATCACAACAACTACTCCTCAAAACAAATGCGTTGATTACTCTACAATAATTCACTTACAATCACGTGCTACTACCCTAACTATTAGGAATCATATAATCCCACCCTTCATTTTTTTTTTTTGGTAACGAATGATAAATGTCAAGTAGACTGTCATTTGTTATGGTGTGGATTTGAATCACCATATATATTTAATTAGTATTAGTCGTTTTGAATTTTCATTAATGTTTTGATAGAATTAGATCAAACTATAGCCCAGTCGAACTTGAGGGAGCGACGAAGCGTATGCGATTTTTACCATTTAGGCCCTTCTTATGTGGTTCTAATAAGTAAGTAGATACTATTATAATCACGCTCAAATAAAATAGTTCCAATTAATTTTTTTGGCCAAACCTTTTACGTTAAAAAAATAAAAAATAAATTACCGCGTCACTATTATAAGAAAATGATGAAAGAAGGGCATATTTAGTAGTGTAAAGATGCGAGAAGCATCTTGAAGGTTATTTAGTGAGTAATAAATCTGATATGCATTTGTTATGTTTGTCATCTTCTCGTTGCCAAAACATTGGCATATAATACTCAAAGGTCTTCCGTCACAAAAGCATATCTTTTTGTGGGGTTCCGGGCCGTCATTAGGGCAAAGGCAAGGCAAATGGATGCCATGAGTGGAGCCCAAACTCCAACTAATTAATAAATTTAAAACCTCCTTTAATAAAGATAGGCTATATTAATTAACTGTGCAATTAGTTTGTTGGGGTTTGATCCGAGAGTTACCTGCATCCTCTGACCTAGCTAGCAGCTAGCCGAAGTTCTGGTCTTGGAAAAAGTTCTTGCATTGGTGGGTTTTTCTCTTCCATCACCCTCCATGTGAAACTTTTATAGCCCAGTTTTGTTGTAATTTCTCACAGTTTCTTTCTAAACCATTAACCAAGAAGGAATGAGGTTTGAAATATGTGTCCAAGTGCACTTTCACCTCAGGACTCAAGAGCCACTTTGAACAAAATTAGAAAAAGCCTTCTTAATTTTTCTTAGCTCGGTTCTTGGGGTTGATGATTCGTGTTCACAAATTGAAATAAATTAAATTATGTAAATAAACTTTCACTGAACCTATTTAATTAAAATAAGTCAAAATTCTTAACCCTAATTCGTTATTTTATATTTGGTTCGTGTCAAATTTGCAGCTTATATAAAAAATTGTTAGTTTTTATGTCGTTTGTTGATTAAGGTCAAATTGTTTCAATGCAAGGGTATATATTGATCAATTATAACTTATTAATTTATTGGAAAGTCCATGCTTTATACGTAAAAGGAAAAGAAACGTATAAAGTTCGTGTTGAATTAGTAAATCGTGTTTAAAATTAACGGTCTTAGTCCTTGATACATTTATTGTTGAAAGAGAAAGAGGGAAATGGCAGCAAGTACTTTGGCACATGCATGCTTCCTATTACATAACACTGCAAATGGTAAGCAACAGGAAAAGCACCTTTTATGGCTAATGAAACAAGTTACCTTTATTTGTTGCTTACCCTCAAAAATCTGGATTTGTTGGTAAAGATCTTAAGAGGGCCCATTTTGGACTATTTCTGAGCCATTTCTTGTTTGCAATTGCAACCATCCAATAATTATGGACCATAACTTTTAAATATATTAGCCTCGAAGAAAACGGATTAATGGTGGTGACAATTTCCAATTTCCAACCATTATTTTCCTAAAAAACAAGCCCATGCACAGTGAGAGAGAGAGAGAAGAAATGTCAAATGAGAGATCGCCATGAACTTTTATAATGAAGATCTAGAGAGACAGCCCTTGCTAGGGAACCCAGCTTAGGTTTCTCGAGGAGACATAAAAAAATAATGCAGCTAAAGACTAGGACATGGAAAGGACAGGCATGGTGGAACCTCGAAGATTTTTTAAATACCCTTTTTCTTTATCTTCACCGAGAACAAAAGGTCATACGACATGCCTTTGGGATTACACATTCTTCGGACTTGCAAACCGTATAAAAAAAAACAATTGAGGGTGTTTTTCTTTTTTTTTATGTTCTTTCATCGATACCCGTAGGTTATTATTGTTCCTTTTACGATGTTTTTAAATGATGACTTGCGGTTGCAGCCAATAAATTAACCTGGACAATCCATTTGTGACCCACTAGCCTGAGAGCAAAACCATAACAATCCAACAAACATATTTAAGGAGAACCGAAAGAAGACAATACATATATTTTATATTGGTCTCCTTGACGTACTTCCCAATGCACATGCATTCCATTTCTTCGATCTTCTTAAAACTGTGGGGATGAGATGTAAATGATGCTTCATCCTAAACCATGATCGAGTTAGAATTTGTTTGACCAAAGTGGTCTTATCACTCTAGGCTACAATTAAAAGCATCTGCTGGCTGGACCTAGCTACCCAGCCAGCCTCCTAGTGAGATATTAGATTAAAGAAAACTACATGACTACGTAAGGATAAGATATTCAGAAATATGTCAAGTTGGTCATGTGGGCATCATGATCTCAACTTGGGAAACCTATGACTTGTTCGCCACCCCTCTAGCTAATTATGATGTTCTGTTAGGCTTTCTAGAATTGACTGATTTCTTGTCATTCTTTTTCTTTTTATTTTTATTTTTGTTAATGGAAGTAAGTTACTTGATGTATCCACACGAATCCAATCGAGTGAAACTTTGATTTCGTTGGTAGGTATGATCCTGCGAAGTTGTTTGCACTCTAAGGGTATTTGATTTAAACTGGATAAGGACACCACCAAGACAAAATCCAATCCCTTGGGTTAAGCCATCCTCGTTATGTTAAGCCATCCCTGCTTCAAAGACGCCAATATTGTTTGTTGTGTCTTTTGTTGTTATTATGGTTTTTTCCTTTGTATATGTGTTGTTGTTTTGTTGCCTTTGTTCTACCGCTTGTTATGTTTAGTGGGTTGCTTGTTTGCATTATTTTTTACTATTTGATTGTACTTCTTTGCATCCTTTTCCCGGCCAATTTGATTAGAAAAAAAAAAAAAAAAAAGTTTTTATACTCTTTAGACTAAAATAAGAAGTCATTTATCAATCAATGTAAAACTGATGTGACATGTTTAAAGAGCAACATTTTATTTTTCCTCTATCGTTTCCTACCAAATTATTATAAATGTGAAAATTAATTAAGCAGTCAAATATAGGGTATTGGTCATCCTTGTAGTGCACTGTGCACCCATGTGTGTGGATAAAACTGTTGGTGAAGCAAGGCTGAAGTTACACGCCTCTGCGTGTGTCTTGGTCCCAAAACGTAGGGTAAAATATTGGTTTAATGTGGCTCTAGCTGCCTACTGCTAGGAGGTCGTGCAGCCGTGAGCAGGCACTAGGTTGGCGCTACGCTGTGCAATCACTTTATTTTAACTCGTTATTGTCGTACTTTGAAAGAATGAGAAGCACAGGGAATTTCAACCCCGATTTATGCTACTCATTAATATTTTTTCTTTTTCTTTTTTGCTTTTTTATTTCAAAGATAATCCAATCACAAAACAATTAAAAATTATTTTACATTTATTCAAATAAACGAAGCCATATTATATTCATATTCATATAGGACCGGCCCGACAGCTAAAGTGACCCAACGTTATTCATGGTTCACTTCGAGCTAGATGATCATCATGAGATTATAAAGGATTTTTGGCTTGGAACAAAGTTGCAATGTAACACTAACATATGTCCTAATGTCCTGTTGAAACCCATTTATATGCTTCCCGTGAAGGCTTTTTTACTTGATGAAAAAATTTCTGTTAAATTCTGACCTCTAAACCTTTTGAAACCGGAAACCCATGAGAAATCCTTTTTTTTTTTTTTTTTATTTATTTAACAAATTTAAAAAAGTAAAAAACCCGTTTTAACAATTTCTGTTTTTGAGAAAGGTTCCTACCAATCTCTCCTTAGTTCCGTCTTTATCTCCACCTGCCCCCCACCCCGCAGGGTTGAAGATGTACCTTGCAAAAGTGGGGTAGACATCCAACCCTAGAGCGGCAAGAAGTGCTTGAGAATTTATCTCCACCTCCTCATTTGTATAGCCATTATCTAATTTTTTATTTTTTTTTAATGTTTAAATAAAAAAGAGTTGTGCAACATTCTATCAAACATGGTCCTCATTGAAGGTAAAAACTATTGCCTGGCTTAACATCTATCAACTTAAGAACACGTTGATCAGAGTCTTCAGACAGCGTAAATGTTGTAGCTGAAACTCTAGCTTGCAGGCTTTTGCACGGATCAAATATGATTAATTGTTTTGGTGTATGCATATGCATGGTGAGATTATTTACGGTAGCAAGAGGTATAAATATAACATTTATGAATAAAACACGTAAACAGGGATGAAGTATTAATCGAACTGAATATTTTGCAGGCTATTGTACTCAAACTTTGACGATTAATGCATGGCTCTATGTATATACTTCTATGCAAAATGGGATCATTTATGATGGTGAAAAAAATTGTTGCGCAATTTACCAACTTCTGAGTTTAATTAAATACGTGCAGAGAGATGAATGCGTAAGTACTCGAATTTTGATGACTAATTGCTTTAATTAATTTGATGCCTCAGAAGATGTGTCAGGATGAACAGAGATATGCATCAAATCTTAGAACAAACTTTCAGCCAATAATAGTTTTCTCTACTGTCGATCTAAATGTTACTCCCTCATGAATATACATGCATGGCCCTCACAAATGCTTTAAATGACTCTTCCTCTCTCTCTTTCCCGTCGGTAGGAAAGTCTGGAAAGAGATTAAAAAATAATATTAAAATAAAATAGAAAGTATAATAAAAAATTTGTTAAAATTTATATAAAAAGTAATAATAGTTAAATTAATTTGTACTTCTTCGATTTTTTTTTTCTTGGTAATTACTATATATTGAAGATGCTTTTAGGATGACTTTGACCAACGGTTGCTCATTTTATATATATATATATAAAGAGAGAGAGAGAGATGGAGGAACTACTAAATGTTTTCAAGTTTTAAAAATATTCCTATAACTTTTTTTATAAAATTTTTTTAAAAAAAATTTAAATTTTTTATCTATACATTTTTTCAAAAAGTTTTCCCCACCATGAAATCCTAATTGCGCCTAAATAATATATGTGCGTGTGTCAAATCATGTGTCCTTGTGGAGGAAGTTTAGGGATATCTAATAAGAATAATGTTAAATACTGTATTTTTATCTTATAAGTTTATAACTGTCTAATAACATTGACGTGGCACTCTTTAAATTTTTTATTTATTTAAAAAAGATTATTCCAAGATTTTAGTTTGGAGTAACTTGCATTTCTCACAACCTACATGAACTTGACCTGTGCGCACAGTAAGATCTAGAAGCTGTTATTTCTAGATCAGGATTCATAGCAATAACTGAAAAATTGCCCACCAAAAATTTTATAAATACTGACCATGCAATGTCATCCAAGAGTCACCAACATGTTACGTGTCCCACTAATAATAAAATAATAAAATATTATTTATATTTAAAAAAATGTAAAATAAAGTAATATAAAAATAAAATAAAGTAATTAAAAGATTCCAACCACCCCATTTTTGTCATAGGGGGTGGCCGGCCACCCTAGCTCAGCCATGGGGGTGGCATCGGCCACTCCCATGGCCCCATGGCCTTAGGGGGTGGTTCGGCCATCCCCTAGGGCCAAACCCCCAGAAGCTACTCCATGGCCCTAAGGGGTAGTTTGGCCTCCCCCTAAGGCCAAACCCAAAAATTTTAATTTATGGGTTTGGTCATGGGGTGGCTTTGGCCTCCCCTAACTAGCCCTTGGCCAGGGATGGCCAAAGCCACTCCCATGGCTGAGTTGGGGTGGCCAATCACCCTATATTTTTTAATCATTTTATTTTATATTTTTTTTTTAAATGTAAATAATATTTTATTATTTTATTATTAGTGGGATACGCCATGTTGATGGCTATTGATGACATTGGATGGTCAAAATTTATAAAATTTTTGGTGGGCAGTTTACCGCTGGGATCCAAAAACGCTATTTCTTTGTTTTTATTTTTGTTTTTGTTTTGTTTTGTTTTGTTTTTTTTTTTTTTTTTTTTTTTTTTTGTCTCTTGTTTGATTCCTTTGTCGGTCAAACAAAGTCCCACATTTATCAAATAAATTTATTTATATTTTTATAAATCTGGACGTGGGATGGGACAGAGTAGTAATGGACCTAATGGTAGTGTCCTGTTCACCTTCACCGTAGAGGTGAAGGTACCAACAATTTTTTTTTTAAAAAAAATAGTAGTAGTAATGGGAAAAATAAGTGTTGAGGACAGAAATTTTTCAATATAAGAGGTGGGGGAAAGTCAAAATCCAAAACATGTGAAATTGTAGGTTAATTAGTCTTAGGATTGCCTACATTGAATATGAATAAATTATAAACATGCATGTTCATGAGTATTAAGTTTACATTAGTTTTTTATTTAGTAAGATTAAGTTTTATAAGTAATTTTAAAGAACTTTGATTGTACCTTAACTAGTACTTTAAAGAGGATTTGGCTTATGTGTTGTAAAATTTAAAAAAAAAAAACAAAAAACAAAATGGTTGTCAAAGAGATTATAGTGGAGTACTCCAAGGACAACCTTAAGGACTCCACCAATTAAAAACCCTGAAATCTTGCGACAAAATTAATTACCTTTTCGGTAAACACCTATAAAATTAAGTATTTTTTTTAAAATATTTTATATATTATGTGTCTGTTATGAATGCTCTAACATATCAATATTAAAAAAATAATAAAAAAACACAGTCATATTTCAATACATGTTTATTTGTTTTTACACGCCATTCTCTCTCACGTGTTAAATCTACCGGAAATCATTTACCACTCCTGCGAATAAAGAGCGACTCCCATGAAACAAAAGGTAAAAACAACAGCAAAAGGGGGAAAACCGAAAGGAAAGGGGGGGCTGTATCAAGAGTTGTTCGAAATAGTCAATGCAATAAATACCTCAAGCTTTGCCGTGTGATGGATGATGTCGTATAGGCACATCACAGTGTATTTTACATTGTCGTGAGCCTCCAAAGTCAAATACAAGGCGGAGAATCTCCATATATAATGTTTTTTTCTTGTACTGTTAAGCATCCAGTTGTGATTTAGGAGTATCTCTAAACTCACAAAGAAAAGACGTGTGCATGCAGGTACACATTTTATTCTTTCTTTCCAGCCTATTTTCACTTTTTTACCACTCTCTTCTTCCACCGTTTTACTATACAAGTACAAGTGCTGGAAATTTCGGGGATATATGCTTCTGAAAACAGCAGCTTCTTAAAATAAAATTAAATATCTTAAAACTAAATTGAATAACCTGAAAAGTTGAATTTTTTTTTTTTTTTAAATAAAAACCGGAAAATTGTAATTGAAAAAATGGGTAATTACGGCATTTTTTTCAATGATCTATCAACTATGACACTTGATCTCATCAGACTATCATTTTATGAAGAAAAAAAAAATAATTTTGTCAATTAAAGAGGTTAAAATTGATGATCAACGGTCATATACAAGTCATGTGCCATTTTAAATTTTTTTCTTTCACTTTTGCCCGCACTTTATACCGAAAAAATGACGCCTATACTCTCCTAAACCCTAATCCAACACATGAAAATAATTTAAAATGAGGGTAAAAATGAAAGAAAAAAAATTTAAAATGGCACATGATTTGTTTATGATCGTTGACCGTCAATTTTAACACTTTTGACTGACAAAAATAAATTTTTATCATAAAATAATAGTTTGATAAAATTAAGTAGCAGTTGGTAGTTTATGGAAAAAAAAATAAAACGTCAAGGCGGTAGTTCTAATAGCAAAAGATAATTACTTCTTAAAAAAAAAAAAAAAATGATTGATACTTGATAGGTAGGAAAGAGGCGAAAATATCAGTGGAAAGGAGAAGGGGGTGGGCCCGCCAGTTGGGGATGATTGCCGCTGGAGATGACACCTGACGAGGGGATGGAGACAACCACGAGACGCGGGGCCCATGGGAAGGCTGTCGGTAAAGAGGAAACGAACGTCTTCCATCTGCGTCTCGCTCTCTCTAAGCCCAACACCCAACAGCCAATCGTGGTGGTGACTGGTGAGGAACCCACAACCCAGTTGTACTTTGTATAATTTTTCAACAAAGTCCTGCTCTGACTAGGATGGGGGGAAGGAAATCGACTATAAGAGATGAATAATACAACCGGGTGGGGGGCCCACGTGGCACCATCCCCACCACGACACCCGCTTTCGACACGTCTACGTCACGCTACACCCCCAATGTCTATCTAAGCCTCTCCTGTCTACAAAAAAGAAATTTTGTGTGCGCGCGTGTTTTTTTTTTTTTTTCGTGCGCGCGCGGGGAGCGAGGAATCCGAGATGAGATATTTCCTTCCTTGTTTCGCTTTATTCAAGCCTAAATACGGTACCGTATTAACGGAAAAATCCGAGATGCAACCTTTGCTTGAATTGTCTTGTCCCCAGCTTAGAGCATTTTCAGCAGGAAGGTTAAACTAATTTTTTAGTTAAATTTAGATATTTTCACTTTTTACCGTACCCTTTAAGGCTGGCGATAACCAATCGTCTTTATTATTGATTAGCGGTTATTTATGTCCAATTCCTATTACCATAACAACCTATTAATTATGAGAATTTTGTACTTATTTTAATTTTTTTAGCATTTTTTAAATAATGTTTCAAAAAAAGTTCACGAATTGCTTTCAAATTACAACTTAATTAATAATATCTTCTTCAAACTTTTAATTATAACAATATCCTCCCCTAATTACTAAAAATTGTCAATGTTTCTCCCAATGACGTAACTATCATTAATAAAATATTAAAAAAAAAAACTTAAAACTAAATTAAAAAAATAATAATAATTTTTTGTTTTAAAAAAAATCCTTTTTATTAGCAAAAAAATTAAAAAAATTCGATTTTTTTTTTAATTTATAAAAATTGAAAATTTTAGTTTTTTTATAAAATTTTCAATAAAAATTTTTGTTTTCAAAAAATTAAAAAATTCGTTTAAACAAATAAAATTTTTTCGCTTTTTATTTTTTTTATTGAAGTATCCACTCCTTGCTCTAGCGTCTATTTAGTTGAGAAGTAATACACATTTTACAGGATTTAGAGCATAAGCTATATGGGTTTATTTACAGGATTTAGATTAATTTCACTCACTTTCTATTTCTCGCATAAAACTTCAAATTAAATTTTTGAACCCTTAAAAAATTTACAAAAAAATCTCATATAATTTGTTACGACAATGAGCCAAATCGAGTTATGACACTCCTATCAAGTTATGGCACAATTAAACTTGAAAGAATGCTTGCAATTTTTTACTTTTTAAGTCTTTTTAGCGGCTTCCGGCTACAATTAGTTTCTTTTTCCAGCATTTTTATTTTTTATTTAAAAAATAAATAAATAAAGCCATGGCCTAACATTTTTGGATCTTATGCGAACAAATGCATTTTTAGACTAACAATTTATTTATTTTTGTATTAAACCTGACAGTGAAATGATCCGACACGCCAAAATCTCAGCTGGTTCCATCACAATCGAGAGACGTTACGGCACCACAATACTTGGTTTTTAACCACAGAAACTCTAAATAAAAATCTACAACTAAGATAATTAGTATATGTCACAAAAACATATACACAAGCAGACAATGTTTATTTAATGTGGTTTGGTCAATTCCACATTTTATATCCACGGCCAATAACGAGCCAACTTCCTTTTTTTTTTTTTTTTTTTTTCAAGTAATTTCAACAAAAGGTCAGATCTTAGAGCATTTTGATATGGCTAATATTATTTTAGCCAGTCAAAATATTAACTTCTTTATTTTTTAACTCATAAGATTTATTTTTTATTATAGGAAGTCCTATTGTTCAGCAAATACATTATTTTGACTAAAAACAAGGCTATTTTCATCTATACTTTGTTTAAAGATTGATGAAGATATGTTTTTGTTAAACAGTGTGCTGCATCATTAGCTTCCTTTTTAGTATGCCTGCAAACCGTAACCAAAAACCATTCAAAATCGTTATACATCTTCATAATTTGGCCATACCGACTGTAACATGAACCTACCTACCACAAAGCATACTAGGGCATTTCTCTTTATAATTACTTGTGCATAATTCTATTGTCTTCTATGCTGCCACCACCTCAACTACTGTTGAACTAATAAAAATGCATTGTAGTTCACGTAGTTACTAGTACGAGCTATAACCCTCTGATCCATCTATAACCCTCCATACACAAATTTGCAGAGCATTTCTCTCTATAATTACTTGTGCATAATCTTATTGTCTTCCAAGCCGCCACCACTTCAACTACTGTAGAACCAATAAAAAGGCATTGTAGTTCACGTAGTTACTGGTACAAGCTATAACCCTCTGACCCATCTATAACCCTCTGACCTACCTTATTGCCCAGTTTATTTAATGCTGCATCCCAAATTATTTTGAACATGCACCCTATTGCTTTACTTCCCTCCATGCTAATCCCAAAGACGTGTCGCTTGATGGTTAACTCCCCGACTGAATATTCGGTGCTTTTTTAGTTTCTTAATTAAGGTTACCAAACCCATATGGTTATGTATAGTATAGTACACTTCAACATACAGTCACTTAAGATATTGAGTTTATCTATACACCACTATATGTTATATATGTTGTTCAATTGGTTTTAATAAATAAAAACTCAAAATTTTTATTTTATACCAAGAAAAATCAAATATTTCAAGCAATTTGTTATGAATACACACAGCTTGGGCCATTTACGTAAATTTCTGCCATGGAAAAAATTAAACAGACTCTAGAGCGAGTGGAGGTAAATAGACCAAGTTCAAAGAGATGGAACAAAAATTCAACGTTGGGAGAGACCAGAGTAGCCCAGAATTTATTTGGAAGGAACCAACACCACCAACAGCGCACCAACAGCACACCACAGGAGTTAAGGAAGCAGCACACGTATGCAATGTCATTAAAGTGTTTGGAACAACCCTGTGATTTATGTTTTAATGCTGTGTAAGGTATTGTACACAAATTTGTTGACATATATTTCCTTTGCCCATCTAAAAAAATGGATCATAATTAATTCTTCCTTCAACCCTATGGTCGATCGAGCTTGTAAATAAGGATCATGTTGCTTGCTTCAAGGATGCTGAATTATTGCGTATCTTAGTTAGGATTCTCCAATAAATGGGCAATAACATGTCTGTCTCCATGAGACAACCTTTTCGCATTGCTCTAAAGAAATAAAAAAGACTATAATAGCTAGCAAAGTTCATTTAATTTTTGTGTTGAAATTGACGGTGGAAAATAAAAATGATTTAAAACAAGTCACTTACATCAGCCAATAAAAGACAAGAGCCGGGCCGAGAATCAAGTAGTACTGTTGTAATACCACCCTTCCACTAAACACTATTCATCCCATTTTTTTAAAAAAATAAACATCAAAACATTCTCATTTTTTATATCATATAATTTACTTTTTACTACTACAAAACAAAATATTTTCACTTTTCAATACTATTTTTTTTACTTTTATATACTAATCATCATTATTATTATTATTATTATTATTATTATTTTTAATTTAAAATAAAAGAACAATACCATATTACCAAGTTGTTTAACAAACAAGGCCACACGTACAATGCATCCTTGTTGACTTCTGTTATTCAATGTTGGTCTCTTGCTATGATACTATATTGTACTCGGTTTTAGCCCCTATCATTTACCACTGTGTTTTGTAATTCTATTTAACTTTTGAGTTTTTAATTTCGACAATTAGATATTTAGGTTATCTTCTAGTTTCAAATATGGGTCAATCCGCCGTCTAATTAATTAAATAATGGTATGTTGCCAACAAAAAAATTACAGAGGACGGAAGAACGGCTTTGAACCCAATTTGATTTTTCTCTTAATAAAATTACCTTGCCACAGAGAAAAAAAAATTATGGATTCTAATTAGTAATTACACGTTTTTTCTTGAGGCTGCTCGAAGCTTAAACAACCAAGGAAGAGGGATGCGACGGTTTAGGACAATTTGTGGAAAAAGAAATTGCTCATGAGATTTGGAATTTTGTAGCGTGCGAGGAAGTCATGTGCTTTGGAATTTTATTGTAATATGATAACAAATGCTGTGTATCGGACAATTATCTCCATTCCATCCATTAAATGCTATTAGAAATTGCACCATATCCCTTTTGATGGATAGAATGAAAATATTTGTCCAATATAAAACATTTCTCTAACATTATCTATGCATCTATTGTAACAAATTTCTCTTTAAATATTATATGACAATTTTTTTTTAAAAAAAAATTTAGTTAAAAAATCATATTTTTCTATTTTCATTAGTTATTTTTTCAAATAACTTACATTTAACTCTCTATTTTAATTATCAATGCCCACTATTTTATTTAAATACTATTTATTTTTTAAACAGCATACATTTCAAAGTCATGCATGTTTTATCAAAAGTTTAAAAAGGTAATTTTTTTTTAAATTTTTTTTTTTTTTTTTATGTTTGGCGAGTTTTGATATATACTTATTAAATCTGGTGAGCACTATAGCATTTCATTAATGTTTGGGCTAAATTAATTAGTCAGATGTAGTTACATCTTTATTTAAATTTGAATTATGAATAGTTAAAATAACATTTAACTAACGAGTAATTCTAAGTGATCTACTTGTATCCTACTAAAAATGATGTGACTATTAAAATCATCATTTGACTTGTGATTGATTATTATTAAATTTGATCAAAATATGATTTTAATAACCACATCAATCTTAGTAGGATACAAGTAAAATACAAGTAGGCCACTTAAAATTACTATTAACTAACCGAGAGTGAATATTTTGAGCTGTATTGGAAAAGTAAGAAGTAAAAATAGAAAAAAAAAAAAAAGAAAAAAAAAAGTTGATTTCTTAATTAAAATTTGACTAAAAAAATAATTTGTTCAAGGAGAAAGCTCAAGCACAAAAAAAAAAAAAAAAAAAAAAAAGGAGAAAAAAAAGAGAAAATCCATCTTATAAGATATCCATTATCTTTATTTGAATAATATTGAGTCAATATATAGCACACGCTTTCTGGTAATATATAGGTCCCTAGTTTGAACATATAGGGCGGCTTTTTTAATGAAGGGTATTAAATCATATTCACCAAAAAGTAGGAGGCTTATTAATTGGAAGGTTGTGATTACCTTTTCTTCTTTTCTTTTTTTTTTTCTTACCTTTTCTTTGACAAGTTTCTTTCATCACCCATTTGCAAATGGTTGATACCTTTTTTTGTCTTCTTTTGTGGGCAGGGGAGGGTTATACCTTTGGGCAGAAGTAATGGGCAATGGGAGGATATAAAGCAAATCTTCCATTTTGGGGGAAGTAAATAAAAATAGCACAAAAGGGAGGGGGGAGAGCGTGAAATAGGTTAGAGTAGGGACAGATTGAGAGATGAGGGTAGAATTTCTGGTGGCGTCTGCGTCACGTGGCGGGTGCATCTTTGCTCATGCAGCCCACCACTCCTCTGGCCTTTTAACTTTATGATGAGTGAGAATTCTAGATTCAAACCGCTAGCGGACTTTGCAAGGCAAACCCCTCTCTCTCTCTCTCTCTCTCTATCTATATTTCCTATCCATTGAGATTTGCAAATGTCAAATTTGGAATTTAGAGACTTAAAATGACACAGACACCCTTGTTTCTGCCATGGCCCAAAGACCATTGCTAATAAGGCAAAAGTAAATTTTTTACAATGCTTTGTGAATTTGATACAAAAACATAAAATTAAGAATTAGAGTTAAATGGGTTTTATATTCATGTCTCGATATGATTTGAATTTTACAAGCAATGATCACATTTTTTTTTTTTAATTAGCAAATAGACAGAGTTTGGAGTAAATTTCTTCAAACTCACTTTTTTTTTACATGTCCACACAAGAGGGAGAGGGGGAGGAAGATTCGAACTAGTGACCTTCGCTTCATAAGACGTAGTCCCTTGCCGATTGAGCTACTCATCACTCTAATAAATACCAAATGTCATCTAACATATGAGATCACATGTTTTTTTTAGCATTAGTAACAATTATTTATTACTCTTCTACTAATCTAAGAACGAATTGATTTTTGAGGAACTCAAATATGTTAAAAGGTACAAACATTTATCATGAAGAAGCAACTCAATCAGTTGAAGATTATTCCTCATTAAATGGAAGTTATTAGTTCGAATCACTCTCTCCTTTCCTAATGCAGACATGTAAAAAAAAAAAGACATATTTATTATAGTGTGTTGAATTTTTTTTTTAAAAAAATTGATTTGAAAAAAAACTATATCCTTAACAAATTAAGGTTAATAATTTAATATGTTTAATCAAATACGTTGAATAATGATTACACTGTATAATTTTATTTTCATATTTCGACACATTACAACTTATCAAGCTAACATAAATTACCACCCATCCATGTGAGGATGCTTCGGCTATGGGTTTTTAATTTTTTCAAATTTTCTTTTTCTTTTATTTTCGGCTGAAAAAAAAAATACGGCCAAGACTTTTATTTTTTTCTTTAACGAGGATGCTTATTTTATCTTGTATTGAAATACTAGTGCTATGTAAGATATTTTTGTTTAGTATGTACGAGAAATAATATAAAGAGAGTATTTGGTACGAACATTGTTCGGTCAGTTTCTTTACCCACATGTCTTCTCTCTCTCTCTCTATCTCTCTCTCCAATTATTTATTTATTTATTTTCTGAAAACATAAACTTGTAGGATGAAACCAGTGTGGTTTTGAGTTTCAGTTTAAGCTTATCGCCCAACCCTTAAAATGCGCCTCCACCCAACCCCTCAAGTGTGTGTCTTTTTTGCGAATGACCCAATGTTCCATTTCCTCAGCTTAGTAGCTGTTTTGTGAGGTTTGGTGGGGTTTTCTAGATGGATTTTGGGGTGGGGAGCTTGGATGGGTTAATGGGTTCGGACACTGGTTTTTCTTCCCTTGCTTCAGATCCTGAGACAAAGCAGAAGTGGTACGGAGCTGGGTTTCTCAAGCAGGAGAGATCTGCAGCCACCTTTGAAGATGACTGGAGGAGCTCAAAGCTGGCCAAGACTGATGATTTCTCTGCCTCCAAAGCCATGCTGCTTCAACAAAGAAATGCTTTACTGAGATCTAATTGCACTCTCTTCTCTGATGTTCACCAACACCAGCAAATGCTCAGCTTCTCTTCCCCCAAATCAGAACCTCTTTTACTGGAAAAGTCTTCTCAGAATGCGTCATTACCTTACTTTCAACACGCATTATCTGCTTATGCTAGAAATACAGGTACATTTTAAGCAGTTTAAGGTTGTATTTATGTGGGCTCTGTAGCATCATTATCTGGGGGAAGTGAAAGTGAAATGTCTTTGCATACATTTACCATTTGAAGAGTCAATGGAGATGCCTGTACTTGCATGGATCTTTGGGCTTGGGAGAGATGGGGTTTTGGTTAATTTCGATTCCCTCAACTGGTCGAGGGTCTTTTCAAGAAATTTACGAGCGGTCTTTGTTCTGAGTCTTGTCAAGAAAAAAAAAAAGTTTTTAACTTTTTTTTTTTCTCCTTGAGAAATTTCTGTCTTGTTGTTTTTCGAAGATTGGCTTTCTTTTCTAATATTTCAACACAGTAGACTAGTGGGCAGGAAAGCAGCGAATAATATTTGAAGCTTTAGGATAGGAGGAGCTATAACAAGAAGAAAAGCACCATTTTTGATTGGTTCTGAATCCTTTCTCCTTTTGATCTTTTTTCCCCTTCTTTCTCGTTTCTGCCTTCTTTATTTAATACTCACTTTTTTTTTTCTTTTTTTCTTTTTTTCTTTTTTTTACTATGAAAGACAAGAAATTTATGATTGTTAGAGTTCCCTTAAATATTTTTAGTCTAGCTATAATTTTCCCTTTCCGCACTTATTTTCTTTTGTTCACCCTCAGAAATAAACTTTTATTTCCAGTTTTGGTAAGATATGGGTTAAGACTTCTGCTTTCTTGCTTTCATACTTAATTTCTTTCTGTGATTTATCTAATCTTGTCTGGTTTTCCTTTTTTCAGGCTACAATAGCTCTGGGAGCTTGAATGGTGCAAGCATGCATGGTGTACTAGCAGGAGCAAGAGGGCCATTCACTCCATCTCAATGGATGGAGCTAGAACACCAGGCCTTGATCTACAAATACATCAATGCAAATATGCCTGTACCATCTATAACCTGCTCATCCCCATCAGAAAAGCCCTTGATTATGCTGGGTTCTCTAGCTTTCCAGGGAGCCTCCTGAGACCCAATACCTGTGAGTTTTCCCTGTTCCTTTTTAGCTAAACTTCAGAGAGCTAGATTTTGTATATCCACAAGATTTGCATGCCCCATCTTTTGAAGTTATTCACAATGCATGTTTGATTGTTAGAAGAGTCCTGTATCTCACTGTTCCTAATTCCCACTACTGTGGTAGTGAGTCAATATTCAGTTGTTTTCCAACAGTGTTTTGTTTCAATATGCCACAGATTACTCTGTTCATTTAAACAATTGTTTTCCACAGAGAAAAAGAAACTGGGTTCTTTTCTTGTTTTGTGGGGTTCATATTAAAATTAATTCGTGTGAGAATTTATCTCTCTCTTGACTTTGGATGCTTTTGTATACTGTTTGTATCAAGTGGGATGGGGTTCTTTCCATCTGGGATTCTCCAACAACGATCCTGAGCCCGGAAGGTGTCGTAGGACAGATGGGAAGAAATGGCGGTGCTCGAGAGATGCGGTTGCCGATCAGAAATATTGCGAGCGACACATGAACAGGGGCCGCCATCGTTCAAGAAAGCCTGTGGAAGGCCAAACCGGCCATGCCATTACTGGGACCACCACCACCACCGCCAGCACCAACGCAAGCACCAGCTCAAAGCTGATGCCTAGTATTGCTTCATCCCCATCAGGGTCGGTGGTTGTGGCACCCGGTGGTGGCAGAAGCTCTGCTACCAACAGCCTCGCCGCTGCGCACCAACAACTCAAGAATTTTCAGCCTGGTGCATCTAATCCTTCTGCAGCCACCACCATTAGCAGGTGAATAGTCTCATGGACCTTCAATTTGTGTGTTGTGTATCATTTTTGTTTTATGATGGAAATTAGAATCATAGAATCTATTGTATGTGTTCATCTATTATGCAAGTGACGGTTTGGTGATTTGTCTTGCAGGATGCTTATGAACAAGGAGAATGGGAGTGAGACAATGCAAGACACACCCAGCCTCTCAATGCTATGCCCCTCAATTGACCATAAACCTAAAGAAAACTCCTTCATGATTCAGAAACAGCAAAACTCATATGAAGAAGCCTCTAGAAATGTGTTTGGGCTAGTCACTTCTGATTCCCTCCTCAACCCTTCACACCAAACCTCTAGTTTACTCAACTGTTCTTCACAAGAGCTCAGCGATAGAGGAACCGAATCGCAACGATCTCTTCGTCATTTCATCGACGACTGGCCTAAAACCCAATCTGATCGCTCGACGGTTTCCTGGCCAGAGCTTGACGTGCAATCGGACAGAACCCAGTTATCAATTTCAATCCCCATGGCTTCCTCAGACTTCATCTCATCCACTTCCTCTCCCACCAATGAGAAACTCACTCTCTCACCCCTCAGACTTACTATCCTTGATGAGCCAAACCAAAAGCAAGCAAATTGGATTCCTATCTCTTGGGAAACATCCATGGGAGGTCCTTTAGGAGAGGTTTTGCATCATAGTAATAATAGTGTAGGTGATTGCAAGAATTCGTCGGCACTTAATCTTATGACTGGGGGCAGCAGCTGGGACAGTAGTCCTCCAATAGGGTCATCTCCAACTGGCGTCCTACAAAGGACCACTTTTGGGTCCCTTTCAAACAGCAGTGCAGGGAGCAGCCCTAGAGCCGACAACCACAGGACGCTTGAAGGGGCTAGCCAGTGTAATGACCTCCTTGGCTCAAATCTTGTGAATTCTTCGTCCTTGCCTGCCTTGTAGCCACTTGGCCTGCATGCCAACTCACAAATTTATTAGGTGATGCAAGAAAAATGAATTATATCCTGTGTGAAGAACATAGTGAGAGTGAGTTTTTTTCTTTTTCTTTTTTCGTTTAGTGTGTTAGAACTTTTTAATTTCATAACATGTCTCTCTTTTCTGGATCAAGATTAGGGTTTGTGGGTGTTACTTGAAAGTTCCACTTTTATCATTCTGTGCACATGTTTGATAACACTGTTTTGTTCGGCAAGCATGAGAGTTCTAATAGCTATTCTTATATTTTCTAACCCCAAACAAACATAGAGGGGGTGAATGTGTTTTTCAGAAAATTCAGTCAATTAAAATTATAGGAACAACACAACAATCATCAAAATAAGCAAAAACAATAAAGTTGTAACACACAATTTGGTGAGGGAGTGGAAACTCAAAGAACTTTTCAAAGTAAAACTTCTATAGGACAATCAAATTTAGGAAATCTATCCATTTTTCCAATCTGTTTGTTTCTATCGCATTAACTTCTAAGTGTTTGGCCAATTCTTCTATCAAGTATCTTAGTGCAATTCCAAAACTCCGAAGGTTAAAGGGTTTTTTGTAAAATTTGGTGTGATTTAACGAAACTCTAATAGAAATTAAGGATGCTATAGTTCTTTCTTAGAACACAAAACAAATCCCTCTAGTCTCAGTGAAAATCGTGCACTGATGTCCTTATATAAAGCCTTGAGAATATTAGAGGTTTGGTTGGAAGTCGGTTTATGATGGTGTTTGAACGGTCTGCGATTAAGTTTTGTCCAAGTGTCTTGGATCTATTTCAATGGATACTCCGTTCGAATTAACTGTAACTTTATAACTAAATTAACACCCTAACTATAGGGCTTAGATACCGACGAGCTCTGGAATGACTCGTCATCAGAAAGCCCAAATAACCTATAGCAGTACAAAGGATCAAAAGCCACTAAAGGCCTGACAACTTATCAATTCAATAACTCATAAGCCCAGCTGACTATTAAGATCCGAGTGCACCTTCACCAAATGGATGCCATTAAATAAGTAATCATCCCTCCCCCAGCTCAAGTAATCGAATACCTATGCTATGCTGCCCTTTCTAATAGATTGAGGGAGGAAATCTCTATGCAAGTAACAAATTCTTCACAGTAGTTCTTCAAATTCGAGGACATCTTCCTATATAAAGAGCCCAGGCAAACCTCATAGGCATGCCTAATTAACCCTACTATTACTTTGCCAAATTTTTCTCCTATGTAACTACAAAATTGACTTGAGTCTCGGAGTGGTATCACCGAATCTACCCTTGATAAACACTCTAATCTCCTTCTCTTTCAGAACCTCCTCCTAGCGAACGGGATATAGTCACTGTACTAACACTAATTTAGACTTGTTGAAACTAAATTTACCAACACAAAACCTAACGTATTGAATAGAAGGTGAGATCCAGCTCGGAAGCATGGGCTCTAATGCATGCATTTCTAATACACGTAAATCAGGAGGATTTTGGTTCTAGTTGTTATCGCTTAGTCAAATATGTTCGGTTCAGCTGAAAACTGCAACACTAGCACCTACTCCAGCTACTTTTTCCTTTTCATTTTATGACTTGCGCCACAAGGCTGTGTGAATTTTTTGCTGCAACTCAATGGTGGAGCCTGAGGGGCCGAGGGGGAACAAACGCTCTCCTGCGGCCTGCCCTACTTGAATTGAAGTAGTCCAACTGTAATTTGTCTTTTTTTGCTCTTTATTGCTTACCCTACAAATAACAAAAAGTGGCCCTACTATAAATGTGATATATATGATGGAATCCTTAAAAATTTGTCAAAGTGTCACACGCAATTATTGCGTCATGTATTCAATAGGCTAACGCATTTTATGGAGGGAAAAAATTCTAGTGTCACGAGTCATCAAAAAGCTCTGATTAAGATATTATGAAGGGAAACGCGTACTATATGAAATGTGAGTGGTTGCTTGTGTTGTGGAAAACATTATCATATAAAAATGAATTTTTCAGTCAATTAACCATAATTTTTCAAAAGGACGCATTTTGAAAAAAGAAAGAAAGAAAAAAAGGCGTCATTTAAATCCAGGAATGAAGAAATCGTACAATAATTTCAAAATATAAAAACTCGTCAATGACAACTGAAAATTTTAAATTATGTATATAGTTTAACATCATCCTCGAAAGAAAATGCATTATAAGTAATCCAAACCATCTGCAACAAGAATCAGCAACTACTTTGAAAAATACACCGGATTAGATGTCTTCAATATGTTCACAAGTTGGCCGCCCAAAGAAAAGAAAACGTAGGGGCAAAGGCTTATGTGGTAGCTCAAAGGCCCATCTTGTAGATCAAAGGCCGGATAAAGGCTTCCTTATCGCTCAAACTATGTAGACAATACCAAGTAGACTCATTGGAAAGAGTAAAAGCCCAGCCAGTCAGCATTACTACATTTACTTCTGCCTAATTAATTATCATCTGATTTACAAAATATCCTAATATTTAAATTTTTATAAAAGGCAATTTTTTTTTTTTTTTTTGGGTAGGTGGGTTAGCAATCGGAGTAGGAAATATGTATATGATAATAAACGATAATACAAAATCAAAACTGGAGTTAATTAAAGCACTCTAATTTTGATTTGCAGATTAAACTAAACATGCGTTTACACGAATAGGCTGGGAAGCTTCATGATGGATAGCTGGTCAAGTTTAATAATAGAGGATTTGATTCGGGTGTTGTAGAAAATCCACGCGCATCTTTTGAATTTTTTTTAATGATCAGATTTTTTTTTTTTTTTTACCGTAAAAAAAAAAAAACTATAATTTTTTCTGCTGCACCTACACCAAATCCACTAATGGCTGGGTCACTCAGTTTGACATTGAGACCTTGGGCTCCAAAGACTTCAAGAGAGGCAGCTAGCACTTGACATTATTATTATTATTATTATTATTTTTTGTAAGTGCACTTGACATTATTGGTGAAGCATGATGGACGGCAAGTCTACAAAGTCTTCAGTTGTCTTCCTATTTGGCATCAAGAGTCAAGACAATGACTTGAAGAACATAGTCTTTGTCGGTCATATGAAGAGGAATCCTCAATTCAGTAGCTTAAGGCGTCTCATACTCAATTCAGTAGCTTAAGGCGTCTCATATATGTTATATATATGGAATGTGCTCTCACCTTTTGAGTTAACAACTCATTCCTGCAATATTTCCTCCTTCATTGTGTCATGGGAAAGATTATCGGCAGGAAGACTAGTTTTCTAGTGGTCCTTGTGCATTGGTATCTTTCCTTAGCTACTATCTTATGCATGTTCACATATTGTCATGGAAATCCAAATGTTCTTTGCAGGAAAAGAGAAAGAGAAGCCCTTCTAACCTTCAAAGAAAGTATTGTAGATCCCTCAAATCAACTCTCGTCTTGGATTGGCGATGAATGTTGCATGTGGAAAGGAATTGGCTGTGACAACATAACTGGGCATGGCATCCAGTTAAATCTTAGAAATCCGTATGATCTCTATGTTGCATATGCACAAAATCCATATGATTTCCATACTGCGTATGAAGGTTTTGAACAGTCACGATTAGGCGGATTGGTAAGTGATTCTCTGTTGGAATTAAAGTATCTTCATTATTTGGACCTAAGTTCCAATTGCTTTGAAGATACTAATATTCCAAGCTTCTTTGGTCACCTCCAGAATTTAAGGTATCTAAATTTATCGCATGCATGTTTTGTGGGTGGGAGTTCTCATCAGCTAGCAAATCTCTCGAACTTGCATTATCTTGACATTAATGGTCTCTCCCTTCAAATTGACAATCTTGAATGGTTATCTCATCTTTCCTTGTTAGAATTCCTCGACATGAGTTCCCTTAATCTTAGTAAAGCAACCAACTGGTTACAGGTGATGAACATGCTCCCTTCTTTATCAGAGTTACACCTGTCTAGTTGTGAACTTGATAAATATGATCTTATACCTTATGTTAATTTTTCATCTCTAACTGTGCTTGACCTTTCAAGTAACTGGCTTCCTGATTCAACATTTGATTGGTTTTCTTCCACAATGCTTAACTTGTTATGCAATGTAAGTTCTCTTGAAAGACTTGATCTTGCATATAACAACATTCAAGGTGTACTTTCTGATGCCATTGGATCTCTTTCCCAATTGAGGTATCTTGTCCTTTCAGGCAATGGCTTTGAAGGAAAGTTACCAAGATCCTTGGGAAATTTGTGTAATCTGCAGTTTTTAGATTTATTTGACAACAAACTATGGGGAGGTGTGTATGGACTTTTAGGAAACTCTTCTGCATGCAATGTAGGAAATTTAAAGCATTTGGATTTGTCTTTTAATAAACTTTCAGGTACTTTGCCTGATCAACTAGAGAAGCATAAAAAACTATCTGGTCTTTTTCTCTATGGTAACATGTTTTCTGGTCCGATTCTCGTGTCCATAGGAAAATTGTCTTCATTGCGGCGTCTTGGTGTCTCTTTCAACAAATTAAGTGGAACAATTCCTGTAAGTCTTGGAAATCTTTCAAACCTTGAAGAGTTATCCATCGTTAACAATTTTTTAGAGGGTTTTGTTTTTTATGTGCATTTTTTCAATCTAACAAAATTGAAAATACTTGTTGCCTCTTCAAACTTGTTGGCTTGGAATGTAAGCTCTAACTAGGTTCCACCTTTTCAACTTCACATTTTATGGATGGGGTCGTGGTAGGGCCGGCAATTTTGACACGACCCGTGACCTCGACACGAACACGACACGAAGTTAGCAGGTATTGGGTTTGGGCTTATCAGGTTCGGGTCTTAATCGGGTCTACCCGATTAAGACCCGATTAAATTCGTGTCTGGCGGGTCCGCAGGTCAGCCGGGTCTCGGGTGACCCGCCAGACCCATCACCCATTTAAAAAAAAAACTTGAAACAACTAACACTAACCCGTGAATTCGTGACCCGTCTAACCCTAATCCTTAATTCCTAAGACAC
Organism: Corylus avellana; assembly: GCF_965113065.1. NCBI lineage: Eukaryota > Viridiplantae > Streptophyta > Magnoliopsida > Fagales > Betulaceae > Corylus > Corylus avellana. Next base: position 19,167,702 of record NC_142498.1, read on the forward strand.
TTCTTTCTTCTTTTCTTCACACCCCACCCCAGTCCCTCCCACGGCGCCGCAGGCCACACTACCCCAGGTCCCCAGCACAGCAGCCGCCAGCCCCCCGAAGTCTCCCTCTATCGCATAATCGCAGGAGCCACTAGCCAGGCACCAAGCAGTAGCCCCCCCCCCCCCCAAGTGCCTTTCTCTCTCTCCCTCCCTCTCGACTCTCTCTCCCAGCGCCTCTCTCTTCCAGTCTCCCTCTCGGCTCTCTCTCTCCCTCTATCGCAGCTTCGCAGGCACCACCGGTCCACCAGGCAACAGCTCCCCCCCCAACGCCAGTATGCCATTCTCTCTCCCTCTCAGCTCTCTCTCTCCCTCTATCGCAGCTTCGCAGGCACCACTGGTCCACCAGGCAGCAGCTCCCTCCCCAACGCCAGTGTGCCACTCTCTCTCCCTCTCGGCTCTCTCTCTCTCTCTCTCTCTCTCTCTCTCATCTCTGCCAATGGCATTGGTAATTTGGTATATTATTAATTTATTATTAATATTACATTATTTTTTCCATTTTTCATTAAGGGTTTTTTTAACGGGTCGGGTCATGTGACCTATTTAGACACGGGTCGTGTCGGGTTGTGTTGGATCGTGTCTACCCGATATGACCCGGTAATTTTAAACGGGTTAAGCGGGTCGTGTCGGATTACCATGATATTTTTCGTGTTATAATCGTGTAAGACCCGTTAACCCGTTTAGCTAAACGGGTTGTGTTCGTGTCTAGGGTAATCGGGTCGTATGTCTTAACGGGTTGTAATCGGGTCTACCCGATTACCCGTTTTGCCAACCCTAGGTCGTGGTCATTAGGGCCACAATTTCCTACATGGCTTCAATCACAAAAAAACCTTCAAGAACTAGATTTATCAGATACAGGAATTTCAGATGTAATCCTTTCTTGGTTTTGGAGCCTTTTTTTTCAAATTTATTAATTATTGGCTTGATCTCTCTCAAAACCAAATTCATGGCAGTATTCCAAGTTTATCTTTCGGAAAAACGATCATTCTTGCTTCAAATAATTTCTTTGGCCCTCTCCCCCTTATCTCTTCTAAAATGTGGAATTTAGATCTTTCCAATCACTCATTCCATCTCTTTCTCCTCTCATTTGTGAACATAAGGATTTGTCAAAAAATCTTTTATCCGAAGAACTTCATGATTGTTGGATGAACAATTCTCAGTTGGAAGTGTTAAACTTGGGGAACAATAAGCTTATAGGAAATATTCCGAGTTCTTTTGGTTCTTTATCTGCTCTGAGGTCACTATCTTTGTACAAAAACAATCTGTCTGGAGATTTACCATTGTCATTGCAAAATTGTCAATCCCTAGAGATTGTTGATCTGAGTGAAAATAATTTATTTGGCAACTTATCCATTTGGTTGGGACATAGTTCGGCCTTAGCACAAACAGGTTTGATGGCAATATTCCTCAAGAGTTGTATCACCTTAATTTGCTTCAGGTCATGGACCTTGCACATAACAAATTCACAGGATCAATTCAGCGATGCTTTGGTAATTTGAGCGCCATGGTGAGATGTGATTTAGATATTCTCAGTCATTTTTCTGAAATAGATGCAGTACATGGAAACCCATTATCCTTGATAACGAAGGGGATAAAGCATGAATATAGCAATAGCAATACACTTGGTCTTGTCACAAGCATTGATCTCTCAAGCAACGATTTAATTGGAGAAATCCCCGAGGAACTCACCAATCTTTATGGCCTACGATACATGAATTTGTCCAATAATCAACTCCATGGAAAGATTTCTGAGAAGATCAATGCCTTGAAATTGCTAGAGTCTCTCGATCTCTCAACGAATAATCTCACAGGTGTAATACCTCAAAGCATGGCGAATTTAACATTCTTGAGTTATTTAAATTTATCATATAACAACTTCTCAGGTAGAATTCCCTCGGGCACTCAACTCCAAAGCTTTAGTGCATTGAATTTCATTGGCAACCATGATCTTTGTGGACCACCACTTACACCTAGCTGTGTTGGAGATGACACGCCCTTCGAGCTGACACCAAATGTGGTTGATGAAGGCATCCAAGAGGACCAAGACAATGGCTGGAATGACATGAAGTGGTTTTATATGAGCATGCCATTTGGATTTGTAGTGGGCTTTTGGGGTGTATTTGGTCCACTAGCATTCAACAAGGCTTGGAGATCTGCTTTCTTCAAGTTTTTCAATGGCATAAAGTATAAATTCTTTGGTGATGTTTGAAAGGATCAAAGCAAGACTATGAACTACTACATTTTGTTGTACTTTTTGCACTATAATTTTCATTTTAGGTTTGTTGTTGAGGACCCAACCTCTTTTTTGGTATTTTAATTCCATGTAACCCTTTTCCAATTTGCTTATAAAAAAAAAAAAAGAAAAAAAAAGAGACAAGCATATTGTTCAAAGAAAAGGAACAAAGTGTGTGTAAGCTAAAACAAAAATAATTCTTACTAAAGTTTTAAAAACCTTTTAAAGTTATGAAGAGTTTAGGGTTCCATTACATATCCTTTTTTTTGTGCGCCAAAGAGTTTAAGGTTCCATTTTTAATTTTAAGGTTACTATACTTCAAAAGTAACCACTTGTAAGGTTTCATACCCAGGTCAATCCAATTAAGTGCATTGCATCTTCAAATTTCACCATATACCCCATTTTTTGTTCTGTCGTTTTAAAATTAAGATCTCCTTTATGATGCCTTTCCACCCTTTTGTTCTTTTTCCTTTTTCCTTCATACATTAAGTTATTGATACGCCGGATCCATTTAATGTATTAGATACAAATTTTCGTATTTTACTATATCAAATAGTGTTCATCTCCTTCTTCAATTTATTGATCAACATTCTTTTCGAGCCACAAAATATCATGAAATCCATCTACTGACTAATTGATTCTTGAAATCACAAAAACATGTCATTCAATATTTCAAAACGGAGAAGAAGAAAAAAAGCCATAGAAGCCCACCAGAGTCTATTAGCAATAAACAAATAACCAGTAACTTAGTTTAACATACACCGATGAAGTTCAACTAGAAAACCCATCATTTAATCAAGAAAATCCACACCCCCATAAAGAAAGCATATTATACAGTAAGAACTGAAATCAATGAAACCTCTACATTGAAAGAATATGGAGGCGTGCGTAACCCTAACTTGTAGAATAATTCAATCTAAAATCAGGGCTTTAAACGCCACCCAGATGAATATAAGGAATTGACTGAGCACAAAGCAATAATAGCAAAATGCCCTGTGAATATCAAAGCCAACTCCTAACCATAAAGAACAACAAGAACACCAAAATTAGGCAGGGATTTGAAAGCGTTTTACTTCTCTTCCAAATATATAATTAATTTTCCATTTACACAAACAAACAGAACCATCAAGAAACTATGCAGAATCGAATAATAAGTGAGCGAATGAACTAATTATGTAATAAACTAATGTAAATGAAATTTAGGCGGCGCCCATATCCTATGGGTGTAAACGTGTCTTTCATGCCATGGCAATAGCATTCAGAACGAGGAATTTTTATAATCATCACAACTTGGGCGCCTAAAGGAAAGAAAACGTAGGGGCAGAGGCCCATGTGGTAGCTCAAAATATGTAGACCATACCGGTTTTACCCATTGGAAAGGGTAAAAGCCCAACAACTCACCATTGTCTTGGTCCTTGGAAGTCCGTACTATCCCAAGAACATCTCTCTCTCTCTCTCTCTCTCTCTCTCTCTATATATATATATGTGTGCGAGCGCAGAGGATAATGTTTGTTTTCACTGCTACAAGCCCTTATATATATAAGAGAAAAATTAAAAGCAAATTTTTTTTTTTTTTTTTTTGGGGTAGGTGGGTTAGCAATCAGAGTAGGAAATATGTATATGATAATAAACAATAATACAGAATCAAAGCTGGAGTTAATTAAAGCACTCTGATATGCAGATTCAACTTAACAGGCAAGAAAATTTGCCAAAGTTTAAGACACCAATGACTAAATTTGGCTTGAAAAAAGAAAATGAATCTTTGGATAGAGACTAGAGAGTTCTGTTTGGTGTTCAATAAATGAAAGATAGTTTTTTTTTAAAAAAAATGATATTTGAATGTATTTATGTTTTTTTTTTTTTTTTTTTTCAATCGCTTTCATATCCTTTTGCATCTTTTTCAAAGTAGAAAATTGTCAAAAGGAAAAATCACATATTTTCTTTACACCTTCATGCATTGACTTTTCTTTAATTTCAAGTTCATGCATACAAAGTCACGTTTACAGGAATAGAGAAGCTTTATGGTGTACTGCGGGTCAAGTTTAATAATAGAGGATTTGGTCCAGGTGTTGTAAAAAATCCACCAAAAAGAAAACTATAATTTTTTTTTTCTGCTGCACCTAAACCAAATTAACCAATAATGGCTGGCCGGGTCACTCGGTTTTAAATTGAGACCTTGGACTCCAAAGCCATCAACAGAGGCGGCTAGCACTTGATATTATAATATTATTGGTGAAGCATGATGGACATTGACCTGAATAACCTAATCTTTATCTGTCATATGAAGAGGAATCCTCAACGCACAGCCACCCCATGGCACGGCCACCCCCAGTAGATCTGGGGGTCGCGTGACACCACCCCCAAAAAGCCTAGGGTGGGCGCGCGGGCCACCCCATGGCCTTCTGGGGTGGTGCAAGGCCACCCCTTCGCCATGGGGGTGGCCGCGCGCCCATCCCTAGGCCATGGGATGGGTGCGCGCCACCCTCCCAGAGCCGCCCCTTGTTTTTTTTTTTTCATTTTGTTTTTAAATTTCTTAATTTTTTTAATTAAATTTGGTATAAAATCACGTGTGGTTGTGTTTGTGTTTGAGTTTTGAGATTGAAATATTTTGAACCCTTAGACTCATCTAAGGGCTGAGATTAGAGAAAATGAGATTCTTATTTTTTCCCTCAAGTGGAGAGGACCCTGATTCGAAGCATGATGACTGCAAGTCTACAAAGTCTTGATATATAAGGTAGACATGCATTGACTTCACTTTACAAGGTCATGCATACGAAGTCACGTTAACGCGAATAGGGAAGCTTCGTGGTGGACAGCTAGTCAAGTTCAATAATAGAGGATTTGATTCGGGTGTTGTAGAAAATCGACGCATATCATTTGAAATTTTTTCGATTCACATTTAATTTTTCAAGACTTCAACAGAGGCGGCTAGCACTTGATATTATTGGTGAAGCATGTGGATAAGGATCTCCTCCAATTGTGAGTAATTGGAGAGTCTCATTTTTTGACATCTTAGCCATCCAAACCATCTAAGGGTCTAAAAAATCTAGGAATACAAAACTCAAAAATAAAACCAATATACCTGATTATAAATAATAAAAACATTTATTTATTTGTTTTTTAAATAATTGGAGGAAAAGCACCCCATGGGACGGCTCGCCGCCGGCCATCCCATGGGCATGGCCACCCCCAACAGATCTGGAATTGGCGCGCGGCCACCCCATGGCCAAGGGGTGGCCTTGCGCCACCCCCAGAAGCCCATGGGGTGGCCTTGCGGCGACCCCTAGCAGATCTGGGGGTGGTGCGCGACCACCCTTACAAGGCCTAGGGTGGCCGCGCGGCCACCCCAAGGCCTTCTGGGGTGGCGCGAGGTCAACCCATGGCCAAAGGGTGGCCTCGCACAGCTACCCCCATGGCCTAGGGGTGGCCTCGCGCCACCCCCAAAAGCCCATGGGGTGGCCGTATGGCTACCCCTAGCAGATCTAGGGGTGGCGCTCAACCACCCTGAGAAGGCCTAGGGTGGCCGCGTGGCCACCCCATGGCCTTCTGGGTTGGCGCGAGGTCACCCCATGGCCAAAGGGTGGCCTCGCATAGCCACCCCCATGGCCTAGGGGTGGCCTCGTGCCACCCCCAGAAGCCCATGGGGTGGCCGCACAGATTTGAGGGTGGCGCGACACCACCCCAAGAAGGCCTAGGGTGGGCGCGCGGCCACCCATGTCCTTCTGGGGTGGAGCAAGGCCACCCCTTCGCCATGGGGGTGGCCGCGCGCCCATCCCTAGGCCATGGAATGGGCGCGCGCCACCCCCAGATGGGCGGCTCTGGGAGGAGCCGCCCATTTTTTTTTATTTTTCATTTTGTTTTTAAATTAATTAATTTTTTAATTAAATTTGGTATAAAATCATGTGTGGTTGTGTTTGAGTTTTGAGATTGGAATATTTTGAACCCTTAGATTCGTCTAAGGGCTGAGATTAGAGAAAATGAGATTATCATTTTCTCCCTCAAGTGGGGACTGCAAGTCTACAAAGTCTTGATATATGAGGTAGACATGCATTGACTTCACTTTACAAGGTCATGCATACAAAGTCACGTTAACGCGAATAGGGAAGCTTCGTGGAGGACAGCTGGTCAAGTTCAATAATAGAGGATTTGATTTGGGTGTTGTAGAAGATCCACGCATATCTTTTGACATTTTTTCGATTCACATTTAATTTTTCAAGACTTCAACAGAGGCGGCTAGCACTTGATATTATTGGTGAAGCATGCGGATAAGGATCCCCTCCAATTGTGAGTAATTGGAGAGTCTCATTTTTTGAGATCTTAGCAATCCAAACCATCTAAGGGTCTAAAACATCTAGGAATACAAAACTCAAAAATAAAACCAACACACCTGATTATAAATAATAAAAAAATTTATTTATTTGTTTTTTAAATAATTGGAGGAAAAGCACCCCATGGGACAGCTCGCCGCCGCCGCCGGCCATCCCATTGGCATGGCGAGGCCACCCCATGGCCATGGGGTGACCTCGCGCCACCCCAGAAGGCCATGGGGTTGCCATGTGGCCACCCCCAGCAGATTTGGGGGTGGCGCGCAACCACCCCGAGAAGGCCTAGGGTGGCCGCGCGGCCACCCCATGGCCTTTTGGGGTGGCGCGAGGTCACCCCATGGCCAAAGGGTGGCCTCGCGCCACCCCCAGAAGCCCATGCGGCCACCCCCAGTAGATTTGAGGGTGGCGCGACACCACCCCCAGAAGGCCTAAGGTGGGCGTGCGGCCACCCTATGGCCTTCTGGGGTGGCGCAAGGCCACCCCTTCGCCATGGGGGTGGCCGCACGCCCATCCCTAGGCCATGGGATGGGCGCGCGCCACCCCCAGATGGGCGGCTTTGGGAGGAGTCGCCCCTTGTTTTTTTTTTTTCATTTTGTTTTGAAATTAATTAAATTTGGTATAAAATCATGTGTGGTTGTGTTGGTGTTTGTGTTTGAGTTTTGAGATTGGAATATTTTGAACCCTTAGATTCATCTAAGGGCTGAGATTAGAGAAAATGAGATTCTCATTTTCTCCCTCAAGTGGAGGGGACCCTGATCCGAAGCATGATGACTGCAAGGCTACAAAGTCTTGATATATGAGGTGGACATGCATTGACTTCACTTTACAAGGTCATGCATACGAAGTCACGTTAACGCGAATAGGGAAGCTTCGTGGTGGACAGCTGGTCAAGTTCAATAATAGAGGATTTGATTCGGGTGTTGTAGAAAATCCATGCATATCTTTTGAAATTTTTTCGATTCACATTTAATTTTTCAAGACTTCAACAGAGGCGGCTAGCACTTGATATTATTGGTGAAGCATGATGACTGCAAGTCTACAAAGTCTTGAGTTGTCTTCCTATTTGGCATCAAGACATTGACTTGAAGAACATAGTCTTTGCTGGTCATATGAAGAGGAATCCTCAATTCAGTAGCTTAAGGGGTCTCATATATGTTATATATATGGACTATGCTCTCACCTTTTTAGTTAACAACTCATTTCTGTAATATTTCCTTCTTCATTGCGCCATGGGAAAGATTATGGGCAGGAAGACTAGTTTTCTAGTGGTCCTTGTGCATTGGCATCTTTCCTTAGCTACTATCTTATGCATGTTCACATATTGTCATGGAAATCCAAATGTTCTTTGCAGGAAAAGTGAAAGAGAAGCCCTTCTAACCTTCAAAGAAAGTATTGTAGATCCCTCAAATCAACTCTCGTCTTGGATTGGCAATGAATGTTGCATGTGGAAAGGAATTGGCTGTGACAACATAACTGGGCATGTCATCCAGTTAAACCTTAGAAATCCGTATGATCTCGATCACGATGCTGCATATGAAGGTTTTGAACGGCTTCGATTGCGCGGATTGGTAAGTGATTCTCTGTTGGGATTGAAGCATCTTCATTATTTGGACCTAAGTTCCAATTGCTTTGAAGATACTAATATTCCAAGCTTCCTTGGTCACCTCCAGAATTTAAGGTATCTAAATTTATCTCATGCATGTTTTGTGGATGGGAGTCTTCATCAGCTGGCAAATCTCTCGAACTTGCATTATCTTGACATTAATGATCTCTTCCTTCAAATTGACAATCTTGAGTGGTTATCTCATCTTTCCTTGTTAGAATTCCTCGACATGAGTTACCTCAATCTTAGTAAAGCATCCAACTGGTTACATGTGATGAACATGCTCCCTTCTCTATCAGAGTTACACCTGTCTGGTTGTGAACTTGATAAATATGATCCTATACCTTATGTTAATTTTTCATCTCTAACTGTGCTTGATCTTTCAAGTAACCTGCTTCTTGATTCAGCATTTGACTGGTTTCAAAGTCTTACATCTCTTGTTACCCTTGATCTAAGTGAGAATTATATTCAGAGTCCACTTCAAGCTGCTTTCCAAAACATGTCTTGTCTGAGAAACCTATATCTCTCTTATAGCAACTTCTCTTCCACAATGCTTAACTTGTTATGCAATATAAGTACTCTTGAAAGACTTGATCTTGCAAACAACAACATTCGGGGTGTACTTCCTGATGCTATCGGATCTCTTTCCCGATTGAGGTATCTTGCCCTGTCAAACAATGGCTTTGAAGGAAAATTACCAAGATCCTTGGGAAATTTGTGTAATCTGCAGTTTTTAGATTTATCTGAGAACGAACTATGGGGAGATGTGTATGGACTTTTAGGAAACTCTTCTGCATGCAAAGTGAGAAATTTAAAGCATTTAGGTTTGAATGGGAATAAACTTTCTGGTACTTTGCCTGATCAACTAGGGATGCATAAAAAACTATCCGATCTTTTTCTTCATGATAACATGTTTTCTGGTCCGATTCCTGTGTCCATAGGAAAATTGTCTTCATTGCGGAGTCTTTTTGTCTTTGACAACAAATTAAATGGAACAATTCCTGTAAGTCTTGGAAATCTTTCAAATCTTGAAGATTTATTCATCAATAAAAATTTTTTAGAGGGTTTTGTTTCTGATGTGCATTTTTTCAATCTAACAAAATTGAAAGTACTTTCTGCCTATTCAAACTTCTTGACTTTGAAAGTAAGCTCTAATTGGGTTCCACCTTTTCAACTTCAATCTTTATTTATGGGGTCGTGGTCATTAGGGCCAAAATTTCCTACATGGCTTCAATCACAAAAAAACCTTTTAGAACTAGATTTATCAGATACAGGAATTTCAGATGTAATTCCTTCTTGGTTTTGGAGCCGTTGTTGTCCAATTTTTTATCTAGATCTTTCTCAAAACAAAATTCGTGGCAGTATTCCAAGTTTATCTTGCGGATTATCTATCAGTCTTGCTTCAAATAATTTCTCCGGCCCCCTCCCTCGTATCTCTTCCTTCATTAATGAGTTAGATCTTTCCAATAACTCATTCCATGGATCTCTTTCTCCTCTCATTTGTGAACATAAAGATTTGTCAAAAAATATTTTATCGGGAGAACTTCATGATTGTTGGATGAACAATTCTCAGTTGGGCGTGTTAAACTTGGGGAGCAACAAGCTTACAGGAAATATTCCGAGTTCCTTTGGTTCTCTATCTGCGCTGACGTATCTATTCTTGTACAAAAACAATCTGTCTGGAGATTTACCATTGTCATTGCAAAATTGCCAATCCCTAGAGATTGTTGATCTGAGTGAAAATCATTTGTCTGGCAACTTATCCATTTGGTTGGGACATAGTCCCTATTTGACAGCTCTGGTGCTTCGCTCAAACAGGTTTCATGGTAATATTCCTCAAGAGTTGTGTCACCTTAATTTTCTTCATCTCATGGACCTTTCACATAACAAATTCGCAGGATCAATTCTGCGATGCTTTGGTAATTTGAGCGCCATGATGATACTTGATTCAACTATGCACGAAACTACCTTACCTGAAATCTTATTTTCTTTCGTAACGAAGGGGGCAGAGTATGAATATAGAAGCGATGCAGTTAGTCTCGTCACAAGCATTGACCTCTCGAGCAACAATTTAATTGGAGAAATCCCCGAGGAACTCACCAATCTTCATGACCTACGATACTTGAATTTGTCCAATAATCAACTCCATGGAAAGATTCCTGATAAGATCAATGCCATGAAATTGTTAGAGTCTCTCGATCTCTCAATGAATAACCTCACAGGTGTAATACCTCAAAGCATAGCGAATTTAACATTTCTGAGTTATTTAGATTTATCATACAACAATTTCTCAGGTAGAATTCCCACAAGCACTCAACTCCAAAGCTTTAGTGCACTGAATTTCATTGGCAACCATGATCTTTGTGGACCACCACTTACACCAAGTTGTGTTGGAGATGACAAGCCCTTAGAGTTGACACCAAATGTGGATGATGAAGGCATCCAGGGCAGTGGCTGGATTGACAAGAAGTGGTTTTATATGGGCATGCCATTTGGATTTGTAGTGGGCTTTTGGGGTGTATTTGGTCCACTAGCAGTCAACAAGGCTTGGAGATCTGCTTTCTTTAAGTTTTTCGATGGCATAAAGTATAAACTCTTTGGTGTTGTTTGAAAGGATCAAAATGGCAAGACTATGAACTATTATATCTTATTGTACTTTTGCACATTATTTTTCGTTTTGTGTTTATTGTTGGGGAGCTACCTTTATTTTTGCTATTTTGATTCCATGTAACCATTTTTCAATTTGTTTAGAAATAGAAAAAGGACAGCATATTGTTCAAAGAAAAGGAACAAAGTGTGTGTAAGCTAAAAATAAGATAATTCTTAGTAATTTTTTAAAAAGCTTTTTGAGTTTTGAAGAGTTTAGGGTTCCATTACATATCATTTTTATTCTCACTTTATAAACCCTTAACTTATTAATTTTTTTTTTGGTGCCGAAAAACAGGACAGAATTGCCCATTTCTAATTCCAAGTTACTGTACACTGGGAGTTATCACTTGTTAGGTTTCATACCCAGGCTCAATCATTGCATCTGCCAATTTCACCATATAACCCATTTTTTATTTTGTTGTTTTAAAATTTAGATCTCCCATTTTTTGTTCCTTCTTCTTTCATTTATTTTAAGTTACTGATACGCCGGATCCATTTAATGTATTAGATATAAATTTTACTATAACAAATGGTGTTCATCTCCTTCTTCAACCGATTGATCAACATTCTTTTCGAGCCACAAAATATTATGAAATCCATCTATTGACTAATTGATTCTTCAAACCACAAAAACATGTCATTTAATATTCAAAACGGAGAAGAAAAAAAAGCTATTGATGCCCCCTAGAGTCTATTAGCAACAAACAAATAACCAGTAACTTGGGAGTTTAACATACACCGATGAAGTTCAACTAGAAAACCCATCATTTAATAAAGAAAATCCACACACCCACAAAGAAAGCGTTATACAATAAGGACTGAAATCAATAAAACCTACACATTGAAAGAATATGGAGGCGCCCGTAACCCTAACTTGTGTTAAGGATATAAATCCTTTTGATTAATGATGATTTGATTTGTGATTATAGTTGATTTGATTTGTATTTAAAATTATGTCAAAGCACTATAAATAGAGCTATGTACTCAAATCATACATCAAAGAAATATGTAGACTATTGAGGCTTTAGTGTATGGATGTAGGTTATATGCCGAACCACGTTAGTTTCTGTGTCTCTCTCTTTTCTTTACTCCATATTATTCCGTTTTATATTTATCTTATTATATGTTTCTATAACTTGTATAATAATTCAGTCAAAAATTAGGGCTTTAAATGCCACCCAGATGGATATAAGAAATTGGCTGAGCACAAAGCAATAATAGCAAACTGCCCTGTGAATATCAAACCCAACTCCTAACCATAAAGAACACCAAAATTAGGCTGGGATTTGAAAACGTTTTTTTTTTCTTCCAAATATATAATTAATTTTCCATTTACACAACCAAATTATTGTGTCATGTATTCAAGAGGCTAACACATTTTATGAAGGAAAAAAATTTTAGAATTACGAGTCACCAAAAAGCCTTGATTATGATATTATATGAAGGGAAACGTGTGCTATATGAAGTGCCCGTCAGGTTGCTTATGTGGTGGAAAATATGTGTCAACAATTCGAGATAAGTTGCAGAACCCTTATGCAATTACTCATAAAATATAATTCAATTACCAATCTATGATTACCAGATTTACTAGAAGTCATTATAAAAAATAAAAAAACAAAAAGAAAATAAAATCCTTTGTCGGTCCCTTCCCACCCATTACTCATTAGCCTCAATATGTCAAGGTAGATTTAGTGAACCTGCAAGTAAATCGTTACTTAAGAAAAACAAAATTGATTAGCATCATAATGATAAAGACCAAATTTAAAGTTTCAAAGGGGTAGCTCAATTGGCTGTGAACCACGCCATATAAAGCAGGGGGCGCTAGTTCGAATCCTCCTTCCCCCTTCCCTTGTGTGTGGACGTGTCAAAAAAAAAAAAAAAACCAAATTTAAAAAACATATTTATAAAAATGAATTTGTCCGCCAATTAACCATAATTTTTTGCAAGGACAAATTTTTTTTAAAAATATATATATATATATATATATATATATATATATATATATATGGCGTCATTTAAATCCATGAATGAAGAAATCGTACAATAATTTCAAAATATAAAAACTCATTAAGAACAACTGAAAAAATTAAATTATTTATATTTAGTTTAACATCACCCTCGAAAGAAAATGCATTATCAGTAATCCAAACCAGCTACTTTGAAAGATATACCAGATTAGATGTCTTCAATATGTTCACAAGTTGGCCGCCCAAAGAAAAGAAAACGTAGGGGCAAAGGCCCATGTGGTAGCTCCAAGGCCCATCTCGTAGATCAAAGACCGGACAAAGGCTTCCTTATCGCTCAAAATTTATAGACCATACCGATTAGACTCATTGGAAAGGGTAAAAGCCCAACCACTCACCATTACTACCTCATATATATATATATATATACAATTTTTTTTTTCTTTGGAAAACTACATTTACTTCTGCGTAATTATCATCTAATTTATAATATCTCCTTATTTTTTAATTTTTACAATGTCCACAAAAGAGAAAAATAAAGAGAATTTTTTTTTTCTTCTATTTTTTGGTAGGTGGGTTAGCAATCGGAGTAGGAAATATGTATATGATAATAAACGATAATACAAAATCAAAACTGGAGTTAATTAAAGCACTCTGATTTTGATTTGTAGATTAAACTAAACACGCGTTTACACGAATAGGCTGGGAAGCTTCATGGTGGATAGGCTGGTCAAGTTTAATAATAGAGGATTTGATTCGGGTGTTGTAGAAAATCCACGCATATCTTTTGAATTTTTTTTTTAAAGATCCAGATTTAATTTTATTTTTTTTTTACCGTAAAAAACAAAAAAAAAAAACTATAATTTTTTCTGGTGCACCTAAACCAAATCCACTAATTGCTGGTTCAGACCTTGGGCTCCAAAGACTTCAACAGAGGCGGCTAGCACTTGACATTATTATTATTATTACTAGCTTAGAGCCCGCGCTACGCGCCGGGTTTTTTTATTTTTTTTTATTTTGTAATTTACTCAAAAAGTCTTTAAAAGATTATCAACAACAATTTTTATTTTCTTATCTTAATTAATTAATTAGCTACCAAAAATGACAAATGTTCATAAGATCCTTTTAAACCATAGTTTTTCTCAATACATATCTAATAAATTTAAAAATTCATAAATTTTAATTCTTATAAACTGAAACATATTAAATACTTGTTCCCATGTATGTAGTTTAAAACGAAATATAAAGGAAAAAAATTCAAAATAAAAACATAGATTAATCAATTATACAAAATGATTGATTAATCATTATATTCCAACAATGACACCACTTCTCCTCCACTATACAATCCATTATGGTAAACTTTTGTCTTTCAGGAGTTGAATTTTCTCCTCATAAACAATTTTTTTGAGAAATTTTTCTATTACACTGACAAAAATAAAGAAGTGTTCTAAAATATATGAGCATATTGATATTTGATTACAGTTATGTTTACTAATTTTGTAAACAAAAGAATGTTGGTAGTTTAATTTTTATTTTTAAAAATGAAAGAGATAAAAAACACTGGCAGTAATATTAACATAATCTAATTATACATCGTACCAAAAATAATGATAGGAAACATTTTTACTATCATTTCCCTTAATTCAACGTGAAATTTACAAAAGAAAACTAATCAATTTGAATAAATAATATATAAATTAGTATAAAATTTAAGGGAAAAAAATGGAAGAACATAACAACTTTTTTTTTTTACAACCATCCTTCACATATATAAAGCAAATGAAACTAATTTTAAGACATACAGGAAAACAAAGACGAAAAAATCTACACAATGAACATTGACATAATCTAAAAAAGCATCATACACCGTACCAAAAATAATGATAGGAAACTCTTTCACTATCATTTCCTAATTCAATGTGAAATTTACAAAAGAAAAATATTAAATTTGAATAAATAATATATAAATTAGTAGAAAATTTAAGGGATGAAGAACATAAATACATTAAATAAAGATAAAATAAAAAAATAAAAATAAAATTTTAATATAATTGAAAGATTTGTCTTTTTTCTACTGTATACGTTTCTTGATTCCAATGAAACCTTAAAAACCAATGTCATCCATTAATTAAGCATGTAAACAGATAAAAAAAATTAAATCACTCAATGAACAACATGTACAAACTAAAAAATTATCAACCCAAAATAACGATAAGAAACTCTCTCTCATTATTATTTATTGAGTTCAATGTAAAATTTACGAAAGAAAAGTAATCATTTGAATAAAAAATAATATATAAATTAGAAAAAAAAATAAGGGACAAAAAAAAAAAATGGAAGAACATAAGCACTGGAAATAAAGATAAAAAAAAAAAGGAAAAAAAATGAAAATACTAATTGAAAATAACTATTCTAGATAAAAAAAATAAATTAAAAAAAAAAAAACTGTAGTATAATTTTTCATTAAGAAACAACGATTAGAAAATTGAAAAGAACAAATTTAGAAAAAAATATATATAAAAAAAAAAATGTAGTATAATTTTTCATTGAGAAACAGCAATGCAAATCTCTCTCTCTCTCTCTTGTCTTTTTCTGAATTGATTGTGAAATTTACAAAGGAATATTGAGATATAAATAGAAAGTAAGAGAAGAAAAAAAAAATTAGAAAAAAATATAAGGGACAAAAACAAAAATGGAAGAACATAAGCACCGAAAATAAAGATAAAAAAAAAAAAAAAACAAAAAAAATGAAAATACTAATATAATTGAAAATAACTATTCTACTCTTCATTGAGAATAATATAATTTTTCATTGAGAAACAACGATTGGAAAATTAAAAAGAACTGTTCTTGAAAAAAATAAATAAAGAAAAGAAATCATTGAGAAACAACGATTGGAAACTCTCTCTACCTCTCTCTTGTAGTCTTGTCTTTTTCCTGATTTGAGTGTGAAATTGACGGAGAAACATTGAGATATAAATAGAAAGCAAGAGAAGAGAAAAAGAAAAATAAACAGAGAGAGAAAGAGAGAATTTGAGAACCTTTTGTTTTCTTCATTAAGACAATTAAATATATTACAAATAAAACTCATACATTTTAATTGTCTCATATTGAGATATAAACATAAAGCAAGAGAAGATAAAAAGAAAATTTAATAAAGAGAGAGAAATAGAGAATTTGAAACTTTTTGTTTTTTTCATTAAGACAATTCAATGCATTACAAATAAAAAATCAAAAAATTGGTTCAAACATAAATTATGGGAGAGAAAAAGATTTAAGACATTTAAGTGGAGATAGAGGAAGAGAGAGAGACCTACGGATTTATGGGAGAGAGAGTTAAGACAAAAAAAAAAAGTTCAGGACACGTGTCGCAATTCTACGCTCTCTCTGAGCCAAAACTCGGCTTTTATATATGATGATGATGAATATATATAATAATATATCTCACATTGAGATATAAACATAAAGCAAGAGAAGATAAAAAGAAAATTAAATAAAGAGAGAGAAATAGAGAATTTGAAAACCTTTTGTTTTCTTCATTAAGACAATTCAATGCATTACAAATAAAAAATAAAAAAATCGATTGAAACATAAATTATGGGAGAGAGAGATTTAAGACATTTAAGTGGAGATAAAGGGGGAGAGAGAGAGACCTACGGATTTATGGGAGAGAGAGTTAGCACAATTAATTAAAAAAAAAAAAAAAGAATTCAGATATAAAATTATGGGAGAGAGATTTAAGACAATTAAGTGGAGATAGAGGGAGAGAGAGAGAGAGAGACAAAAAACAGTTGAAATACAAATTATGGGAGAGTGAGAGTTAGCACAATTAATTAAATGTCTTAAACCATAGAATTAGTTTAAGACATTTAAGTTGAGATAGAGGGAGAGAGAGAGAGAGAGAGAGAGAGAGAGACGTTGGAGATGGAGTTAGGAGGACACGTGTCGCAATTCTAAGCATTCCCTACGTCAAAACTCGGCTTTTATATATGATGATGATGAATATATATAATAATATATCTCACATTGAGACATAAACATAAAGTAAGAGAAGATAAAAAGAAAATTAAATAAAGAGAGAGAAATAGAGGATTTGAAAACCTTTTGTTTTCTTCATTAAAATAATTCAATGCATTACAAATAAAAAATCAAAAAATCGGTTCAAACATAAATTATGGGAGAGAGAGAGAGAGAGAAATTACAAATAAAAAATCAAAAAATCCGTTCAAACATAAATTATGGGAGAGAGAGAGAGAGAGAGAAATTTAAGACATTTAAGTGGAGATAGAGGGAGATAGAGGGAGAGAGAGAGAGAGAGAGAGACCTACGGATTTATGGGAGAGAGAGTTAGCACAATTAATTAAAAAAAAAAATGAATTCAGATATAAAATTATGGGAGAAAGATTTAAGACATTTAAGTGGAGATAGAGGGAGAGAGAGAGAGAGAGACAAAATTATGGGAGAGAGAAATAGTTATGACACTTAAACCATATAATTAGTTTAGAGAGAGAAAAGAAAATGTTCAAACATAAAATTATATTAAAAAAAAAAACGGTTGAAACATAAATTTATGGGAGAGAGAGAGAGATTATGGGAGAGTGAGAGTTAGAACAATTAATTAAAAAAAAAAAAACGAATTTAGATATAAAATTATGGGAGAGAGATTTAAGACAATTAAGTGGAGATAGAGGGAGAGAGAGAGAGACAAAAAACGGTTGAAACAACAAATTATAGGAGAGAGTTAGCACAATTAATTAAAAAAAACGAATTTAGATATAAAATTATGGGAGAGAGATTTAAGACAATTAAGTGGAGATAGAGGGAGAGAGAGACAAAAAACGGTTGAAACAACAAATTATAGGAGAGAGTTAGCACAATTAATTAAAAAAAAAAACGATTGAAACACAAATTATGGGAGAGTGAGAGTTAGCACAATTAATTGTCTTAAACCATAGAATTAGTTTAAGACATTTAAGTGGAGATAGAGGGAGAGAGAGAGAGAGAGAGAGACAGACACAAAAAACGGTTGAAACACAAATTATGGGAGAGTGAGAATTAACACAATTAATTAAATGTCTTAAACCATAGTGTCTTAAACCATAGAATTAGTTTAAGACATTTAAGTTGAGATAGAGGGAGAGAGGGAGAGAGAGAGAGACGTGGGAGATGGAGTTAGGAGGACACGTGTTGCAATTCTAAGTATTCCCTACGTCAAAACTCGGCTTTTATATATATATATATGATTATTTTTTGTAAGTGCACGTGACATTATTGGTGAAGCATGATGGACTGCAAGTCTACAAAGTCTACAGTTGTCTTCCTATTTGGCATCAAGAGTCAAGACAATGACTTGAAAAACCTAAATCTTTGTCGGTCATAGGAAGAGGAATCCTCAATTCAGTAGCTTAAGGCGTCTCATATATGTTATATATATGGAATGTGCTCTCACCTTTTGAGTTAACAACTCCTGCGATATTTCCTCCTTCATTGTGCTATGGGAAAGATTATGGGCAGGAAGACTAGTTTTCTAGTGGTCCTTGTGCATTGGCATCTTTCCTTAGCTACTATCTTATGCATGTTCACATATTGTCATGGAAATCCAAATGTTCTTTGCAGGAAAAGAGAAAGAGAAGCCCTTCTAACCTTCAAAGAAAGTATTGTAGATTCCTCAAATCAACTCTCATCTTGGATTGGCGATGAATGTTGCATGTGGAAAGGAATTGGCTGTGACAACATAACCGGGCATGTCATCCAGTTAAATCTTAGAAATCCATATGATCTCTATGCTGCATATGCACAAAATCCATATGATCTCCATACTGCATATGAAGGTTTTGAACGGCTAAGATTGGGCGAATTGGTAAGTGATTCTCTGTTGGGATTGAAGCATCTTCATTATTTGGACCTACGTTGCAATTGCTTTGAAGATACTAATATTCCAAGCTTCTTTGGTCACCTCCAAAGTTTAAGGTATCTAAATTTATCGCATGCATGTTTTGTGGGTGGGAGTCCTCATCAGCTGGCAAATCTCTCGAACTTGCAATATCTTGACATTAATGATCTCTCCCTTCAAATTGACAATCTTGAATGGTTATCTCATCTTTCCTTGTTAGAATTCCTCGACATGAGTTACCTCAATCTTAGTAAAGCATCCAATTGGTTACAGGTGATGAACATGCTCCCTTCTCTATGAGAGTTACACCTGTCTACTTGTGAACTTGATAAATATGATCCTATACCTTATATTAATTTTTCATCTCTAACTTTGCTTGATCTTTCAAGTAACCGGTTTCATGATTCAACATTTGAGTGGCTTCAAAGTCTTACATCTCTTGTTACCCTTGATCTAAGTGATAGTTACTTTCAGAGTCCACTTCGAGTTGCTTTCCAAAACATGTCTTGTCTGAGAAACCTATATCTCGCTTATAGCAACTTCTCTTCCACAATATTGCTTAACTTGCTATGCAATGTAAGTACTCTTGAAAGACTTGATCTTGCATATAACAACATTCAAGGTGTACTTCCTGATGCCATTGGATCTCTTTCCCGATTGAGGTATCTTGCTGATGCAGCGTAGGATTGTGGTGAACAAGAAAAACAGCAAGTAGAAGGGATAAATATTTCTAAGATTGTGAGACTATCACAAGAATCAAAGAAATCTTCTTAAAAACTATAGATTCTATCTATGGTTTAAGGAAAAACACAAAGAAACTCAACTCTGAGTAATTCTTATTAAACAAACTCAATAATAATCATAAACTGAATTGTTAAAGGCTATAAACATATATTTATAGCCCAAGACTCCTAGTCCTAAGATAACAATGAAATAAAGTTAATTTAGAAGTCTACGAAAGACAACTAAACCAAATAAAAGATTAACAAAGAAACCTAATTCAAATAAAGACTGAAAGATAAGATAGAATAAACAACTAACAAAGAAACCTAATAAAAGACTAAAAGATAAGATAAGATAAGCCTTGAATTCCAATCTACATCATCCTCCCGAGGTTGGAGAGAATTCGCCCTCGAATTTGGACTATCTTTTCCACGGTCCTTTGGGTGCCCTGTCAACTCGTTCCATTCTCCGTTCCTAAAGATCAAGACAAGGCAACACCCCACAATAAGCATGACGCTCTTTATCTTCGAAATATCTTGATGGTTGTTGCGAAGGCCCCACACACCACTTGGCAATTCTTCAGATTTGCCATACTTCTCTCGTTCTTTCTCCCTTTCATGTGCCATGAAGATACTCAAGGACGGGTCAACCGTTGTTTCCCTTGTGAACATATAATTCTCCTCATCCGCATAGAACTCATCACAATTGTTGTTAAGAGAATTTAAAATATTTTCAACACCAAGAAAATCAATATAACCCTCTTCATCATTATAATTAGGCAATGGACCTGGAAGGTCTTCTTCAACCTCTTCATAATCGGCGATGCCATCCTCTACATAATTGGTGATGACATACGTGGGCCCTTCCTCTTCCAATTGGCCATCTTCTTTTGGATAAAGACCGCCAAACATGGGAAAAACCCCATCTTTTTCGTGCTCCTCCGTGGGTCTTTCTTCTTCCCATGAGTCATCTTCTTCGGACTCCTCATCATAGGTTGGTGGTGAGTCCCAATCTCCAAATCCTTGCGAAGGATCTTCAACATCTTCATGTTTGAATTCTTCATCAATGAACTCGGATTCCTGAAACTCTTCATCCACAGATTCCCTTTCCTCCTCCACAGAATATGGATTTGTGGTTGGCAAGTAGGGATCCAATTGGCATGTCGTTGACTCTTCACCTCACTCCATGTTTCCCTAAATACATCTTTTTTGTAGGAATTTTTTATTTTCTTTGTCACAGCCATAGACCCTTGTCTCCAATTTTGTGACTTTTGACCAATGGTATAACTATGGGGCAAGAAAGCGACACGCATATATTTCAATAGTTTCTCCCAACTATTGATCTTCAATTTGCCTTCCCGCTTCCTAGTTCTCTTCAGTTGTTGCCACCACGCACCAACTCTTCCTTGGAATGTATGTACTACCAAAGAGACTTGTTGTTCATCGGGCACCTCGTTGAATTCAAAAACCTTTTCAACAGCCAACACCCAATCCAGAAATTCGTCGGGTTCTAGATCCTCGTCGAATTTCGAAATTTTGAGTTCGAATCTACTTACCTGCCGATTGGCATGAGCTTGCGCAAGGTGCTGACGTCCGTACGTTCGGCGCTCCGCAAACGGGCTTCTAGATCTGTTCCCATGTTGACCACACAAGTTGGATAATTGGGTAGTGAGGTCTTCAATTTGATCCCTCATAGCCCTGAATCGATCCTCCGTGTGTTGCCAAGGTTCAGCGATAGATTTGCCTTCCGCCTCCGCGAATCGCGATCTTGGTTGGCGACGACAATTGTTCGGCCCACCACTCATGTGCCTCAAACGAATCGCTGGTTGCTCCTTACGTGCTGTCTCCGTGCGCATGTACACCTCGTTCATGTCTGCAAAGCAGTTGCTCTTCCCCATTCATGGAAAGTAATTGAGCTCTGATACCAACTGATGCAACGTAGGATTGTGGTGAACAAGAAAAACAGCAAGTAGAAGGGATAAATATTTCTAAGATTGTGAGACTATCACAAGAATCAAAGAAATCTTCTTAAAAACTATAGATTCTATCTATGGTTTAAGGAAAAACACAAAGAAACTCAACTCTGAGTAATTCTTATTAAACAAACTCAATAATAATCATAAACTGAATTGTTAAAGGCTATAAACATATATTTATAGCCCAAGACTCCTAGTCCTAAGATAATAATGAAATAAAGTTAATTTAGAAGTCTACGAAAGACAACTAAACCAAATAAAAGATTAACAAAGAAACCTAATTCAAATAAAGACTGAAAGATAAGATAGAATAAACAACTAACAAAGAAACCTAATAAAAGACTAAAAGATAAGATAAGATAAGCCTTGAATTCCAATCTACATCACTTGCCCTGTCAAACAATGGCTTTAAAGGAAAATTACCAAGATCCTTGGAAAATTTGTGTAATCTGCAGTTTTTAGATTTATCTGAGAATGAACTATGGGGAGATGTGTATGGACTTTTAGGAAACTCTTCTGCATGCAAAGTGAGAAATTTAAAGCATTTAGATTTGAATGTGAATAAACTTTCTGGTACTTTGCCTGATCAACTAGGGAAGCATAAAAAATTATCTGCTCTTTTCCTCTCTGGTAACATGTTTTCTGGTCCGATTCCCGTGTCCATAGGAAAATTGTCTTCATTGCGGAGTCTTGATGTCTCTGTCAACAAATTAAATGGTACAATTCTTGTAAGTCTTGGAAATCTTTCAAATCTTGAAGAGTTATTCATCAATAACAATTTATTAGAGGGTTTTATTTCTGATGTGCATTTTTTCAATCTAACAAAATTGAAAATGCTTGATTCCTCTTCAAACTTCTTGACTTGGAATGTAAGCTTTAATTGGGTTCCACCTTTTCAACTTCAAGTTTTATTGATGGGGTTGTGGTCATTAGGGCCACAATTTCCTACATGGCTTCAATCACAAAAAAACCTTCAAGAACTAGATTTATCAGAAACAGGAATTTCAGATGTAATCCCTTCTTGGTTTTGGAGCCGTTGTTTTCAAATTGAGTATCTAGATCTTTCTCAAAACCAAATTCGTGGCAGTATTCCAAGTTTATCTTTCGGAAATACGATCATTCTTGCTTCAAATAATTTCTCCGGCCCTCTCCCCCTTATCTCTTCCCACATTCAGGATTTACATCTTTCCAATAACTCATTCCATGGATCTCTTTCTCCTCTCATTTGTGAACATAAATATTTGTCAAAAAATCTTTTATCCGGAGAACTTCATGATTGTTGGGTGAACAATTCTTGGTTGGAGGTGTTAAACTTGGGGAACAACAAGCTTACAGGAAATATTCCGAGTTCATTTGGTTCTCTATTTAGGCTGCGCTTTCTAGCCTTGTACAAAAACAATCTATCTGGAGATTTACCATTGTCGTTGCAAAATTGCCAATCCCTAGAGCTTGTTGATCTGAGTGAAAATCATTTATCTGGCAACTTATCCATTTGGTTGGGACATAGTTCGGCCTATCTTACGGACCTCGTGCTTCGCTCAAACAGGTTTCATGGCAAGATTCCTCAAGAGTTATGTTACCTTAATTTTCTTCTAGTCATGGACCTTGCACATAACAAATTCACAGGATCAATTCTTCAATGCTTTGGTAATTTGAGCGCCATGGTGAGACTTGATTCAATTACTATCTCTATTTTCGAATATGAAAACTCAATATCTTTGGTAACAAAGGGGGCAGAGTATGAATATGATAGCCATGCAATTAGTCGCGTCACAAGCATTGACCTCTCGAGCAACGACTTAATTGGAGAAATCCCCGAGGAACTCACCAATCTTTATGGCCTACGATACTTGAATTTGTCCAATAATCGACTCCATGGAAAGATTCCTGAGAAGATTAATGCCATGAAATTGCTTGAGTCTTTCGATCTCTCAATGAATAACCTCACAAGTGTAATACCTCAAAGCATGGTGAATTTAACATTTCTGAGTTATTTAGATTTATCATACAACAATTTCTTAGGTAGAATTCCCACAAGCACTCAAGTCCAAAGCTTTAGTGCACTAAATTTCATCGGCAACCATGATCTTTGTGGACCACTACTTACGCCAAGTCTTTGTGGACCACTACTTACGCCAAGTTGTGTTGGAGATGACGCGCCCTTAGAGTTGACACCAAATGTGGATGATGAAGGCATCCAGGGCAGTGGCTGGATTGACATGAAGTGGTTTTATATGGGCATGCCATTTGGATTTGTAGTGGGCTTTTGGGGTGTATTTGGTCCACTAGCATTCAACAAGGCTTGGAGATCTGCTTTCTTTAAGTTTTTCCATGGCATAAAGTATAAACTCTTTGGTGATGTTTGAAAGGATCAAAATGGCAAGACTATGAACTGCCTCTTTTTTTTGTTGTACTTTTGCACTTTAATTTTCGTTTTATGTTTATTGTTGGGGAGCTATCTTTTTTCGCTATTTTGATTCCATGTAACCCTTTTTCAATTTGTTTAGAAATAAGAAAAAAGGACAGCATATTGTTCAAAGAAAAGGAACAAAGTGTGTGCAAGCTAAAAATAAGATAATTCTTAGTAATGTTTTAAAAAGCTTTCTGAGTTTTGAAGAGTTTAGGGTTCCATTACATATCATTTTTATTCTCACTTTATAAACCTTAACTTATTAATTTGTTTTGGTGCCGAAAAACAGGACAGAATTGCCCATTTCTAATTCCAAGTTACTGTACACTGGAAGTTATCACTTGTTAGGTTTCATACCCAGGCTCAATCCAATTAAGTGCATTGCATCTGCCAATTTCACCATATAACCCATCTTCCATTTATATTAAGTTATTGATATGTCGGATCCATTTAATGTATTAGATACAAATTTTTTACTATAACAAATGGTGTTCATCTCCTTCTTCAATTGATTGATCAACATTCTTTTCGAGCCACAAAATATCATGAAATCCATCTAATGACTAATTGATTCTTTAAACCACAAAACATATCATTTAATATTCAAAACGGAAAAGAAAAAAAAAAAGCCATTGAAGCCCCCCAGAGTCTATTAGCAATAAACAAATAACCGATGAAGTTCAATTAGAAAACCCATCATTTAATAAAGAAAATCCACACACCCACAAAGAAAGCGTTATACAGTAAGGACTGAAATCAATAAAACCTACACGTTGAAAGAATTTGGAGGCGTGCGTAACCCTAACTTGTAGAATAATTCAGTCAAAAATCAGGGCTTTAAACGCCACCCAGATGAATATAAGGAATTGGCTGTGCACAAAGCAATAACAGCAAAATGCCCTGTGAATATCAAAGCCAACTCCTAACCATAAAGAACAACAAGAACACCAAAATTAGGCAGGCATTTGAAAGCGTTATACTTCTCTCCCGAATATATAATTAATTTTCCATTTACACAAACAATTTTTTTCAAACAGAACCATCAAGAAACTATGCAGAATCGAATAATATGTGAGCGAATGAACTAATTACGTAATAAACTAAATGTAATTGAAATTGGGCGGCGCTCATATTCTATGGGTGTAAACGTGTCTTTCATGCCATGGCAATAGCATTCAGAACGAGGAATTTTTATAATCATCGCAACCAGCCCCATGTATTTGCATAATATAACGAAAAAGAATAACGAAATCTTTCAAAAACTTTGAAATTCATAGAAGAACTAGAAAAGAGAGAGCGCAGAGGAAGAACCAGGTCTCTGAAGCGCGGCGCAGAGCCATTGCTAAGGCTATGAAGTTGGTAAATGGAAACACCTCGTTTATTTATAAAGAAAATATTATAGGCTGTTCGATTCGGATTCGAAACCCTAGCGGCACACGAGTTGGACTTACTGAGCTCGACCCGGATTGTAAAAGACTTGGACTCGATTCGGCCCATATTAATCTGGGCCTGAACTTGAAGGTAGTTAGTTATCTCGGCCGACTTATTTCTTTTTTTAATAGTTTGACGACGAATTTATTTATTTTTAATTTTCGGAATATGAGTGAGTGACGGGAAAAGGCTTGGTTAAGGTTTTCCTCTTAAACTAGGCTTGGATTTGAGAACCCAAGCGAGAATATTGGGCCTAGTTGCTCAAAAAATTATATAATGGGGGCCCAATTTAAACCAACCAAATCCAGCGCACCCAATGACAGCTAGTCCATGATCGACTTTTAACATTCTTGATTCTTTTCTCTTTTCTTGAGAAGAACATTCTTGATTATTCAATGCACGGAATTAGAAATTAAGAAGCTTCAGATATTTTTTTTAATATATTTAATGGCCTTTTTTTTTCTTCCCTTTTCCCCCAGTTGAATAGGTAAAAAAAAAAAAAGAAGGAAAAAGAAGAAGATAGATGGAAATCCAATTTCTTAGACGCATGCAGCAGCAACTCAATGAGTTACTGCACTAATAATTAGTTTATTAATTTTCCTAAACTTGATAGGCGTAATATTGTGAGATACCTGATGAATATGTCAATATTGTTAGAGATAAAGACCATGTTGGAGAAGGACTCATCCGGCCAAGATAAGCCACAAGAGGAACCAAGATCAAGAAGGAGATAATATTTATCTTTTAGCCTAGGAGATTGCATTAATTGTACTCTAGTTAGTAGTTACTATTCTAGTTCAACATTATCTCTAGTATTCTAGTTCAACGTTATCTCTCATCTATTGGTTAGAAGAGTTACGTAGGAATACTATTTGAATAGATTATATAGAATTAAACTTGTACAAAGCTCTGATATCATGAACGTGTTTATTATATAGAGTAGGGCCGGCTCAATGTATTTGGGGGCCTTAGGCGAAATTTTAAAGTTGGACCTTATTTTTTTTAATATTTAAATATTAAATAAATAATATTATTATATTTTTATAATATTATTATTATTTTGATTCTTGTTTCATGACTTTTAAGTTTAACTTTTAACTAGTTGCCCAAAAAAATTGATGTGGCATATTTGTTTTTTTTGAGTTAATTGGTCTTATTTTACAATGGGCTTATTATATTGAGGCCTTATTTTAGAGGCCTTAAATTTTTATGGGAAAAAATTTTGGGCCTTATTTAAAAAAAAAAAAAAATTAGACCTTAAGGTAAAATAAAATTAAAAATTTTTTTGGGCCTTATTAAAAAAAATTTTGGGCCTTACTAACTGAGGGCCCTAGGCGACCGCCTCAGTGGCCTAGCCATTGAGCCAGCCCTGATATAGAGGTTTGTACAAGTTTAATTCTATATAATCTATACAAAGAGTATTCCTACGTAACTCTTCTAACCAATAGATGAGAGATAATGTTGAACTAGAATACTAGAGATAATGTTGAACTAGAATAGTAACTACTAACTAGAGTACAATTAATGCAATCTCCTAGGCCAGAAGATAAATATTATCTCCTTCTTGATCTTGGCTCCTCTTGTGGCTTATCTTGGATGAGTCCTTCTCCAATATGGTCTTTATCTCTAACAAAAATGTCATGATATTAATTTATCGTTAATTTAGATTTACAGGCTTTTATCAAAGTCTTTGATGACATTTTCTCCAATATTGTCACTGTTTATATCGTACAAAGACAGAAAGACTGATCTGATTTGTGTGTTAAAAACATGTAATCAAAACCAAAACCTCATTCAGAAGATGTTATTAATTGTTTAAGGTGAGTAGGCTGTTCAAGATCTAGCTAGCTAGCTTACTTTCTAAGGACACCATTATTTATATTTATTTAAACAAATACTGCAGACAATCTCGAGCAGCAAATATTGGTGCATATATAATCTTGTATATATAATACATATATTTGAACTTATAATGAGGTCGCATGCACTTATTGATCAGCAGCTAGCCTAGCTACCAGCTACGTACGATCCAATCTGTGTTACACACTTTCTGTAATTAATATTTTTGGTTCCTCTCAAGCCAATACAATATTATTCTTTTAACATTTATTCAAGACCAAGCTACCTTCCAATTCTTAATATATTAATCCAGAAGTCCCTTTTGGAGACCAAACGAGTAAGGCATGATGCATACAACAAATTTCAGCGTGCTTATATATATATATAATTGCCTATTTACCTTAAATTTATCAAGTACAGCCAAATTATCACTGCCGATCGATGGGCGGCGGCGGCAGGTGAATTATGGCATGGAGCTCTTATGGAAAAATAGATATTATTAAGGTTAGGTGCTTAACTAAAATAATAATGGTGAAGGATCATTTTCATAAAAAGCATGATTTAGAATGAAACAAATTAATTAACTGAAAGATTTCATTTTCCATGCATAAAGCCAGGGCTTAAATTAATATAATGAAAGGTACAACCTACCTTAATTATAAAAATCCAAGATATTTCTTTGTTTCTTTATTTCTTCTTTCTTTCCTTTTTTTTATTAGAAAATTCAAGGCGTTTGACTATCAAAGTAACAGTTTACAAGTCCTCCATTAGGACATTAATTGACAGCAAAAAGTTTGTCGCAAGAAAAAAAAAATTAAGTCTATAATTATCAAAACAAAATTCAAAGTTGAGTTCATACGGCATCTAATTGAGAAGGCTAGAGAGGTTTTAAGCTGCCTTATCCGATGGAAGGTCACTCATGTCAAATCAACAGCAAATAGGGCGGTTCACAACTTGGCAATTAATGAAGCGTTTTTTCTTAGCATGGTATCGATTTTTCTTGAGGAAGTTCCGCATTATATTGTTGATACATTATTTCTATTGAGCGTTATGCTTAAACTGATTTATTAATAATATTATGCTCAGCCTGATTTTTTTTTTTTTTTCCAAGTTTATTATTGTCAAAATAAAAAAATAAAAAAAAAAAATTTATAAGCCCTTACTTATCACAGGATATATATTTATGCCTTCGGCCCGAGTTGTCAACAACCAAGTTCATTTTTGTCATTTGGCCCTTGCACGTGGTATGACCGCATGCACGGCGCTAGCTGGCTCATAATTCTCCCAATTAAGAGATTCAAAACCATTAATTAATCCTATCTATATAGCTAGCTTTTGCAACCCCCTTGACTTCTTGAGTAATTAATGCTAGGGTTTTTAATTTTTTTTTCCCAAAAATTTAGTTATTTTCAGTGACGTGTAATACGATCTCTAATTAATCTTATTAAATCAACGCATAAGGGAATGAAATAGTGGGGGAAAAAAGAAAAAACGAGCATTTCCCTGACTTCTTTGGCAACTTTTCTACGTTTCTCATGACGTATAAACCCGTAAGAAGATGGTCTTCTTTTCGAATATTTTAATTTATAAAGCCAACAACCTTAGAAGATATATTAGCCGTTAGAAAGCAAGCATAAAGCAAATTATCAGCAGAGCTCTACTGATAATTTCATATTCTAGGCTTTCCAGCCACCATGGAGCATAGGAAATTTTACCAGAGTGAGGTTTGCGCTAAAGTGAACGTACCCTTTTCATGGGAGGTCAAGCCTGGGGTCTGCAAGCTCAGTACAGATATTCAATCGTCTGGAGCCCTTCTCAGTCATTTCACATTACAGCTATCCCCTCCTCCTTCCTCCTTCAGCCCTATGAATTATATGGGGGATTATAATCAGCCTGCAACAAGAGGAAGTGCTTCTTTCAGAATGGGGATTCATGAGAAGGCGGAGGACCCTTTTCTGGCGGCATTCATGAGGTGCACCGTGCACGACAAGGAGCTCTTCCATGCATAAGTTGTTTGGTAAAAACGAAAAGGATGTTGGGTTTGGAAAGAGGAAGAGTATCTTGCGTGGTACTCTTTCGTGTAAGTACTCGTGCCCTATTATAGAAGATAATCTTGTGAGAATCTCTCGGTTTCCTAAATCCACTGAGAGAGAGTGAATGATGGCTCCATTTGGCTCCTTAAGTGTGAAATGTCAGCCAAACAAGGGCTTTGGTATACATCTTTCTGTTTTCCTTCTAGATTTCCTTATTAATAATTGATATAATTGCCTTAATGTACGTGTATGTTTCTATTGATTTGAGTGAAGAATAAGCTTTATATGCAACAAACTATCTGTTCAAGTTTTGTCTCAAAAACATTAATGTTAAAATATCAATATAGCTCAATCGGCTCAAACTTACTTTGTGTTGAGAGTAATGCTATCAACTGTTAAAATAATGACTAAGTAATTAAATTTATTTTTTCCTATCAGCTTAAGTTTATGGGACAAGTGATAATTTAACATAGTATTAAAGTTAAGGTCCTGTGATCGAACCTTGACTCCGTCAATTCATCCTCAATTTAAATTAAATATTACATATGTTTAGTCTCACCTATTAAAATGAAGTTTGAGCCCACTTGTGAAGGTGAGTGTTAAAGTAAATAATTAAGTGATTAAATTTATTTCTTCTTATCAACTTAAGCTTTTGGGATAACTGGTCAGAAACTAACCATGTTATCTCAACAATGGTGACGTGACAATTTGATCAACATTTGGATCAATTAATATTAAAAAAAAATAATAATAATTGAAATTATTACATCAGTATTATGAGATAGTTGTGAGACAAAATATAAAATATAGGCTAATATATATATATATATATATATAGATAGTATTAAGCTTTCCTTTGTCTTTTTTTTCACCCTCTTTTTTCTCCTTACAAGATGGTCTTCTTATTCATGTTATTCAATTGTCGTCGATCTACTTAGCTAACGAGTAACAACCTTTTAGGTTGGGTATACGTACGAACATGAAAATGATTAAGATTTTGTTAATGGGAGAAAGAAATGTCAGAAATAACGACGACATTTTTTCGTTGGAGGATATTTTCAAGTGGGCGGAAGGCGGAAATGTTGAATGTCCACCAAGTTACTGAAAATGCATGAGAACCACATAATTAGATAAATCTCCACCAATAAACTGAAAATTCAACAGCAGCTAGACGAGGGAATTAAGCAACATTCATCACTCGATCAGCAGATGAGAACAAATATTTTCTTACCAAACCATCAGCAATTTCTACTGAGAAAATAATTACTTTTACAAGGACGCAGACTAATCAAAATATAGATTTAATGAAGAATTCATGAAAAATATTTCTAATATCATTGGCTGAGAAAAACATCAAGGTAAGTACTGGGTTTGCGATTTAAAAATCATGTGATTTTAAAAAGTGCAGTAAATAAAAACACATATTATCCTTACCTATGATTTGAAAATGTGAATTTAATTTTCTTAGATAATATTATAAAATCACAATACCAAACACACTTTAAGATAATGAACAGGCCAAAAATATAAAGGAAATTCTTCAATATTTTGGAGAAGAAAACAAAAAAAGAAATTGATAGGGGTAGAAAATCGCTTGGGCTTGAAATTCATAGTTCCATCGATCTCGTTGGCTTTCACTGTGAGGGACCTTCATAGTTCCATCTTGTTGACTTGATCAACTTCAGAGATCCATTTCGATGATGTCTTCGTCTTGGGGCACTGAAAGGATGGGATGGGATGGGATGGGATGAATTTTCGTAGGGTTTGTGAAATTGTGAGAAAGAGATGGATGCTTATAAAAGTGCCTCAAAACAGCGTTGTTTTGCTTCTTGGTCCTCTCAATATAGCCACATCAAGAGGTTATAAAAGCAAAATGGTCATATATTAAGAGTTTGTTTGGGATTGTGTTTGAGTGGTTTAAAAATGCTATTAACACTCAAAAAGTCCGTTTGAAGAAAAAATTACTCGTTTGGTAAAATTAATTAAAATCGTTTTTAAATGTCCAAAAAGCTTAAAAATAGTTAAAAAAACACTTTTGGTAAAAGTTTAAAAATGAAGCTTTTGCTATGTACTTAAAAGTTCTATTTCTCAAATACAGTCTCAATCAGGCTCTAAGACAAACCTATTTAAACTGCCGCTAAAAAGCTGTAACAATCACCAAAAGAAAGCTGGAGCGGTAAAAATATAACTTTCAAAGTCTAAATTGGGAACTGAAGAAGAAAGATGCACCAACACAATTTCTGGAGTAAAAGTTTCCACAATTGGGTTTGTTTGGCTGATGTAGAAAACGACACTATTTTGATATTTTTTCAAATGCCATTTTTAAAATAAAAAAATCGGGCTGAGTCAAGTTAGGATTTGGAATTCCTTTCCCTCCACCTTCCGACTCAACATGGTCGGAAAGTTTAAAATCCTTTTTGCCTCTTGATCTGCCCTTGTCGGAATCTAACTCGTACAAGTCGGAAGTGGGTCGGAACCGGTTCGGAGGCGGAATATCGGATATTAGCCCACCCCTACTATTTTTTTCAAGTAAACACAAAGTCTATAGCGCGTCGGATGGCATTGTCAATTTTCGATGCGTGTTTGACACTTCTAGACTTATCCAATCACAAAGAGCTAGGCGGCAATGGAAAGTAGGTCACATGTCCATATCAATCCCAATTCCTATTCGTAAAATATTGGACCAAGTCAATTACCATCTCAAATTTCCCACTTTACCCTTGAACATCGACCATCACAAATTTGTTACGTGCCCCATCAACTTTTCCATGACTCAACTTTTCAAATTAAACTTGTCACCTAGCTCTTAAGCTTGGAGCTTTTTAGTCTTTTTTCTCCACCTTTATTGTCGTTTCCTTTAAATTTGTTCAAAAGCTAATTCCCATCTCCCAACCTTCACGTTTTATCTTCTCTATATATATACAAGAGCCCTTCTTCCCTCACAAAACATTAGCCGATGATCATGAGCCACTCAGGCAGCTCAAGGGCTCTTTCGCGAGTGACCACCATACCCTTCTCATGGGAAGACAAGCCCGGGGTTTCCAAGGTAACATACAAAGATCATCAGAACCCTAATACAGAAGGTGATGAGTTTGTGCTCAAGGATCATCAGAACCCTAATACAGAAGGTGATGACTTTGTGCTCAAGGATCATCAGAACCCTAATACAGAAGGTGATGACTTTGTGCTCAAGCTACCTCCCCCTCCATGTCCGACAGAAAAAGCTGCTAAAATTTCTGTCCATGATCTGCAAATCCCCCTCCCTCCCTGCACTTTCCAGCCGCCTTTAAGAAGCTCATCCGCAAGGGGTCATAGAAAGCACGAAGATCCTTTTCTGGCCGCCTACAAGGAGTGCACCAAGACCAAGAGCACCGCAAAAGGAAAACGACAGTCGTTTAGAAATCATGTTCGGTCTGTTTTCAGCAAGAACATGTTTATTTTCTCGTGTAAAAGCTCTTGCAGTGTTCGGGATGATGATTTAGGGCGGGTATCTCAGCTTCCATACGACAGAGACGCAGATGGAGAGAGAGAGGAGTGAGAAAAAAAAAAAGGCACCACTTTTGAACTTTGACGCGTTCAATGTATCCTCCTAGACCGTGTATGTATCTTTCGGTCTTCTTCTTTGTCGCCACCGGGCCGTGCATCTTTTGTTTTTATTTTTATTTTCTCATTTTTGCCTTTTTCCTGAACATGTCTAAACAGACAATTGTATAATTGAAATGGCGTGACAGTAAAAATTAGCATTTGATTTTACCTTTCTACGAGTTCTTGTTGATTCAAATACTCATTTTCACTGCTACGTACAAACCCAAGAGGGTGTAAGCTGTCCTTAAATCTTTTGGGTAAGGGCCTTCAGGCAACTTTCCATCTCTCATCAATTATCAAAGTGGGGATTTGAGATTCAATTTATTGTATTTGTGAGGTTTTTTAGCATATAAAAATTATATGGTTCTGCCTATATATATTTATATGTAACATTACATCATATAATTTTATTTTTCTTTCTTATAAATTAATGAAGATATTTGAGGTTCAACTCATAATAGGTGTGAGATTTATTAAGTATTGAAAATTAAATATTTTATATATCCTTCGTAAAAGAAATAAAATAAATATCTAGGTAGAGTCAACGAGAGCTAAATTACAGGCCACTTACCTAAATTACACATTGGATGATTGGTGCGTTTGACATGGAAGCGTCGTTATCTAGCTATCGGCCTGCTTCTTACCAAGTTGTTCGTTAATATCTTGATGTTATTATATTGAGCAAATTAATTACTCCATCTAGATGACGAGAAAATTGAATAAAACATCCATATATATGATTGGTCAGTGGATAGCATGAGGTAGGCATTCCACTTTGGCGGCAAATCATGCTAAAGGTGTATTGACACTGGATTGACGTTTCCTGCAATTCTAAAGAATAGTAAGGTGCAATTCCAAGGATTTAGACAGCTCATTAATTTGAGCAACGTTAGCGTTTAAAGAAATGACATAAATTTCTTTCAAACTAGTTTGGAGGAAATATCTTTCAACCCATTTAAAATAGTGCTAAGTGTTTATAAACATTTAAAATGCACATTAAATTATTAACGCCATTAATAATAGTTTACTAACTTAGACTAAATTTAATGTGCTTTTAAATTTTATAAACATTTAACATTATTTTAAATAGGTTGGAGGATATTTCTTCCAGGCTAATTTAGAGGAAATTTGTGTTGTGGTGGTTGACCACTCCTCATGAACAAGGTAGCTAACAATCGTTTTATCCTCTAACAGAATAGTTGGTCATTTTTCATAGGGTGGCCGACCATCATTTTACACTCTAAGAGGGTGGTTGGCCACCCTTTCAAAGGGTTTGGGGAATCAACCACTCCATTGGGGATGAGGGGTGGTGGTTGATGATCTCCTTCCCTGTGAACTTTTGGGGTAGTTGCACCACTCCTTAGGGGGATATGTAGTTGTCTCTCATATGCTTTAGCCCAGTACAAGGGTAAGCAACACTTACACAACGCCTCATATGTCGCAATTTCAATGGTTGCTTATGGGTTATTTTTGTAGGCAAACTCAATTAATGCAAATATTGAATCCAAATCCCCTTGAACTTGAGTGTACACATCATGATCATATATATCTCCTAGCTAGTATCTAGATGATCATTTTTCAATAGTTGCTTATGAGTTATTCAAGGGCGGAACTAGAACGTTTTGTTTGGGGGGCAAGAGTCAATTTTTAAAAGTATATTTTTAAAAAATAAAATAAAATTTGGGGATCACCCTATGGCTCCGCTTGGGGTGGTTCCGCCCCTGGAGCTATTATTGTAGGCAAACTTAATTAATGCAAGTATTAAATCTAAATCCCCTTGAAGTTGAGTATACGCGTCATAATCAATTGATCATATATATCTTCTAGTATCTAGATGATTCTTTTTGACTTGCCATTGGTTTGCAGGTTGTAGGCAATACTAAAATTCAATATCGCGCGTCATTATATATTTCTTTGAACTCATCCATAGCCCTCAAGTGAATCGATGGCTTCGATCTAAAACAATAACAGTTGATATCCCACGTAGTGTGACAATGTCTTTAATGTACATGTCAACCGATTTATGTATATAATTCATAATTTTTATTGGGTATAACGTGGTTCTACATGCATGATTCTATTATCGTTAAAAACTCCTAACATAATAAGGATTGAAGAAATGATTTGATAATAGTGCAAACACATACATTAATCAATGTGGCAAAATTGAAACCATGAAGAACAATTTGATATTGACCTAAAATCATAGGACCAATTTAATAAATTTTATTTTAAATTAGTTAAACCTATTTGAGGTACTCGGGAGTTTTTTCAAGCTAGAGGCCAAGTTTCATTGTGCTAAATGACTCAAGTGAAGTGACATTTCCAAAACATAACGCTCAAGAGTTTTTTTAGTCATTGAATTGTAGAGAGGGTAAGATTTTTTTTTAATTAATTAATTATTTTTTTTAATTTTTGTAGAATGCCCTCAGCGTCCCGTAATCTTTTTAGCAGATTTTGATTTGAAATGGAAAATCTACCAAATAATTTTTCAGACTTTTGGTCTAGGGGACTCTTGGCAATGAAGTGAATGTTTGGTCCACAAAGTAATTGCACTTGACAGTGAAATTTCATTTATTTATTAAAATATCTTAAAAAAATATGTGAGGAAGGTGGATTTCGAGGTGTGCATCTTAATCAAAGAGTGTTTATTCAATTGATTGGAACAGTTATTCAATCTGAAAATCGTCCCACTTGATACTTTTTTTAGAGAGTATTTTTTGTTTAAAAAATATTTTAATGTGTCATAAATGTAAAAATATTTTTAAATATGTTTTAAGTATTTTGTGTTGTTTATGAATATTTTTTGTTTTGAAAATAAGGAAAAAATGTTACTAAACAAAGCCAACTTATTTATGAGCCTGGTGTAATTTTTTAATATTCTTAGTGATAGAAAATATTGATAAAAAAGAAAAATTAGCAGAAAAAAATAGGGGTGAAAAGGCGGGTTGTTAATAACCGTATCAAAACTACTAATCACATAGGCGGTTACGGTTAGCGGTTTTTAAAAAATTGCTAATCGCACGTTTTGATTTTTTTAAATTTTTTCTTTTAAAAAGTAGTTAACGATTATTAGAATTACTAATGGCCTATTCCAAATAAAAAAAAAAAAAAAAAAATTGCTAATCGCTGCGGAGGTGGTTCATAATCACTAGGGGTGCAAAGGCGGTTAGTATATTTCACTAACCGCAACCGCTAACCGCCTAACAGTTAGCGGTTAGCGGTTAACTGCCGGTTAGCGGTTAGCGAAATAGATAACCGCCTGCTAACCGCTTTTTTTAAATTGGGCTTTTTTTTTTTTTGCTTTTTTTTTGGGCTTATTTTTACCCTCACTTTTTTTATTCTTGTATTTTTAATATCTTATTGGGCCCAATTGCTATAAAAAGAGCCCATATTGAAAAATCAAAAATATTTGACCCAAAATTTACATTTACTTGTACTTTAAAAAAATTTCCTTAAATATTAAATCATAACTGGTTAACTTTTTTTTAAAAAAAAAAAAAAAATTCAACACAACATACAAAAAAAAGTTCAGAATTCAGACAACTGTCAGTAACTTTGAGAGAGACCGCTCAGCAACTTTGAGTGATTTTGAGATTTCGTGAGATTTAGGGTTGGGAAGAAAGAGATTAATATATACAGGTGTAAAACGACGTAGTTTTGCCTTCTATATAATTTTTTTTTTTAAAAAAAAAAAGGTTAAAGGATAAAACTATTAACTATCAATAATTCAATTTTAAAAAAAAAAATTGTACAAATGGTTCAAAAAATTCAAAATTGTTCAAAAAATGGTTTTTTATTTTATTTTATTTTTATTTTTCCAAAAAATGGTTAAATTTTTTTTTTCTAAAAAATGTTCAAAAAATACATTAATACTTCAACTGTGATTATAAGTAACACATTGTTGAATCTAATCTCAATTACTTAATTTGATATTATATAATCATATAGTCTCATTAAATTATATCATATGATTCATATGATTAATTATTTAAATTCTTATCATATTTACTTATAATATTTTTTATTTGAATTGAACTTAATATCTAATGGTAAATGGTAATGTTCAAACTCCTAAATCCTAAATTTCTTAAGTATTTAATAATGCTTTAATTAAATTGTAGACTTGTAGTTATAAGTAATATATTGTTTAATTCAATTGAATCAGTTGTAATTATCATTGTACATGAATCATATGATTAACTTGTAGACTTATGAGTTATGAGTTATGTCATATTATATATGTATTATTTATTATTATATAATCATATGATTTAATGATCAAGTCATCATGTTGATATAATCATATCAATTATAGTGATAATATATAAATTACTAAAATTATAATGATAATACATTAATACTTAAATTGTGTTTATAAGTAACACATTGGTCATTGTTTAATCTAATGTCAATTACTTAATTTGATATTATACGAATCATATCATCATTGTACATTAATAATATGATTCACTTGAAGTATTGAATAAAGTATTTGAATTGTCATTGAATCATATGATTAAGTATTGATATTATATATTTATATTATTCATATGCATATATAGACTTATATAGACTTATAACATATATAGACTTATAAGTTTATAACATACATTGGAAATAAGTCTTTAGATATTTAATTGTTGTATTAGTATGAATTGGTATACTTATGAGTTATGTTATATTATATATGTATAATTTATTATTATATAATCAAATGATTTAATGATCAATTGATCATGTGATATAATCATATAAATTATAGTGATAATATATTAATACTCAAATTGTGATTTAATTATTTTTTAAAAAAATTGTGATTTAATGATAAAGTGATTATGTTATATGTATAAATATTTTTATAATTATAATTATAAAAATATATTATATAAAAATGCGGTTAGCGGTTACGGTGAGTAGACCTAATAACCGCTAACCGCTAGGCGGTTATAGCGGTTAGTGGTTAATGCAGTTAAGCGGTTAAGCGGTTAGCGGTTATAACGGTTAGCGATTAGCGAAACCGCCCGCATTGACACCCCTAATAATCACATTTTTCACCAAGATAAAAGAACGGATTGGGGCGGGTCGAGTACGGGTTGGGTAACAAAAGGAACCCTCTCAAATAAAACGAAGCCCCGAAACGGCAGCGCTTAACATTGAGTGACGAGACACGGACTCACGGTCGCATCGCACGTAAATTTTGGAAAACGGTAAGTTTGAAGAGTACGATAAACTCTCTCTTGGACTGCTTTATTTTTTTTCCAATTTTCCCAATCCCCCTCTCTATTCTGCAACTATCTTAAACCCTAGCATCTGAGAAGCCGACAGTGAGAGATCCAAGGCGTTCTCTTCTTCGCCGTCGACAAGCGCTCGTTCAGAACTTTATCGCACACTGCATATCCTCCTCTGCCACAGCTGTATGCTTACTTTTTTTTTGGTTCTGTTCTCCTTTTCTTATATCGACTATATTTGTATTGTCAATTTGTTTATTTGTTTGGTTGCTGGAAAATTAGAGGATAA
Source organism: Corylus avellana (assembly GCF_965113065.1). NCBI lineage: Eukaryota > Viridiplantae > Streptophyta > Magnoliopsida > Fagales > Betulaceae > Corylus > Corylus avellana. The sequence continues at coordinate 19,205,924 of NC_142498.1, forward strand.
AAGATAGGAAAAGAAAAATTGAAACTAGATGTGTGGCTACAATTTCTAATGAAATTGAAAACGATTTGAGAAATTGTGATTGATTTTCTTGTTTGGGGCGGAACTAGATTTTAAATTTTTTTTTTTGTTGGGGGGGGGGGGGGGGCGGAACCTTCGTAAATACATAAGCTTAGACAGATTAGGCAGCTTCAGATAATCATTCCCAGCTGCCATAAACCTTGTTTCCGTGGATTGCAAATTACATTCTCATGCTAGAAGTTAAAGTGACTTTTCCCAAGGATCTTACCATTTTATATGGGGTCTAAGGAGACAAAAGCAATTTGTCAAGAGTTCCTCAACTCTGAAAATTCCATTTTTGGAGTTAAAAATGTGGTGCAAGGAAATGGGGGGCAAGAAATTAGCTATGGTGGGAGGAGGCTACTTTTTAGGGAGAGAGACACCAATGAAGTCAAACAAGAGGACATTAATATATATTTGGATACCACTTAATTACTCTTTTTCTTTGTACTTTATCAACGTGGGACACAATACTCGCAACAAATCTTTCCCTCACTTATGAGTCCCATCCACATTGCCCCAACTCCCCCTCGTGTGTGAGTTAATTACACAAGAATGTCACATGTACTTCAAGAGCCACTACTCTTTTTATTCGAGTCGAACCAAACGCTTCAAAGCAAGACACTTGTATCAGTAGTGAAAGCTAACCATGACTCTAATACCAATTGTTAGGGAGAGAGAAACCAAGAGAGTCAAACAAGAGTACATTAATATACATATTTAGACACCTCTCTAGCCCAAAAGCCAAAGCTAATGGGCTTGGATCCACTTAGATATATTGACTACTCTTTTTCTTTATACTTTCTCAATGTGGGACATAACACATATAAGTGCACTCACAACATTAGTTATAGTGACAATGATAGTGTAGTTGATTGAAGGTGTAGGAGTTAACTTTCTGCAATGGGTTTTCCTTGCACTTTTATGTTGGGATTAGTTACCTTACCAAATTGGTATGAAATTTTATTTTCCTGGTATTTGGTGAAAGTGCACATCTGAACAGACTGATTTAATTTTTTTTTCTTTCAAATTTATACATGTTTTGTGCTTCTGTTATTGAAATAAGTACAGGTGGCAATGGTGCACACGAGAGAGAGTTAAAAAATAAAAAAAAGGTGTAAATCTCAAACTATATAATAAAATAACCCCATAGACCTTTCTAACACTAGTTAGAGAACTTATCCTAAGGTTCGGCGCTTCCCTTCATCTTCTTGAGCGAATTGGTAAATAGGGGTAGGGTTTAAGACTTGGTGTTATATCATTCTTGGATTTGTCTGATAAACCATTCATATTTTAGGGTTTTTCTTTTTGTTTTGTTTCAATCAAAGCCTCTGTTCTGTTCAAGATAATCGGAGACGGTTTGTGTCTGTGTGTTTAGAAGAACAGCGAGGTATAACAAAATCAACGGCCGAGATATCGTTTCAGTCGTCATATTGTATTGGCGATTTGATTGTTGCTCGTCCACATTTGTTATTTCATTTCTTTTCTTTTACTTATCAAAAAAAAAGAAAACTTATCCTATAGGACTTGACTGAATTAACTTGAATAAGTCTTCTTCACTGCAATGTGGCTTCCGCCATTTGGAATGCTCTTTTCAGTTGTTTTGGGTTGTCTTGGGTTATGCCTAGACATGTTGTTATTTGTTTGACTTTTGGTGGTCCTCTAGCAGGCTAAGGGCTGCTGCGGTGTGGAAAGTGGTGCCTATGTGCCTCTTTTGGTGTTTATGGAGGGAATGGAGTGATAGAAACTTTGAGGACAGGAAAAGGATGCTGGGGGAAATTTTATCTTTGTTTTACGAAACATTATATCTTTGGACGGCAGCGTTTGTGTCTCCTTTGTTGATTAGCTATAGTGAATCCCATGTTCGTTTTGCTCTTTCTAGTTAGGAGGTTCATTTTGTATACTTCCTGTGTATTTTCAATGAGATTGGTTTATTACTTATCAAAAAAAGAAAAAAATAACTTGAATAAACCGGAGAGAATAGAGAGATGACATGATTGCAAGGGAATAATGGAAAATATGGCTTTTGATAAGATTGAATGGAGAATTCTATGCTTAGACTGTTAGTAGTTGAAATTAAGATGTTTAAGTTGAGCTGAGCTGAAAATATGTTCCTTCCTCTATTATGGTGGGTTTCAAGTGAGCATAACAAATATTCCTATTGATGGGTTACAACTATAAAGATTTAATATTCTTTTCTTGTTTTGTTTTGTTTTGTTTTTGCATTCATTTCTTCATATGGTTGAGAACATTGAAACCTATTAGTAGATATGAAGACTGGCATGAAATATTAAGAGAAATAATGCAAACATGTGCTGTGTAAGTCTGCTTAGTTAGTTTGATACCAATGTGTGATAGGTGCAGACTTGTCTGAATTGCTGCTACACAGCTCTTGAGTCAATCATCTGACCAGCTAACTTGACTACTTAGGAACAGATGGATGCACATTGCTTTTCCTTTTTGTGGGGATGTAGCTCTGTATCTTATTGATCTTTGATAAGATGTTATTTCTCATGACTTAGTGGTTTTTTACAGCTGTTTGAGGAGGCTTGCTTATGAGCTGAAATGGCCAATAATTCCCAGTCCTCTGGTTCACAGGTAGCAAACTGCTAACTTTTGGCTTTATAACTCATAATCTGAACTTTGTTTGCTCAAAATTATGTATGGAGTATAGTCATATTATGTATGTAGCAAACTGCTAACTTTTGGCTTTATAACTCATAATCTGAACTTTGTTTGCTCAAAATTATGTATGGAGTATAGTCATATTATGTATGTAGCAAACTGCTAACTTTTGGCTTTATAACTCATAATCTGAACTTTGTTTGCTCAAAATTATGTATGGAGTATAGTCATATAAACGATGGTGTGGTTATAAATCGATGACTACGCCAGTTAACTAAGCTGTAGTGAGTTCATTTAAATCTCAAACAAGTTGCTCTAGCAAAGGTTTCATTGAAGAAGGTTGAAATGTGGTCACTTTGACCGAGTATCTGGATATCTCAGTCAATTTTGTTAGGCTCTCTCAGATCATGAAAAATTTAATTCCTACCTTTTTAGATGTAATAAGGACGTGATGCTTTCACTTTTTCTTGAGATCATCGTTGGTCAAATCATTTGTAAACATTTTTATACACCTCTTCTTTAGTTTTTGTTTGCTCAATTGCTTAATCGTTTTTAAATGATTATGGATTTTAAAAAAATTCTAAATTTACCTCACACTCGCATTTCCTTTAAATCTTATGCCATGCAACATGATGTTTATAACTTGTTTTTTTAATATTTTTCCTCCTGGTGTCGATTTCTGTGGATTAGCCACTTCGGCCTCCTGCAGCTGTATCCTTGGGTCCTCAAAGTTTTGGTTCATCTTTATCTATGCAGGTAATTTTGTTGTGTCCATATTTAGTGACTTATATCATTGTTCTTTTATATGAATTTTGAATTACCGTTTCATGGGAAATTTCTTCCTCTGCAGTTTCGGCCAGTTCCAACACAGCCAGGACAGCAATTTGTTCCATCAGTATCTCCACAGTTTCGGCCTGTAGGGCAGGGTTATCCTTCAAATGTTGGGATGCCTGTGAGTCAAAGCCAGCAACTGCAGTTTTCTCAACCAATTCAGCAGTTACCTTCAAGGCCAAATCAGCCTGGGCATACTACGCCACCATCCCAGGCTGTACAAATGTCTTATGTTCAGACAAACAGGCCACATGCATCTGTTCCATTGCAGTCTCAACAAAGTGCCCCCCCTTTAACTAATCATATGCCTGGCTTAGCTGGCTCGGGGATACCTATCTCTTCATCATATACTGTAAGATCTCACCAACATTTTCCTTCTCTATGTGATTTGCTTGATTTTGTAGCCTATCTTTTGCACTTAATTACGTTGTTCTGCCTTCTTCAGTTTGCACCGACTTCTTTTGGCCTGCAACAAAATAGTATGAGTATATCCTCCCAATTCCAGCCAATGTCTCAAATGCATGCACACGCTGTACCTGTTGCGGGGCAACCATGGATGTCCTCTGGAAATCAAAGTGTAGCGCCCATTCCACCAGTACATCAGACTGGGCAACAACCTTCAGTCATTTCTTCTACAGATTCTGTAATTTTTTTTTGTTGTTATTTTTTATTCATTTTTGATTCATTCTAATCACTTCATTACAAAAATTACCATGGTCATGTCTTTTCTTCATGCTTTTCTTTTTGATGTTTCTACTTAACACGTTTATGATGTGATATTCTTTTTAAGATGCTTGAAAAAATATATTCTTGGCTGCAAACTAGTATATGATATTTCTCAATATTTAATACATTTTAATATCATATTGTTTTGGAGGCAACATTTCATGTATAAGAGTCTTACTTGCTACAAAGTTTTTTCTTTTCATTTTATTTGTTGTTTTGAAATCTCATGCTGGCATCCTTATGGTAAATCAAACTGTCAATTTCATCTGAGGCTCTTTATTTTAGTCAAGTTAAGTTTTTGTAGACTAGGTTTACTTGCTATCTTGAATAGGTTACTGATTTTTTCACCATCTACATTGTGACGTTTTAATTTCAATGTCATTGATCTCCCTTGGTGTTATATCATCAGCATTACTGACTTATAAAAAAATAAAAAACAAGTCAATTGAGCCCCTTTACTCCTTTTTTCTGAACATAAGCTTAGTAAAATATGTCAAGTAATTTGAACAAAAATGTAATATATTGGAGGGCAGGTAATCTGGGAGGTAAGGTTATTACTTTAAGGGAAGTTCAGTTGCAAGCCTTGAATGGTAGATGACTGATATTTTGAAGTAACCTTATGGGAAATTCAGCAGTAACATAAGAAACTTGAAGTTTAGGCTTCTGATAATCGCGCGAATTAATAAATTTTTTAAGCCTTCTTGCTCCCTTGGTGATTAGTTTTAATGATTTTCTTGTACTTTTTTCTACTCCTATTTAGGTGTTTCTCTTGTATACTTCCTGTGTACTTGGGTTGCGCTTTTAATGATATTTTGATTACTTATATAAAAAAAATTATTTGCTTCTGTTTTGTGAAACCTGACTAATTTTGGTTTTGGAATTTCTAATTTTGGAATTGCAGGCAGGAAATGTTCCTAGTCAACAGGCATCTGATTGGCAAGAGCATACATCTACTGATGGGAGAAGGTAATTTCCTGTTAGGGCTGCATACCTTGTTTTTTATGCTTATCTCCTGCAATTTATCTAAGATGTTGGCTTATGCTTTATCCAAAAATAGTTCATCATTTTGATTGATCTGGTTTAACACTGAAATGGTTGACTGCATTCTGTGTTCTTTTCTTAGCTGCTCACCTTGACTGATTCATACATTTTACCAGATATTATTACAACAAGAGGACAAAACAATCTAGTTGGGAGAAGCCACCGGAATTGATGACCCCAATCGAGGTGATTAATATTTCTGATTGGTAGCTATTGTTATGTTTAGATTGTCATCTCCTGTTCTCTGTTAAACATGCCATTGAAATGTTCTGGTATTCCCATATATTACGTTCTCTTTATGGATGCTGACAATTGTTGCCAGATTAATCATATTTGTTTTATGCGAATTCTCCTTTTATTTGCATGTGCTTCCACTGGTTTGTAGATGTCATGGCAAGTTTGGAGAAATTTAACGACTGCTCTATATGCTCACTATGAAGGCGGCGTTTCACTTTCTCAAGGCAGGCAACCATTTGTTATTTATATCTTGTTTATCATGTAGGGACGATTTTAATCCAGTATTGGTGGTTGGATGTATTTGACCAATGTCAAAAAGTATTTGTTTCCTCCCCCTTCCCCTTCTTCCTCCTTTCTCGTCAGTGGTGTTGTAGGATGACGAATCAACTTCACATCTATTGTGACAATAGTTTGCTACTATAGTCTGCTTTTGTGTTGTTTTGTTTTTTCAAATGTTTTGAGATTTTTTTTCCTCTTTTTTTATTTTAAAAAAAAAATTGTCATTTTCTCTCTTATTGTGCAATTGTATTTTAGATAAATGTCATTCACACGTCTTGTTTGTATGCTTCAAAAAATAACAGTATATGCTGCCCATGATTCTGTGATATTTTGAAACAATTATTTATCCATCTTTTATGGTTTTTGTCCTACTTTGTAACATTTCTGCATGCTTTCTTTTGTTGTTTATGACTTGTTTGGTGTCTGGTTTTTAAAGGGTATTTTAACAGGTACACTTAGGTGCTACTGATTTTGGAGGTATGAAATGCTGGGTCAATGGCACTTGCTCCAATTTTAAATTGTTTGTGGATTTTATTTGTATCCCCCTATTTATGGTTTTTATTTTCTCTATTTAGGCTTTCTAGATTTCTTTGTGATGGAGTTGATTGTAATTTTTTGTTGACACAGAGCAATTGATTTGCCTACTCTTGTGTTTTTTTTTTTTTTTTCTCCTGAGAGGGGCAAAGAGCGCTGAAAATGTTCAAAACCTAATGGTTACTATAAAATACTAATAAGCTCCTATATAACATTAAAGGGGAACCTTATGTTTTAACCCACCTGAAAGAATGGGTTGCTTGTCAAATATAGCAACATCTTTGATTAGCTACAAATGGGCAAAAAGTTTTCTTCGGGAGAACTTTATCATGGGCAAGTGATTTTTTTGGAAAATTTATGGGATGGTTTCATCTTGTATTATGGGTTGATAGAGATCATTGAATGTTGGCAGAATAGTAGAAACTTGCTGACTAATTTGCCTTTTTATTATGGTTTCATCATGGCTCTTCTTTTGTAGCTGAACATTGGCATATGGCCAGAAACTTGTAGATGCGTTCAAAATTTGAGGCCATAAGGGTTCACATTAAATTCTGAGTTCCATTCTTGCTTCAATCCCTTGTACATGTTTTATTATTGTTTATGTTTAAAGCACTCATCTGGCTACATTGTGCCGTTGTGTGATTTTTGCTATTAGTGTTTCATACATGGCTCCTTAAGGGATTTTACTCGTTTATTTTGGCCATAGTAGGCCATCTGATAATATTTTTGGTTTGGTGGGGTTGCCTTCAGAATTGGTTAGGTTAATCTAGTGCAACCATTTCTGAATGCCTTATGCCTTCTGGATTTCTTTGATGTAATGTGACACAGAACTTTATTTTTGGTGCCAGTCATGGTTGGTGTTGGGGGTGCTTTTGAGTTATTATTGGATAGACAAAATATGTGGTGATCATTGCTGAAATTAGGGCCACGCTGCACCTTTTTGATTTATCCATTACATATTCCATTTTTAGTTGCTGCTTCATTTTAATGTGGATTTTTTAATTTGCTTGGTTTTTGTTTCGTATATTTATTTGCATTTGCTGCTATAGGGGGCATGCATGTCATTTACAAAAAAGCAAGAATTTTAGCTTGATGTCCTTTGCCTTTTAATTCTTTGTTTTATATAATTTGTATAAAAATGTATCTATTGTGAACAATACCTAAGCGTGCAGGTAAGTCTTCTGTTCTTCTTAATTGCTTTTATTAAATGCGTTCCTTCTTTTCCTGCCTTAGCATGTGTTAATTTATCTTCAGGTTAACTTGTTCCCCCCACCCGGCCTCCCTTCCCCTTTTTTTGTGGGTTGTAAAAACATTTCTGTATTGTTTCTTGAATAATCTACTCTTATTAGTTTCATCTGCTCACTCGATTATTATTGTTGTTGTAACAGAAGGCTGATGCATCGACTGTTTGGAAGGAATACACTTCTGCGGAGGGAAGAAAGTGCGTTATATCCTTCCTTTTCTGGCTAACTTCATTTTAGAGTAATTAGTGTTGTTGAGTACCTTTTTAATGCATCATCTTGTGAGATATAATTGGAGTGGCGTTTGCAGGTATTACTACAACAAGGTTACAAAGGACTCTAAATGGACAATTCCGGAGGAATTGAAGGTTTGTCATAAGTTTGTTACCTTTTTTTGTTTTTTGTTTTTGAAAGGGGGGAGGGGGGGTTGTGTGTGTGTGTGTAGGGTTCTAACTTTGAGATGCTTGCTTCTAGTTGGCTCGTGAACAGGCTCAAAAAGCAGCTAGCCAGGGAACACAACCAGAAACAAGTGGGAGTTCACATGCTTCAGATGTTGTTGCTGTCTCCTCAGTTGAAACAGCTGTGGCCACTGCCTCAGCTGGCTCCAGCACTCCTTCGACATTACCTGGGGTTGCTTTGAGCCCAGTTCCAGTGACACCTGTTGTTGCAGTTTCTAATCCTTCCCCTGTTTTGGTTTCTGGATCACCAACCATTTCTGGTGCACAATCTACTGTATCAACTAGTGCAGTTAGTATTCATCATCATGCAGTAGCTGCTGCTACTCCACCTAGAGCTTTTTCAGGAAGTACTGGAGTTCCTGACATTTCAATGAATGCCAACCCAGCACCAATGTATATACTTATTTTGTTGCTTAAATTTTGAAGTTGTCTTGATTGTTTTTATTGATGTGGAAAGGGGTTTGGTTTGAATGCTGCTTTGTATCCTTAAATTATTACAGGAGTCATTTAGAAAACCTAGCATCTCAAGAATTTCAAGGTTCTATAGATGGAGCTTCTGTGCAGGATATTGAGGTATGGCTTATTTTTCAGCAGATCTTTCTGAAAGTCTTCAATTGTGCTTGTATTTTCAATCATGGCCAAGATTGCCCTGCGTGCTGGTTGCATATTCTGGAGAAAAGCACAGGATTTCCTTTTCCTTCAAGTGCTTCTCATCTAAAATAAGCTCATAACAACATCTAGCTCAAGTTGCCGTTCAAAACCAGATCACTTTTGGGCACCCATTTGGAGAACACGTTTACCACCTTGTCAAAAGTAGGCACAAGAACAAATACTTGATTTGTTTTCATGACATGTTTCTGTGGTGTCCCTGGCAGGAAGCCAAAAAAGGAATGGCGGTTGCTGGAAAAGTTAATGTGACTCCTTTAGAGGAGAAACCACTTGAGGATGAACCTTTGGTGTATGCCAGTAAGCTGGTATTAACCTATATTTTTACGTCTTATAGAATTTATTGTTGAGAATTGTGAAGCATGTCATCATCATGGGCTCGGCACCATCATCTTTTGTCTCTATTGACTTATTTTTATGTGCTTTTGTATTTAGGAGGCAAAAAATGCATTCAAAGCTCTGCTGGAATCTGTTAATGTGCAGTCTGATTGGACTTGGGAACAGGTAGCTTAGCTGTACCTTTCCTATTTTCACCATTTCTCATCTGTTTGTAAATGCATCTCAATGATGTTGACTACTAACACAGGCAATGAGGGAGATAATTAATGACAAAAGATATGGGGCTCTGAAAACACTTGGTGAGCGGAAGCAAGCATTCAATGAGGTAAGCCTTGTGTGCAACTTATATGAATGGCTTTGCTGGGATTTTTTTTTGGTTTGCATAAATGGAATTGTTTTTGAAGTCAATTCAGCCTGAATATTCAAGCTTTACCTGCTTCATAATTTTCTATGTATGCATTGCATAATTTTCCATCTTTTTGTGACACAAAATTGGTTATATCCGTTATTTTCAGTACTTAGGTCAAAGGAAGAAACTGGAAGCTGAGGAGAGGCGCATGAAGCAGATTAAAGCTCGGGAAGAATTCACAAAGATGTTGGAGGTATGTTGTGTGAATTTCATAATGGCTCTTTTTGCCATTTCTTTACCTATAGCTGATTGATATGATGCATTTTTCCCGCCCTAATATATATTTTTTTTTCTTTCAATATGATGTTTTTTCAGGAGTCCAAGGAACTCACGTCATCTACCAGATGGAGGTTCATGCCTTTCCCTGTGCTACAGAATTTTTGACTTTGTGTTGCCTTATATGCTGTAGATTTTGATCCTAGGTAGCAAGCAAAATATTTACGATTTTCTGACATAAGCTTTTGTCCTGGTCAGCAAAGCTGTTAGTATGTTTGAAAATGATGAAAGATTCAAGGCTGTTGAAAGAACTAGAGACCGGGAGGATCTTTTTGAAAGCTACATGGTGGAACTTGAAAGAAAGGTAAGAAACTGCCATTTCATTTGCTCATGTAATAAGTGTGAATGGGGGCTCCCATATTTAATTCTGGATATTTATTCATAAGTAGTGTCCATGTTGTTTTGAAGATCAAGAAAGGTCAATGGAAGAGCTCAAAAAGTTGCTTATTCAAACATTGTTCCATTGGACCAATGCTTGGAGTGTGCCTAAGATTTCCACCATGTCTCAATTTTTATATTTATGTTCCTCTTTTTGCCTTTAGTGGAGCCTTTCTTTGTATACTTCCTGTGTACTAGGATTGCGCCTCTCTGCACTTTTCAATGAATCACTTATTTATCAAAAAAAAAAAAGAAAAAAAAAAGTAGTGTCCATGTTGTTAAAGAGGAAGGGGAACAATCTTATGTGAATTATGTTGAAGTTTCATGAATGGGCAAGTAGTCTTTGTTTCCTCATCATTGTTCTTACTCTGTTGGATTTCTGAATATATTTCTTTTACATATGCTTGCTAGTCAATGAATTAGATTATTACAAGCAAACCTTAAATAGTTTTCTTTCCCGTGGTTGCTTCTTGTTTATCTCACGATATTATCCTATTTATTTGTTAGCAAAAATAGTATTTGTTAATTTGTTTTTCATAGATGATGGAAGTTTTCCAAAAGAACATGCTTTTGGAGGAAGACTTCTCTAGGGATTGGTGTAACACTCGGATCCCATATTGGGAAGATGATGAATAACTCACATAGATTGGGCGGTTTATAAAGATAGTTATGAGTATTAAGTCCTATATTGTCTAGTTACTAGATGAAATTGGGCTTTGTAAAGAATTTCAGGGAAGCTCAAAATTGACTGGTTCTTTTAGGGTGATAGTGCAAATTTGGTTAGCGCTTTTCTTTGATCGTTACAAATGGTATTAAAGCCATTTAATAACACCAAGTCATGTGGTACTGGAGCACTGCGTGACGTGGCTCTGACGAGGACGACATGAGTTTAAGGAGGAGTTTGTAACATCTCGGTCCCATATTGGGAAGATGATGAGTAACCCACGTGAGTAGATAGTTTATAAAGATAGTCATGAGTGCTAAGTCATACATTGCTTAGTTACTAGGTGAAACTAGACTTTATAAGAAATTCTAGGGAAGCTCTAAATCGACTAGTCCTTTTGAGGTGATAGCGCAGATGTGGCTAGCGCTTTTCTCTGGGTCGTTACAATTGGAGACATATGGAGAAATACTTTTGTTCTCTTGTGCTCTCTCTCTTTGGCTTTAGCTCCATGTTCCTCTGCTCCATCAAACTTGTATTTTCACGTATTCAAACCCTTTTTTTATAGGCCAATAATATTTCTTCTCTTGTATTAGCAATCAAATACACTTCAGGGACTCTGGTTTTTCTAAGTCAATGAAGGTGTTCCTTCCATCTTATATTGTTTGTTTGGTTCTTTTTGGATCTTAAGATCTGATTTTTAATATCAGTGACAGTGAGATTGATATGTTTGTTTATCCTTGGTTTTGCTCCTTTTTGTGACAACATAGTGGTTAAAAGGCTGACTTTCCCAAACATAAACATATGGGGATTTGACATCTAGAGTTCTGTTCGGATTAAAACATTAGTTGCTAACTCTGGGAGGGCTTTTATAGCTTATTAGAGCTTTGTTCCGGTGTCTATCCTCATTGTCTTTCCCATCTTGCCAGTCATATCTTAAAATTTTCCTTGCTATACCAGACAAGAACTCTGCTTGGACATCCAGGAAGTCTTGTTTTATTTTGTAGGGTGCATAAACTATGAAAAATTGAATGAGAAGCAAACTATTGTGTGCGCATTAGTAAAATATCTTATGATGTTTTCCAAAGCATAGGTAGCCTCTAAGGGTTGGCTCAAGTGGTAAAGCCTTTAGTCTTGGTGGCGTTTCCATCAAGTTTAAGGTTTGAATTCTCTTGAGTGCAAACAATTCCTTGGGCCCAGCCCGATCCGCTTGGAGGGGGCGCTTTACACAAGTCCGAGATTTACCTAACATGGGTGAGTATATGAAGTGGCCTTGCCTTGGAAGGTTCCTCGTTATCGGAAAAAAAATGCATAGGTAATGGATATCCCATGGCGTACATACTTTCAGGTTGTGATGTTGTTAACTGGTTCAGTCTTATTTTACTTGGGGACTGATAATGAATCAAAATTTGAGTTTGGAAGCAGTTAAATTAGCATTGATGTTCCTTTGACAACTTGATGAAGGTACTTTTTTTTAAAAAAAAACTTTAATGTGCAAGTTAAAATCATTAATTCTGGTTCAAAAAGATATGAAATAGGACCTCAAAAGATTTTGCATAATGCAGTTACATAGATAAAAAATATACACAATTATAAAGACAGGAAAATATACATTTTTTTGATAAGTAAGACAGGAAAATATACATAATTGCTGGGTGGTATAGATTGAGAAAGACGCTTTAGCTAAACTTGTTATCTATGCCCTTATGATGAAGGCATGGTTAACTACCTTGTGATTTGTAGCGGTTCCTTTTCTTTATTGCTGAGTCACAATTAGACAAAAAGCAGGCAGGCATGGATTTACAGTAATAGATGGCTACCTCAGTTGCTAGTGTTATTCTTTTGCATCACACGGTTTATCTGTTTTTTTTTTCTTCTTTTTTCCGCTTGACTTACTAATCATGAACAAACTATCTCTTTTAGCATTTTTTAAGACTATATTTGTCAGCATTTTTGTGTCATTCCCTTATCATGTGGATAGTCGGACCCTACCTTCTGTTTATGGGTTGATGTGTGACTGGCGACTGCAGGAAAAGGAAAAGGCTGCTGAGGATCATAGGTTGAATATATCAGAATACAGGAAATATTTGGAATCCTGCGACTTTATTAAGGTACATCTTGAAAAATGTGGCATATAGAAAAAAAATTACTTTGATTGTATATTCTTTAGACTTTATTTGTCTCTTAATGTAGGCGAATACGCACTGGAGAAAAGTTCAAGATCGCTTAGAAGATGATGAAAGATGTTCACGTCTTGAAAAATTGGAACGTTTGCTCATTTTCCAGGTATTCGCCTTATTTGTGTTTTATCATATTTTCTGGAACTATATGTTGACATTGGTTGTGGCAGGACTATATACGCGACCTGGAGAAGGAAGAAGAGGAGCAAAAAAAGATACAGAAGGTAGAATCTATCTTTGTGATTACTAATTTTCTTCTAATATATATTCTCATTTTCATTTGTGTTCACATATAAGGAGCAATTGAGGCGAGCTGAGCGGAAGAACCGTGATGAGTTTCGTAAGCTTATGGAGGGACATGTTGCTGCTGGCATTCTCACGGCTAAAACTCACTGGCGTGATTATTGCCTAAAGGTGCCTTATCTGGTCCAATTTTTGTGAAACAAATGTAAAGAAGATTGCTTAAATACAAAAAATTGGGTGAATAGGAACTGCTTCTGGATTACAAATTGGTTCTTTTGTTTAGTTTTTTTTCTTCTTTGTATTTAGGTTAAGGATTCACCTCAATATCAAGCTGTTGCATCAAACATCTCTGGTTCCTCACCGAAGGATTTGTTTGAGGACATCGCTGAAGAATTAGAGAAACGGGTAAATTTTCACTTTTAATTTTTGAATGTCTTATTTACCCTTTCTCTTGGTTGGAAAAGAAAAATATATAACCATAAATATTTGGAGGTTTGCATGATAAAAGTGGCCAAATAGAATATCTCCAATTATTGCAGTTGGCAATGTATTAATTGTATACGTATGGGGATTTTTCGATTTCATTGATATGTGCTAAAACCTTGATGATTGGAAGATGGGAATTACATCTTTAACTTTTTCTCATTTCTTCACTCATTCAATTTTGGTTCTTTTTTCTTTTTTTTTTTTTCAGAGATGAGGTTTTTGTTGAGAAGCCTCATGTGACTTTGAGATATAGGACTATTACTTAAAAGAGTTTATTTGAAAACTGTTTATTACTTATCAAAAAAAAAAGAAATTCTGGATTGGAACACGAGGTTACACTCTCCTTGAATTTGAAAAATGAACAGCTTTCTTGAGTTAAAATGTTACTTTTAGGATGATAACTTGCTAAACTTCCTCTAGACATGTGTAATCCTATTTTATGTTGTCTGGTAATTGTTTTCTAAAAAATTAATAATAAAATATTATTATAAAGTGTCAAGTTACAACTAAAGTAGACCACCTGAAGTACACTAGTGTTATGCAATGGGATAAGCCCATATTAAAAGAAAGTTATCATGCCTGATGTGTAATTATTCTACTTTGTTCTTTGTTTTTTTTCTCTTTTTAATTAACATAGTTTTCTTATGATACAAGACTTTTCTGCCCTGACTTGATCAATGCATTAGCATCTGATCAAAGTTGCACATGCTGTTGTTTTGTTCTGCCTGAACAAGATGATTTCTTTGGTGCTAGATCTAAAGTTTACATTGAACTATGTAATGTATGCAATTTAAGCTTATCAACATCTTTATGTAATTGTTGGTTTTCTTTGCATGTATTCCATTGGTGGTGATAGTAGTTCTAGTAGCAGCAGTTCTAGTAATAATTATGATGACAAACACGATAACAACAAATAAAACGAATGGCACAAAACTCAACCTATTGCCAAAATCTTTTCCTTTTGATCACATCTTCAGGAAATAAGATCATTCATGCTTCTTGTTCTATTGTCGATTAGCTTTAGTTTATTAATTTATCTTGATGTAGGTTTAAGGCAGCTCCTTGAAACTTCACTGTGTTGAAATGCCGGCCTAATTTAAATGGTGAATTCAAATAATGTAATTAAATGCATTCTTAAAAGAATCAAAAAGGGAATATACTTGATCCCTTGGATTTGTTTTTCAGTAACTTATGTAGCATTTGGTTCTGTATTTGATGATTTGCCTGAGGTAATGGGAAGTTGCAATGCTTATTGTTAAATATTTCTAACATCGATCATTTGCTTGTTGACAGTATCATGATGACAAAACTCACATCAAGGATGCAGTGAAGTTGGGGAAGGTAGGATATTATGAAGTTGTTGTTGTATCTTCCCTCGACATTTTTTTAATTTCAATTTTTTTTTCGCAGTTTGCCTTGGTGTCGACCTGGGCGTTTGAAGACTTTAAGGCAGCTATTCTTGACGATCTTGGTTCCGCACCAATATCAGATATCAACTTAAAGGTACCTTAAAAAAAGAAAAAGGAAAAATAAAGTGTTATTGACCTGTTTTTGTGACATTTATCGTGTCTGAAAAATCAGAATATGTAGAAATATGTTCAATTTAGATCTATGGTTCAATTCCACTTCAGCTCATTGTCATTTAATGGGTTGATGCCGAATGAAATAAATTCATGTTTGAGTAGGATTCTAGTTCTCTGAAAATGATATCCTTCTTGAGTTTGAATTTTTTTTCCCTGATGGACATCACTCCTTTGAGAAAGCTTATAATTTTTCTTTTTACTCATCTAATCAGAAGCTAGGCATGCTTGCATCTAAATTGACAAGAATCACTTTTTATTTTTTTATTTTTTATTTTATTTTTATAATTATTATTATTATTTTTTTATGAATAATAATTTTGTTAAACAAAAGGGCAAATCCCTCTTACATGAAAAGTATACAAGTGAGCCAACATCCTATAGGCTTCTACAATTTAAAAAATTAACTAGTTCTACCAGATCCGAAGAAGAGAAGTTAGGAATATGTACAACCCAATCCAAAAGAATCTCATAAAAGATGATTTTAAAGAAAGTATGTTGGACTTGCAGTCCTAGTAAATATGCTGATTCCTTTTCTCCAAATGCTCAACATTATGAAAGCAGCAATAACGTTCCAGATGGTCCCTTTGGGATGTCTCTGCCTCTGTACCTTTCAACAATGAAGTAGCTCTAGGATGTTGCAAGGTATAACCCATGAAACCCTGAATAAGTTGAGGACGGGTATCACTTTTGTCAAACGAATAGTCTTTTTGACTGTTTTCTGATAAGCAATGGTCTCTAATCAATGTTTAAAGGATATGCTGACCTTGTCTCTCCAACTTTCCGGCTTAGATTCAGTTAAAGTTATTTGAAAACAGGCAATTCTTTTTATTAAGAGGCTTTTGAGGCATTAATGCAAGCTCAAAGATATTGTCTCATGTTACAACCATGGTGCTTAAATCATCTGGTGCTCTTCATGTGAGGCATAAATATAACTTCTTCAACAAGCTTTTAACTTCTTTGTTTCATAAGACATGGACCTATTTTGGTGACATGAACTGATCCCTGACAAAGACATGCAATTATATCCTTCTGATAAGTGGTTTTATTAAGGGTTTTTGGCTCTCTTGTATACTCTTTGTGTACGAGTTCTTTGCCCTTTTCTTTCAATAACATTATTATTATTCATAAAAAAAAAGAATTATAAATGCAGGAGACCATGCAACGTTATGCTAGCTACGAAACTTAGGGCTACTTGTTGCTAAATTCCCCCTCCCCCCTCCTAACAACCTTATTCTTAGGACATTTAGTAACCCTATGGATGACTTTTTGTTGCCGAGTTCTTCACTTGCATTAATGGGAGGAATCTATCTTCTGCGAGCCTCTGAGCTGTTGTCCCCCTGATTCGAATGCAAATCCTGCTTGTGTAGGAACAAAAACTTTAGGTTAGGTACTGCAAAAAGTGAAGTGGGTATTTATAGTGAATATTGGTGTACTGATTTGTTCTCTCCCAAAATCTCTCCTCTTCATGGTTTAAAGGAACTGATGGATACGTTACTTGGGTATGTGTAAGAGCTAAGTTTGAACTGTACTTCTTGATACCAGTGGTTGTCATATTTCATCACTGAGAATCTGCTGTTTTGCTACGCTTTTGTCATTAATGCTTTTACATGTGGCCTTTATTGCTCTGCTGTATTTGTGATAAGCAACATTAAGTCCATCCCTTGTGGGAGTGGGAGTGACCGAGGTGGAGAGGCTTTTTGATTGTTCTGTTGAACAGCCAAAAAAACCTTGCTATTGTTATCTTTTGAAGTTGAATCCTCACTGTGGTTACTAAGTATGCATGATATATAATGTGTATAAGGTTTGTCTGTACAATGTGTTAAATTAAATATTTTAATCATACTGTACTTCTTTGAAGTTTGTGTTTGAGGAGCTATTAGAGAGAACCAAGGAGAAGGAGGAGAAGGAAGCTAGAAAGCGTCAACGTCTTGCCGATGACTTAACTAAACTACTGTACACATTCAAGGTATAATGAGACAATTGTTAAGTGGGACACATATATTTCGATTTTGCATTGCTAGACTAAGTAGATTGCTTCTATCTAACTTCTTATTGCCGTACAACTTTATAGGAAATTACTATATCTTCTAATTGGGAGGATTGTAAACCACTTTTTGAAGAGAGCCAAGAATATAGGTACTGCAAACACACCCCACCCCCCCTCTCTCTCAAGAACATGTTTTGCATTCAATAAAAATATATTTATCCTTATGCTAGCTGTATTATATCTTCCTGTATTTTTGGACTTCCTTTGATCTTGCTCCTTGTTCAGATCAATTGGGGAGGAGAGCTTTAGGAGGGAGGTTTTTGAGGCATACATTGCACAATTACAGGAAAAGGCTAAAGAGAAGGAGCGCAAGCGTGAGGAGGAGAAGGTACGCAAGTCCTGTCATCTTATTACTTTTCTGGATATGGCTTTTAGGACTGAGGTCATGCACACAAATATATGTTTTAATTTTTTTTTTTCTTTGGAATGAATGTTTGCTTTTGAAAGAAGATGATTGGAATGTCTAATACGATCTGTTTTTTTTTTTTCCAAAGATTTAAGTAGGACTCAGAATTAGTTCCCTAAGATACCCTTGTCTAATGCTATTTCTGCACGTGTGATAATACTAAGAACTTGTTTGAGATTGTGTTAGGAAGGGTAAAAAGTACTTTTAATACTTAGAAAGTTGTTCCAAACAAAAAGCTGGCATGTTTGATAAAAAATTCCAAAAGTATTTCTTTGACTTTTTTATTCTAAAAATGTTCAAAACACACTTTTGAGAAAAAGCTTAAAATTGAAACTTTTTTTCTAAAGAGCTCTTTTTGACTTTAAAAGTTCTACTTCCCAACGCAATCCCAAACATGCTCTAAATATTGCCTGCTATGGAGCATCTCTGCAATGTGTAACTCGGTGCTTAGTTCTCTTTTCAAGCAGTTCTGACAAAAGTTATTGTTCTTGAGTAGGTACCCTTGATAGAATTTTTGAAGCTGATATAGACGTGAGTTGTGTAATCCATTTGGTGAAATTGAATCTCTTGTTTATCATTATAGCTTTCAGGTGTCCATGTATTTTTTGGATAGGTAGTAAATTTTGTAAGAAGAGCGCAGAATTTGTGTGCCACCTAAGGGGTATCTCAATTGGCTGTGGATCACTCTTCATGAAGTAGAGGTCACTAGTTTAAGTCTCCCCCTTTTTCCTCCCCTTCGGCCAAAAACTTACCGAAGAATTTGTGAGTCTTCCTAATGCGCATAAAGTATACAAGAGTAATACAAAAAATAATTCAAGGCGTCCATGTACTAAGTTAATGACCTTATAAAATTGTCATTTTACACCTGTGTTTATCATGTTGATGAAACCTCCGAACTGACCAGATTGACTAATATTATCTGTTGCTCCTGAATATAAGCTTTGTAATATGTGAAAAGTGTTGATTAATGTCTCTTTGTCTGTCTAGTGCCTAATTTGAGAGAATTACTTATGAGTTGTTACAAAAAAATTATTACGATGCGGTTGTACATGTTTGGTGGGTTTCTGTTTCTTTCATTACTCTCATTTCTTGCTTTAAGTTCTGTTTCTTGTGAAAATGCCGAGCATCTGTGTTTGTTTTATATCAAATATGCTTTTATAGATAAATAAAAAGGTTAAGCATCCTGTTTACCTTTTACTCTAAAGTGTCTGGGAATCTGAGCTTCTGTCTGGATCTTGAGGCATTTTATTTGAAGGTTTCCTAGAGGTGTAAATGATATTAAAAAATATCTATTTGTGGTGATTTGCAGCACTTACTTTAATTCTTTGCAGGCCAAAAAAGAGAAAGAGAGAGAGGAAAAAGAGAGGCGAAAGGAAAAAGATAGAAAGGAGAAAGATCGGGAACGTGAAAGAGAAAAGGGAAAGGAACGATCTAAGAAGGATGAAACAGATGGTGAAAATGTAGATGTGACCGACAGTCATGGCTATAAAGAGGATAAGAAAAGAGAGAAAGACAGAGATCGGAAACACCGGAAGAG
Source organism: Corylus avellana (assembly GCF_965113065.1). Lineage (NCBI taxonomy): Eukaryota > Viridiplantae > Streptophyta > Magnoliopsida > Fagales > Betulaceae > Corylus > Corylus avellana. The sequence goes on from NC_142498.1 coordinate 19,225,164, forward strand.
GCATCAAAGTGCCACAGATGACATAAATTCTGATAAGGATGAGAAAGAGGAGTCTAAACGATCGCGTAGACATGACATAAGTTCTGATAAGGATGAGAAAGAAGAGTCTAAAGACTCTAAACGATCACGTAGACATGAAATAAGTTCTGATAAGGAGGAGAAAGAAGAGTCTAAACGATCACGTAGACATGAAATAAGTTCTGATAAGGAGGAGAAAGAAGAGCCTAAACGATCACGTAGACATGAAATAAGTTCTGATAAGGAGGAGAAAGAAGAGCCTAAACGATCACGGAGACATGAAATAAGTTCTGATAAGGATGAGAAAGAAGAGCCTAAACGATCACGCAGACATGAAATAAGTTCTGATAAGGATGAGAAAGAAGAGCCTAAACGATCACGCAGACATGACATAAGTTCTGATAAGGATGAGAAAGAAGAGTCTAAAAAATCACGTAGACATGGCAGTGACCGCAAAAAATCAAGAAAGGTATGTGAATCTACTTTTTGATATTATATTTGGTACGCTATATACAATGACTGCAAAAGGTTTTTACTTTTCCTGATGTTTCTTCACAGCATGCATACTCACCCGAATCAGACGGTGAAAACCGGCATAAAAGACACAAGAGAGATCACCGGGATGGTTCCCGTAGAAATGGTGGATATGAGGAACTTGAAGATGGCGAGCTTGGTGAGGATGGGGAAATCCAATAGCTTGTCTCATTAGTGAGAGATTCCTTACCTTCACTAGTTAAGCTCTGGTGATATGCATGCAGTGCTTTAACACTCCCTCGATAAATTATTTTGCACTGTTGAAGTAGGATTCAAGTATATTGTGTCATTCATAATCTGTAGAAAGAGTTTGTTCATATATTAGGTTGGGGATATTAGATGATGCAGGTGGATATGTTTTTCATATAAAAATGATCCTTTCGAAGAGTGATAATCTACATGATTAAAGGAATTTGGTTGGATGAAACGTCTTGGTGCCTTCTTTGTGCAACATTGACTTTATTTTTAGTTCTCTAAATTATCACTCTACCATAAACATAAACATCACATTTTCTGGCCGTTGATTCACGGGAGGAATGGATTGATTGGTTGGTGATATGATATATCGAGCGCAATTAAAAGCAAAACCTCCATTTTATTCATTTTGTTTTCAGAAAGATTTTTCTCAAGGTGGATTACCAATATGGTGAATCCCACTTACCAAAATGGTTTGTCGTTTTCTCAGTTCACACCCTCCATTGAATTCCAAAATCTGTCCATTGATTATGGACAAGATAACCCTGTAAAAAAAGTTGGAAGCTTAGTTGGATTTCTCGAGCTATAAGCCTGCCCCAGGAGTAGGTGCTTGTAGGATTTGTCCTGCCAATGCTGCCATGGCCCCCCATGGTAGTCAATTGAGATGAAAGCAGAATACCTTTAATGCCTTGTGATGTGTCACCGTTGGTGGTTTGAATATCAACGTCTACGGAGTAAACATTGATGGGTCTTCAGAACACTAACTCCCATGCATTTCACGTGCAGGCGTGCACGTGGTGCCTGCCTCTATGCTGGATAATTGAGAAACGTTAAAAATTATATTTTTGGTCTCGTAGAGTTATAATTATCCGAATTATATTGAAAGTAATGTTATTCACTATATTATTATCTTATTATGTTAATGTGACATTGCCAATTTATTATTATTATTATTATTATTTTGACCATGATTGATCTATCCAAGGGTAAATTTAATGTCGCATTAGCATAGTGAGTCGATGATCGTAAGAAACCGATATAGTATATAACATTTTTTTTTAATGTTGAATGCACTGGTTTAAAATAACTGAAAAAAAAAAAAAATTAAAAAGGTAGCTTACCAGTGTGGGTTAGCTACATTTTTTTTTTCCCTTGCTCAAAAAGAAATGTTCTCTTTTGTACATGAAGAATCGGCGGAGATCAGCTGCTGGTTGGTGTTTGGAGTTCAACGAAGATGGAAAGGACGAGGGTAAACATAACATGGAAGAGGTGGTGATTAGGTAAGCTCAACATGTAGTTGGTGCCAGAAAATCAAACATTTCTGTGACGATTTCATTCTTGATCTCTTCTAAAATGGTATCTCCAATCTCAAACTCAATTTCCTTCTTCTGCTGTTCAAAAGCACGCCATTCTTCCACTGAATCCAAGAAATCCAAATCCAATAAATAATTTGTGTTTGTTTCGTCTCCAGCCTGTTTCCCCCATGATGTTATTCTTTCACAGATGAGCTTCCCAAGCTCTTCAGGCCCCAACAACTTTCTGCAATGTTGCTCCCCCCTCTCTTTTCTCGCATGGGACTCCACCACCTCCCTCACACAATCGAACAGAAGCTGCTTTGTTTGTTGCAACACCCTTTTCGATTTCAACAACTCGCCAACCCCTTGCAACTCTGCAACTCCTCCATAACGACTTGGCTTCTCTACTGCCAAGTGAAAAAGCAATTCCCCTGGAGATGCTGCTGATGATAGTGAGTGTTCTGAAACTTTCTTGGGAAAAGCTGTTGAATTCTCTTCTTGTCTTATCCTGGCATTTTGTTGCACTGTTCTGTTTGAAAGCTAGTTAATAAAAATGTAGTGAAACGAAAAAGGAAAATAAGCTTATAATAAAAATGAAGTTTGTAGGGACCTTCATGGGAGGGACCTTCATGGGAGGGTATTTCTTCTAGTACTGATGCATCAAGCTTTCTACCTGTTGCAGCCTGTTAACTTTGTGAGTAACCATACTGAAATCAATAATTTTGAAGGGATTAATGGGCATTGAATTTTGAGCATAAAAGATTGAAAAAAGAAGAGGGTAATTGGAAAAGTAGAGTTTCCACCTCTTTCTCTCTTATATCGCAGAGATTCAATGCATCAAAGGGGTGATCTTTGCACAATGAAGTCGATATTTCTTCTTTATCACTCTCAGAGCACGAAACGAAAACTGTTGTGCTGCTAGCAGAGGAAAATCTATCTGATTCCTCTTCTTCTTCATTTCTATTTTCAGAAATCTTCTCCCTCTGGTCCTGATCTTTGATGGAAACAAACTTTTTATATACAGCTCTCAGGATTTTGGTGCAGCGTGCAGGGAAACCCTTTCTGCTATTGTTTAGGCAACAGCTGACTGACTTCTTTAGAAACCTTTTTGAGTTACCTTTTGAACTTGAGCCCTTCTTCGGACACCCTCTTTCTGAGAGAAAAGCCTCAAGGATGAAAGGATCTTGTTGGTCCTGTAGAAGTTCTCCAAGCTGTTTTGATGGTTTGGGTGGAGTGGAAGCCATTGCAGTGTGCCTATGTTGAAGGGTTTGGAGGGTGCTGAAAAAATGATGATGTTTTGCAAGTTTTAGAATGGGAAGACTGATGAAGTGCAGGTGAATTAATTGGGGTAGACAAAGCATACGTGTCAGTTTGGACTGAAAGGAGCAGAAACTAAAGAGAGAGAGAGTCTGTCTGTCTGTGGGTGATATGAATTTAACTGCTCTAGGGTATATGTCCTTTAACTTGTGGGGATTCCCTAAGAATTCTCAAGATTGCTTGACATAAAAGGTTGTCTTATGTGTGTTTGATCCACTGACTTGTCTTTCAATGTTCTGATCATCCATGTATTATTGGCATATTGCCTGTCCTTATTTGTAGTCTTCACCCCATCTTGAATTCTCTGTCTGTCTCGTGGATATATATATATATATAAAATAAATTGTATGATGGTCCTTAAATATTTTGTCACATATGTGAAGGGTACCCATAACAACAAAGCTGAGGGAAGCAGAGGCAAATTGAATGTTGGCATTTCTGGATCGACAATTACTATTGGTTTCATCCTTCTTGCTATTCACCAATCACCATCCTCACACGATATGCAAATTATATATCAACTCAATATAAAACTAGTGAATTAAGATTAAAGGGTCTGGTTCATTTAATTAAATAGATTTGATTATAATTGACCTTATATACTCTTATACATATATCTCAACATGACTTAAATCTAACATGTGACATTTAGGGTCGGTAATTTTATATAAGGTCACGAAAATAGCGGGCTAGAGTTGAGAGGTCTGATCCATTTAATTAAATGAGTCAGATTATGATTGACGTATATAATCTTATACTTATACAAATCAGTTTAATATATTAACAAAATAATTTTTCCTTTCTATTTCTTTGATAGAAAACTAACTAAAAAGCAAGCCATAGCCCAAAAAAAAAGAAAAAAAGAAAAAAAGAAAAAAGAAAAAAAGAAAAAAAAGTATGCTCAATAATTGAAGCACACAACTTTTTTTTTTTTTTTTTTTATTCAAAGCACACAACTTATTATTCAGTAACTGATAGTGGGTTTGATTATAAATATGGAAACCTCTAATTAAATTATGAGCAACATCCTTATATATCGGAATCTGGTTTGTTCCTCCTCCCCGTGAATGTGGAAAATCAGGGCACCTAACAAATATATATATATATATTTGTTAGTATATATATATATATATATTGTGATGGTCCTGATGGATGCTTTATTACAAACATTATCCATGAATGTGGGGGCGTCACGACGTATTTTGAATGCACATGTGGATTGGATAAAGAGAGGGCATCAATTTCCATCACGGTCTAATCAACCCAACAAAGCATAGTGGTCACATTTTGGGAGAAAAAGCATTTAATTTGTAGGACCACCGACACTGAAATTTGTTTCAAATAATTGTATAGACTACTCGAAACCCATTGCTTTCCTTCTTCTCTTTTTGACTAATTGGGATCAAGTTCTGGTTCATGCAGAGGAGAAAGGTAAGAAGGGATTAGGGTCGATTAATATATTTGATTTTCTAACTAAATTACTTTTTTTTTTTTTTTTTTTTACCTCTTTGAGAAATGTTTGATGTTGTTTTGTTATACCAAAAAGAAGACATTTTGAAAAAAATTAAGCATAGATTCTTGAATCTTGATGTAAAACTGCAAATCTGTTTAGGTCATTATAGCAGAGATATACTAAAAAGATAGTGAATGCTTTATGGTTTGCATATTTGGGGCCAATTGCTTTTGGGACACCCCACCACCAATGATATTTTGGAAGCTAAATCCTTTGTAACGTGAGTAATTTTAGGAGTTCTTTTTGTGTCTTTTTAAAAACGAAGTGACTTTTAAAATTATTATTTGATCAAAATCTAATAATAATCAATCACAAGTTCAATGTTAATTTTAAGTGTCACATCATTCTTGGAGGGACACAAGAGAAATATAAGAATGACTTGTAGCATTACTCTTGTAACGTAGAGCTTGTGATGTTAATTCAAAAAGATTTTTTGTTTTTTGTTTTTTTTGGGGGGGGGGGGGGGGGTACATAAAAAAACAAAAAAACAGAAATACAATAAATACAAATGAGGGAAAACCCAAACAAGCAAAAACAATGAGAAAAGATGAGCATGAAGCCCAATACAACTAAGTACTTGGCCCAAAGGCCAGAATGAATGGTTGTGGTTGGTGACTTGAGATCTATTAAAGTTTTAATTAAATGATCAAAATTATTATTTTTCTATATGATTCGGCTGATGTGCTTCTTTATTCTCATTGAAAACTTTTGAAGTTAAAGAAGGGGTTTTTTTTTTTTTTTTTTTTTTTTTTTTTTTGTGTCACAAATCGGTAGTTTGGTGTATCCTAGTATCACACATAGAAATTCATGGATTAAAACAGGTGTTAGCAGTTTATTAATTAGAAGGCTTATATATATATATATATATATATATATATATATATATATATATATGAATTTTGTCTACTAGAACTAGAAGCTATTAATTGAATTATGTAACTGTGCTGTATATTCTTTGCTAGATTTGCATGTTATGTTTATGAAGAAGGTGAATAAGAGCTATTTCAGATAGGTTGCACAAATAGGCTGTAGCTTATTTGGTGTTTTTATATATGCTGCCATCCTACAATATAATTGGCCGTGCCACCCTGTTAATGATGATATTCAAAAGGATTGCATTGCAAACCAATGATGCATATATTATTACCTTATTACGTGTTGGTAAATAAGATTGGGTGTCACACTTGAAAAAATGCACTGAAAATCAACTACTTTTCAGTGTAAATTAAGCTGCGGATCTAAAAATATATATATGAATTTCATTTCCTCTATTGAAAGTAATACATTCTGTACAAAGAATGAAGAGATATTTAAAGTACTTGAACAATTTTAAAATGCTGGCATTAGATATCTCTTAGATGTATCTTGGATTGGGAGTCGGCTCTCACATGCTGCTGGTATCTTCTTCCTCCTCTTGGAATAATCACTATTGCTGTCCCTGATTGCCTCCTGAAAAATGAGTTTTCCATGCTTCGCAGCACTATCTACAAGTCCTTGGTCAACTATTTCTGCTGCAGGTTTCTTCATTAAGAGCTTCTGGCACATGATGGTATCTTGGAAATCCAGGAAAGTATAATCCAGAAACTGTACTTTCTCAAAATCTGTCATTTTTGAAAACCCAAATGAACTTGTCCATGTCTTCAGCACAGTAGGAGCAGCATGCAAAATCAGCCTCTCCACTCCCAGTGCCATCAGCTGCTTTTCAAGCTCATCCATCAATATGCGACACATTCCACATCTACGATGCTGAAAGCTGGTGCCAACAAGAGGTATTTCAGCCAGCTTTTCCCCATAAATCCTTACAGTAGCCACACAAATTACTTCGTCGTTTCTTTCCAAGAGCGCAGTGTAGAACCCTCGGAAGTTGGATTCTTTAAGCTCTGACCCACTACTGAAAATCACATCATCAACAAGGTCTCTATTAGTAAGAGGTTGTATGGCAGGCTCGAAGATCGCATGCATCACACTTATAGCAGCTTTGAGCCTGTTGTCAATATCAGGAGCATGATCAGGATTGCAGCTTTCAGAGTCTGCAGACTTCAATAATGTCCAAGTCAAATTATCAACACCCACTGGAATTGGTTTTCCTAAAAGCTTGCCAAGGCCCAAAAATATGCTTTCACACTTTCTGCCACAAAACCAATGATCTTTATTGACCATCTCTTTACTCTTTAGGCACCCAATGTGGAATTTGTGCTCGCATTGCTTGCAAGTAACAAAATTATTGCCCATAAAATGCCCATTGTCTTCTTCAATCTTGCCATGGCCGCAAACTCCACAAGCACATGATGGGCAAGCCCAATCACCATCTGGAACATCCTGCAAGCCAATGCAACTCTTGTGGAATGAGGATGGACAATGACCACATAAAACTAACTCACCCACATAGTGACAAACAAAGCATATCTCATCATTCTCTTTTAACTTCGTTGTGAAGTTATTGTTTTGATCATTATTATCAATTAACTGCCTTCGACAATCTTGCAGAGACCTCCCATCTTCGAGTAGAATATTGGCAGCCGGTCTATGGTTTGAACTCCCAGCATGAGCTTCAAAAGCAGTGAGAGAAAACAGCTCGCAGCAACAAGCACACACAATCCCATCACGAGTTATGTGCCCCTTTTTCGATGGAGCACAGCCAGTTCTGCCACGGTAATGTACTCTTGTTCTAGGCAACAATACATTGTTGTCTATCAACAAAGATAAAATTGATCGGGCCTTGCGGTTTGAGGTGCTAGAAATTGCACTTTTTCCTGATCCGTTTGGCTGAGTACCGCTCGACTGCTGTTCCCTTATTTTCTTCATTTCGGATAGTACCTTTCCTCTCCTTCTCTTTGTGTGGCCGCCGGCTAACTCGCCCTTTACGTTGAAACCCAGATCAGTACATTTGATAGGCTTACGATAACGACCAATCCTTCCACAAACAGACCCAGAAGCAACGTTCTCCGCCGTTTTAGAGAGTCTGGGAACAGGATTAGACCCAACGCTCGGAGAAACTCCTCCTTCATCATCGCATGCCGTTCGAGGCGAGGGAAAACAATTTCCGCTGGGTGAAGTGTTGCGTAACCCACGCTTTACTCCCTTCTGGGCACGCGAAAACTCCCGCCCCACTGCTGCGAGATGCTTTCTTGCGTTTTCTTTCGCGCCTTCCTTCTTGAAACTACTCTTGTAATCCTCATCTTCTCCGCCCAACGTGGACCAATCCGCAACAGCCTGGGGGCAATACTCGGATTCGACAACGGGCGTATCAGAAGGTGGATGAGAAATACCAGTTGCGGGTTTCTCCATTGTTGTAGGCTTGAGCGAGGTGATCGAAGAAGACGAAAGAGAGTGTTTACGCTTTGCTTGCCAATGGCTTTCTCGGGTTTTAGTGAAAGTCGGTGGAGCAGAGCAAAAAGAGATAGAACTAGGACGCCTTGGCATTTGGAAACGAGGGTTTTGTGAGATTTCGTTGTGTGTATAAAATGCTATATTACCTACCAACGGCTTCCTCGATATTTATATAGCTAGGGCAACCGCCTCAAATTCAAACGCAATATAACAATAAAGGCGGTGCCCGGGAGACAGGAGAAACATACTCATACTAGTACTCTATCACAATTCTAAATGCATTTTGACGTGGCATTAAAGATTATTATAACATTTAAAATTTAATAATAATTTTTTGTGCCACGTATTACTCAACGAGCCCAATTTTCCGTAGATAGAGGCCGAACTGAAATAAAACAGCCCTATATATTCTGTTGTTTTACATGACAAACACCAATTTAAAAAGGAAAAAATTAAAAATTAAAAATTAAAAAACCGTTGTGCCAGAAATATTCTTTATATGAGGTTGCTTTCTGATAGAACTCTACATAGGCGTACAGTTAAAGAAGACTAGAAGTCCTAATCATACTCATCAACTTTTTTTTTCTATTCAATACTTATCTACTTATTTATCCTTGTTGAAGTCTAATTCTATCTTCTACATTTTTTTTTCTTCAAATAATAATTATATCTTTTACATTAATATAGAATAGTCAAACTCACGTTTAATATGTAGAATAAACCTTAGAAATAAAATAACTATTTATATGAAATATCTATTGTTTTGTTTGATTGGCACCATTCTTAAGAATAAGAATAGCTATTTTTATGAAAATAATAATTATTTTACAAAGAGTAATACCTATTCCTAGAAAAAAAAAAAAAAAAAAAGGAATAGTCTATGTTTTCCTTATATATATATATAAAGTTTTAAGGGAAAAGTAAAATACCCATCTAGTAGAGCCGAAGAATATAAATGACTTTTCTTTATATATATATATATATATATATATATATATATATATATATATATATATTTTTGTAAATTAAGAATAAAAATGACTTAACATATACTTCAAAAATGAAATACTACCATATCAAGAAAAAAAAGAAAAAGAAAAAGAAAAAAGGTGTGCTTTTATATATATGCTTTGTGCAATTCGCACCTAGGCTCCACGAGAGCTTTTCCCTTAAGGACATCTGGCGATTAAGCAGGGAGATATCACTAAATAACAACACTTATGAGCTTCAAACATTAAGGGAAATTAGAAACGAAAAGTTGTATTAGGTCTACGAAATACATTTAAATACATAACATCCACAAAGGATCATCAAATACAGAATAAACAATCATGGCTAAAACAGTAAACCTACCATAACATTAAAGAAGTTAGCGCTTATGATCTTTAACACCCAAGAGAATTGGGTAGAGAAGCTAAATATTGAGCTCTCAGCTTTTCAAATTTAGACTTAACATTACTATCGAAAGACATGAGTGATCTGTGCCGAGATGCAAAAGCAACACTAAATTGTTTAATCTCTTCTTGAAGATTTTTCCTTCTCTGTACTTCAGTATCCAAATCATTCAAAGCATTTTCCTTCTGGTCAGTAACCAGTGCAAGTTTTTGAGATGATTCAGAGATGATTTGGTTCAAAAGATCTCTATCTTCTTTCAAAAGCTGAAATTCTCTTTCTAAAGTTTCATATCTTTCATTAGAAACCACCAGGAGCTGGTTATTGAGATCTAACTCTTTCTCCAAGCCATGGTATCTTTCCTTGATGGTGTTCAGTTCATTGCTCAGTTCTTCCTTCCAACAAGCAGTTTCATCTCCCTGAGTGCAGCCCAAACACAGAAACTAGATCTTTAAACATGAAGGAAAGAAACCTAAACACTATCTTTTTAACTTTTCAGTCAGAATATAGTTCTTTTTCATAAGTTCTATGTGACTAACTAGAAACTTCATTTGCCTGCGCACATACATGGAGACACACAGCAAACTCTCTTTCTCCTTGCCATGAAAAGAGAATGTGCAGTCATAAAGCATCTTTACTCAGGGTGTTAATGCAGCCCACACTATACTTTCTACTTGAGACTATAATCTCCTAGCATGAGCTTAAATGACACTGCTCATCTTCAATAATGTGGAAATAGGTCGCCTTCTGATAGTGATCCTCATTAACCACACTTAACTTGAAAATTAAGTTTACGAGGGTAGGTAATTTAAGCATATCTAAAGGCTACTTCATTAAAAATTCGTTTGCTTTCGATGTTTGATGTAGGGTAGCTACTCCACTCAAAACACTTCATACTAATGCAACAATCTTCCTCCAATCATCACAATGGGCCAAAATCATATTATCACTGTGTCTAAATAATTCTTACATGTAAACATGCACTATAAGACTATTTTGTAAAACCCTGGTTCACATAGTCTCTAATAATGACCATAAAGAAGAAAATTTAAAGTCGTACGACATCATAAAGGGCGAATAAAGATTAGAGCTTTCACTTGGTTTCACATATAGATAGTATCATAAGGAACAACTAAGATGAGCTAATGATTCCCTATGTTTTGTCCTGAAAATGAACACAAATTTGAAGAACAGAACATTTCAAATTTGGGTTACTTGCTTACTCATAGTCTCCTACTATACAGCAAAAACTAGCCAACTACGTAAATAATTCGGTCAAAATAAACAGCACTGGTAATTAAAGAATCGAAATGCTGAAAAAGGAACAAAGCAATCCTAATAACAAGATGGAGAATAAAAACGTAATGAACGAATAACATCTTGATAATTGTGACCAGGCAGCTACCTTATTCTCACAGCTCGATTGTTGTGTTTGTGGTAATACCAAGGCTGTAATTGTGCTGTTGAACTTCTCATAAAGCATTTTGCGTTGTTCTTGAATTAGAGAATTGTTCTCAGTGAAAGAACTGAGGTCATCCATTGCCATTGAGAAATGAGTTTCCAAAGTCGTAAGGAGACTTTTACCAATTTCACTGGTGCTTGATAGCAATTTTGCAGTTGAGGATTCCTCATCAGATACAAAACTCTGTTAAGATCACAAAATAATAATAATGATAATGTTATTCAATTGGTTACCATCATATAAAGCTTGAAAGGTGCAAATATGGCACATATATTTGACCTGTATTATTGACAAAACATCCTCATAGATATCTTTGCAGTTCGCCACAGATTCACTTAGCCTTTTTGGGATTTCTCGCATAAGTTTTGCTTCTTGTTGAAGTTCAGATATGTCATCCATTAGTCGATGGTTCAACAATATCTGTTCTGCATGCTTTCTCTGTAAACATATTCGTGGAGGAGGAGTAAAAATCATTGAGAAACTAAATGGGATTAACAATAGGAAAAAAAGGTTTAAGCTATAATGTATCGTTATAGGTTTCACATATAGCAACAAATATACTAAATGAAATAGGTTATTTGGAAAGAAGTATCTACCTAACAAAAACAACAAGCAACTATATAGATGGACGAGCTTGAATGATAAATGCTCTCATGCAAATTTAAAAGTGGGATAAAGGCTCTCAGGCAAATTTTTAAGTGGGGAGTGAAGCTTAGAAGGCTTACTTTTGACTGTAAAATGAAGCAAGAAAAAGATGCTTTGCCACGGCAATTAACAATATTTATGCATTTGCTGAGCCAAAAAATGCATTTGAAAATTTAAAAGTAACAAAGAACAAGAAGTCAAAGTCATGATGTAGACTAACCTCCAGTTTATTTCTCTCATCAGTGGCAATCTCTAATTGTCTCTTGAGCTGTTGGATCTCTTGTGTATAATTTTCATTTGAACAACCCTGAGAAAATGTCGTTCCCACCAAAAAATCTAAAAACATTAGGCTCTAACAGAATTAGCAAATCATGCAAACATGAGAAAAGGCATGACCACCATAGCCATATATTACATTAGTTTAGGACATTTGATCATTTCATTAAGTCACCTTTAACCAAAGTATTGCTTGTTCAAAATCCTCACAACCATGGCAAGATATGGATATTTGTTTAAGATGGCTGACAAAAAACGAAGACAATCTGCTTCTAGTTTAAAATTGTTCACTTCTCCATTGACAGTATTTGTGAGGAAACAGGTGATATGAACATCTACACATAAATAAGCCAACTAAAGAACTAATTCAACAATCATTTACTTTGGCTCCTTAGTATAAGAGGCAACAAATCAAAATATAACATTTTTGTTTTTGCTAAATGAAACTGAATATAAATATCATGATTAGAAATAACATGAACTTATTATGTTCAGGAATTAAAAATCAAAGCAATATAAACTCACAGGAGTTACGTCACTTGAAGGAAATGATTGAACTCTTCTTGCAGGAGTCATTTGAAGCAAATCAAGATCAGCTATGTAACCTTTGTTCATTTTCAGCCATGTGTCTTCATCAGCCACATTGCTAAATGTATCTGGAAGAGGACTACAATCAGGCAGCATTGAGTAATTTGATCGCTTGACAACAAAGGCTTTGGGAGCTGCCTTGAAACAAGGGGTTCTAAAAGTGTCTCCTTGATCTATGCTACTGCTGTCATTGCATTCTTCCTTAAGGATTTGTCTCACAGAATTTTGTTCCTGCCAGTAGATAGATAAATGAGATCATCGACAAACCAATAGAAATGTTGAAAAATAAATAAATAAAAAAGAAAAGCAATTATAAAAAAATTAACGTTGTGTACATAACACCTGCTATTATGAACCATTTCCATTAGGAGAGTGCTGGGGAGAGGAGTGGGGGGGGGGGGGGGGGGGGGGGGGTGGGGGTGGTCGGGGGGGTGAGGGTGGGTGGGTGCTGAGGGTGTATGTAAGGTGTACAATTGTTAAATCTTAACATGCTTGGTAATCTTGTTTTATAGTAATGCTTGGTAATGCTTGGTATAAAACATAAACTCTTCATAGTCAGCAGTAGGATCAGAACGAAGCTATAGCAATGCTTGGTATCTTATATAGCTTGCTATTCAGCATCTACGTTATTCAAAGAAGATAAGACCTAGTAGATAAAACAGAAAGGCAGATAAGAATTCCAATTGTCATAATCAGTTAGTTAGAGGTTTGGATGCTCCAAGTTGTAATTAATGCCTACAAGGTGCAGCATGAGCTGAAAGCAAGGTAGTATTCCTTTACTTATAAACAATCATAATGGAAAAGAGATTGATTAGACAGGTTTGACCACAAAAGGAACTTAGGAAATATCAGTATACATACAAATATCATATCCATCACTTTGCATGAGTACCTGACCAGAGTTCATGTTGAACTCTGAAGAAGTAGCAAAATTGCTATGATTGTCGATTTTCATCTGTTGCTCCCGAATGCATTGATCACATTCTTTGTGTGATTTCCTCTCCTCTTGCAGTTCCATCTCAAGCTTCTCGCGCTCAAGCTCATACTAAATAATGGAATAAGTAAATAAAAACTTGCCTCCAATGAAATTATGAAAGGTATATTGTTTCTTCTTGCTCAAGCCTCAAAGTAGTTGTCCAGATTTCAAAGATGAAAAGAAAAACATACCTTTAGCAAATCATTCCGCAATTTGAAGATCACTTGCTCCAGCACCTCAGCATGAGATCCCTAAACATGAATTTGACTGTGTTAGTTTGCATCTGACCTCTCTCTGTAATAGAAACGTAAGAATCATCACCTGAAGTTTCTTACGAAGCTCCTCAATCTCTACTTTTTGCCGCTTTAGTAAGGCAGCATCTGTCAAAATCTATGAAAATATATACCCATTATTAGACTTAGTCACACCATCAAATTTAAGGGGAATGTTCAAGAAGATAAGCTCTGCAGTGCCAATCACAAAGTATCAATAGCTGCAGAGAAAAATATGCTATATGAGTCCCCAACATCTGCACAGAAAAGGAGCTCTGTGAAGCGTGAGCATGTCAAGTGGTTGAGCGGGTTCGGCAGAGTTAATTACAGTTCATAGATTTGTATAATCTACTTGATCAATGAATCACATATCCCTATCTGTTTGTTTGAACAGTTCTATAATATTCTTATCTTTAATTATTTAGCTTGATTAGAAAAGAGTGTATGAGGCTGAAGCACTACGAAGTGAGTCTTGCACCCTGACAAAGTTCCTACTGTAACTGAATTATATGAAACTTGAGAAACAGATTCTTTAACTCAAAACTTCATAGACCAATTGTTTTATTGATTTAATTACTTTGGTGTTTTATTAAAATATATGACACTCTTACTTATGATTCAACCAAGTAGTGAATCAATTATAAAATTCCTCAGCATAATATCAGTAGTACATTGGGATATTAACGAATTTAATTTATTTTTGCTGTTGATCCAAAAATTAGATACAGCAATATTTACTGAATAGGACATTGATACTGGCACCATAATTTTAGCTTCATGCAGTCCAAGTTTAAGGGTACTTTTCTGGCACATGTCTATAACTACATTCAACCATAAGCAAATGCTCAATTAGATTTATAATTTTTTGTAGATTCCGATACATTTGGACTATATCCTTCTGTTCAATTTATTGAAACTTCAAAGATTAACCAAATATGAGAAACTGATAATGCTGAAAATTATACAATACGACCAGATTGAGAAAAGGACTAATAAATGGGAATACCATCATATTTACCAAGCACTGGAAAATATGGGGAAGGGATTATAAGTTTTTCTGAGACCATAAAACATGCATCAAAATCCACGATTGCCAAGAAAAAAAAAATACAGATTCATGAATGAGACAAAATGGTAAATGGACTAGACAGAACATACTTCATTCACTTGAGCACAATTAGTGATGCGCTTGGCTCTGCTAGCAAATTGAAGTGTTCCCTTTGTTTCTTCAGTATGCACCTAAATGTACCAATAACAAACAATATTAAGAACCGAAAGTGTTGAACTTAAAATAATGGACATAAAAAAATATTAAGATAAAGAAAATAAGATAGGAAAAGAAAAAAAGAACAGAAAAAAGAGAAAGAAACAGATGGTAGACTACCTCCTCAGGTGCTAGAGTGCATATAATTGAAGTTTTGGCATTACCACCGAGAGCAGGTTGAAGTATGCGGGTTAGCTTACTATCACGATAAGGAATATGACTCCTGCATCAAAAAATTGTTTCACCATGAGATTGTTATTCTATCAAATTCAGATGATTGACTGAAAGAGAATCAAATACCTTTGCTTTGCACCTTCACTTAGTTTGTTGATCACATTACCGAGAACCATTAAGCTCTTGTTAATGTACTTCCCTTCCTTTAGGCGTACTCCATCAGCTCCAGTTTTAGCAATCCGTTCAGACCCAGCTAGATCTACCAAATTCTTTTTTTTTTTTTGTACGCAACAAAAGATATAAACACAAATATCATCTAAAATATTAAACAATATCATGCAATTACTTTAATAAATTGTTACACAATATGGTGGATAGAATACAAACCAAGACTGAGACACGGATAGCATCGGTACTTGAATAATCACCAGAAGAATTGGTATCCTTCCCCTTGCTTTCAATCACCTGCATATATAAGATAAAGTTGCATGAAATCCAAGAGTTTTATCATAAGAGCTGTTGAACCAACATGTCAAGGGCATACCATCCTGAATATTGTGTGGGATCTACTACTACGAACATTCATATTTGTCTCACCAAAGTGCCTATTAACTGTAAGAAATGATTTTCAAGATCATATATGAGAAAATATCCATTTGAAAGAACATATAAGAAGCCTGGGCCAAGAATGTATGCTTTGTTGTCATACCTTCTCCAGATTCTATGAGCTTAAATACTTGTTCAGCATTGTTAACAATTTCCTCCCTCAGGCCTGCAACGAATATCCCACGCTAAAACCAAGAAAAGTCAGTGATTTTATTCATATAACAAACTATAGTAAACCATCAAACTGTCAGTATCCAACCTCCAAACTCTCATGTATTTGCAACTTCTGGTTCTCTACAGCAAAAAGATCATTAATTTCTTCATTATAAATTTCCATGTAGGAAACTCGAACCAGAAACTCACGATCAGATATCTGAAAATATTCCGTACCAAAAGCAAAGGTGAAAACCAAAAGGTCTCCATTATAACCACAAAAACATCAATTTCAATAACATCCACCGAGCTGCTTACCATCTGAATTTTTGTAAATATATCTTTAACTGCCCGGTGTATAATTCCTGGATCGGTTTCAGAGCCATTCATGGTGAAAGTCTTGCCACTGCTTGTTTGTCCATATGCAAATGCAGTTCCTATAAATATTCCATTTATCAGCTTCGCCACTAATATCTAAATGACATGGCGCATTGAAATAAGTGATCAATACATTCTCCTTGTCATGCATTTCACATTCAATACATTTTAAAAACACTGCTGAGTTCTATATGATGCAGAACACGCACACCACTTTTTTTTTCAATGAATGATTTTTTTTTTTTTTACAAACAAAGACAAACATTACAAAACTCTCCAGTTTTTATCAAACTGGAACAAAGTGCAGAAACACAATTCTGCAGAACCCTTTACATTCTTTCCAACTAATTTACCAATCTATACTCTTTTCTACCAACCAACAAACAGAAACTATTGACACTCTACTAAAACATCATCAACCAAGAATCTTCAAATGAATTCCCCAGCTACCACAGAGAATTTGATTTTCCCGTGTCCTCTTAAACTTTCCAATAGCAATGACCTTTGTCCTAACCTCCTATTTGATTTGAGCAACAATTTTCTACTGTAAGGACATGATTGATGTGCCTTATGCTGTTTCGTTGCTTCCATATGTTATGTATTGCAGCACTCTTCAAAGTTTTCAATTTCCATTTTCTTAAACCCCACCTCAGCACATCATCCTAGCCCGTATATACTTCATCCACCAAGAAAGTTTTTAAAATTCCTGCCAAATACGTTTACTAAAACCACATTGGAAAAACTGGTGGCCTTTCCCTTCAATGCAATTTCTGCAGGAAACACAAAGCACATCTCCATGGTAACCCCATTTTTGCATCATTTCCCCTGTTCCAAGACAGTCTCTCAGCAAGCCAAGTAACAAAAGCTTGCCTTGGTATGGCCATGGAAAACAAAATAACCTTCCACCATCCAACTTCTGAACCTTTTTCCTGACAACATCCCATGTCTCGGCACAGGTATATAAACCTTTTTTCCAAACATTCCAAACTGGTTCATCTTTTTCCCCGATATGCGCCAGATGCAGATAACCTTGGATGGAAACCAAAGCATCAAATCTTGCTGGATTCCAACACCAGTCACGATTCTTCAAAACTGTCAATAGTTTATGATCTAATCTGCTTCCGGTATCATATACCACTCTTGGACCATATATTTGATAGAGAATCCCAGCTAGATGCCAATGATCAAGCCAAAGGTGAATGGTACACGCACGACATATCAATTTAGCTGGACAAGAACCAAGGTGGTTTAGAGTGTAACTGATCACAAATCTTATGGCACACAGTAATTACTGTGATGAACTACTCCGAACATGAAAATATCCCTCAATTAGATACTTCAATTGACCAACAACAGCCTCCTCTGCTCTTGTTTTCGTTATCATTAATCCTGTAATGAGTTGCATTCAATTTTTTCCTCTCCTTCCAATTTCTAGCAAATCCTCGAGCTCCTCAAAACTGTAATATTGAAAATAGTCTTCCACCATCAGAATTTGCATTCTCTTAATTTAACAGATTTACCTAAACTCAAATTTCAAATTTAATAGCTCATAGTTCTAGGGTTGTAATTGAATCGAGTCGAGTCGATCTAAGTACAAAATGTTCAAGTTTAGTTTGTTTAATTTTTTTTTTTAACACAAGCCGAATTCGAGTTTATCACCAAGCTAGATAATATGTTCAAGCTTAGTTTATTCATCTTTCGAATGAAGTTGAGCTTGTTTACAAACTACTCAATTAACTAATTCATTCGTATAAGCAATCGTTAAACGTTTTTTTTTTTTCATAAATTCATACTAATTATTAGATAATTAATTATCGTTAAGATTTTATTATTTGAGTTAATTAGATAAATTAGCTCGAATCTTAAACAATCTAATCTTGAGTCTATATGTTTGTCTTATATACATTCATTACACACATATATACATGCACCAAAAGCCACTTACACACAAATATACATATATGTGTATCAAGATATATCTGTGACATATATCTATTTCAATATATCTATTATATTATGAATAGAATTTGCTTTTATTTTTTATATACTTAAGATGTTCTAATTAAAAAGTTAAAAATAATAATATAAAAATAATAAAAATAAAGTTATACGAGTTTAGCTGAGTTTATATGAGTTCAGCTAGTTTAATAAACGAGCAGAAATTTATGTTCAAGCACTCGAGTTGACTTTATACAATTCAAGCTCGAGCTATTTACAAACAACTCCGCCTAGTTAATACATTTATACTCATTGAACAAAAAAAATAATCCAGAAGAAATGGTAAGAATAGTAAGAATTTGAAGTATATGATTTCAGACAGTCCAGTGTGAGAGTCCTGTGCCTCGTGACCCCTCAAGCTCATCTGAGACGAATTTTTCTTATTTAGGGGGGTAATTTTATATTCAAGATTATGTTCCCTTTCCTTCTCAATTTTCTCATATACTAATATCCAGAAAACTAAACCAGAAATTATATTTATTCAACAATTTAACAACAATTAACCGATTAAAGTATAATTTAGAGAAAAAAAGAAAAAAAAGAAAAAAAAAAAAAGGAGCTCAATTGGAAAAAGGTAATAGAAAACAAAAAGAAACAAGAATACCATTAAAGCCTTCAACTGCGGCGTGAATAATATCCTTTGTAAGAAGCTCATAAACCCTAGCATTAGTGCAACTTTCGTCGAATACATGATCTGCCAAAAAAATGAAGTATGAAAGAAACTCACAAGAAGATCTCAAAGAAACGAAAAACAAACAAGATGAGCATGCATATTTCACACATAGGTACATATATGTATACATAGACATATGCGTGGGAGAGATCGAAGGGGATGCATACCAAAAGCGTAAGAGAGGCCAGAGATAGGGGTGCCGTGAACCTTGTGAAGAGAAATGCGATTGTCTTCGACCCTCCAGAAGGTTCCATTCAAGGGTTCTGAGGATACGGCAGCTGGTCTCACTCTGACTGCCACGCAGATCTTCTCCATGGCCTTCTCTTCTACTCCCTCTCTCTCTCTCTCTCTCTCTCCCTGTTTCTGATTCGCCCTGATCTGAGGTTGGTTGGCTTTGTGACGGAGCAGCGACTCACAGTAACAGGCGGGCTGTTTTGCTTGCCTCTTGCAAAGTTACCAAATTTGAATGCGTTGGGTTTACGGAAATGTCCTTGACAATATGTTTAATTGACATTCAGGTCTGATTCAAATAAATGGCTGTCTCTGTGTGGCCCGCACGTAGATCCGGGCCAGGAAAATGGGTTCTCTGCCAGACGAGACCAGCATATGCGGGTTCCTAACTGTGAGTTAGCCCAGGATCCATGGAAAAAGTATTGAGCCACAAATTTTTCTTTTAAATTGGAAAGCAAACCCATTAATTTTGAGACTTGAGAAGGGAAGGGATCAACCAAAATACGAGGCTTATTGATTATAAATTTATAATTGCTGGGAAGTAATTTGTTGTTTTATGTGTCATTGTCAGCTATTTTTGTAAAGAGAAATACTATTTAGTAGTCTATTGTAAAATTGTCATATAATTTGATAATGTGGCAGTGAAAATCAGTTATTAAATTAGTATTTATATATATATAAAAAATAGTAATAATAAAAAATAAAAAAACCAAGGAATGAGTTTCATTGTTATGTTACATCATCCAAATTATATGACAGTCGTATAACAGTCTATTAAATAACGTTACTTCTTTTGTAAAACCTTGTTAATTTTTTGGATCGAAAATATATCATTATCATACAATTTGATTATTTGACAATGAAAATCAATTATTGAATTAGGATTTATATACGATAAAAAAACGAATGAATGATTTTCATTGTTACATTATCTAAATTATATAACAGTCCTATAATAATCTACTAAAAAAATTACTTCTTTTGTATAACCTTGTTAATTTTTTGGAAAAAAAAGATTTCAGGTGCGTTCAAAAGGATTTTGGTCCGATACTGTAACAAAAATTGATTGATGTAAAAAAAAGTAAGAATATATATTTGAAAAAAAAAAAAAAAAAAAATTGTTTTGTAGTGATTTTTTTATTTGAATAGTATTAAAAAGTTATTGATGTGATGTAAAAAGTAAGAGAATGTTTGAAAAATGAAAAAGTGAAATGAATAGTATCGGATCAAAATCGTTTAACAAACGCACCATCATTTGGCAAGTTTTTAGCACAAGCACGACATCCCCAAAACCATTAAAAATGTCCATGAATCATAATTGGTTTTCTTCTAATTTGTTTGAATATGTTCTTTCATTTGGTACGAACCCAATTTAACACTTAAACACTAATAGCTTCTGTATATCACGTAAACAAGACTAGAATAGAAGTCGTTCACAAGATAAACAAAGGCATAAGGGAAACCGTTTAAATATAATAATTAACCTAATACATTGTTATATTAAAAATAATATATATATATATATATATATATATATATATATATATATATATATATTTTATCTAAATATCATTATGATTATTGTCCATATAGTGTAGTTTTTTAACGGTCTATATAAAATTTTAAGTTTTTTCATAAAAAAAAAGTAGAGCGTGGACTTAGATATGGACTATTGAAAAAACTACATGAGCCGTGTTGTAAATTTTTTTTCGCTGTGAAGTGTTTGGTAAATTTACAGTTTATAAATGTGATTCTTAAAGTGAAAAAAAAAAAATTATACATTATGAATTTGCTATATGGCATTCTGCAATGTATATTATTTAATCTTTTGTGATCCATTGATCATGAGATATATTAGTGCAAAGATGAAAAGGAGTAGTATAACGAAGTGACGATAGCATTACTTAGAATCATATAAATATATGAACCATCAGCTTGAGTTTCAGTTTCACTTTCGTCTTCTTCATTATATATCATATTCAACTAGGAACAACAACGAATCAAAGATCGAGTAAATAACAAAGAAATGCAAACAAGTTAAACCTGATTCAAGATAACAAGTAATATTTCAACTACTACAACCACTGTATGTTTGAGCAACAATAGGGAGAAATTTAATTGAAGAAGAAAAAAGCAGAAACAAATTAACTTACATGTTTACCTATGTAACACTACAAAAATGCAGGAAATTTTTAACTACGAGTTTTTGACGTTCCTCAACAGTTAAAACAGGAGTGTCAAAAATCCCAGATTTTTGACGTGTCTACAATGCCATGTCAAAAGTTTTTGACGTGCTAAATTTCAGCACTGGAGGAAGTTGATATTGACACACCAAGTCTCAAAATATTTCACTATTATGGTAATGAGTTGGATAGGCATAATAGTAAGATCAAGATCAAAATGGGTTCTACTAAAAATATAGAAACTTTAGCAATATCAAATGATACCAGCATGAGAGATCAACAGTTTCATGACTTGATATCAAGGTTTCCTCTTCTCAAGTGCTTGCATCTGGAAAATTGTTGTATGTTGAAGGAGATCAATATCTCAAGTAACCGGCTGCAGAGATTCAGATATATTATGCCTAGCTTTGTTCCTTTGTTGGTGAAGGTTGAAATTGATGCTCCAAATTTGATCTTGTTCGAGTATGGCGATGGAGTAGAACCTAGAGCCATGTTATTGGTAAAAATTGCACCCAGTTGTTCTAAGGCTCATATCAATCTAAAATATCCTGTTGATTCCCGTTCTTTCATTAGTTTAAGGGAATTTCTCACGAGCTCAATGCAATTCAAATTTATATCCCTAGCAAGCTACTCGGAGGTAAAAGATAGCATGTACATTTAGTGTTTTTGGTATTCAATTAATCTTTTTCATATACGTACCTCTCTCACACACCTTACTTTCTCTTTTGTGTTTGTCTTGTGTATTAATGACTTTAAGCCGAAACTGCTTAAACCTATCATAGGGAAATTCGAAGAACAATTGCTTCCCTTGCCATATGAATTAGTTGAGCCCTTGCCATATAAAGTTGAGCAATTGCAGCTAGATTTAATGTCACGGCCATCAATAACTTATGCAGCTATTTTGGGCAATTTGCTTCAGATTTGCCGCCCTCCGACTATAATTGCATCAAAATATTTTTATGATTCTTTTGAGTTAATCGATAGTCTAATAACAATTTACTAAATAATATTGCTTCTTATGTAAAACCTTATTAATTTTTTGGATGAAAAAGATATCATTTGCAAGTTTTTAGCCCAAGCGCCGCATCCCAAAACCATTAAAAGGGTCCATGCATAATTTGTTTTCTTCTAATTTGTTGAGTATGTTCTTTCATTTGGTATGAACCCAATTTAACACTAGACAAGAGAATGGTACTCTTTCTTGAATGATTTTTTTTTTATTATTATTTGATTGCATATATATTTTTCTATTATTTTATCCAAAAATTGATTTGAACCGATGACAACTCTCAGTTTGCTGTCTTGTGATCCAAACATGAACCAAAAGGAAAATTCCATACTTTTACTTTGACTTGTCTGTTGGATTATCTGGAGGATGTATTTTAGCCGACATCTTTGACACATCGGAATTTCATAGAAATGGAACATTCTATTGAATTCACACTAACAATATCATGCTGCCACGCGTCTTTTTCCAATGCCTAAACACCGAAGGGTTTATTCCATGGTGCGTTCTTTATTTATTTATTTTTGTTAATTTTCTGATCAAATGGGTTGAGTTGAGTCCATAGAGTCCATAGTGCATTTCAACGCTCAAATGGGACGCAACAAACAAATTGGTGGACGGCGGACAGCATGACAAAGCGATCGAGTGGAACAACCAAAAGACTTTGACTAGCTCATAAAAAAGTAAAAAAGGAATGTTAATTTCAGAAAGCAACGGTAACATGCATCACATTTACCTTAAACTTACACTTACAGGTCGTTTGTCTATATACCTAACACCAATAGCAATAGCTGCCGTATACCATGTAAACACGAATAGAACAGAAGTATTGAGACCGCAGGGACTTCGATCCCATTTTCAATTCCTTGCCTGATGTACTTAACAAATCCCATCATTATAATAGTATAACAAATTTACGAGGTGGATCTCCAATGAGCTGTTGTAATCATTTGCATAGTCAATTCCAATCGCAAAAACCCATCGTGTCCAAATTGATCATGAGTTTTATGAACAAAAGTCTTCTCCTTTGACCCAAAAAACAAGAAGAAAAGAAAAAAGATGGTAAACGACATCGACGACTTCTCAAGCCTTCGCCATTAATTATTATCATGGAGAAGATGAAGGACAGTTTCTCATTTGGATTCTTAACGCGAACAAGAAATTAAAAAAAAAAAAAAAAAAAATTCATGTGTAGTATGTGCCTTAAATGAAGCTCAGAACCATCACATTCTTTACACCAACACAAAAGCATGGGATCATCAACCTTTGGGAAGAAGGTATGCTCTCTAATAATACTCTTCTTTTTGTTTGCTCTGTTGGTTGCATCACCGAATCTTGCTTCTAATGAAGAAGCTGATGCTCTTCTCACATGGAAAGCAAGCCTCCCAAAAGAAGCCCAGTCTCAGCTATCTTCGTGGACTTTGCTTCCCAAAAATGCCACCAATTCTTCTACCAATCTCAATTCAACCACAAACCCATCATGTTCTTGGTCTGGCATTTATTGCAACCTTGTTGAAAGAGTCATCGGTATAAATCTTACATGTTTAGGCCTACAAGGTTCACTCCATGAATTTTCATTCTCGTCTTTCCCTACTCTCGAGTTTGTTGATCTCAGTACGAACTCACTGTTTGGAACCATCCCACCTGAAATCAGTTACCTCTCCAATCTCATCTATCTTGATCTCTCTATCAACCAGTTCTCTGGAAAAATCCCACCAGAAATTGGCCTGCTGACAAACCTTGAGGTCTTGCGCTTGTTTAAAAATCAGTTAAACGCCACAATTCCTCCAGAAATAGGTCAGTTGAGGTCTCTTGATGAGCTTGCTCTGTACAGCAACTCCCTAAACGGTCTCGTTCCTTCTTCCTTGGGCAATTTAAGCAAATTGGCTTACTTGTACCTCTATGACAATCCACTATCTTGTTCCATTCCTTTAGAAATTGGAAATCTTTCCAACTTGGTTGAACTTTGCATGTATTCCAGCAGTTTAACTGGTCCCATCCCTTCTACTCTTGGAAACTTAAGAAGGTTAACTCTGTTGGACTTATCTCAGAACAAACTTTCTGGTCCCATCCCCACAGAAATAGGACACATCGAATCTCTGAAGGATCTAAGCCTTGCAACAAACAATCTTGTGGGTTCTATCCCGACATCATTATGTGACCTCGGAAACCTCACACTTCTCCATCTCTTCAAGAACAACCTTTCAGGTCCCATTCCAGAGGAGATAGGAAACTTGAAGTCTCTTGTGAGTCTCGACTTGAGAGAAAATTATAAACTCAATGGTTCTCTTCCAGCTTCAATTGGTAACTTGAGCAACTTAGAGGTTTTGTACATTCGTGACAACCAACTCTCTGGTTCCATTCCTCTAGAGGTAGAAAATCTCATGAAGTTGACAGTATTTCGAGTGGCAAGAAACCAATTCACTGGTTATTTGCCATCAAATATTTGCCGAGGTGGATTGCTTCGAAACTTTACTGCAAATGGTAATAATCTCACAGGCCCGATTCCTAAAAGCGTGAGAAACTGCACAACTTTATATAGAATTCGTCTAGACGGGAACCAGCTGACAGGAAATATATCCGAAGTTTTTGGGGTCTATCCGGACCTGGATTATATAAACCTCAGTAACAACAAATTTTATGGTGAACTTTCACCAAACTGGGGAAGGAGCTCACGACTAACTAATCTAGAAATTGCAGGGAATCATATCACTGGTAGCATACCACCAGAGATTGGAAACGGAACTCGACTACAAGTTCTTGATCTTTCTTCAAATGACTTAGTTGGGGAGATCCCTAAGGAATTCGGGAGGTTGACTTCTTTGGGGAAGCTGATATTGAGGAACAATCAACTTTCAGGTGGTATACCTTTAGAGCTTGGCTCCCTGACAAGCCTTGAGTATCTTGACCTGTCAACAAACAAATTGAGCAACTCGGTTCCAGGATATATAGGGAACTTCTTAAGACTGCACCACATGAATTTAAGCCACAATGAGTTCAGCCGGGGAATTCCGACTCAGGTGGCCAAGTTAGTTCAGCTTTCGGTGCTTGACTTGAGTCATAACAATCTCACAGGAGAGATACCAAAGGAGTTCAGGAACATGGAAAGCTTGGTGACAATGAATATCTCCCACAACAACCTTTCTGGCATTCTTTCCAAGGCTTTTGAGGACATGCCCGGCTTGTTGTATGTCAACATAGCATTCAATGAATTCTGGGGTCCAATTCCCAACAACAAAGCATTTCAAGATGCCCCGATAGAAGCATTGGAGGGGAACAAAGGATTGTGCGGCCAGGTGAAAGGACTACAACCTTGTCAACCATCCACTCCAAACAAACAAGTCCGTCAAAAAGGCGACAAGATCGTGTTCATAATCATATTCCCCATTTTGGTAGTACTAGTACTTTTATTTGCTGTGATCGGAATGTCAAGTTTTGTAAGAAGAAAGAGGTCACCGGAAAAAGAAGACGAGAGCTTATACCCGATGTTTATCTTCAATGGGAAAAAGATGTATGAAGAAATCATAAAAGCTACCAGGAATTTTGATGCCATGTATTGCATTGGAAATGGTGGATATGGAAGCGTCTATAAAGCACAGCTGCCATCGGGTAATATTGTAGCTGCAAAGAAAATACACTCATGTGATGGTGATTATGTGACTGATCGAAAAGAGTTTCTCAATGAGATAATGGCGTTGACACAAATACGACACCGAAACATTGTGAAGCTACATGGTTTTTGCTCAAACGCACGATGCTCGCTTTTGATTTACGAGTACCTTGAGAATGGCAGCTTGGCCGAAATCCTAAGCAAAGAAACAGAAGCTAAAGAATTGAATTGGAGTAGAAGGGTGAATATTGTTAAAGATGTGGCGCATGCCTTGTCATACATGCATCATGATTGCTCACCGCCCATTGTTCACAGAGACATATCAAGCAAGAATATTTTGCTGGATTCTGACTATGTAGCGCATGTTTCAGACTTTGGCACCGCTAAACTTATGCAGGTAGACTCATCCAATTGGACCGGATTTGCAGGCACGCTTGGATATGTAGCACCAGGTAATACTACTTTAATTTGTTTACACTTACGTTAATTAACAAACCATATTATAAAAAAATTAAAAAAAACCCCCTTCCAAATTTGTTGGCAGAGCTTGCTTACACAATGAAGGTGACTGAGAAATGTGACGTGTATAGCTTCGGAGTTTTAGCACTTGAAGTAATCAAAGGAAACCATCTTGGTGATTACATCTCTACTGCAATATTGTCTCCCTCCGGTAACATACAGCTGAAGGACATATCGGACCAACGCCTTTCACCTCCCACAGCTGAAGTTGAGGACCAACTGAAAAAGATTGTAACTTGCGCAACTGCTTGCTTATGTCAAAATCCACAGTGTAGGCCAACCATGCAGATGATTTCTCAGATGTTATCAGCCTCAACTGTGAATATTCCTACTACATTACACCTGAAGAACTTGAGAAGGTCTAAATCATTCTGAGAACATGTAGTTTATTCGGGCTTGGCCCAACTGTAACATCAGTGATCATGTCATCTTTTTAAGCATATGATCCAAATGAAAAGAAAGGTAAATATTCTTTTTCTTTTTATTGAAAGCTAGGAGCTCATTACTAAAACTGAGCAAGAAATAAGCTTCATTCGGCTCCTCATTTTAAGAAAGAAAAATGTAAACAATGCACAAGTAAAATTAATTTTTTTAAAAAAAGAAACTTACCCCCTTTTTACTCGTGTGCATTGATAATGCCAGGTGCTCCTGCTCTATATCCTCCTCTGAATTTGCAACGCCGCCCATATGGCACTCCACTCCAATAATTCAACCCTTTCCACCACCGTCTCCAAAGTTCCAAACAAATTAAAGGAAATCCAAAGTGCCAACAAAACCTGAATTGGGTTAACAAGAGCAGATGTTTGCAATTGGTTTAGAAATCTATTATGACAATTGAGCAATTTCAAAGCGAAAGAAGAGGGTGGGGATTGTTTTAGAGGATGGGTAGTTATACAGAGACTGAGCGGCGGTGAGAAAGAACAGAGAGATGGAGAGGCGATGGGAGTCTATCTGCATAGTTTAAAGTTGGCGAAAAAAATCTAAACGCACATCACAGTACGGTTAAAGGTCAAAACAGCACGTTTCATGGTTTAAAGTCGGTGCGTTAAAAATCAAAACTTGAGCAAAGATCCAAGAAGCAAAAGTACAAAAATTAAAAATTAAAACCGTTGAGATACTTCAGAAACAACAAGCTAACAATTATTTCATTCAAAGAGAATAATTATTTATTAGAAAAAAGAAAAAGAAAAAGAGAAGAATTATTTTATTCAAAGAAAGCACATCCAATATTAACAAACATTAGTTCATAGTTGACAAATTTCCATAATATAATAGTAATTCACAATACCAAAGAAAAAAAGAAGCAGCAAAAAGCATTTTAGACAAAGACTGATGATATATTTATATTACGTTGTCGTTCAAACATCATATTCATAACAAATATCAAATAATAATGATTTTTATCAATTTGAATCGTGATTCATGAATCATGAACTGTGATTTGTTAAGTCGTCGTTGCAGTCTAATTGGCTTACGGTTATGTTTAATTGGCAAAGGTTTTCTTTTTTTTTTTTCTTTTTTTTTTGTAAGTTGTAGAGTTTTATGGCGTTTAATGTAAACCGTACCCCAAGAATGTTTACCCAAGTATTCCTCGTGTTTATATTTCAAACGCCAGGAATTCTAGGGTTCCTTATATTTAATTTATAATTAAACGATGAAATTTTTGGTTTTATAAGTGATATAATTGTATAACTTTTTTTAATAACTAGCGTTTTATAAACAAACGACATTGATATATAGACTCCACATAAGTCAATATTCTATGGTTTCATTTTGTATCGTACAGATAGTATCTCGATAATGGCTAAAAATGCAGATGGTATTTCTGTTTAAAAATTGCTGAAAATCTACGGTCCCCCTAAAAAATTGACACGTGTCCATATACTTAATTTAAAAAAAATTTTAAAACTAAAATGATTAAAAACATTAAAAAATTAAATTAAATTAAAAAAAAAATTAAACTATAATTATTAGTTATATTACAAGTCCTTTCAGGGATTGATCTAGAGGGACCGAAAAGTTCTTTATTTTCATAAGCATGCAAAACGCTAGTGGAGCTCTCTAAGTCATGCATATTTATTATGAAATACCATAATTTACATAAGCTAACTACATCTAAATTAATTTACAAAAATAATTACATATCTTAGCATATTACAAAGTTAAGCCAAGTAGCACTAGGTGTGTATGATCCTTATTCTCCTCGGAGGCTGTTTTGTGATCAGACTCTAGTAATTTTCTGGATATTTGAACCGTGGAAACCTACTTTGGGATGACAATGACTTGAAAAATTGGATGATTTCAGAAAGTATATGTACATGTATTCGCAGTGGACACTGTAGCTATCCTTATGATTTAGACCCTATCAAGTTCTCCAGGTTTAACTGTACATGCTTGCAATCTGCACCGTTGAGGCTGACAACATCTGAGAAATCATCTTCATGGTTGGCCTACGCTGTGGATTTGCACGTAAACAAGCAGTTGCGCAAGTTACAATCTTTTTCAGCTCGTCCTCATCTTGAATTGTGGGAGTTGAAAGGCGTTGATCCAATATGTCCTCCATTTGTATGTAATTACCAGAGGGAGACAAAGTTGCAGTAGAGATGAAATCGCCAAGATGATTTCCTTTGATTACTTCAAGTGCCAAAACTCCAAAGCTATACACGTCACATTTCTCCGTCGCCTTCATTGTGTAAGCAAGCTCTGCCAAAAAAATATTTTAATGTTTTTATAATATAATATGGTTTATTAATTAATCGACAGAAGTATATATAAACTAATTTGTACAATTAATTACCTGGTGCTACATATCCAAATGTGCCTGCAATGAAAGTCCAATTGGATGAGTCTGGCTTCAAAAGCTTAGCAGTGCCGAAGTCGGAAACATGCGCTACATAATCAGAATCCAGCAGAATATTCTTGCTTGATATGTCTCTGTGAACAATGGGCGGTGAGCAATCATGATGCATGTATGACAAGGCATGCGCCACATCTTTTACAACATTCACCCTTCTACACCAATTCAACTCTTTAGCTTCTGTTTCTTTGCTTAGGGTTTCGGCCAAGCTGCCCTTCTCGAGGTACTCGTAAATCAAAAACGAGTGCCGTGCGTTTGAACAAAAACCATGTAGCTTCACAATGTTTCGGTGTCGTATTTGTGTTAATGCCTTTATCTCACTCAGAAACTCTTTCCGATCAGCCACATAATCACCATCACATAAGGCGTGGATTTTCTTTGCAGCTACGATATTTCCTGATGGCAGCTGTGCTTTATAGACGCTTCCATGTCCACCACTCCCAATGCAATACGTGGCAGCAAAATCCCTGGTGGCTGCTATGATTTCTTCGTACAAAATTTTCCCATCCAGGGTTAATATCGGATACAAATTCTCGTCTGGTTTTTTCGGCGAGCTTCTCTGTTTTCTTAACATAATTCCCGTAAGTGCAAATAAGAGTACTAGTACTCCCAAAATAGGAAATATGATTATGAACACGATCTTGTGGGCCCTTTGTGGGACATGTTTGTTGGGAGTGGATGGTTGACAAGGTTGTAATCCTTTCACTTGGCCACACAATCCTTTGTTCCCCTCCAATGCTTCCATCGGGGCATCTTGAAATGCTTTGTTGTTGGGAATTGGACCCCATAATTCATTGAATGCTATGTTGACAGACATCAAGCCATGCATGTCATCAAAAGCCCTCGGAAGAATGCCAGAAAAGTTGTTGTGGGAGATATTCATCGTCACCAAGCTTTTCAAGTTTGTGAACTCCGTTGGTATCTCTCCGGCAAGAGTGTTATGACTCAGATCAAGCACGCACAACTGAACCAAGTAAGCCACCTGAGTCGGAATTCCACGGCTGAACTCGTTGTGGCTCAAATTCATGTGGTACAGTTTTGAGAAGTTCCCTATACATCCTGGAACTAAGTTGCTCAATTTGTTTGCGGACAAGTCAAGATACTCAAGATTTGTCAAGGATCCAAGCTCTAAAGGTATACCACCTGAAAGTTGATTGTTTGTCAATATAAGCTTCCCCAAAGAAGTCAACCTTCCGAATTCCTTAGGAATCTCCCCATCTAAGTAATTTGAAGAAAGATCAAGAACTTGTAGTCGAGTTGCGTTTCCAATCTCAGGTGGTATGCTACCGGTGATATGATTCCCGGCGATTTCTAGATCTGTTAGCCATGAGCTCCTTCCCCAGTTTGGTGAAAGTTCCCCGTAAAATTTGTTGTTGCTGAGGTTTATGTAAACTAAGTCCGGATAAACCCCAAAAACTTCGGATATATTTCCAGTCAGGTTGTTCCCGTCTAGACGAATTCTATATAAAGTTGTGCAGTTTCTCAAGCTTTCAGGAATCGGGCCTGTGAGATTATTACCATTTGCGGTAAAGCTTTGAAGCAATCCACCTCGGCAAATATTTGATGGCAAATAACCAGTGAATTGGTTTCTTGCCACTCGAAATACTGTCAACTTCATGAGATTTTCTACCTCTAGAGGAATGGAACCAGAGAGTTGGTTGTCACGAATGTACAAAACCTCTAAGTTGCTCAAGTTACCAATTGAAGCTGGAAGAGGACCGTTGAGTTTATTTTCTCTCAAGTCGAGACTCACAAGAGACTTCACGTTTCCTATCTCTTCTGGAATGGGACCTGACAAGTTGTTCTGGAAGAGATGGAGAAGTGTAAGGTTTCCGAGGTCACATAATGATGTCGGGATAGAACCGACAAGATTGTTTGTTGCAATGCTTAGATTCTTCAAAGATTCGATATGTCCTATTTCTGTGGGGATGGAACCAGAAAGTTTGTTCTGAGACAAGTCCAACAGAGTTAACCTTCTTAAGTTTCCAAGAGTATAAGGGATGGGACCAGTTAAACTGCTGGCATAAATGCTAAGTTCAACCAAATTGGAAAGATTTCCAATTTCTGAAGGAATGGAACAGGATAGTGGATTGCCATAGAGGTACAAGTAAGCCAATTTGCTTAAATTGCCCAAAGAAGAAGGAATGGGACCGTTTAGGGAGTTGCTGTACAGAGCAAGCTCATCAAGAGACCTCAACTGACCTATTTCTGGAGGAATTGTGGCGTTCAACTGATTTTTAAACAAGCTCAAGACCTCAAGGTTTGTCAGCAGGCCAATTTCTGGTGGGATTTTCCCTGAGAACTGATTGATGGAGAGATCAAGATAGATAAGATTGGAGAGGTAACTGATTTGAGGTGGGATGGTTCCAAAGAGTGAGTTCGTACTGAGATCAACAAACTCGAGAGTAGGGAAAGACGAGAATGAAAATTCATGGAGTGAACCTTGTAGGTCTAAATATGTAAGATTTATACCGATGACTCTTTCAACAAGGTTGCAATAAATGCCAGACCAAGAACATGATGGGTTTGTGGTTGAATTGAGATTGGTAGAAGAATTGGCGGCATTTTTGGGAAGCAAAGTCCACGAAGATAGCTGAGACTGGGCTTCTTTTGGGAGGCTTGCTTTCCATGTGAGAAGAGCATCAGCTTCTTCATTAGAAGCAAGATTCGGTGATGCAACCAACAGAGCAAACAAAAAGAAGAGTATTATTAGAGAGCATACCTTCTTCCCAAAGGTTGATGATCCCATGCTTTTGTGTTGGTTCAGCGCTTCATTTAAGGCGCATATATACAACCCTTTTCTCTTTGTTTTCTTTCGTTGTTCACGTACAGAATCTAAATGCATGAGAAATTGTTTCATCTTTTCCATGATGATCATTACTGGTGAAGGTCGATGTCGGTTACTATATATCTTTTTTTTATGTCTAGGAGAAGAGTTGACCGTTTGCATATAATTTACAATTAATTTGGATAAGATGGCTTTTTGCGATTGGAAGTGACGATATATGCAGATGAAATTAGCGGCTAATTCGAGATCCACCTCATAAATGGGATGATTTCTTATATCAGGTGAGGATGAGAAAATGGGATCAAGGTCCATGCAATTTCCGAGGAATTTCAAGCAATTGCAATAATTTTTAAATACAATTAGGAGCTTTTAATGCCTTTTTTAGCTACTTTTATCCTCTTTGACCTTCTTTTGGATGCTGTGAGTTTGAGGCATTGTCCTAATTAACCAGATCAATGGTATGAAGTAGCATTACAATTTCCATGTATGAGCTACTATACATGATTGATGTTTAACAATTATTTTTAGTTAGGCTCTTAAACCCCTATTATTAAAAGGAAGATACATAACATATGTATCTTCCTTTTAATAATAGGGGTTTATTTTGGCCCTTCAACTCTCTCCCGAGCTCTTATTTGGAAGATTGCGGACTTGCCGACTCTCTTTGGAAAGTTTAGATAGTTCACATAAGTACTCATTTCTATGCTCACCACGTGACTTTTTGGGTTGCAGCTATAATTCACATTTTTGTGCCCACCCCATGGCTTTTTGGGTCGCAGCTATAATTCACACTGGCTGCATTAATCCCACCTATTTCCCATCTCACTCCTCCTCTCATTTGTAACGGCAAATACCTGTTCCATCCCTTTTTTGCTTGTTCTAGCTAGAGTAGCTTTTTGGCTTCTCTGTTTGTGGTTTCTTGTAATTTCAATAAAAAATGAAAAGAAGATACGGAGAAAAGTAAGCAGCTATAGCTTTATAATTGTTACATCTTCCTATTGGATAAATGAACTCTAATTAATAGAAGATATTCGAGTTACTCTCAATAGCTTACAGAGTTGCGTTGTTGGTCACGTAAGAAGAGAGGCGAAGCAGCTCATAGTTTAGTGAAATTAGCTCTTAGTAAGTCTTTGGAACAAGTCTGAATTGATGACAGTCCTCTGTGTCTCCAGAATATTGTACTTGCTGAGCAAGAACCTTCCGGTTAATTTTTTTTAAACAGACTCTTTTCAAAAAAAAAAAAAAAAAACTCTACTTAATTGAGATTTTATCATTTTAGAATACAACGTAATGAGATATAATGAATTAAAACTCTTAAAGGTGACAAATATTGAAATGATAAAATTTGAACTACTTAAATAGAAATAATAATCATTAAAATTTTAAGAATTTCACAGTGAAATTACTGTACAAAACACAAGTAATCATACTGTATCCCAAGCTGACTTGATGGCTGCTAAAGTACTATTAAGTTAGGAGGAATGATAGGGACCCAACTTTTTTGCCCAACAAAAGTCCAACTTTTGCCTTATTTATTTTTAAAAAATAAAATAAGATAAAAAATAGAAAAAATGTTTAAAGCAACCCTATCTATTTTTTGTCTTTCTTTTATTTGGTATTTTTAAAAAAAATGAAAAATGGTATTTTTTTTCATAATAATGTCATTTTTTTTAAGAAAATGTCATTATTATGAAGAAAAATACCATTTTTTATTTTTAAAAAAATACTAAATAAAAGAAAGGCAAAAAATAGATAGGGTTGCTTTAGACATTTTTTCCATTTTCCATTTTGTTTTTTTTAGAAAAAAAAAATGAAGGTAAAAGTTGGACTTTTGTTGGATAAAAAAGTTGGGCCTTTAACATTTCTCTTAAGTTAGTCACCTAAGATCCCCCAAAAAAATAAAAGTCCCCTGAAAATTAAATAAGGTTATCATAGTCTCATACCATGAAAATTAAGTAAAAGTCCCCTGAAAAAAACATTTTTTAATTAATGTTATATTCTTATATGGTAAAAGGATAACTAATTATCTTAATTATCTAATATAGGAGAGAGATCGATATCCTACTTTGACTCTGTTATATCAATTTATTTAGCTTATCATATTTGATTTATAAACACGCTAAAGGAACAGAATCATTTTATATGGTTTGAAGTCCAAATATTGTTCGATTTGTCAAATGAGGTTGCTCGGGAGAAATCTATCATACGTGTGCACTGATGTAACAAAGATGTAGAAAAAACCTCCACCTAATGATCCAACAGACAAGTCAAAGTATGGCATTTCTCTTTTGCTTCATGTTAATTTGGCAACATTAATACTCCAAACTGATCAGCTTTGTAGATAGGTTCAAATCAATTTTGAATATATATATGATTCAAACATCAATACTATTTTGGGGATCCTCGCGTTATACCTAGATAGTTTTCAGCCTCGTAACTAGGGGTGGGCAAAAACCCGCCCAACCCGCCCAACCCGCCCCGAACCGCCCCGCCCCGCCCGGGTTTCATGTGTTTTTTTTGCGGGTTCGGGTATAATTCTTTCAACCCATGCGGGGCGGGGCGGGTTGCGGGTTTTAAATATTTTTTCATGCGGGTACCCGCCCCGACCCGCTGCATAAGTATAAAAAGAAAAAAACCTTAACCCTACTCTATTAAGCGTCTCTCTCTTTTTTTTTTTTTTTTTTCTGCCGCCTCCCCCTTTTCTCTCCCTCTCAATCTCTCGTCTCCCTTGCTCTGTCTCGTCTTCCTTGCTCTCTCTCCGCCTCTCAAGCTTCTCTCTCTAGCCTATGTCGCCGCTTCACCTCCTTAGATCACCGTTGCTGCGCCGCTCCCACCTCCACAAACCACGATCTTGTAGATCTAAGTTTTTTTTTTTCTCTCTCTCCACGATCTTGTAGATCCACGATCTTTGGTTTTCTTTTTCGTTCTTTGGTTTTCTGCAAGGTTGTGTGTGTTTGTTTGTTTCTTGGCGTTCTGAGAGGATCAGACGAAAATGGAGGAGAAGAAAGAGGATCTGGAGAAGAACCCGCACAACCCGCAATACCCGCCCCGTCCCGCAATACCCGAACCCGCACGGGTGTTGCTGTTTGTGCTCGGGTGGCGGGTTGAAATTTTGAAACCCGCAGGGTGCGGGGCGGGTTGGGAAAAAGGCCGATACCCGCCCCGCCCCGACCCGTGCCCACCCCTACTCGTAACAAGCATATAGTTATGTAGCAGCTGTCTAATGAACTAAAATCTCTAGATTTTATAGCCATTTAATTGTGTGGACCCACACCTGGTAATTTATTTTTGTATCAGTTGCCCCCATTCTCATGTCCGACTTGTCTACCTATTTGGTCGGACATTGAGAATCTTGCTTTTAAACATAGGCGATGCCATTCTAGAGTAATGCTACAAATTTCTCTTGTGTCACTTTTGTATCTCTCTAAGGATGACGTGGCTCTTAAAATCACCATTGAGCTTGTAATTGATTACTATTGAATTTTGATCAAATGGTGATTTTAAAAGTCATCTTATTTTTTGAGGGACAAAATACAGACTTATAGAATTACGAGTAATTCTACCCCATCTAAGGATAGTTTTCTTTCACATTTTCTATGCCATCAGTAAAACTTTTCTAAATATTGAGTGTTTTCTGATCAGGTATTCTTTGAGATTCATAGATGACTCTCAAAACGATCATTGAATTTGTGCCGAAGATGAATCACAATAAATTATTTTCATCTTTTTGAAGTAAATTGAGTAGGTTTGTGATCACTTCATCATCGCTCTCTCTCTCTCTCTCCTTTCTCTTGGGGTTGAGTCGTCTTGTAACCCAGTTGGCACTTTAGTTCATCCCTTCCTCCCCTTTTTTCTATGGGTTGGGTCGTCTTGCAACCGGTTTGTCACTTTCTTACCTTTTTTTTCTAGGGGTCGGGTTGTCTTGCAGCCCGTTTGTTGCTCTCTTCCCCTTTCTATATGGGCCGGGTCGACATTTTCCACTTTTTGTATACAGATTGTGTAAATGGACAAATCAAGTGGGAAAATATAAATCATTTCCAATTATTCAAGTTATTGTCATCCCAAAGTGTGTTTTTATGCTTCAAATATCCAAAAATAAAAAATTAAAAATAATTACTAGACTTGGATCACAAAACTTGCGTCCATTAATTGTCCAACTTTATTTTTAAGAAAAATATTGTTGGTTTTAGGCTGAACTGAAGGAGTAATTCTAAATAGTCTACTTGTATCCTATTTATATCCTACTAAGAATGATGTGACTATTAAAATCACAAATAGGCTTTCTAGAATTACTCGAACAGAATTGGTACGTGGTGTTGGAATGCGACTTTCAGCTTGGACCTGCCACGTAATCCATCAAGAAGTGTCATGCAAACCCTATTTGCTCTGGGCCTCATTCTGGGAACTTGTAGCTTATTTGGGCCTGGCCCAACTTTAAGATGAGTGATCATGTCATCTTTTTTTTAAGCATGTGGCCAAATGAAATAAAAAGCAAATACTCTTTACGGAGATCATGATTTTTCTTTTACTGAGAGCCAGGAGCTTAATTAAGGCTATGAACACTTGCTAGACGTACAAATTACTCGAT
The DNA here is from genome assembly GCF_965113065.1 of Corylus avellana. Lineage (NCBI taxonomy): Eukaryota > Viridiplantae > Streptophyta > Magnoliopsida > Fagales > Betulaceae > Corylus > Corylus avellana. The sequence goes on from NC_142498.1 coordinate 19,262,005, forward strand.
CTGTAAAACTTTCAAGAATGGATTTTAATATTTCTTGATTTTGAATGCTATCAATATATTTTACTTGCCATAATTAATGATATAACTTTCCTTCGTCCCAAATGAGGACCGTATAGTACTAATAAACAGATCTTGTTTCCCTTTTTTTATTTTTTGGAAAAATTTCACTTTAGACCCCTGAATTACCATGCATTTTGAGAAGATTTTCCAAATTTCAAAAACTCTCAATTTAGCCTCATAAACTTTCAATTTGATTCAATTGAAACCTCTCAGTTAGATTCAGCCGTTAACCCCTAACGGAAACGACTAAAAAGACCAAATTACTCTTTGATATTCATTTTTTTAATTTTTAATTTGAATTCAAGGGTAAATTTGAAATTTTATAAAAAAACCAGAGATATAAATATCATTTGATCACTTTTAACGTTTCAAATCTGACGGATGAGGGTATATTGCATCATATTAAAAGTTCAAACGGTGAAATTGAGAGTTTTTAAAATTTAAGAAGAAATTTTCTCAAAATACATGGTAGTTCAAGGGTCTTTAGTGAATTTTTTTTTTTTTTTGGGGGGGGTGTGTTTCAGAATAATCAGTCTCTTAAAATGGTCATGTTCTTGAGAAAGAAATTTGTAACCAAATTGTATTGTAGTATATAAGAGGGCCGGCGGCTGAAGCATTTCTTCTCCGATAGAAAGAGAAAATTTGCAAATCAATCGGGTACTACTGTTGTCCTCGATCGTTACCTTTTATTCACTGCATTATCCTTTAATATATGGTCCATAGGCTTCTGGGTCAAAAAGAAACTTTCTTACTTTAAGAACTTTTTCTCTCTCAAATACATATGATTTTCGTGGGCAACTTACTAAAACTTAGAAACGAAGAAAGAGAAGAGAAAAAAGAAAAGAAAAAGACAATAGCATGATGTGAAGTTGGCAAGCAAACGGATAGAATTGTTGACTAACAACAGGATGCATGGCAAGCAACAAGTGATGTGATTATAGGCATTGCATTAATCAAGGCTATATATATAATATATAAGAGGATTAATGACGTATCAAGTAGGAATATTGTAGAGACATAATATTAGGGTTTCAAAAAAAAAAAACTATTGGTCGGTTATGCAATATTCGTGGGTGAAGACTGAAGAAGGGAGACTCTCCTTTTGTCTTGTGTCTTTTTGTGGTTCTCCTTTTACTTTCTTTTGATCGCGGAATGACAACTTTGATGATTTGATGGGGGCTACAGATCCCATTACCTAATCCATTCCTTGCACCAGGATCCAAAATGATCCATCCATTTAGACATTTGAGGTCGATAGTCCATGCACTTTATATTTTCATGCATCTTCTTTATTCATCAATCATTATCCCTACAAAACACGTAAGTTAATGGATGATTACTACTTGCTTCATGCTCCCACTTTTGCTGCTTGACGACTTGTGAAAGAAACTCATCAAATCATCAAGTTCCAAGTTCCAAGTTCCTACGTACCAAACTTTGAATTCTCAAGAGTAACATTTTGTGCTTAAATGCGACTTGTCTTTTTCTTGATGACATTCAAATAAATGCAAATTAATTTCTAGCAATCCCTGCTATATATATATTCTAATTAAGTTGCAGAAACCATTTTTCGTACCAAACTATATATTAAGTGTTATATATATATCTAAGCTATAAGGTTAATTTTAGGAAGTCAAGAATCTTCAATGTTAAGTTTCCCAAAACGATTAAGAATCTTCTATTTATTATTTCTTGTTTACGAAAAAAAAACTATTGCGTTTGAAGAGTATTCTTATGCTATATAAACAAATACCAATGACAAAATCGACTGTGGAAAATAGTTGTATATATATACGTCATGCCAGTGTGTTGTATATATATATATATCATTAATTTGCAGTAGAATATAAATCAACATTTTATGTTCCATATATATATATATATATAAGACCTTATATTGCTGATGATCACGACGATCATCTATATATACAGTGAGCAGTTGGCGTTGAGTCACGATCTAGAGGACTCATTTACACTAAGAGTTGAGCAACATATAATTGGTTCTCTTATAATTAATATATTATCATTTAATGATTCTTATAATTAAACATTTTCTAAGAAACCAACTTTGTACCATTTTGTATATATATATATATATATATATATATATACAAAATGGTACAAAGTATCCAAAAATTAACTGAAGTCTATTGATCATCATAAGAATTAATATAAAGTCCTCAAGGAGTAGCTCAATCGGCAGTGGACCACGCCTAATGAAGCGGAGGTCACTAGTTCGAATCCCCCCTCCCCCTTCCCTTGTGTGGACATGTCACAAAAAAAAAAAAAAAAAAAAAAAAAAAGAATTAATATAAAGCTACTTATCGTTAAACATATAATGAATTATATTCATAAATTTAACAATTATATTCCAAATCTGAATCAATAGGGATACTTCTTTTCAATGAATACTATTGATTACCCCTTAATGATCGATTATTGAAATCCTTGCTGATTTTTCATCTCTAAAAGAACCTTTTTTTTTTTTTCACTGTACTTTATTTGCTTCTTTCCTGGCTAGCTCGTGTCACGCCTTCCTTTCCTATGATTAGATCATCTTAAAATCACCTATTGTTTGAATTATTTAATTGAAAAGTGTGAAGACATACGTAGTTGGTATTTGATCATCATTGCTTTCTTACGCGCGATGACAAAATATTTTACCACTGAGTTTCAACTACAAGAAGATAATTAAACTGTAGTTAACAAAATGGTTGATCGAACAGTCCATTATTCTTATTTTATTTTTTATATATAATGAATTTTCTATAACTAGGCATTTTTGGAAATACCGATGAAGACAATTTTTCTTTTCTTTTTACTTCTCATTCCATTTTAATTTTTGGTCGGATGGAGATACCGATGCCGTATGTCATTAACACCATCTATTATAATCTACATGGCCCAATTTCACATAAATTAATGATGAAGAAACATAATTAATCAGGCTTACACATTGTTTTTAAAATAACAGCATATATGTTGTAATTTAATCAACGGTCAAGATTCATTGACTTATTTTTAAAAAACTTTTAATAAAAAAGAAAAGATAAAGAAAATTTTTGATAAATTTAATTTCAACCATTGATTAAAGTAGATACTGTTATTTTAATAATATCATATAATCCAAACAGAACAAGCATATACTCCACTGATTGACCAAAACATATATATTTACATTGGTGCATGGCTGCACTAGACCACAGAAATATGATTGCTGATTAGCCCTTAGGAACTTTACCACTAAATAACTTACAAAAAAAAAAGAAAAAGAAACTTTAGAAAGAAAAAAAGGGGGGAATTGAAGTCTTCGACAAACTAAAAAGCAGACCGTCAAATCTTTACGTAGTCCAACAACGTGGGGTTTCTTTAAACAACCACCTTTTTTTTCCTCGAAAGCAAAAGCTGATGTTTTGAGTGAGCAGACAAATGTAGGATTTAGAAGTTTATTAGGGTCGAAATAGTTTTAGTTTCTTCACGACTTCATGCTCTCTCATTGTGATTGCATGGCATATAAAATCATGTGTAGATCCGAAAGTCTAGCCCGGAGAGCTATGGATTCGGAACTTAACATCTCGTTATGGCTCCGTACTACGTGACAGTAATGTAAAGCTGAGCCCAACCGGTTCTTCATTTCTTCGTTTTCCGTACTGAACCGGTTCACTTGGTCCTTGAGCTCCTCTTGATGCCTCTTCTTTCGCCAGCGGGACCGCTGGGCTGACAACCGGTTCGATTCCTTGCGCCTGAGCCTCCTCTCCCTATCGGTGTAAACCGCCCGGCTGGATCCCTCCGAACCAGAGTTTGGACTCACCGAGTCTCCGGATTGAACGGGAGACACCGAGTCATTGGGTTGAAGGAGAGACCAGAGTTCTTGGAATTCATCTGGGGTGAACCTGGTTTCCTCGAAAACCGGTCCTTCACAGAAAGACATTGCCTACAGGAGAGAGCAAAAAGAGTGAACCGGAGGGAGGAAGGGAAGGGAAAAGGGAAGGTAGGAAGCGGAGGGAATGGGTATTTATGGAGGAGTTGGAAGAGCAAAGGCGGGGCCCATCCGAGCAAAAGATTTTGGAGGATAGAGGGCACTTTGGTCTAATAGCAATAAAATATGTTTTCCTTTTTTGTTTCTTTTTAGTGGGGGGGGGTGTTTTACTACGTGCAAGCTTTTCAGTGATGGTTGGTGGTGGTGGGGTAATTGTGCTGTACGTTTTGGTGGGGGTCGATCAGGTTAGCTTAATCACGAAGAATCAAACAAATTGCACATGAACAACAAACTATAGGGATTAAAAAAGCTGTCAAACAAATAGCAGCCAAGTTCCCCTTGAGACCTGATAAGCTTCAAACCCACAAGGTGGCAGGGGAGGCCACCTCCAAAAACAAGGGTTCAAAGCATATTGGCTACTTTTGTGACTGAAAGTGACAAATCCAATGTTTAATAACCATCAATAAGAGGATTGTGAAAACCACAATACATAAAAGATAATAAGAATTTTTTAAAAATAAAAAAATAAAGATCTAGCCGCCCAAAGAAAACGAATATAAATAACTTAAAATTAAGAAGATTTTCGACGAAGAAAATGATGGATTTTGGACCAAAAAACGAAACCACGACGTGCGTGCCGAAGAGAGCTATTCAAAGTGAGGTCTTATACGCAATTTTGATACTCGTTGCAAAAGTTATATTTAATTTAGTATCACATGCGCAAAGTATGCCACGTGTTAGCCCCTAAACTATGACACATGTTAGATTCAAATTGTGTCACTTGTTAGCCCTCATATTATGCCATGTGTCAATCATCGAGCACATTAACTTTAGCAAAAGCAGTACTAGTTGTAGGCAATCTAGCTTAGTTCCCATATGTGGTCTTCTAGCCAAGAATGGAGACTAATTAAATCCTCAAAGAGCAAATCATCAATCACATGGACTATAAATATGTTTATGTTTGGAAGTTTTGAAAAATAGAAAAGTTTCTTCATCTCTTAATCTCTTAATTTTTATATTACCACCATTATTATGTGAATAGAAATTATTAAAACTTTAAATAATAGTATATATATTAAAAAAAAAAACATTGTGGTTCCTAATTTATCTATTGTATGCTATACATGTTTTGATTTTGTGAGATCATTAACATATGTCATATTAAATGATTATTGCTCAAATAATGACAGGAAGACAAATGGAAGGTATATATTATTAATGCACTTTTAAAATTTAAAAAGACTAAATTAAAGCAATCCATAAATACTCTTAATTTAGACAAAAATTGAAATCTTCTACATAACTCAAGAACCATAATCATATTTTAAACTTAGGAAAAAGAGAGAGAGAGAGAGAGAGAGAGAGAGAGAGAAAGAAAAGTTAAAGCTGTTGGACAGAAAGAAAGAAAGAAAGCTCCATAGGTTCCTTTATTTTTATTTTTATTTTTCTTAACCTTGGAAACAAGCTTCATGGGTTACTTTAGTACTTGAATTCTGCATCTATAAAGTTCTTTTCGTGCCCTCCAAATAAAAACTGCCTTTCAGTAGGGTCCTTGGGCGTGTAACGCGTGTTTGATCCCTAATTAAAGCAGGTTTCACTATTTTTTTTTGGGAGAAATTGAAAGCTTTTTCCTACCTCCAAACATGGCATACGTACATACTTTAATTTTTTTTCTTTTTTCTTTTTTAATTTTTTTCATGTTATTTATTTTGTATAATAATCAGGAATATTCGTGGTTTAATTACTAGGTAGTTTTCTTAGGTAGTTGGCCGGCAGTTAGTCCGTGTCTTTGCACGTTCGCATGCACAAAGGCACACTAAGTGGGAGCTAACATGGAGACCGCGTAATGTTGTTAATTACAATTTTAATCCATGAACTAAAGTGAAGTTAGAATCCTGCCTCACCCCTGCTCTGCTACTTTTGGATGCTGCAAAGTGATTTAATTAATCATGATTACCATCTCATGCCACATTTTATGATTTATCAACTGCCATGACACATGCTCTGCAACTACCCTCTTTTGTTTCGTCTGTGCCCCTCCACCATTTTTCATGCTATTCCATTCCCAACGAATCTAACATTACTTTATTTCAGTCGTTCCAGCATATGAAAGTAGTACAACCGAATTCAAAATGGTTTCAAAATTATGTATTATGTACATTTACTTATCATCTACCCTTTTTTTTTTCCTTTTTCCTGGCTGTTCTTTGCTTTATGATGTTTATATCATGTAGAATTGAATTGATGAATTCTTATCACATGCATTCATGCTCTATTAAAAATGCATGTGATAATCACATGTTTTAAAGACATATATCAGTTCAATAGACTGAATTGAAAAATTTCTTCCAATTCTAATTTAATTTGGAGAGAAACTTTATCCATTTAAATTGCTTTTGAGTTGCTTCTGCGGAATACAAGCAAGGGAAACAGTTGACTCACCATGCCTCACTATTAAAAAGAAAACTTGGCGAGATTCTCATCGGCTCATACAAATTCTACCAAAAAAATTGCAAATATATCAATAAAGTTTCCAAAACTGGCAGTAGTAGAAAATTGAACTGCAGTGGCGCATTAGTTTTGGTAGAAGTTTAAAGCCATCAAAGATGAAGGACGGGGTACATGGAAAAGGCTAATATAAAGCAACAAACGTCAAAGTGAACGACGGGGTTAAAATAATATGCTGCATAAGTAAATTCCCACAAGATTAGGAGGCCTTCCGCAAAAGAAAAAGAGATCCCAAAACGTAATTGTATCCCAAGTTCAGAAGCCACAAATAAATTTGATGATACATTTGTTGACTTCAAATAAATTATTATTTTTTTAGTAACCTAATTTTATTAAAAGCGTAAGGCGCTCCCAACTACATCTGAACTATACAAAAGGTCAACTTCAAATAAAATGATCCAACAATATTTTAACACGGCTCTGAGACACTCAACCCAGCACGAGAGAGAGAGAGAGAGAGAGAGAGGGAGAGAGATTTCCATGTATAACTTAGATTACAGAGAGATTCCATGTACAACTTAGATTATAAAATAACTTCCTCTCATGTTCTGGCAGGGAGTAAGTGCATGCCTCTGATAATCTAATGCTTGCCTCCCAGGAGTTACCTCCATATATATATTCTGAATTTTCACCAATGGGTAAACGTAGGGTCCTTACAAGTTCACTGGAGGAGTTCCCTGAATTTACAATCAGGCATCAAAATTAGCAAATCTTCCAGCCATGCAAAGAATGATCGATCACCACTTCTAACTAATTTTAAAAGAAAGGCCAAGGTCAGTCAATAGATTTTTGGGTTCTAATATTTCTAGTACCAAAACAAGGTTTAAAACCTAACCAGTTGCCAATACTCATTCAAAACAAAAGGCAAGGTCAGCTGGAAAATTCACAGAATCACAGGAAAATTCAAGAGGATTTGGAAGTAACAAAGTAGGTTATTGAAGCACTTGGAAAACAAAGATTCACCTTAAACAACAGGTCATGGGCAATGTACTCCCAGGGCAACGAAATGGACATTAAGCAGCATTTCAGAGGCAGCATTTCATCATCAGAACTCATGGGTGTGGCAGCAGCAGCTGCATATGCATGTTTTGCTGCCACAGATGCAACAGATGCTGCTTTACGGACAATTGAGCCAATACCAAATCCTCTCCTCGATATAACTGGTGAAAAAGGGCCCGAGTCCTGCTGGCTTTGATCTGATATAGTACTTCCAGATTTAGCATTTCACAGTCTTTGATATACCATTCACTTCATAGAATCAATCATTTGATTATAATGACACCTACTTCGAAAACCAATTGGAGACCAGAAATAAGATGTGTTCTATGTAAGGAGCGTAATGGGTTGGGTTTTGAATGGGAAGCCCTTCCAAACCAGAACCCTATTCAAATATCTCATCCTGAACAACCTAAGCTGAACTCAAGTTGGTGTTTTGGAGTATGAATACGAAACCCATCACAATCAATAATAGAAAACCTAAAACCCAACCCATCCGGCCCAGTAGTCATGCCCAGAAAAAGAAAACAAAAGGAAGAAAAAAGAAACGCTGGATGTGCAAATTAACATTCCACGTTGAAAAAAAAATAATCGGATTGACCACTTGTGTGGAATTTTGGTTACATTTTACATCTTCCCGGGATTTATAAAATTATCAGATTTATACCGAAAAAGGAGCCTCTTACCTGCAACTCCAGAAACAGCAACTTCAACTTCTCCACGTCCACCGGGACCTTTCATGTATAGTCTGTCTGTTTTGCCAGAATGTCCAAGTGATAAAAGGCTCCCAAATCGAGATTTTCCAGCTGTATATGACAGAGAAAAATGTCAACAACAAAGGTTATTCTGAAAATTGAGAACATTTTGTAAGAAGTGAACAGAAGAGCTGACTTTAGTATGTTTCAAAAGGTTTTAGCCTGAACAGAGAGGTCCAGCCGCATAAGTTCAGAAACTGCTATATTTCAAAAAGAATTAATCTTGTGCGCCAAAATTTGCAAAGGTTTTTTTTTTCAAAGATTTAAGAAAGAATTATAGTCTACGCAGTAGAAACATGGTACAAAAAAGTAAAAAAATCTGAAGATGTCTACAAAATAAGATGGTGACATGTCAAACAAGCATATGAAGGCATCAGGATTACTACCGGAAATGATTGACATTCCGAAATAAAATAGTGAATGCCTTCTTCCGACTATTTTAAGATTGTTCGATGTATCTTCAATCTTGATAGATTTTATTTATTCTTGAATTGCATTCTAAGCCATGCAAGTTAACACAGTTCAAATACAACGGTAGAACCAAAGTCAATTCCAACTTAAGACATACATATGCGTGTTTCAAATATCTATATTTCTGCATGTATAACATATAAAAGCAGTAAAAATAATTGCATCAGCCCAGCTAAAACTAAAGAATATGATAAATAAAAAATTCACTAATCTAGAAAAAGTAGCATAGTTAACATACTTCAGAGTATGAATGAAACAACAGAAAGTAAGAAATTTCAATTCAAGTAATTCAGAGGGAGAGAGAACAGTTAGTAGGAAGACATACCATCATATGCGTCTCGAACCATTTGATAGCTCACAAATCCCGAGAAAAGAGTAAGCTGCAATAACAGTCAATATGTCAAATGGATCTTCCAAGCACCATTTTGTGTGCTTGTGCATGTGTGTGGCATTCATCTTTCTAGACACATACTCTTGAAACTATTTACAACATTTTAAAACCTGAGTTGCTACTATATAACAAGGAAATGCAACCAAAATAGTATCTTCTCATCCTTAATTCCTTTCAGCAAGGAAAAATAAAAGTATGGGCAGAGAGAGAGAGGAGCACTGGCTGTTTTGGATACCTCATCGTCAATGTTTCAGTAAAGATAGAACATTTAATTATTTATTTCTATGCCAAGTTTTCCTGTCAAGTGAATGGGGATATCAAGAGTGCCTTGCAGTACCATGATATTCCTAACAGCTCATACCTAGTAGTTGGTAACTTAGGCTTGGTTGAATTGTAACTATATTATTCTATAATCCTCCAAAGCATGGAAAGGTCCCGAGTCAATGACTCAAACCTCCTCTACAGGTCTTTCTGCTACTATTATGTTGATGGGTGCAAGGAAATTTAACAGCAAGAGTTCCTATGTTCTTCTGTAACACCAAAGTAGTCATCAGAAGGCGGCAAACAGGTATCTCAGTCAACTGTGGTACATGCAAAAGTAAGTATGTAATTATTATTATTATTATTGAAGTACTTCTCAACTTATCATTCTTTTTCTTTTTTCAATTTTCAGAAGCCCTGAGTCCGAGTTTGCATCATCACCAACAAGTTGTTGGTTCTGTCCTACTCAAGGAAGGTATCACAAAGAAAGCTTGAACATCTCAGAGAGATAATGAGAGGAGGAAGAAGTGAGGGAAACGGAGCGGAGACCAATTCTTTACCATGCATGTTTGGTTTAATCAACATTACAGATTGTATTTGGCAGGTCACTAACAGATGTATGTTGGAGAAAGGTTAAGAACACGAAGGGACTAAATACTTCCTAACCAGGAAAAGTATTAGCTCAACAAATCGAAAAGCTGGCAAGGCAAGGAGGTAATAATAATAATATGAATAATTCTCCTGCGTAGTGAGAAGTGACCCAAACCTTGGTACTTTTGGTCTTTTCCAAATTAGTATCAATCCTCAAAGATGAATAATTGCTCGAACTGCAATCTTGTGGCTCCTTTTCACTACAAGAAGCTACCCCATGATTTGGATCATCACTAGGAAATGCTGCCCCATCATTTGCATTGAGGAGTACACAATAGCAGTGATCTGTTTCTGTTAAGACCTGCAAAGATAGTCAAAATAAATCACATGACGGAGAGTTGTATGCAAGTGGATAATATCAGGGTAATGATCTTATTACCAAATCCCAGAATGCAAAATGTTTTACGTTCTTTCTGTTCTTCAATACAGGGACATGAGTCTGACAACGATGAGTCGAATTTCCAAAACAGAATGATAAATTACATGAAAGGACGCCAACATTCAAGCAGACTCAAAATTTCCAAGGCATACGACAAATACACCTCAAAATATCTTTTTTGCATAGCCAGTTCCAAGCTTAGGTAAAGGAGAAGGGTTGTGGTATGTTAACAGCCCGTTTAAGAATCTTGTGATATGTTATGAACATGAATCCTATTAATATTCACCTCAAAATATGTGCAAGTTTCTCATGTTCAAGACATGTAATACATCATACATTTCAGTAGTAAAGTCTTTATTTAGTCTTACATCCCATTCACTTAATTTTGCATTTGTGCGTATAAACAACTAGGCAGAGGGACTAGTAGAATTATACAACAAATATCTTATTTTAGTTTGAAAAACCAGAACAGACCTTCCTATACCCCAAATGCGTCTGCATAGATGCATATGGTATTTTCAGGAACCAAAATGTACAGCATCTTATCCTTATGCTTCATGAGGGCAGATGTAACCTCAAAGGCCTGAGGCATGAACATCAAAGCATAAGATGCTGTTAGAGAGAGAGAGAGAGAGAGAGAGAGAGAGAGAGAATGATATGCCATGTTATACTCTTCTAGAAGAACCACTTGGTGAGGTGTCCCTGTACAGCTGTCACTACCAGCTGTCCCCACCAGTTTTCTCTTTCCAGAATATTCTGCCATATTGTAAATGTATGCTTCTCCTATATATGTGGAAAGAAATGAACAAGGACTGATGGAAAACAGCTCTTCATTTTCATAGATTCTCCTCTTAAACCACTATGTCTTTTGATATTCAAAAATGTACGAAAGTTGTTGAATTACAAAATAAAGAAGAATAAAATTTAACAGGAAATCTTTTTTATTACACAGACATGCTTTTACTTCTTCAAGAATGTAGATTTGTTAGACAAGAAAAGGCAGAAGAGTTTCATCATTCTAGAGTTTATATAAATGTTGTATGTAGAGTTACAAAAAGAGACAATACCTAACTCAAACAAGAAATGTGGTTGAATACAATCAAAATTCAACTTCGAAAATTTGTAAAATCTAAAATTCCGAAGTTGTGGTCTTAAATTGTACTAAAATTTAACTTCATCTGTGCGTGTTTTAATACCTGAATGCCTTCCTAAGACCCTAACCCTGTTACATTCTTGGAAGAACTGGAAACAATTCGAATCAAGCCCTTACTAGCACTCAAGGACCTTAAGTCTTAATAATTACTGCCTAATTTTTAGGCTAATCACTAAACTTCTTTTATAACCCCAAAAAACAAAAAATCTAAACTACTTCCAAGCCTAATTATACCTCAAATTTAGTTACAATATGTCCCCTTCAAGCTAAGTTAAAATTCTAAAACACCCAATGCCTACTAAAATTCAAAGGTTTGGAAACAAATCTGGGGATGTATGATCTCAACAACCACTTTTAGAAACACTAAAAATCAAAGAGTCATGCTTTTCCTCTTTGCAATTGTAAAAGAGGATAATTTAGCCATGCCTGAAAGCTTTTCAAGTAGTAACAATAACTTATTACATAAAGTGCAAGTATGCCTTTTCACTATACAGTGCATGCTTAACTCTTTAAGGGAAGAAAGTCATTTCACCAAGTCATGATTTTCTAATACTGTAAAGGAAATAGAGTCAAAATAGGAATTTCCTACACTAGTATATTACTGATATCTTAATACTTGTCTCCTGTCCCAACAAGCATACCCCACATCTGGTAAAAAAAAAAACATGGCAAGAGTTGGTAGTTACAGCTATTTGCAATATATCCTATTATTAAGCAGTTTTGAAATCTATCATTGGACAATGCAATGTGTAGCATTATGTGGTTATAGCATAAAGCACCATTTTTAAGAAGAGAAGATATTATATTGCTATGAAAAGTGGCAATTTGTTTATGTGTTATACTCAGAGTCAAACATTCCAACCTGTCATCAGTTCAAAGTACAAATATTATTTTTTTCTTATAATTAAAGTAGCAAGATAAAGCAAGTTTGCAACAGTTAGTATAACATCCTAAATATTATCCTCCCGAAAGCCAGCTATGACTCAGTTTATTAATAGGAAAAAGTTTACATAACGCCTTCAAACTACCACTAAATTAACAATGTGCCTCTCCCCTCCAAACTTTCAATTGGGAATGTCCTCCCAAACTACTAAAAAATTGTTAATGTACCCTTAAGGACAGCAAAAAGACTAAAACGACCTTAATTTTTTTAAATAAGACAAAATTAACCTTATAAATTCAAAAAAAATAAAAAATAAAAACTTTTTTTTTTAGAATATAAAATAATAATAATAATAATAATAATTTTTTTTTAAAAAAAAAAAAAAAAAGGTAAAAACCAGATGGAGGCCGAACCACCTCTAGCCATTTGGGGGTGGTCAGGCAACCCCATATGGCCTTCTTCACACCAATGTTCTGACTTCCTCCACTTGCTAATGATGTCAATATGTTTTTGTCTGTACCAGTTGCTTCCAATACCCCAAAGCGGCTGCCCTGTTTGGCCTGGTATTTGCGATCTCTAGGACTGAAGAAATACCATTCTTTCTCACCAAACGCAGTATTGGCTGATAAAGAAGAACAAAAACAAGAGCCGTACGCCCATGTTATACTAGCTATATATATATACATGTATCATCACTCTGACATGGTATTTTGATAAATTAAGACAAACCTGATAAGTCCCACGGGTCAAACTTGTAGATATCAATGTCCTCAATGATTGAAACCGGCAGGGTGTGGAAGCCACCTTTTTGCTCCGGTAACTCTTCATCTGTTGGGTGGAACCCAAAGCCTTGTGGCAGGGGCGATTGATGGTTCAAGAGTGGGTGGCCCGGCCATCCTTGTTTTTATTTTCTTTTCTTTTCTTTTTTATTTTAGTTTTGTATTTTTAAAAAGAAAATTAGATTTTTTTTTTCTTCTTTTTATTAAGGGTATTTTCATGATTGGGGGGACATTGGCAACTTTTTAGTAGTTTGGGAGGGACATTTTCCCATTTTGAAAGCTTGGAGGGAGACATTGTCAATTAGGTAGTGGTTTGAGGGGGTATGTAGACTTTTCCTCATTAATAAATTGAATTAATTCAGTACCAACACTGAGTGAATTTTATTGAAAGCGCAACAATATATGCAATAAAACAACGCATTACCACTGCATCAAAAGTGGAATCGAAGTCATCAACTGCAAAACAGATATCCGGATAGGCAGGTGTGGTCTCTACTTCCTAGACGCACATTAGTAACAGTGTTAGAACTTGAAGATAAAGTGCAACTCAAGAAAATAACATTTTTGCAGAATATACATTACTTGCCTTTTTGGAATCCAAATGAAAGTTGACACGACTTGGAGATGCATAAACAGTTTTCACAACCTGCATAGATGTCGTAGTGCATACTTTATGATTAGATCACCATGCATAAAATAGCCTTAAAAACAAAGTCTGGTAACATGGAAGAGATTGTTGTTGAGCTAGCATGATTTCAGAATCAAAATTCATTTGACAAAACATCTGGCTGCAGTAGCCATCTGGTTTTTAATGAGAAGGATCCTAAATTCCTAGGTCATGGAATCCACACCCAATTCACCGCCCCAATAACATCATATATTCCTTTTGTTTTCTTGGCAGCAAATTCATGCAGATTGTACTTCTGACAACAAGACACTTCATTTTAGAGGCTAAGGCAAACTCTCAATACTTCAGAGGAAAATAATAAGACTAACAGGCAGAGCTATCACCTCTTAAAAATAACTGTAGAAATATATGTTACACTAATTAAGGGTGTGAATACCTTATATATAGGTAGCAATGGTTTATCTTGGCTAACTTGATGATTCCGAAGTTCCTGATGACTGAAGAAAGCACATGTTTCAGATTCTACCATAATGAAGCTTTCATGCAGCACAACAGGGAACAAGAATCTTAGCAGCAAGGTCCTTTAAAACCTTAAAATATATCTGTTAACAATTACTGATTCTTTCTTTCTTATATCTCTTAATTTAAGGTATATTTCTTTCTAATACTTTCAGGACCAATTGCCATAAGAAGAATTTACCCCAAAAAATAATGGACAAATAAGAGTAATGCTACAAACTCAACTTCTATCCCACTTCCATACAACTTGTCTGATGTGGCATTACCCATAAACTATTGGATCAACCTTTATTAAAAAAGGAAAAAATTTAAGGGATGATGGGAATTGCTACATCAGCTCAGTTGTATGGGAGTGGGATGAGAGTTGAGTATTTAGAATTACTCGACAAATAAATATTGATATGACAACAGTTAACATGCACAACTTAAAATCAATCTATTGCCTCTAGGAAGCTGCAACTCAATTCTTACAGAAGTTCATGATCACTGCTACTCTAAAATATCGTTTAACCTACACAATAACAAGTGGGCATAAGGTGTCTATGACCGATACAACCCAATCAAAATAGGAATAGTCATAGAAATGCATTTAATTAAGTACATGCCACTGCCAAGAAGATGGAAAGTAACTGTTATTATTGGCTGTTTCATTTATAAATTTGCATGGCAACAACATGGAACTGATGTACAAATCAATTAATATTGTTTGCGTCATATAGGCTAGACACAACAATAATTCTATTCCAAACCTAACCAAACCACTTCCAATGGAGATGAAGAAGTCCCAGGAACTACATTCAATGGATACAAAGAACCACAGAGATCAAACAATTTATCCTGGAAAACACCTTATAATGGGTATAATTCAGGAAATCTATAAAGTTATATTTACAAGTACCTTGCAACCTTCTATAAAATACCTAATTAACAACTGATAGAACACAGTCAATGTTCTCAATCAGGGCAACACTCAAAAAGAGCAGAATGAAAATATCATCACCAATTACATAATTGAATTGACAACTCATAGATGCATATTATCTTACTTTCCAGAGAAAAAATACATATGCAAGCACATAGAGTTGAAAGAAACAGGTGTTAATGCAGCTTAAAGGACCAAGAGATCATGCAAAATGGATAAAGAAGAAAGATTACCTGCAAATTGCTACTGTAACAGTGAATGAAGTGTGAGCAACAAAGTTCAAGTAAAATGAGCGCCTCCAATCCACATCAACAGAACTTTCTCCAACTAACGTATCTAACTGGTTGACAGATTCAAAGAGAGTTATCTTACACACACAGTAAACACCATAGCATCATTAATTAACACATTTGATGGATTACTAAATGAACACAATCCAATCAGTGACTAAATTTAAGCAGTAAGAAGTAACAGAAAACCATTGCCTAGTGGTTGAGCCTTGTCACATGTTATGGCCGAGTTGATAGCCCCAAAAATGAAAAGCATAGGCCAAAAAGACCATGCATTTAAGCATTTAGAGAGGACATCAATGCCAATGACTTATTGGAGAATAGAGAGGTTCATAGATTATATATAGAGTACAGGCACATTTCATAAACTAAGCACTAACGAAAGAGGCACATGGTGCCAACTGCCAACCATTAGTGTGCAAGCTAAGTACCACCATATCAATCAACTCTATTTTCTTGATATTGTTTATCCTGACACTCAAATTACATGTCAAACTCCAACTTCAAAAAATTTCCCGCATACTAAAAGGCAATAAAAAAAAATAAAAATTCCCACAACAATTCTCATCTTCAGTGTTGCAACAGTCCTCATAAAAGGCAAACTAAGATTTCTGTCACCTGACTTATAAAAAAAAAAAATTCTGTCACCTATACTCCACGCAAAGTCGCAAACATTTAGAATTGAATGCATGTGCTACTAGCAAGAAAAAGCAATCAACCGAGATCATCATCAATAAAGGAACTCAATTTAGCACGCACGCACAGAGACATGAAGCTCATCAAACTGGTTTTTTCAAGGTGCTTTTACCTTAGGTGCCCACCTGCGTACAAAGTAAGGAGAAACAGCTTCCTCATTGTCATTGAAACCATACCCCTGCGAGCTCTATAGCAATAAAAAATTCAAAGAACCACCACATGCAAGTTAACAAATAGAAAGATTAAAAGAACGGAATGTAACCAATGAATTCAATTTCTTAATACCACAAAGTCATACCAATTTTCTGACGAAAAATAGGAGATCGTCGTCCTGGCGTCCCCGGCACTCCTTGCCACGAACGAAATACAAGTCGAAGACATCGTGCCAAAAGCGATGGTCCAGTTCGACGTCGTCGCAAGCATCATCATCCTGCTGTTCGTCCACCACGGTTTTCCCTATCAAATTGGAGTGCTTCTTCACCATGCTCAGCAACTCGCACCTACCAAAACACACAAATTTCAAAACATGCATTCATATATTGAACTCGAATCGAATTGGTTCAAACATATTATAATCATACCTGGAAGGAATCCCTCCTCCATCTCCGAGCATTTTTAATGGTGTAGTTTGCGTGGAATTAACGAAATTCTTCGTCAAATCAGGCTGGGGGTTTGGGAGATCATGGCAAATACTAGGGTTTATGCGCGAACCAACGTTAGGACTAGCTGGCGCGAGCAATGGGCGTCATGATGCAAATTAGCTGTAAATTTGTCCATCCCTGGGAAACAGTGTGCTCAAGATGGAGAAAGTCAGAAGACCTTCGCTGTGGGCGAAGCTGGTTCGGAGGAATAATTCCACGTGTCATGCCGCAGAAGGAAGAATCTGAAATTGCCTCTGAAAAAATAGTATATATACTTACAAATTATTACCTATCTCAACGAGGTCGTTGTAGTATAGTGGTAAGTATTCCCGCCTGTCACGCGGGTGACCCGGGTTCGATCCCCGGCAACGGCGTATCTTTTTTGGACTTGCTACCACATTTTCTTGAAGGCTGAACCAAAAGGTAGATACAAATGCCATGGGCCGCCTCGGCCACTGCACGGCCCACGAATAGTCCGTTCTCCTATGTAGGTTTGTCCGTCTTGATTATTACAATTTTGCCCATACCTTTTTCCCTTTTTTTTTTTCTTTTGTGGTGTCACTACTTTCTAAGCTAGTACTTGGATTTTACATCCATAAATCATTGCCATTAGGCCGAACCAATTTATATATTTGCAGTAGCAAATTATCCTTTTTAATTGTTTTTTTTTTTAATTTTAAAGAGACTGATATTCAAACGATTTTTTTTTTTTTTTTTGTGTTATCGCTCGAATTTGCACTGCATGATTTTTATATTAGATGTCACAATATTTTATTTTATTTTATTTTATTTTTCCAAAACACTAATTTTGGCAGTCCATAAAAAAAATTAATAGTGCACCTAGAGGCCCCAATTCTTAATTAGTTGAACGATGATGTCTAAAAAGTGTGTATTAGTTAGTGCACCAACTAGCTTTTGGATATGAAGGGTAGGTTTTTCAGACCACCAATACGTGGAATCTAACATAGAGCATGTTACATACGGGGAAGAAAATTAATGCATGTTCAAGATTTAATAATCCAATGAAATTAAAAGTTAAGAGAAGGGAAAATTACAATTTACCCCCCCAAAGTTGTCAGCGATTTGCAATTCCGCCTCCAAAGTTTCAATTTTTGCAATCCACCCCCCTAAAGTTTCAATTTTTTGCAATTCAGGCACTCCGTCAGTCAAACCCACTTTGACTGACGGAACAGTGACCACGTGCGACGCACGTGGTCACTTTATGCGATTTAGTGCCCAAAATACCCCCATCAAGTGGTTACACCTTGACCCACACCCAAACTCATCTGACCCACACCCCGACCCTGCTGACCCAACCGGTCCTTGGAAGAAGTAATCACCGGTGGTGGTGGCCGGAGACACCTTTGCATTCGAGACCGACTTCAACTCGTCGATCTCCTCCACAACCGCCGCGGCAGTCTTCCGAATTGAGTTGGACCAGTCAAGGCTCTTCCTCCGCCTCGACGATGAGTCTGAGTAATAGTCCCTCGTCTGCGCAGACCCACCCGGCACCGACGTCTCGTCCTCGTTAATCGCATTTTCTTCCACCGGAATCTGCGTATCGGACCTCAAAACTTGAACCGGAGCGTCCTCTACCACCGAGACCATTGTGGGCATTCTGGGGAAGGTTCTGCCCATCAAGTACCCATCCCAAGATGCCCGAGGCTCGTCGAAGGAGTAACGTGGATCGTCCAACGATATCCGACTTGCATCGAACGATATCCGACCCGCGTCAAGGGAGAACCTCGGATCGGTGTCGTAGGACCGGCGGCCGAAGCCGTAGTTGGCGATCTCGGATTGGGTTTCCCTCAACTGCCTGCCAATCGGCTTCTCCACCGGCAATGTGGCGGACCCACCGCCGTTCCTGCGCTTCTTGAGCTTCTGGGTTGGGGGTTGGGTTGGGGGTTGGGTCAGCAGGGTCGGGGCTTGGGTCAGATGGGTTTGGGCGTGGGTCAAGGTGTAACCACTTGATGGGGGTATTTTGGGCACTAAATCGCATAAAGTGACCACGTGCGTCGCACGTGGTCACTGTTCCGTCAGTCAAAGCGGGTTTGACTGACGGAGTGCCTGAATTGCAAAAAATTGAAACTTTAGGGGGGTGGATTGCAAAAATTGAAACTTTGGAGGCGGAATTGCAAATCGCTGACAACTTTGGGGGGGTAAACTGTAATTTTCCCTTAAGAGAAATTTGAACAATCCTAGATTAATTGGTATTATATGCGTAAGAAGAGCGAAAAAATTGTTGATCATTTCTTGCTTCATTGTGAAGTAGCTAGATAAGTGTGTATGGGTATCAATCTTCAGTCTTTTGGAGATAGAGTGGGTCCTACCCTTGCAAATGGTGAAATTCTTGGCTTGTTAGAAATGCCAGTTTGGAAGACATTACAATAGAGAAGTCTATAATATATATTCCCTTGTGCTTAAAGAATTTGGAGATGATGCGATTCTCGAAACTTCAAAGATTATGAGAGGATAGGTATAAAGTTGAAAGTGTGAATTCTTTTAGCTTTTTTAATTTTTTGCAATATCTTGGTGCATGTTCTTCCTTTTTTCTCTCTCTCGATCTTAATTGAGTGGTCTTTTTGTTTACTTGACATATACTTTAGTTATGGCCCGCTATGTTTTTTTATTGAGATTGAATTACTTTAAAAAAAACAAACAAAAATAAATTAATAAATAAAATAAATTGTATGGTAACACCAACTATTGGCACTACTATTATATATAGCATTTTCAAAAGAGCCTTTATATGGCTCATAATAGCTAAATCTACTTTATCTTTCTACTTACAGCGAATGTGTACTATAGCAACTTCTACTAAATATATTATGGATTTTTCTTCAGCTTGTTTCTCTTTCAGAGTATTCTCAGCAGCTTCTTCATCATTTTCCCTATATTTAAATATTCAAACTACTTTTTACTTTTTTTATGTCAAAATACACCCCAATAACTTCCCTTAATCATTTTTTATATCATTAAAATATTTATTTTTTTAATTATATTATATATATGAGAGGAGAGAAGAGAGAAGAGTGAGAATCATTTTTTTTATAATTTAATAATCATAAGGATTGCAATAGTGGAACCTCAAACATTAGGTTCCACTGTAGCAATTCTAATGTTTAGGGTTTATTTAAGGAATTTGATGTAAGATGTTTTTTGCGATTTTTGAAATATATTCCCTAAATTTAGGAAACAAACTCCCTTATAGGGAATTTGTTGAAAATGCTCATAGTCTTTTATCTCTCCATTCTCTCTCTATCCCCTTATCTAAAGATTTTTTTTTTAAAAAAAAATAGAATAAAGAAATTATTGAAGTGTGTATAAAAAATTAAGTAACTAAAATAAATATTTAAAATAAAGAGTATGGAACCGATGCAATATTAAAAAAATAAAAGCAATAAGCATTACTAATTATGATTATGCAAATGGGTAGGTATTCACTTTATTGCTATATTATACTTTAGTTATATATTCACTACAATTCTTCTTTATTAATGCTATATAATATTTTAGTTATTGACCACCTAGTCCGAGAGGCAAATAGGTAGGTATTTTCGTTTCTTTCTAGCCATTAGCATTTACAAGTAAATGATTTATTTATTATTATTATTATTTTTTGGGTATATTTTAGTTAATCATGCATATCTAGCTTTGGATTCCCCGCTGTTGACGGTTGGGTGAAAAGATAAACAAAAGTAAAAGAAACTTTAGCGAGGGAAACAGCATGATGAAGACCAAAATGGCAGCATCATTCGAAATCATGGAGGAAAAAAAAAAAAAGAAAAGAAAAGCTTTCTTGAATATTTAAAGCGCCTTTAGTACTGCTGCTTTGCTTTTGGTATAATTGTCTTAACATAAAATATGGAGAAAATTAATGAACAGTTCAATCCGCTAATAATGTTCAAACCCCCGACGGAAAAGGTTACACGGCGACCGGAAAACATTCCACCTTGTTGCCCAATTTATCAAATCGGTCGGATTTTCGTCTTGTAAATTTCTCTGCAGAAGATCCTCTCTAGGGTTCTTGTTGTTCTTTGGCTTAGAAAAAAAAAAAAGTAAAGTAATTGACTGAGTTTCTCCTTGATCACTTATATATTTACATCTTGTTCTTGTTGTTCTTTGCCCAAAAATTGAAAAATAAAATTGATAAACAACAATTAATATAACAATAGCATGGTGTGATGTGTCAATATCCAAAGAAATTGCAAATTAACGTAGTATAAAGTAAGATTTACAAAACATAGGATGAAAAACACTTATTGAAGTTTTCATATTCAGCAAAGGTTCAAATATTGCAGTAAACATAACTGATAACTGTTTTTCTTCATGGTTCCCATTCCTTCCAAAACCACATATATATATATATATATAATTAGGAAACAAACTCCACAACTTCAAAGAACCTCACAAATCACTTACCAAAAAAGGAAACTTAATTTGATTTTTCGCTTAATTAATTATCACAAGACTCTCTTAGTCCTCAAGAAGAGCTCCCCCGACCTTCTTGCCTTTTCCCGTCCTCCTCCGGCTAGTGCCACCATCGTGCCTGAGATTTCCATCGTTGAGAATTAACGGCAAGTCATTGGCTTCATCACGGTCATCTTCAGTGGCAATACGGATGCAAGAACACCGTTCCAAAGACGCGAAAAACGCCGTCGTAACGCCGTTGATGAGCCACATAGCCACCCCATCAACCTTGCCGCACCCGGGTGAGCCGTGGCTCGACGAGGTCCGGGGCCTGGGCTCGACGGATTTGGACTCGAAGTTGAAGCAGGCAGCGCAGCTCGAAGAGGTCGTGGCACTGGCAGCCATGAGTTGGAGAATTGGCTCAGGAGGAGAGAGTTTTGAGAAGCTTCAACCTCAACTAATTAAGGACCTCGATCTATTAGGTTGTTGTTAATGATTTTTTTTTTATTATTATTGAAAATAAACTAAAATCCAATTTATGCCCTCGACAAAGCAATGGAATTACAAGTTTGGTGATAATGAACGTGAGGTGATATTTATATTAATATTTGAATAATTGATTCGCATTAGCGTCGTTTAGTTGGGTTGATTGGGCCGTACAGTAATTAATGATCCCCATTCAATTCAACCATACGGTCCATACAGCAAGTCGTTTTCATATATTTCGCACATAGTACTACTGCTTAATTATGATGATCACTTCTCACCGACAATTTCCCTTGAGAACAACTAAAAAATCATACTCATTAAGAAAAGAAGAAAAGAAAAAACTAAAATATCATGGATAAAAGAAAAAGCAACTGAAATATCACTCACCTTCCTTTAGAATAATTAAAAAAAATTAAATAAAATAGTGATTTTTCTAAAGCATAATATGAGATTGGGTTTTACACTATGGTTGAATGGTTAATTTGGTGACATTAGAATGACCGATTGAAGATAAGGTCCCTAAACCTACGTTAAAATAAGCCTCTCAGTATCTCATATTCTTAATATTTAATTTTTTAAGAAAGCAAATTTATTTTATAGGTTATAGACTGCATGATCTATTGGAATAGTTCCTTCATTATTTTATTTTTTTTTCAGAAAACTTCTATGCATATGTGAATGTGTGTACAAATATGGTCTATATGATCTATATGTTTATTATTATCTATTTAAAATTATGTTAGAGAGATGTTGGTAATTATATCGCTCAGTTGACCCAAATGACCGTGGCCCCTGAAACAATTACGAAATCGTGGGCTAGGAAGGGAGACCCTTGCCGTTTCTATTGGGCTTCAAAAGGCCCAGTCAACTTTCTAGAAGCAGTTGAAAGGAAGACTTTCCCGATTAATCACTCATTCTTGAGATTGATATCTCTCGTGGTATCTCCCGAAGATACCGAATTCCACCCCAACGCAAAGAATTGCCCGGGCGTACCTTTACTCTGCGTTAGAGCCCTATTACAAAATACAAACCAACCCCTAATTTACAGTGGTTGACCCCCGTGCAATTCAAGTATCTCTATCATCAAATTCCAATGTGGCCGGGAAAGAGTCAGAGTCCATATACAACTACGACCCCCATTCCAAATCAAGCTTTAGGACCTGAATTGCATAATAAGATAGAAGATCGAGTCATAGGCCTTGTTTGGTAAATGAGTTGGGGTTTCCCTTGTTACTATTCATCCCTATTTTCCAAAAAAATCAATATCAAAACATTATAACTTTTTTATTTTTTATATCACATAATTCACTTTTTATTATTATTTAAATAAAAAAATCACTACAAAACAAAATTTTTTCACTTTTTCATACCACTTTTTTCACTTTTTTTATACCAAACATTCTTACTTTTTTTTTTTTTTTTTTCCACGTCAACTACAGAGTCTAGGCCAAGCATCTAGTATAATACTAGAGTGAAATATTTAGAGAATACACATACTTTTCTCAGAAGAACTAACTTGAGCGTCGGAGGGAGATCTCGCTCACACACCGAACATTTTCTCTTCGTGTTGTTTGTTTGATCTTTCAGGTTTAATCTAGAAAAACGTGTTTGCATCATACTGGAAACTGTACGAGATTATCAAATATGATTATATTGTCATAATATGTTTATTATGCAAGGAATCAGTTCACCAACCGCTGTGTTTTTCATTATTAATTTTGGCTTTAAAATCACATTTTTCAATTTGATGGATATAATACTTGACTTCAAATACATTTTAAATTTGAGATCTCAAATATATCATGGCTAGGTCGTACTCCCCAACTACCGGCTAATGTGGCTAGCTTTGAAAGCTTTCAGCCACCCTTGGCACCCCAGGAAAAGGATCCTCTCCATTTCAAAATCCCTCCATTTCCTCCATTTAGTGCATTTTGAAGGGTAGTGTTGTCTAAAATTTTTAATGATAGTAGTGCATTAAATGCAATACTCTTCAAAATGCACTAAATGGAGGAAATGGAGGGATTTTGAAATGGAGAGGATCCTATTCCATTTAGAAAGGGTGGAGCCATCCCCTCTCTTCAAGGTGGTTGCGATTCGCCGAGTGTGACTAAGCCACCAACGACCATGATCACCATATCCAATTTGACATGTCCGCACAAAAAGGGGGAGGGGGATTCTAACTAGTGACCTCCACTTTATTAAGTGTGGTCCTAACCGATTAAGCTACCTCTTGGGGACATCATCATATCCAATCTAACCTTTTTTTAAGCAAAAATTTTTATATTAAGGATATAATTATATATTTTTATAATCATTCCTGACGAAAATGCTAATAGAGGTATTGAATTTAAAATGAGTAAAAACTCAAGTCTTAAATGTTTTTGTTAACAGAAAGATTAACTGTAATTCATAAATAATTAATATTATATATATAAATAATGCTCTGTATTAACCAATATTTTGTTTCCACCATGAATATGAACCATTTTTAGGGTTAAGTTTTTATTTTGAACACTCCTAAAAAGGAACAAAAGAAAGAAAAAGAGACATGAAATTAATGAATGAGACGGGCCCACCCTGCGTGGCTCTTCTGTTCGATTGTTCCCTTCCTTCCCAACTACTTCATGTCTAAAGTTTTTTTTATTATTTTATTTTCTTTTTGCTTCAATTCACATAATTTAGGTTTTAATTTTAAAAAGCATTAAATACTATTTTAGTATATGTGTTTAATTGGACCATTATTAAATATTTACTTCGTGGTATTTGGAGTTGTGTAATTATCAAAGTTAATTTTTCCATCTTTTTTTTTTTTTTTTTTTTTTGTCTAAAACTTAATAGCCATCACGTTAAACTTATCAATTACTATCATGTGTTTTATATGCCGATACATTAATATCTTTTTTTTAAAAAAAAATTAATTAATTAAATTTGAGGGGGGAGTTCCAAATTACATCTTTGCACTAATTAATTGACACATTAATTGTAATATCGTGTGGAGATTATAGTTAAATGTGAGAAGATGCAGACGCGCTGTGATGCGGAGGAATTTCTGCAGTTTGTGGGTATTGCACGGAGACTCTGGCTACGCAGGAACGACCTGGTGCATGGGGGTAGTCTCTGGCATCCGAGAGAGATTATTCGCCATATGAATTCAGCCCGGTTAGATTACAAGGCTGTGCATGTATCGGTCCTTCCCACACGAGACATAATTCACCAGGTCCAGTGGCTTGCTCCCCCAATAGGTTGGCTTATGGCCAATTGGGATGCTTCAGTGGATCGCTCACGTGGGTGTTGGGGCCTAGGCGTGATAATCCGGAACCATGCAGGGGATCCAGTTGCTGCGAAATGTTGTTTCAGAAAGGGATGTTTGGAACCCACGGATGCTGAAGCTATAGCTGCTCTGGAAGCGACTCAACTGTGTTCTGACCTTGGGTATGACTGGATCAACTTTGTGGGAGATGCGAAAGTGATTGTGGAGGCGGTGACGTCTGGTGAACCGGATTGGAGTACGAAGGGACACATTATTGCTGGTATACGCTCAAATGTCCAGAGCTTCTCTCACTGGAGGTTCTCTCATGTTCCTAGGGAGGCAAACCGGGTAGCTCACGAGCTAGCCCGTTTAGCAATAACACAGAACAAAGATGAGTTGTGGATTTCTAATCCACCTAACTGTATTCAGAAGCTCATTGCTTCTGAGAAGGCTGTAATTCCTACTTGATTTGTTCAATAAAGTGATCTCACCCATTCAAAAAAAAAAAAAAAAAAAAGTCCATAAATTAAAGCCTCAATTAATAATTTTGGGCCAGCAGCCTATTTCAATGCCTACCTCTATCGACATTCATGCTTTAACTTAGACACAATACCCAATTACCCATGATTAGATGATAGCCATTTAAAAAAAAAAAAAAAACCACTTGTAAAAGTAAATTGTCCAAAAATTTATGGACACGTAATTAAAATTGTATTTAAGTCATCTAAAACACTTGAAATCATAACAAATTCCCCAAAATTGTATTATGCTGATCATAAGAGTGATGACACAAATTACTAGGCCAACTTGACAACTTGGCTTTCATGATTGAGGATGATGTAACGTTGGATAAGCTAATTTTTGGTTGTGCTTAGATGAAGGTTTATCAAAAAAGAAGGAATGCTGGGTCGACACATTGAAGAAAAGTTTAGTTCTGATTGGTTTAAATTTATTTGACATGGCAAAGAAAAATGACCGTTAGATCGATTTTTATATCACTATAGAGAAGATAATTTGATATCAAATCGGCAGATGTTAGAAGACAAAATCTAATCACAAGGCAACAATCACATGATTTCCTCCTCCATGTTTTATGAGATTATATATTAATGTTAAGAATATTATGTTATGGGTTATTTATTATTATAGGGTTATTTACTTCTTTATTGATTCTAGGGTTTTCTTAGCCTATTAAGTTTATCTTTCTTTAGTCTATTAGGTTACTTGCCTATCACTCATAGCCTCTCTATATATAGAGACCTTTGTAATACTCTTTAATTAATCAGTCTTAATACAATGTAGTCCATTACATATTTTCTCTCTCTCTTTCTTTTCTCTCTCCTTATATTATATTTAATATATTTATATATTTTATCACCAGAAACCCTCCTACAAAAATAACGAAACCTAAAATTGAGAAGGAAAAAAAAAAAAAAAAGCACAGGAAACTTCTCAGGTGAACTTGGGATGAAGCCGTGGCATTGCCACAGTAGCCAATAATTTATTTTTCTAACAAATCGTCTCCCTTTCAGTTGATCGGCGTCAACCATCACGTAGTAGCACTGATCAGGAGCACCAAATCTAGTGCCGGCCGGACAAACCGATCTGGTGCACCAAATATGGTTATGCATGCTTGTGTTCTGCATCAAATCTGAAATCGGGGCAATTGCAATCACTTACATAGGTTTGATATGAGTTATGGATTACCCTTTAATTAAAGGGGTAACCAGCCACCTTCGATAACTAAAAAAAATTATTTGTAAAGAAAAAAACAAAGAAATATATTGACGTGATAGTGCCACGTTAGGGCATAAACCGCCGCATATAAAAGTTAGTTACGTACTGCTAGCAGATATCCAATAAATAACGTTGTAGAAACTAGAAATTTAGAGTACGTATTACGTAAGCGAAGATAAAGGATGTGGGCCAAAATACGAAAAAAAGAAAGAAAAAGATGAAGGATGTGATTGAAGGGAAGGAGGAGGGGGAAGAAGAAGGGAATGGAATGGGAATGGGGGGATGAGGAAGACAATGATGAGACGTGAAGGTGAAAGTGGGTGTCATGATATAGAGGTTGCCCACCCGGACCCAGGCGAGAGGTGACCCGGACCCCATCTCATTACGTACCCAGCTAACAAACCTACTCTAAGCACAAGGAGAAAACCTTCTTAACTTGGGCTATCTTCTTTCGGCCGACAAATGGGAAAATATTTATCATGTGTTGTCAAGACACGCACGCGTTTATGTGTGAGACACACGAGATGTCTCTCCCACCAACCTGCATGCTAACAATGTTTGGGGTTCTTTTAAAAATAGAGTTTATATATACCAAGGTTACTAGATTTATAATCAATGCATAATAAAATTTTTTGATTTAGTAGATCAGATTGAAATTTAGTAATGCACAAAACTACATAAAGAATTTATTTCTTAATAGTACTATAATTTGTTTGAGCCTTAGTCCAAGATCTAGAATGGAATTGAACAATTTGTTCGAGAGATTCTGGGGAAACAATTTGTTTCAGAATACCTCCGAAGCCAATTTCAGAAGCATCAGTTTCAACAATTATATATATATATATATATATATATATATATATATATATATATATTGGACAAAAGCTTTAAAATGTCAAAAGTGCGTTTTGATTATTTTTAATTTTTTAGACTCTTAAAAATACTTTCAATTTTTTTTATCAAACGAATATTTTTTTTTTTCAAATAAACTTTTTGAATAGTAATTACATTTTTAGACTCATCACACGCAACTCAATTATATATGAATAAAATAATGTATAGAGATTTGAAATGGAGCTGCAGCCCAACTTCTTTTTTCTTTCGTGGCCAACAAATAGAGTTGCTAAGTGGGTTGGGGATATCAAATGGGTTTGGAACATTGGGCCTGCACAAGAAAGGGCCCCATTCCGAAACCCACTTACTTCTTTCTTGGAGCCGTATTGGTTTTTCCTGTTCTTCTAATAACAAAAGTGAACCAACGCCATGGGCTAATTAAGGGGTTAATGGTTGGTGCAAAGCGAAGAGCTCTGGTCAAATACATTTATCCTCTAATGCTAAAAATTACATTTTTATTAAATAATTATTTCACAATGTTTCACTCTTAAGTCTCAACTATTCTTTGGATATATATATATTTCTCTTTTCTTTTTCCTTTTTAAACAATAACTTATCCAAGAATTTATTAGGATTGTCACATCAGCATTTTAGAATAATTATAAAATACAAATTCGGTTTCTAATATTATTCATAATTTTTTTTTTGTGTAATGTCTCCCCAATTTACAATTGGAATTTTATATCCCTTCAACTACCAAAAATGACAAAAACATCATCTATAAGATTTAAAAAATAAAAAAATAAATAAACTTTTTTCTAAATTTTTCATCTTTATATAGGGTTTTTTTGTCATTTTGATCCGCGATAGGAGACATTATAATTTTTTATTATTATTATTATTTGAAAAAAGTCTACTGATAAGAGTCTCTGGTCTCGGGCATCCCAGAAATTTGAGTCCATCCCCCAAAGTGCTCAGGTTTGACACAATTCAACCGATCATCAATCCACACTGACTGAACAAAATTAAATGCTGGGCTTTGGGTTTGGGTTTGGGAGATACTTCAAGTTGACCTTTCTTTCTTCTTTGTTTGATTTAATTTTCTTTGTCAGTTGTGAGCGAGCCCACTTTGTCGCTTTTCTTTGAGTAATTTTATGAGGTTTATTTGTGTATTGTTTATATTTTATTTGTATTTTATTAAAAATGATGTGGTTATTAAAATTATCATTGAACTTGTGATTGATCATTATTGAATTTTGATCAAAGGGCAATTTGTATAGCCACATCATTCTTGGTCCAAACTTTTGAGTTGTGAATGTGAACGTTATCTTGTCTTTCGAGTTGAGGAGGATGAGCTTTGGCTTGCGATTCTCTACCCTCAGTGCCGAGAAAAATAAGAGCTACCTATGCATTGGTTTTAGTCTATTTGGTACAGATTTACTGTTTAATTTAAAAATTAGTCATAGGTTAGCGGATTTTGTTTAAATTGAAATGTAATACGTCATCTTTTACGCTTGTAACCTCGTAACTTTGGCTATGATTGCTTAAGCACATTTACTCTATATTATTAGAGTTTTAAACTCGTTTATCAATAAATGAAATTGAATAGATTCCTTTAAGAAATAGTCACATCATTCCTTCTAGAATTACACCATTTATTTTCTTTCTTTTTTTGCTTTTCAGTTTTCACTACACGGAATGTATCTGCGCGTGAAAGTTGACTTAACCAAATGCTTTGCATGAGAGAGAGAGAGGAGGGATAATAGCAATTAATTTTGGTGTATTAATACGGCGACGTCAATTAACGTAATTAATTTACGTCTCATCCTGAGCTGAGTTATCATAATGTGTGAGATGGTACATCGCATCTCTGTGGACTCTACATATTAGAAAAATACTTGAGAATATTTTGGATAGAGTCCACATTTAAAAGTAGTTGTCGGTAGGGTCTAGAGAATAAATTTATTTTATAAACCTTTTAGTGTCTAGTGTTTCCAAAAAATATATGCTTATAATTTCAATACTAGAGGTTGACTTTTTATTTCTTACTACTTTCATAAGTTAAAGCTGATTGACTGTGTGGCCACACGATCAGCTTACTTCTCTGTTGGATGTGGTCGTGCAACCCCTACCAATCATAATATTGCAATGTAACACAAACAAACCTCGAGTACTTAAGGCTAGTCTAGAGATTCGAGTACTTAAGGCTAGTCTAGAGATTCGAATCTCAACCAATAATAGAAGAGGTTTTTCTTGGCAGATGCTTCCTTAGAGCATTTCTCACCGACACTTTAAATTAAAAGTTTTCCCAAAATTTGTAAGATTTTTTTATTATTTTTTCTCTCTCCTTAGTCCTTTCTCTCAACAAAAATAAAAATAATATTTAATTAGAGTAAAGAGTTAAAATATATATTATGGTGAAATATGTAATGAGAAACTAATAGCTAATATATATATATAATTTTAGTAAGTGGAACATCCCCAAGCTGGACGCTAGGGATATCTACAATACTACTTGGTTTCAATTAGGGGTGTCAAAAATAACCGGGAAACCGGAACCGGGACCGGAAAACCGGGAAACCGGGAAACCGGAAACCGGAAAACCGGGACCCGGTTCCGGTTCCGGTTCCAAAAAAAAAAAAAACCGGGACCCCGGTTCCGGTCCCGGTTTTTGGCACCCGGTCAAAACCGGGAAAACCGGAACCGGGTATTATTTTATTAAATAATATATATATATATATATATATATATATATATATATATATATAGTAAGGGGTATTTATTTCTTGTGCATGTTGGTTTGTTTACATACTTGTTTTTACTTTTTATTGTTTTAATGTTTTCTTTATGTATCTAATTTAAAATTATGTTTAGGGTATTTTAAAAAATTTGAATTTTTATTTCTAAGGCTCATATAGGCAAAAACATTGATTATTTAGGATTTTTATGCTTTTTTAGGTTTATTTTTTAATTATTTGAAACAATCACAATCAAGCCTCTTTAATTTAGACAAAAAGATTAATAAATTTTTTTTTAAAATGAGCTAACTTATGAAAAAAATAATGGGCTTATTTTAGGCCCAATACCTAAAATAAGCCCCAAACACTAATTATTTTAAAAAACCGGGTACCGGACCGGGTAAAACCGGAACCGGCCGGGAACCGGGACCCCGGTTAACCGGGGTCCCGGTTCCGGTTCCGGTTTCCCAAAACCAAGAACCGGGGTACCCCGGTTCCGGTTCCGGTTTTGGCCAAAAACCGGGAAACCGGACCGGGTTGACACCCCTAGTTTCAATCTTCTTTTAAGATTCAATATTCTGTCAAAACTGTTGAACAGACCTTCCCGGTCTCGGGTAATAATCAGACTATTACCTTGTTCAGCAAGCGTTTTGTTAACAATGCTCTTGCAAAGAAATACAGATTTTTGCATGTTGGTTCTGTCCAAGTTGCAGTCAAAGCTTTGACTCGACTCGGTATTAATGCATCTGTTTTGCTTTGTTTGCGTGATGCTCGTTTTCTTGATTTTAAAACAAGCATTATTAGTTTGATTCAGTCATCTTTGTTTGGTGGCCCTGTCCACTTTAATGTTTTCCCAAACATGACTTTGAGTTTAACCGATGTTCATATTCTGAAAGCACTGACGCTGAATATTCTCACATCTGGTTATAACATGGAAGTTGGTAGCCATCCTATTGCTATCATCTATCGTGTTTATTATAAATTGATGAAAACAAATCTTGATCCACGTGCTGTGATTAAGAATACTGGCGAATCGACTCTGTTGATTCAGAGCTCTACTCAGAATGCTCATATTAAAACTCCAAAGATGATTCGGTGGTCGGAGATTGAACTCCCCAACGAGTGGCTTTTGGAGAATGTTGCAAAACCTTCTCGAGTAGTTAACGATGCCTCTAATCTTGATTACATCCAACAATACATGGATGGATCTGTTAAAATCAATTTTGCTGATTTGGGATATTCAAACAGAATTGAACGTCCCCTGTTGATTAACGAACGAAGGAATTCTTTTGCTGGTTCAACGACCTCAGAAGGACTCCGTCGTAGAGATAAAGATGTCGACGAATCCCTTAACGATTCTCCTCATCTTCATCCCACTGTTAGTCCTGGTTTGAAACTCAAAGGAATTTCCACTGATTCCCAAGTTTCATCTGCTTTTTATTCCACGAAAAATCATCCACTGACGGATGACGATCGCGGATCTCTTTCTCCCTCTGCTTCAGATTTTGTTGCTCCAGTTACATCTGATTTTCCCCATCAGTGTAATGTTATCACTGCCCACATCAAAGACTTTTTCTCTGTTATTGATTGGAAAGCTTTGAACAAAGATTTTTCTTCAAAAGAAAATCGTGAGTTACGGCATGCTTACCGTGCCAAGTATTCCCAAAAGGAACGAGATCGTATCAAGGTCCAATGGGCCGAAGCTATGATCGAGTCCCAGACTCACATTTTGTTTTTTGACTTTCTCCAAAAACATTTTCCGGACGAAAATGATTTGAACGTTGTCAAACAAAAGTTTGTTAAAGAGGATAAATCTGTAGTCAGATCTTCCCATCCTCCTACTACAAACACTCTTCTAGATGTCAACAACACGGTTGCTAAGTGTTCCCCTTTCAAAACTCATGATAAGGACCCTATCACGAACGATAGGAGAATCATTGAGCAAAACGATTTTGTTTCCCAATCTATTCATGATTTGTCAAAACTTTCATATCAAAAGACTTCTCAAACAGACCTTGAGAAGATTGACAAATTTCTTGATGAATTTTCAGATAATATTGCTAGTTCCTATGAACAAGGCATTAACACCAATTTTGAAAAGCCCCCTCAAGAACCAACTGATTCTAACATCAGAATTCTTGAACAAAACTTTTGTAAGATTGAAACGGAATTAAACCTCCAAAAGATCTGGAACGGATCTGTCAATCCTATGGAAGATTTTAACCTTGCTCTTCTTAATAGAATCAACTACGATCGTATTAGTACTTGTTCTGTTCTGACCAATCAAGTAGAACAAAGCAATACTAAAACATCTCCTGAAAAACCTTTGGAAGAATCTTCAAAACAAAAATCCAAAGAAGTTACAATCTCAGACTTGAAATACGAGATTCGTAATATCAGGAATGAAATGGTTGATTTAAAAAAGAATAAGCATCTCCCTATCTCTGTTTCTGAAAAAACCCATTTTGTCAATCTAATTAACAAAGTGGTCCCTCCCAAATGGCATTCTAACGTGCATATCATTGTTTCTCCTGATTT
Organism: Corylus avellana; assembly: GCF_965113065.1. Lineage (NCBI taxonomy): Eukaryota > Viridiplantae > Streptophyta > Magnoliopsida > Fagales > Betulaceae > Corylus > Corylus avellana. The sequence goes on from NC_142498.1 coordinate 19,294,963, forward strand.
TACTCTGGATGTTGTTGCTTTGATTGATTCTGGTGCTGATTTAAATTGCATCCAAGAAGGTTTAATCCCAAGCAAATATTTTGAAAAATCCACAGAGCGGTTGCATTCAGCCAGTGGAGAAAAGTTGAATATCAAGTATGAATTAAACAATGTTCATGTCTGTCAAAACAATGTTTGTTTTCATATCCCTGCTGTTTTGGTAAAAAATATGACTGACAAAGTCATTCTTAGTTTGCCTTTCATTGCCATGCTTTACCCCATAACAATTGATGACACTGGTGTCTCAACTGTTAAGATGGGATTTGAAGTTAAATTCCCCTTTGCTACTAAATCTGAAATTGATAACAGTTGTTTAAATTTAGTCTCTGCTAAGCATAAACAACTCAATTTCCTCAAACAAGAATTAAGGTATAAGAAGATTGCTGAACAGCTCTCGGACGAGCTTTTGCAATCAAAAATTTCTGTTTTCAATACCTTGATTATTGATTCTGTTTGTTCTGATTTTCCTAATGCTTTTTGGCATAGGAAAAAACATATTGTTTCTTTACCTTATGTTAAAGATTTCTCTGAAAACAAAATTCCAACTAAAGCTAGGCCTATTCAAATGAATGCTGAAACTTTAGAATTTTGCCAAAAAGAAATTGCTGATTTGCTTACTAAGGGTATTATTCGAAAGAGTAAGTCTCCATGGTCTTGTGCTGCTTTTTATGTTATGAAAAATGCTGAGTTAGAACGAGGTGCCCCACGGTTAGTCATTAACTACAAGCCCCTCAATGATGTTTTAGAGTGGATTAGGTATCCTATCCCCAATAGGAAGGATCTGGTCAGCCGTCTGAACGACGCTGTTGTCTTCTCTAAGTTTGATTTGAAGTCAGGTTTTTGGCAAGTCCAGATTAAGGATAGTGATAGGTACAAGACGGCCTTTACTACCCCTTTTGGTCACTATGAGTGGAATGTCATGCCTTTTGGTTTGAAAAATGCCCCGAGTGAGTTCCAGAATATCATGAACGATATTTTCAACCCATTCAGCCATTTCACTATTGTTTATATTGATGATGTTCTTGTTTTCTCAAAGTCCATCGATGAACACTAGAAACATTTGAAATCGTTTCTAGAAACCATTCGATATAACGGGCTTGTTGTTTCTGCCAAAAAGATCAAACTCTTCCAAGATAAAATCAGATTTCTTGGGTTTGATATTTCTAAAGGACAGATTCGTCCTATTGACAGGGCGATTCAGTTTGCTGATAAATTTCCTGATGTCATCACTGAGAAATCTCAGCTTCAAAGATTTCTTGGTTCCCTGAATTATATTGCGGATTTCTACAAGGATTTGCGAAAACATTGTAAACCTTTATTTGAAAGGTTGCAAGGCAATCCTCCCCCTTGGACTGATATCCATACCTCTCTTGTCAAAGAAATCAAACTCCATGTCAAGACTCTTCCATGTCTAGGCATCCCTTCTGATAATTCTTTCAAGATTGTTGACACTGACGCCTCCGATATTGGCTTTGGAGGTATCCTGAAACAAGTTGTTCCATCAGAATCTAACCCAGAACCTTCTGAACAAATTGTTCGATTCCATTCTGGTTCTTGGAATTTTGCGCAGATTAATTATAGTACTATTAAGAAAGAAATACTTTCTGTTGTTTTGTGCATTACCAAATTTCAGTCTGATTTGCTTAATCAAAAATTTCTTTTGCGAATCGATTGTAAATCTGCCAAATATATTTTGAAAAAAGATGTTGAAAATATTGCATCAAAACAGATTTTTGCCAGATGGCAAGCTATTTTGAGTGTTTTTGATTTTGATATTGAATACATCAAAGGCTCAAACAATTCAATACCTGATTTTCTTACCCGTGAATTCTTGCAGTGCCACAATGGCCAGCAACAAGGGAAAGGAAAAGGTTAACTCTGTTTTCAAGCCTTGCCCCTCCATCCCACTTGACATGATTCCCCTTGATTTTCTTGGAGAACCTGTAACCCATACTTCGACAGTTTTTGGGAAATCCCCACTTATTGTCCAATCAGATTCTTCTGCTTTTCATGGTTATATTCCCATTGCTTCAGATTCCCGGACGGAATCCAGCTCCCAACCTGGTTCTCAGACGGAACCAAATTCTAACCCAATTGTTTTATCATTCCCTTGGGTTACCCTACCATTTTCTCAATATTTGTTCTCTTCACAAGATCTCACCAGGACTCCTGGACAATTAGCCTTCAATTATTTCCCTGCTCATTTCCATTGGATCCCTGAGCATCCTTTGAAGGATCTATCATTTTTCACTGATATTCTTATCAAAACCAAATCCATCAAATTCAGGAATATTCCCAAGAAAGATAACCCTGGAACGGCTATCGGGACTGTTGCCTATATTGTTAAATTCATCTCTGTGGAAGAATGGGGTTCTCACCCATCTCAACTTCTTCAATCTTCTAATTCCCCAGTTTGTTTCTCATATTATGACTATGTCAATGCCTGGTTTCGCTTTATGCTTTACCAGAATTCTGAGTCCAAACACTTTTGGTTTATAACTTTCATTGAAGACTTCAATTGCCTGCTTCCCTCTTGGTTCAAACATTGGTGGGATTATTTTGGCCTAACAATTGATGTTCTTCCTAGTCCTCTTGTTTATGCTTTTCATCTTTTCTCCTCACATGTTGGCTGTAAAGGCTTTATTGCCCATTACAATCCTATTTTTTCTCCCATGCTTTATTTTGCCAGAGAATTCAGAATCCCTTGGTTTCTCAAATGGAAATATACCAGAAATCAAGAGAAAATTGAAAGGCGATGGTTTATGTGCAAAACTTGGACAATGTCTCCAAAAATTGGTCCCATTGTTAAAAAAGTTGAGCTCATGACAAGCAGATATGATGCAATTGTGCCATATTCTGCTCCTACTCCTCCTGTCCCCAAATATTGTTCTAAAAAGAAGCAATGGATTCAAAACTACCTCGATTCTATTGGCTCTCTTGACAATGAAGAATAATTCGGGGTTGAAGACATGTGATGATTTGGGCCTCTAACGGTCCTCAAAGTTCAAGCATTATCTAGCCCCACAAACGGCTAGTTTTCTCAGGTTTCCACCTAAAGACTGATTTCATGACGGCCAGTAAAGTTCAGTTCTACAGAACTAGCCCGGACGGCTGGTTTCGGATTGTTTGGTTCTCCTTGGTCCCAGAAGGATCACTGTTCATTCATACGTGGAGTTACTGTGCAAAATCACTGTTCACTTTTACTGTTCATGTCCGGACGACACGCGCAGGATTACTGTTCAGATGCACTGTTCACTCACTGTTCAAGATTTGTCCGCCGACACTACAGTGCCGACAATCTACTGTTCCAGATTGATGCTTTCACTGTTCAGACTGGCGCCAGACGTGCCTTTACTGTTTACTTTTTACTGTTTGCTTTTGACCGCAGGACGCGGCTCATGATTGTAATTTTCTGTTTTTTTTCTTTTCTGAAGCCTATATAACGGGCTCCCCTCCCCCATTGTAAGGCAGAGGTTATTTAAGAGGTTTCTTGAGGTTCCTTGAGACACTCTATCCTCCAGCCATTCTTCTTCTTCCCTTCTTCTTGTCCTTACTTCAGTAAGTCCGAACGCCTTACTCAAGCTTAGGTTTTTTATCTGTATAATCTATAACGATTATCTGTTTTATCAACTGTTTTAATTCTCAGTTGTTTATTTTTTTTTTTTTTATTATCAATTGTCATACCGCCATCTTGGTCGGTTCTATTGCTTTGATTTTCAACTGCTTATGTTCTGCATCTATTATCACCTATCCCTCTTCCCTGCATCTATATGCATACTGCGCTTCCACCCCCTCCCCTCCTTGGTATCTTATGGCTCTGATACCAAGGAGGGGAGGGGGTGGAAGCGCAGTATGCATATAGATGCAGGGAAGAGGGATAGGTGATAATAGATGCAGAACATAAGCAGTTGAAAATCAAAGCAATAGAACCGACCAAGATGGCGGTATGACAATTGATAATAAAAAAAAATAAACAACTGAGAATTAAAACAGTTGATAAAACAGATAATCGTTATAGATTATACAGATAAAAAACCTAAGCTTGAGTAAGGCGTTCGGACTTACTGAAGTAAGGACAAGAAGAAGGGAAGAAGAAGAATGGCTGGAGGATAGAGTGTCTCAAGGAACCTCAAGAAACCTCTCAAATAACCTCTGCCTTACAATGGGGGAGGGGAGCCCGTTATATAGGCTTCAGAAAAGAAAAAACAGAAAATTACAATCATGAGCCGCGTCCTGCGGTCAAAAGCAAATAGTAAAAAGTAAATAGTCGTGGCACGTCTGGCGCCAGTCTGAACAGTGAAAGCATCAATCTGGAACAGTAGATTGTCGGCACTGTAGTGTCGGCTGACAAATCTTGAACAGTGAGTGAACAGTGCATCTGAACAGTAATCCTGCGCGTGTCGTCCGGACATGAACAGTGATTTTGCACAGCAACTCCAAGTATAAATGAACAGTGATCCGTCTGGGATCAAGGAGAACCAAATCTTCCGAAACCAGCCGTTCGGGCTAGTTCTGAACTTTACTGGCCGTCATGAAACCAGTTTTTGAGAAAACCTGAGAAAACTAGCCTTTTGAAGGGCTAGACCAAGCTGAACTTTGAGGACCGTTAGGGGCCCATAAATCACATGTCTTCAGCCCCTGGGTAGGGGTAGTAGTCTTGTGAGTCTTCAAAATATGGAGGAACCTGGATGGGCTTCTCAGCAGATGGTTTGGACGTCTCGTCTTCATCATCTTCTAAAGTATCCAGGGCAGCAAGCAAGGCTTCAATCATTTCTTTCTTCTTGGAAGAATTCTTCTTTGAAGAGCTTGAAGAAGCCGAATGGGGGGAAGCAGGGGAACTTTCTTTTTCTCTTTTTGGAGATGAGAAAGCACTGGGAGGAATCAGCAAATTAGACAGGGCAGACGCCTTTGGGGCAGGAAGGGCCTTGGGAGCGCGAGCCATGTTTTTAACCTCAAGGACAATGGAATCATTTTGTGAGTATTTATCCCACCATTTGATATACCAATGCCTTTGGATTTTGTCTTCCGAGAGGTGATATTGCCTGCCTTGATTATACATCTTCTCTCTTTCTCCCCCCCTGAGTGCACAGTCTTTCTCCCCTCCTTTTTGTTCATTACCTGTTATCCTTTCTCCGTGTCGAGATCCTAGTCACTTTGATTGTAGCACAACACCCCGTCAGTACAGTTTCAAGTTGACACCCCGTCACCTCAGTTTGCGAAGATGCCCTGGATACTTTAGAAGATGATGAAGACGATCGCGGATCTCTTTCTCCCTCTGCTTCTGATTTTGTTGCTCCAGTTACATCTGATTTTCCCCATCAGTGTAATGTTATCACTGCCCACATCAAAGACTTTTTCTCTGTTATTGATTGGAAAGCTTTGAACAAAGATTTTTCTTCAAAAGAAAATCGTGAGTTGAGACATGCTTACCGTGTTAAGTATTCTCAAAAGGAACGAGATCGTATCAAGGTCCAATGGGCCGAAGCTATGATCGAATCCCAGACTCACATTTTGTTTTTTGATTTTCTCCAAAAACATTTTCCGGACGAAAATGATTTGAACGTTGTCAAACAGAAGTTTGTTAAAGAGGATAAATCTGTCGTCAGATCTTCCCATCCTCCCACTACAAACACTCTTCTTGATGTCAACAACACGGTTGCTAAGTGTTCCCCTTTCAAAACTCATGATAAGGACCCTATCACGAACGATAGGAGAATCATTGAGCAAAACAATTTTATTTCCCAATCTATTCATATCATAGGTCAACAGTTAGATCGGATTGAAGAAAAATTTCCTTCTTCTTCTTCCTCTGATTTAAAGTTTTCCTCTGTTCCCCCAAAGATTGAAAAACCACTGATTTATCTCCCTGATTTAAAGAAATCTCCTGGTTTAAAAACCACTTCTCAGAAGAACACTGAGAAAGTAAACAAATTGCTTGCTGAACTGACCGAGTTAAAGACGACTCGTGCCAGTACCTCTGGTCAGAATTTTGCCATGGAAAAAGCCTTTTCATCTGATTCTGAATCCTCTGCTGATTCCACTGATTCTGACATCAAAGTTATTGAACAAAACTTTGGAAAGATTGAAATGGAGCCAAAACTCCAAAGGATCTTGGACGGATCTAGAACTTTCAATCAGACAAAGAATTTTTATCCAAAACCTACCCCTCCTGATTTACAATTTGAGGAAAGGTTTTTGCATACTCAGTTTTCTGTTTCTGCTGATAAGCTGTATGAATGGAACATTGATGGTTTATCTGAGCAAGAACTGCTCAACAAGATGAATCACATGGCCATGGTTGCTAATGCCTACATCTCAAACCACAGTAAAAGTCAAACTGATATTGTGGATTTACTTGCTACTGGTTTTTCTGGTACCCTTCGAAATTGGTGGGATAATTACCTCACTGAGGACAGAAGAAACCATTTTCAATGAGGACGTTGGCATGGGTGAACCTGATGGTGTTAACACCTTGATTTATACAATTATCAAGAATTTTGTTGGAACTCCCTCCAACATTACTTCTCGTATTTCTGATTATTTGAACAATCTTCGATGCCCTACTATGTCTGACTATAGATGGTATCAAGATGTTTTTCTTTCCCGTGTTATGATGAGGTCTGATAGCCAAAAGCCTTATTGGAAAGAAAAGTTTATTGATGGATTACCCTCGTTATTTGCTCACAAGGTTAAAGATGAATTGATCAGTACTGACACTGGTATCATCGATTTTGAAAGATTAACCTATGGAGATTTATTCTCCACAGTGAAAAAACTTGGTATTAAGATGTGCATCGATCAAAAAATGATCCGACAACAGCTTAAGAACGCCAATAAAGCTAAGTATGAAATGGGAAATTTCTGCGAACAATTTGGTTTACCTCCTATTGCTCCTTCAAAGAAGCATAAGAAGAAAACCAGAAAAGATTTTGCGAAATCTTCCCCTCCATATTACAACAGAGCTAAGACAAGAAAATTTAACAAACCTAAATTTTCTAAACCTCCCAAACGGAGCAAAGGCTCTAAGTTTGAAAAATATTTTTCAAAAGATAAATGTTTCAATTGTGGAGAAACAGGACACTATGCTGACAAGTGCCCTAAACCTCCCAAAAAGATTAAACAAGAGATCAATGCTTTAAACATCAAGGACGATGAAAAGCAAAAGATTTTCAGGATTTTCCAAAACAATGGTTTTTCTGATTATTCTTCTAATGATGATCTTCCATCCTCTTCGGATTCTGATTATCATTCTGATTCTTCTGTTTATGAAAATTGTTACAAATTTGAGAACTGTGCCGGTTCTTGCTGCAACACAAAAACTTGTTCAATGATGTCCAAATCAGAAGAACAAGAAGATTTGCTTTTAACTTTGATTTCAAAAATTGATAATCCTGAGTTAAAAGAAGAGTATCTTAAAAAACTTAAGAAACTCATGTTAAAAGATTTTCAAAAACCAGCTACTTCCAAGATCTCTCTTGAAGACACTTTGAAACGTTTTTCAAACCCGAAAAACAAAGTGCTTACTGTCTCAGAATTGCAGCATGAGATTAGTACCATCAAGAAAGATATTGCGAAATTGCAGGCTGACCTGCAAGCTGTGAGAACTGAAAACAAAGATTTACAACAACAGCTTCTGCTGTTAAATCTTAACAAATGTTTTCCAGAAAGTGCTTCCAGTAACGAAGACACAAAAATTTCTGAGCATAATGATGAGGCTGAATCCACCCATAAACCTCTTTCTGATGAGGTTAAGGTTGTCAGTATGATTTCTAAAGTTGTTCCTCCCAAATGGTATTCAAAAATTCATATCCGCATTTCTGATGAATATGCTTTTGATGCTATTGCTTTAATTGATTCTGGTTCTGACTTGAATTGCATTCAAGAAAATTTTGTTCCCAAAAAATATTTTGAACCTTCCACTCAAAGATTAAATTCTGCTAGTGGAAACAAGTTGCATATATATTTCAATAGCTAAAATAACAAGATTTGTTGGAAATGCTCTTATGATACAAATAGTATTTCAAAATTAGTAGTTGCATAATTGAGTTATTAATCATCCAGCAACCTAAGTATTAGTATCAGTATCAGTATCACTGTATCAGTATCAGTAAAAACGTATTACACAGGCACTCATGATGGAGATAATATCCATATAAAACAAATAATAAATGAAAGTTTGGTGAAGGGTGAAATAATGCACTCAAACTTTTCTGGTTAAATGTAAAGAAGATAAGACAAATAAAAATAATGATATTGCTAATTTGTCATACATTTTTCTCATTAAATATAAAGAAGAAAAGACAAGTAAAAATTATGATTTTGATACAGTTTCCTTAACTAGGCTGATTTGGTCAAACCTCGAATCCATCTATTCAGACCAGTGATTAATTGCACATTCTACGTGTACAACTTGCAGTTGAATTCGCTCTCTTAGAATAGTGTGAAAGCAGAAAACCTCCCAAATCCGCATCAGAATATATTGCCGCGCGTTCTCATCAGAATACGCATATCAGGAATATTCTTTACAAATTTTTAAAAAAGTTTTGAACAAAAATTTATTTTTGTTTTCTAGAAAAAGAAAGCGTCTCGATAAAATTATATTTTGGAAAGAAAATTATTTATAAGAAAAATTACATTTTATCCATCAAAGTTTGGCACAATTTTCAATTCGACCTCTAATATTTTAATTTTTGTAATACATCTCCCAAACTTACAATTTATTTTTCAATTCAACCAATGTTATCTCAAAATTTTCATATTGCCCCTAATTTTTTTTTAATATTTTTTATAAAAAAGAAGAAGAAAATTTAGCTCATACGATCAAATTTCGTTCATTGACTTAACAGATTATGATAGCACAAAACATTAGAACTAATAAAATTGTGATACTTGTTATATTTAAGTTAGTGTCACATTAATAAAATATGTTAAATTAGTGGAAAGAATTTGACGGTAGGGACTAAATTATTTTTTTGACATATTTCGGGGACCTTTGAGTACATTTTGATACCAGAAGGACTTAATTGTAAATCAAGTAAACCACAAAAACTAATTTTTCATTTTTTTCAATTTTTTAAAAAGTACAAGTTTTCAAATTACTTTTTGTAAGCCGCTTAAAAAAAAATGTTACCTATTAAAAGAGTGACACATTATAGTTGAAAATCAAGTATTTTTATATTGTAACTAAAGTTTTGAAAAAAAATTATTTTTGTTTCTAGAAAAAGAAAGCGTCTCGATAAAATTATATTTTGGGAAGAAAATTATTTATAGGGAAAATTACATTTTATCCCGCAAAGATTGTGACGATTTTTAATTCGACCTCTAATGTTTTAATTTTTGCAATGCATTCCTCCAAACTAGCAAATTTTTTTCAATTCAACCAATGTTATCCAAAAATTCCTATATTACCCATAATTTTTTTAAAAAAATATTTTTTATAACAAAAAAAGAAGAAAATTTGGGGGTGCAAAAATGGGAATTTTTTTTTAAAAAAAAATTTATAAAAAAAAATAAAAATTTATGAGCAATATGAGAATTTTGGGATAACATTGATCGAATTAAAAAAAAAAAAAAAAATGCAAGTTTAGGGGGTTGAATTGAAATTCGTTCTAAACTTTGAGGGGGTAAAATGTACTTTTTCCTTATTTATAAATGCCTGACAACATGCCACAATTTTAATATGTGACATTTTGCAAGGGCTTAAATTCCTTAATTGGAGAATCTACATTTTTAAAAAATTATAGAGAATCTTAATCTTATCCAATATAGCACAATAGATTAATAGAATTATGTACTGCTGTCCATTTTTGACACGACCTGTAAACTCAACACAAAATTAAAAGGTTAGGGTTGACAAGACTGACCTATTTAATTAAACAGAACTATAATTGTCCTATATAATTTTATACCAATATCTTAACACAATCTAAACCTAATTATATGCAAATACGTATACATAAAGTTTGATGAATCTAAACCATCAATATATAGTTCAATGGTTGAGAAAATATATTTATCTGAGTCAAAAGATTATCTATATATACCGCTTAAAATTCTTTCAAATTTTGTCCCATTCTAACCCTGTCTAAATATTTAATTTATATTTTATTGGATTAAGGTGATGGTGATTGGTGCTTATCATCTTGATCCAGTGGCTAATAAATACTATCATATCAGGCATTATTCCATTACCATACAAGCATAGTGGTTTTGGGTAGGAAATACCGACGTGAAGATCTAGAGAGGATTTTTTTTTTTTTACAGAAATTTCCTCTAAACATAAGGAAATATTCTACAATTCATTTAAAATAATATCAAATATCTATAAATATTTAAAATGTTAATCTAAATTAATAAATGGTTATTAATAACCTCAAAAAATATCTTCCAATACATTTAAAATAGTATAAAATATATAAATTTTTAAGGTTATTAATAACAATTTACTAATTTAGACTAACATTTTAAAAGTTTAATATTTAATATTTATAAATACTTACAGTATTTTCCATTCAAAGATATTTTCTCCGCACACCCGTTTAAAGAATATTTTTTTTTTTTTTGGAACGAATGAGGACCATGAGTTTAGCAAATTCCACAGTAAAAGCTTGAGGGTGACATTAGTTGATAACCTTTCGTATGAGCCCAGACCACTATAAATTGAGCAGTCAGCAGCACTAGTCTCCATACACATAGAAGAACCCCATCGGAAAACATGTCTCATCAGCTTAGCACCCTCTTCTCCATGGCACTTCTCATCAGCTTGGTGCTAACCCAAACCCAAGCCGCTCGTCCGGTGCCGGTCTTGGCCGCGGATTCTCTGGTTCGAACCCAACAACAAGAGCTACGTACGGTGAGTCCAAGAATTTATTCCCTATTGTCTTTTTTTTTTGTTAAAAAAAAATTAATATTTTCCATTGATTTTTTTTTTTTTTTTTGGAATATATCTATGAAGGATGTTAAAGCGGAAAACGTTGAGGTTGAGGAGAGTTGTGAAGGAGTAGAAGGGAAAGAAGGGTGCTTGATGAGGAGGACACTCGCGGCTCATCTGGATTATATCTACACGCAGAAGCACAAGCCATGAAAGTTGATCAACATCTCATCTCTATGTTCTCTATAGCCTGCAGTCATTAGCGAAAAATTGTACTAATATTTAATTGCACTCATTATGGTATAATCAAATAAATAAATATATATATATATATATATATATATATATATATATATATATATATATATATTAAGGTCTTGGGTTTTGTGGTATTATATTCTATAGATCTTCTATTGCAAAACAAAATTATATATGTATATTTAATCCTTGGACCAACATGGAGCTTTTCAAGAGTGAGCTTATATATAATAAGATGATCAATGAATAGAATTATCAATTGGGTTGTTTCTACAAACACCAGCGTTGACTTCTGTTAATATTGTAACTTGCACCATACTTCGTTGATGAAAGAATTGGTTTTTTCTTTTTTATTTAAATGGATTGGGTTTGGGTTGATGAAGAAGAAGATTTTTTGTTACTGGTTCCCATGGGCCATGGCTATCTCAGCCTGTCTGCGCTGTGTCTGGACCCTTGCCCCAAGGGACACGACGACCAGTGAGCTGGTGGTGGCGTCCTGGTGCATTTCTGTCTGTCTACGCGGTTTGAGTGTTTTTGAGTCAACTACGTCATTCTATTCTGTTGAAAAATGCAGGCACACTGTTACCACGTTTCAGTCGTTTTTTACTTTTAAGCATATAAAATAAGTCAAATTTTAATATTTAATGAGAAAATTTAATGAAGAAGTTAATGAAGAAGTTACACCCAAGAAATTTAATAAGTCATATTTTTTCATTAAATGTTTGGATAAAATAAACGGTTGAGATTTATGAATTTATGAATCTCAAATTTAAAAGAAATTCTAAACAATCTTAATCCTTACAAATCGAAGTTTATAGTAGGACATGTTTAATTAATATCCAAGGATGAATAAATTTGCTACTAGAATCGGATAAGGATGTGAAGTAATTATTTTAATTTGGGTTGAATTAATATACAAGATTTTACATGGAACTCATTTGCTAGAGCAGTAGCATGTGGATCTGATATGAATTTTTCACTTTTCCTAGCAATTAGGATCGGTTATTGTTGTGAATTTCAATACAAAATAAATAAATTTACCCAAATTTCGACTGTTCAAGCTCTATGAATTTTGTTATTCTATCCAAACATTCTATTACCATATTTTCCCGCAAATGCTTATCAAGAAGGTATTGACACCAGCCTTGGGTCACAACTCACACGTATAAGCAAAACTCCAGGTGTACGACATCAACAGACTTTGAACACAAAAATCTCTTACACAATATATATATACACACAAGAATAATAGTAGGAAAAATGGTTGAGTTAAGATGCGAATGAGAATGGAGTTTGGTGGAATGTGAAATGAAAGGGCACTACACAAATACACCAGGGCACTACACAAATCATCATTGAACTTATGATTGATTATTATTGAATTTTGATCAAAGGGTAATTTGTATAGCCACATTGAGGAGGATGAGCTTTGGCTTGGGGTTCTCTACCTTCAGTGCCGAGAAAAATAAGAGCTACCTATGCATTGGTTTGAGTCTATTTAGTACAGATTTACTGTTTAATTTAAAAATTAGTCATAGGTTAGCAGATTTTGTTCAAATTAGAATGTAATACGTCATCTTTTACGCTTGTAACCCCGTAACTTTGGCTATAGTTGCTTAAGCGCATTTACTCTATGTTATTTGAGTTTTAAACTCGTTTATCAATAAATGAAATTAAATTGATTCCTTTAAAAAATAGTCACATCGTTCCTTCTAGAATTATTCCATTTATTTTCTTTCTTTTTTTGCTTTTCAGTTTTCACTACACGGAATGTATCTGCGCGTGAAAGTTGACTTAACTAAATGCTTTGTGCATGAGAGAGAGAGAGAGGAGAGATAATAGCAATTAATTTTGGTGTATTAATACGGCGACGTCAATTAACGTAATTAATTTACGTCAAATCCCGAGCTGAGTTATCATAATGTGTGACATGGTACATCGCATCTCTGTGGACTCTACATATTAGAAAAATAGTTGAGAATGTTTTGGATAGAGTCCACATTTAAAAGTAGTTGTCGGTAGGGTCTAGAGAATAAATTTATTTTATAAACTTTTAGTGTCTAGTGTTTCCAAAAAATAAATGCTTATAATTTTAATACTAGAAGTTGACTTTTTATTTCTTACTCAATCTTCTCAATGGAAGAGAATAGATGTTATGTTACGTGAATACGTAAAGGAGATAGAATTTAGGTTCTGAGTAAATTTAGACCTTAGATTCTAAGAGAATTTAGACCTTTTAAATTTTGAAAAAACCTGAAAAACTCTTTTCAAACTCAAGGTTTGGGATTAATTTTCTGATTCATTTTATTAATGAACTTTATGTCTTTAAATAGACAACTATAATGCATAGTAAAATAAAATACTAATTAGAATAAACTACTGATAATACTTATTTTTAATATTTAAATAATCTAATGATATCTATATAAATAACATATTATCTTAAAGTATTTTAAATTTAAAATACCTCTATTATTATAGTCCTAACATGTTCGTGCGTCTACTCTCAATGAAGGAGAAAAGATGGCCATGAGGCCACTCTAAAGTCCAAATGGAGTAGAGGTGGTTACGCAACTACTTTCATAAGTTAGAGCTGATTGACTGTGTGGCCACACGATCAGCTTGCACAATCACCTTACTTCTCTGTTGGATGTGGTCGTGCAACCCCTACCAATCATAATATTGCAATGTAACACAAACAAACCTCGAGTACTTAAGGCTAGTCTCGAGATTCGAATCTCAACCAATAATAGAAGAGGTTTTTCTTGGCTGATGCTTCCTTAGAGCATTTCCAACCGTCACTTTAAAATTGAAGTTTTGTTAAAATTTAGCTAATATAAATATTTTTTGAGTTCTAACGCACACTTTAAATTAAGAGTTTTCCTAAAATTTGTAAGATTTTTTTTTTCTCTCTCCTTAGTCCTTTCTCTCTCCCTCTCCCTCAACAAAAATAAAAACAATAAAAACAATATTTAATTAGAGTAAAGAGTTAAAATATATATTCGGGTGAAGTGTGTAATTAGAAACTGATGCAGCTTGACTTAGTGGACGACAACGAATAACAACATTAAAGCAGCGGATAATTAATTCTAGACCTTGAATCTATCAATGACTTAAGAATTCTTATAAAAATAATAGATACTCTCTAAAGTTTAAAGGAAAAAGATGAATAAACTGAGTATTCTAGTCTTATCTTTTAACTCTGAGTACTCTCTAAAGTTTAACATGGGAAGAATGATGCAGATATAGTTTAGAATAACTTATCTTATCTTATCTTATCTTTTAGTCTTTTATTATGTTTATTTGTTAGTCATTTATTCTATCTTATCTTTCAGTCTTTATTTGAATTAGGTTTCTTTGTTAGTCTTTTATTTGGTTTAGTTGTCTTTCGTAAACTTTTAAGTTAGCTTTATTTCATTGTTATCTTAGGACTAGGAGTCTTGGGATATAAATATATGCTTATAGCCTTTAACAATTTAGTTTATGATTATTATTGAGTTTTGTTAAATAAGAATATTCAGAGTTGAGTTTCTTCTTATTTTTTTCTTTAAAGCTCTCTATTGTTTAAGAAGATTTATTTGATTCTTGTGATAGTCTTACAATCTAAAATAACAAGATTTGCTGGAGATGCTCTAATAGTATTTCAAAATTACTAGTTGCATAATTGAGTTATTAATCATTCAGCAACCTAAGTATCAGTATCAGTAAAAACGTATTACACAGGCACTTATGATGGAGATAATATCCATATAAAATAAATAATAAATGAAAGTTTGGTGAAGGGTGAAATAATGCACTCAAACTTTTCTGGTTAAATGTAAAGAAGATAAGACAAATAAAAATAATGATATTGCTAATTTGTCAGATTTTTCTCATTAAATATAAAGAAGAAAAGACAAATAAAAATTATGATTTTGATACAGTTTCCTTAACCAGGCTGATTTGGTCAAACCTCGAATCAATCTATTCAGACCAGTGATTAATTGCACATTCTACGTGTACAACTTGCAGTTGAATTGCCTCTCTCAGACTAGTGTGAAAACAGAAAACCTCCCAAATTCGCATCAGAATAGATTGCCACGCGTTCTCATCAGAATACGCAAATCAGGAATATTCTTTACAAATTTTAAAGGAAAAAAAATGGTAAAATCAGTCATTGTGATTTATTTGATGTGCAATTAATTCTTTGTAATATTAAAAATTTAAAATAAACTCAAAGACCCTAAGGTATGTCAAAAAAATAATTTAGTCTCTACAATTAAATTTTGTTCACTGACTTAATAGATTATGATAACATGAAACATTATAACTAATGAAATTATGATATTTGTCATATTTAAGTCAGTGTCACATTAATAAAATCTGTTAAATTAGTGGAAAAAATTTGACGGTAGGGACTAAATTATTTTTATGACATACTACGGGAACGTTTGAGTTCATTTTGATACCACAATGACTTAATTGTAAATCAAGTAAATCATAAGGACTAATTTTTTATTTTTTCCAATTTTTAAAAAAGTACAGGTTTTCAAATTACTTTTTGTAAGCCACTTAAGAAAAATATGTTACCTATTAAAAGAGTGACACATTATAGTTGAGAATCGAGTATTTTTATATTGTAACTAAATTTTTGAAAAAAAATTATTTTTCTTTTCTAGAAAAAGAAAGCGCCTCAATAAAATTATATTTTGGGAAGAAAATTATTTATAGGAAAAATTACATTTTATCCCCCAAAGATTGTGACGATTTTTAATTCGACTTCTAATGTTTCAATTTTTGTAATGCATTCCCCCAAACTTGCAGTTTTTTTTTTCAATTCAACCAATGTTATCCAAAAATTAATATATTGCCCCTAATTTTTTTAAAATATATATATATATATATTTTTTTTTTAAAAAAAAAAAAGAAGAAGAAAATTTGGGGGTGCAAAAATGAGAATTTTTTTAAAAAAATTTTATAAAAAAAAAAAATTAGGAGCAATATGAAAATCTTAGGACAACATTGGTTGAATTAAAAAAAAAAAAAAAATTGCAAATGTTGGGGGAGGAGGGGGGTTGCATTGCAAAAATTAAAACATTGAGGGTCGAATTAAAAATCGTCTTAAACTTTGAGGGGGTAAAGTGTACTTTTTCCTTATTTATAAATGCATGACAACATGCCACAATTTTAATATGTGACATTTTGCTAGGGCTTAAATTCCTTAATTGGAGAATCTACATTTTTTAAAAATGATAGAGAATCTTAATCTTATCCAATATAACACAATAGATTAATAGATTTATGTACTGCTGTCCATTTTTGACACGACCTGTAAACTCAATACAAAATTAAAAGGTTAAGATTGACAAGACTGACCTATTTAATTAAACAGGTCCACTTATAATTGTCCTATATAATTTTATACCAATATCTTAACGCAATCTAAACCTAATTATATGCAAATACGTATACATAAAGTTTGATGAATCTAAACCATCAATATATAGTTCAATGGTTGAGAAAATATATTTATCTGAGTCAAAAGATTATCTATATATACCGCTTAAAATTCTTTCAAATTTTGTCCCATTCTAACCCTGTCTAAATATTTAATTTATATTTTATTGGATTAAGGTGATGGTGATTGGTGCTTATCATCTTGATCCAGTGGCTAATAAATACTATCATATCAGGCATTATTCCATTACCATACAAGCATAGTGGTTTTGGGTAGGAAATACCGACGTGAAAATCTAGAGAGGATTTTTTTTTTTTTTTTTTTACAGTAATTTCCTCTAAGCGTAAGGAAATATTCTACAATTCATTTAAAATAATATTAAGTATCTATAAATATTTAAAATGTTAGTATAAATTAATAAACTGTTATTAATAACCTCAAAAAATATCCTCAAACACATTTAAAATAATATAAAATATATAAATTTTTAAAGTCATTAATAGCAATTTATCAATTTAGACTAATATTTTAAATGTTTAATATTTAATATTTATAAATACTTACACTATTTTCCATTCAAAGATATTTTCCCCACACACCCGTTTAAAGAATTTTTTTTTTTTTTTTTTTTTGGGGGAACGAATGAGGACCATGAGTTTAGCAAATTCCACAGTAAAAGCTTGAGGGTGACATTAGTTGATAACCTTTCGGATGAGCCCAGACCACTATAAATTGAGCAGTCAGCAGCACTCGTCTCCATACACATAGAAGAACTCCATCGGAAAACATGTCTCATCAGCTTAGCACCCTCTTCTCCATAGCACTTCTCATCAGCTTGGTGCTAACCCAAACCCAAGCCGCTCGTCCGGCGCCTGTCTTGGCCGCGGATTCTCTGGTTCGAACCCAACAACATGAGCTACGTACGGTGAGTCCAAGATTTTATTCCCTATTGTCTTTTTTTTTGTTAAAAAAAATTAATATTTTCCATTGATTCTTTTTTGGAATATATATATGAAGGATGTTAAAGCGGAAAACGTTGAGGTTGAGGTTGAGGAGAGTTGTGAAGGAGTAGAAGGGAAAGAAGGGTGCTTGATGAGGAGGACACTCGCGGCTCATCTGGATTATATCTACACGCAGAAGCACAAGCCATGAAAGTTGATCAACATCTCATCTCTATGTTCTCTATAGCCTGCAGTCATTAGCGAAAAATTGTACTAATACTTAATTGCACTCATTATGGTATAATCAAATATATATATATATATATATATATATATATATATATTAAGGTCTTGGGTTTTGTGGTATTATATTCTATAGATCTTCTATTGCAAAACAAAATTATATATGTATATTTAATCCTTGGACCAACATGGAGCTTTTCAAGAGTGAGCTTATATATAATAAGATGATCAATGAATAGAATTATCAATTGGGTTGTTTCTACAAACACCAGCGTTGACTTCTGTTAATATTGTAACTTGCACCATACTTCGTTGATGAAAGAATTGGTTTTTTTTTTTTTTATTTTTTTTTTATTGAAATGGATTGGGTTTGGGTTGATGAAGAAGAAGATTTTTTGTAACTGGTTCCCATGGGCCATGGCTATCTCAGCCTATCTGCGTTGTGTCTGGACCCTTGCCACAAGGGACACGCCGACCAGTGAGCTGGTGGTGGCGGCCTGGTGCCTTTCTGTCTGTCTACGCGGTTTGAGTGTTTTTGAGTCAACTACGTCATTCTATTCTGTTGAAAATGCAGGCACACTGTTACCACGTTTCAGTCGTTTATTACTTTTAAGCCTATAAAATAAGAAGTCATATTAATATTTAATGAAAAAATTTAATGAAGAAGTTACACCCAACAAATTTAATATGTGATATTTTTTCATTAAACGCTTAGATAAAATAAACGGTTTGAGATTGTGAATCTCAAATTTAAAAGAAATTCTAAACAATCTTAATCCTTACAAACCTAAGTTTATAGTAGGACATGTTTAATTAATATCCAACTATGAATAAATTTGCTACTAGAATCGGATAAGGATGTGAAGTAATTATTTTAATTTGGGTTGAATTAATATACAAGATTTTACATGGAACTCATTTGCTAGAGCAGTAGCATGTGGATCTGATATGAATTTTTCACTTTTCCTAGCAATTAGGATCGGTTATTGTTGTGAATTTCAATACAAAATAAATAAATTTACCCAAATTTCAACTGTTCAAGCTCTATGAATTTTTGTTATTCTATCCAAACATTCTATTACCATATTTTCCCGCAAATGCTTATCAAGAAGGTATTGACACACACGTATAAGCAAAAGTCCAGGTGTACGACATCAACAGACTTTGAACACAAATCTCTTACACAATATATATATATACACAAGAATAATAGTAGGAAAAATGGTTGAGTTAAGATGCGAATGAGAATGGAGTTTGGTGGAATGTGAAATGAAAGGGCACTACACAAATACACCAGGGCACTACACAAATACGTCGAACAAAGTCTGCAAAAGCAATGATTAAACATCTTGGTAAAAGGGCTGTATTGCAATTACCAAAGAAATAACAGTCTAATTTCAACTATATATCACCATCATCATCTTCTTCTTCTTCCAAGTCCTGAAGAGCTTGCTGTTTCCAAAATGAAAGCATCGTCAAAGACGGCTTTGACAATTTGTCACCGCGTTGTTTTCATGGGCTCTTATTGACATTGCAATCACTGCTTTTACTCATCTTATATAATAATGATAATGAATGCATTTTTAACTACCACCTTTTAAATATTTGTAATTTTCTTTTCTTGTATTTAATTATTTAAATATTTTTATGTTCGTTAAAATTTTTAAATGATTCGGCAACGTATTCACCACGTCTTTAAAAATAACTCATCTTCGTTTCATTTAAAATTAAATTATTAGTAACAATTTTTAAAGAATTGGGTCGGAATGCATGGCAACTGAATTAATAATAGGGTTGGTAAGTTTTGTCGTTAACATCTTAGAGTACAAATCAAAATTTTCAAAAACATCTCTGGGCTACCACCTATTTATGAGGAGTTGACTATTTATGGGATGCTGTAATTCTCTGGATGGCTCAACTTCAACCATCAGGGACCAAGCTTACCTAATCTAAAGATCCAATCCATGTCATGCCTTCCCATCCTGTCTCAAGTTGTCAATTCCTGAACAAATCATCAATCCACACAAGGAGAGGGCTCTCAAAGCCTCCAATCCAGAGTAGTATAATTTGTTTGTTTTCATATACGTACTTTCAACCCCTGATATCAACAAAATACTCTGCCAGCAGCACCGTAAATAATCAACAAATTATTTGCAAGTTGCAATCATGCATAAAGCAAGAATTATGAAGACATGCAGAATACAGTGAACTGGTTTATAAAGGATCATTGCACTCTCTTATCAGCTGGAGTAATGGGAACAGGAAGAATCACTACCAGTAAAACCTACTTTTATGGCAGGTTTGTGCGCAGAACAAGTGTGGGTATTGGAAATGTTAGGTCAACTTAAGGTAGTTCATTCAACCCATTTCAGGACTCAGGACCTTCCCACTCAAACTGCACAATCCATACACAGGATAATATATATGTGATATGTACAATTCATTTATTTGTGGATGGGGGGGCAAGAGGTGCAACCACGTATAAAGCATGAACAGTAAAATACATAACTTAATGAATTGAAAAGAAAAAACAGAAGATAACTTAAACACCCTTTTCAGCTCAAGTAATGGGAACAGGAACAATCACTATTTTGTGGTAGTTTGTGTGGGCAAAATAAGTGCGCCTATTAAAGGTCAACTTAAAAGTAGTGAATTCAAACCATTCAGGATTCAGGACCTTCTCCACTCAGACTCAGCAAACCATATAAGCCACTTTCATGCATCAAAAGTCTGATGTCATAAAATTATAACTTGTTTGAAATAATCCCATTCTTCTTTCTTTCAAAGAATTAGATTCTAAACATGCATTGTAATCATGTTTAATCATATTTCATTAGATCAAGATGGCCCAACAATTTAGACATAAGGACAGCCTTTCAGTTCTTTACTGAATGAACAGACCTGATTAACTTCAAAGTGGACTACAAGAAAATAAAACAAGAAACAGTAAGAATGTCTAGGAATCTCTAGAACCAAACAAAGAAAGTACAATTTATGGTTTGTGTATACAAAAGCAATTGGAAAAGCATCACGCTTTAGCTAGAAAAGATAAAATGACAGAGACATGTCAGCCAAGGAAAGCTTTCCAGCAACAAGACATGAAATTAGATCTGGCCTCTGGGTTGCATCAAATGCAGTTACAAAGTTTATTTATTTTTGGTAAGTAATTCAATCTCATAAAATAAGTGCAGAGGGGCATAACTAAAGTATATAGAGAGTATACAAGAGAAACACCCAATCAAGAAATAGAAGAACACAAATCAGGAAATTCTAAAAAAAATTATTTAAGGGTTGAAATGATGAAACCATTTCTTTTTTAAGTGAAACAATGAAACCATTAAAATGCCTCAACATCCAAAAGTGTTATTTCAGATTCAGTGTTGAAAATAATTACCTCTACTGATTGAAGAGGGTATGCAAATTTAATAAACTTTCCCAAAACACGGTCACCACAATCAGATAACAGTGCACCCCACATTTAAAATCCAAGGATAACAGCAACCACTTTGAATCCTCCAATTCCCACCTACAATTCCCAATCAGCAACCACTTTGAATTCTCAAAATTTCTCTTGCTTTAATGCTTCAAAGTGATTCCTGATTGAACCCTATAAATTCTCATCAGCAATTACGCAATAAGAAGCAACAACATAGAGAACCAACTATGGTAATTCCACTCCATCGTTTCTTGCATCTACTTGCTTCAAAGCAAAGTGGTACATAGTTGGCAGCTATGCAACAAAACAAAAACGTCAGCAGGAAAACAAAATCAACTCAAAGAATTGTCTTGCAGACAGTCAGACAGGACTCTAGATCTTGCTTGCACCATGGTCCATATACCAGCTATAAAAATAAAGAATAAAAAATAACCAAGGCCCAAGAGATAACAAGAACCACAGCCCTCTAAGAATGCTTCATAACCTATTCAATTGCCACTATAATGATTTCTCAAATTTCCTATTCTAGCAGCAGCTTCTCAAAACTCAAAGCTCCAAGCTTGAACCCCAGTCCAGCACACAAATCTCTGCTGAAAATGCTTCAATAGAAGATTTAAAAATCCTCTCCCTAATACAGGGGAAAAAGAAAAGAAAAGACAAACTTTCCCAACTACTTTTTGTCTACCCTTTTTCTTCATTACATCTTTTAAGGCCTTTATTTTCTAGAAACCTCAGCCCCATTTTCAACATTTAAATCACACCTACAGAGGCATATCAAGTAGACCATATATAACTTTTTGTTATTCTTAAAAATTAATTATGAAGTTCCACGAACATCTGTTTTGCATTTCCTACAAAAATGCGTGGATATTGCCACCATGAATAAATTACTTAACCTAAATCTAAATGATAACATTTTGGAAAACAA
This sequence comes from Corylus avellana, assembly GCF_965113065.1. Lineage (NCBI taxonomy): Eukaryota > Viridiplantae > Streptophyta > Magnoliopsida > Fagales > Betulaceae > Corylus > Corylus avellana. The sequence goes on from NC_142498.1 coordinate 19,317,115, forward strand.
AATTAAGGATTTGCTAATTGCTAGTATGTCAATCTAGTTGTTGGCTAAAACCAAAGTAGAAGGCTTACTCTGTAATTATACTGGGAGCTGGTGGCAATAGGAATCCCATCCCATGATATACAAACATATATAGTTGTAAACCGTTAAGTAATATAAGTGGAGCAATAATGATATAACCAGGACCAGAAGCATCCAAAAGCAACCAAAACACAGAAGGATGCTATACAAATTGCAATCCCAACTATAGAGTAACTGCATCAGTCACATACAATGCAGCATACTTCATGATGTTCTTGCCCCTAAATCTGTCAACAAATGTTGACAGTAATACCCTACTGATGAAAAAAAATGTCACAAAATTCTAAGCATGCTTAACTCATAGAGGTATGAGAATATTTGATTCACTAACATTCAATCATATATGAAAAACGGCCAAGGAGATGAGAGAAAAATTAGCTTTACTAAAATCATCGGACAAAAAGGGAAAGGGCCCAAAGAAGAGTAAACTAGCTATGATTCACATAGATGAAATGCAAGCAGCAGACAACGAGAAAACTGAACAAACATGCTCAATCTAGAAAATGATGGGGACACCAAACTCAAGCCACATATCATCTGTGTATGGACGTTAACATTAGAGGATGCCCAGCCCATGACCTTGTGGTTGGGTGATTGAGGGCTGGATTACTATTGGGCCTTTATTAGTTTGCATTTTAGTTATTTTATTGTTTATTTTTCAGACTGATTGTAGTATTTTTATTTTAGGCTTTATGCTAGCCCAAGTATGATTAGAGTTAGGGTTAGGGTCTATTACTAAACTATGTAAACCTAATTTTCTATTGTATTAAGGAGTTTATGATGAATTAAGAGAAGTGAACTACTGTTCTCCCTCCTCTCTCTTATTTCTCTTATCAGCTTCTTCTTCTCTCTCTTCTTACTCTCTTCTCAATCTCGTGTTCCCGCATCAAAATAAATGATAAAAAAACTCAAGATTGATTGGAAAGTAATGAACTTTTAAAATTGATCTTAACAATAAAATATTTTAAAAACATGTTTTCTACATGCACCCCAAAGTCAAATTTTTGGCAACGAAAATAGTATCAGCATCATAGATATATCCATAAATTATATTCTATTCCAGTAATGTATCCTAAATCATAGAAAACAATCACCACTTTTATTCTACTCCAAGCACCCTGCTACTATAACATTCAACATAGTATGATCAGACAAGAAATCCTGCTGATACTCCTTTGTTATAGAGAAAAAAGAGGTCATCCAACAATGAACCACAAAAGGCATCAATTAGTAAATTGATGTTGAAGAAAGGTTTTGGTAAATCAGACCTAGGAAGGAAGTCTGCCACTACTCGCTACTTCTTTTATGCTAAAGCAATTTAGAACCATTCCTTCAAAAATATCAAATTGGGGAGGACATTCCCGCCACCCCACCCCCCAAAAAACACCCAAAAATAAAGCTTCGTGGGCTCTGCTTCTGATATAAAACAATGTTCACATAACCATTCCAGTTTCCTTTTAGTTTCAAAGCAATATATGCGTACATGTATGGGTGTCACTCAAAGAGCTAAAATAAGAGGAAACAAAAGATTTCCAAAAGTTAAATCTATCAATCGAAATGAAGTAGCTGAAACCACCTTTGCATTTCACCTAATAGAAACAAAGATATACATACAAAACCTATCTGTAAGGAGGAGCACTTTTAGCATACTTAATAAGGGAGGGAGTACCCCGTCAAATTAAGCAGGCATGAGAACTCTGGAACCGCCAACAACATGTAGATACAAAGCAAGACATATGGTAACAATAACAGAAGACCTTGCACTGAAATAGCTGATAACTTCCAATCCTCTGTCCACAGCCTGCCCACGAACTACATTAAGACTTCTTTTCAAACCATCTAATAGCTTCCACAACAGAAACTGCACAACGGATCTCACCGTTTCAAATGTCACCCTTCCGGTCACATCAAGCACAAACTTTCTATTGCTCGGCACTGCCAATGTAGATGAAACCTTGTCAAACCACCCACTATCCCGAATTTCATCAAATGAATTCCCCTCTTTCAGCTTCGAAGAGGCTTCTCGCTCAAAACCCTCATCCTTGGTGACACGTGGACCTTCACTCTCATCAACAAATGAGAAAGAAGAATTCGAATTTGAGTGTGAACTCGAATTCCAACTCGTCAATACTTGGTGAGATGTTCTCACAAGTGTTTCCACAGCACCATTACAAACACTGACCAGAATGTCCCTCACTTTGCTTTCATGCTTGGGGTTGGTTAATCCACTAAACATGTCCTCATACACATTGATATCCATCGTTTTGTCCAGATACACTGCAACTGCCGTGCTTACAAAAACTTGAATGCTATTCGCTATGAGTTCTTTGCTCTTATCATTGCAAACCACATTGAGCCATCTGGGCTCGTTCGATAAACTCGAACTGCATTGAGACTCGCTTGAACCATCCATGGATCCACCATTGGAGTAAAATCCCAAAACCAAGTTTCTCGCAAAGCTTCCAACCACAACCGAAACAAAACCAGTCCCAGCCGCAGAAAAAAGCTTCTCCAAAACACTATCAGAAAAGCTTGAATTCCCCGAACCCTTTTCCGACCCTTCTTCAATCCTCGTCTCGGAATTAAACCCCAGCAAAATCCCAACCGTCAAAGCCTCCGTAACCCTAACCAACGACCCCGAGAACTCCTCCGAACGTGCAATTTTCGAAATCTGCTTCAGACTATTGGGAATTTGGTCCGAATCGGATCGGAGAAACTCCTTCAAGTCCTTGGAGACAACACCGATCGTCTCCGCGGAATCGGAGACCATTTCAGCCACGGAAATTAGGGCTCGAAAAAGCTTCATCAACCTCTTCCTCTTACTGGCCACAGAGGGCAAATGATAGACCTTGTAAGCACCGTAACTGGAGACGCCGAACGCCGCAAGCAGAATTATCCATTTCTTTCTCCTCTGAGAAAAATCCAAGCCCTTCTTCACCAATTCGAGATCCATATCCGACCCGGCGACTAATCAAAACCCTAGCGCTTACAAATTCGAAACCCTAGGGTTTGATATAACCAAAACCAATTGGAAAAATTGGAATCGTACTGTAAAATTAAAGAAAAATGAGGGTATTAATACAAAAAAGGGTTTCGAGGATCGAGGAAGCTAGGGTTTCAGTTGATGACTAGTGCAGAGCGATTGAGGTGTGAAGGTAAATGGACAAGATTATCTAATCAAAGACATTTTTTCTTTTCTTTTTTCGAAATTAATCGAACATTATAAAACAACAAAATATCCGTAGAGATTCTATTACAAACACAGAAATAGAATTGCGAGAACTGGATGACGAGGACGAAACGGAGAGGTGCTGGCAAAAATGACGCTGCAGTTGAAGAGGAGGACGAGAAAGAGAGTCAGCCTTGCAAGTTGCAAGTCGTCCTAGATTTTTTTTTTTTGGTTATATATAACGTTGGGAAAGGCGGTGATTGGCTAAACAGATTTATACCGTTGCTTTTACTCCACCCTGCCGTTGATGACACTGCGGGCGGCGCGGATTGCGTTTTTGGGGGGAAGACTGAGGAGGGTGGCTTTCACACTTGAATTAAAGCAGTTTAAAGATTACATGTGCGGCAAACGTGGATGTCCTAAAGATTTATGAGTTGTCATCCGTCATCCTTATAGAGTCGTGCACCTTATTGTATTGGATAGTAACCCTTTCCTTTTTCCTGTATTGCTTAAAAAACAAAAAAAAACCATTTTTGGATAAGGAATTTTCTTCGTCATATATGATGTACCGATTGCTCTTATGTATATATATATATATATATAATCCTTCCTAGAATATATGAGTTTTTATTGTTTTAAAAATATAAAATTACATTAATAGAAACAAACTAAATATAAAAAGGAGGGGGTGAGAGTCCCAAAATCAAAAGCCCCCCACCCAAAAAAAAAAAAATATTTAAAAAAAATTGAAAATGGGCCAAAAGTTGGCTCCATCCGATGCTTCTTATTTTGAGCGCCAAGATTGATGATTTTTTAAGCAGTCCACAAGTGAGTCTACTAGAGGTGGCACATCCAATACTTCTTATTTTGAGCGCCAAGATTGGTGATTTTTTAAGCAGTCCACAAGTGAGTCTACTGGAGGTGGCACTTGCAATGGCATCAAGAGATTGTAAATGCCATAAAATGAAAGATTGTACTGATGTCAACTAAATTGGAACCACTGAAGAGGAGCTTCATTCCAATGTTCAACAGAAGAATGTCCAACAGAAACAGAAGAGGTGCCTGACAAATGATGCACAATGAACATTCTTATTGTCTCCATGGAAAAAAGGAGGGGCACATACACTTGGGTTTTGGAAGTGACAAGAAATAACAAAAAAAAAAAAAAAAAAAAAACATAGGTCTTTAGCTCTAGTGAGAGGATGTGTGGGTAAAAGAGACGATGGGGACCATGGGCAAATGAGAATACGCATGGAGGAATACATAGTTCATGCATATTTTTCAGTAGTACCAAAGCTTTATCTTAGGCTGGAATGATCGCTCAGAAACTTCCTCCTTATAAGAGTCAAACTATGATGATTCATTCAACTTTAGGAAGATCTTTTATGTCTCCTATGTCATTTAGATGTAGAGACGATCTTTTATATCTCCTATATCATTTAGAGGTAGAGACTTAGGAACACTTGCTTCTTAGCTGTCACTTCTCTAGGGTCTTGTGGAGGGAATCACCTTAACCGATCCATTCAAGTTACTTATCAATTGTCACGTCATTCTTAATCATGACGCCCGTATTGAGCGAAAAATTGAGCCCTACATCTCAAAAAATCATTCCTATTAAGTAGCATCCTGATTTTGTCAATCCGTAAAGCTCACCGCAACGTCAATTGATCTGTACATAATCTCGTCATGGGCCACCTCCTTTGGCATTAGTAGATGCACTCTCATTCCATTTATCCCCATCATCGTGGTTCCATGAGTGACACTTATCCCCCTTTAGCTTGGAGTAGTTGTTTTGTTTTTTCATTTTTTATTTGGGTAATGCTACACACTCTTAATTATTAATTATCTCACGTGACAATAAAAATCAATATTAGACAAGATGGTAGGTACCAAGGGATCAAACGTCTTTTCTATATTTTACCGAAAAGATTCACTTTTCGTCGTTTTCGATGGTTACAAACAAGCACCAAACCAACACCTTTTTGGTTGTATTTGAACGCTTCAAATATAGTCAATAAAAAAAAATACAGAAAAGCAAAAATCACAGCCTCACTATTCAAGACCAGGCTTTTTGTACATGGTAACAGACGTGGAACAATTCATTGCTTCCACACTTTAACTAACTGGAGTCCACTCACGTTTTGTCTTCAGCAAAATGGTTCATCAATGACAACAGCTTTCTGCCTATAATTCTCACACAAACCAATCAAACAGATTATGATTCACCTATGTACAAAAAGCTCATATGACACCATCACCAATAACGAACGCTTCATCCGGTGACGGTCCTGGCCCACGTGAGGAATTTTCTTCAAGTCCATAGACCGAGTTTTCATCATATAGGAGGGAGGAAGCCTCTCCAGTTCCATGTTTTGTTCAATACCCAAAGCTTATGCAATCATGGACTTTCCTCGAAAATTCCTACCCCTTTGAAACTACTATCTTGGACTTTATGGGTACACTGCAATCCTCATCATCCTCCAGATCACTGAAAGATATGTCTTCTCCATTCCCCACATACATGGCAACTCCACTATACCTACCTAGTTCAGAATCTTCCTCAGGCCAGTCATCCTCCTCGTCTTCAAAATTCTCAACCACTAGTTTAGAATCCTTATTCTCAGTCTTAATTACTGGCCTCTCTTCAATAACAGACTTATCAATAAATTGCAGCTCGTTACTTTCACCCGAGCGCTGCTCACTCTCAAAATCTGTAGCCACGGAGGAGCTACTAGGTTCAAATGAAAATGTGCCCCGTGGCGTAAGATCAAAATCTTCCTCCAGCATATTAGCACTGTCTTTCGAATAGGATTGGATTCTTGCAAACCAGTCAGTCTCTGCCTTCGTTTTCTTTTGTAGCTCCTGCATCCACATGGCTCTGGCAGCCACTACCTGCAAGAAATAGGTTAAAATCATTGTAACTCAAAATATTATGCTGATGCCAGTAGAACCAAAAATTATCATGTCAAGATTGCTATAACATTTCAACAAAATAGTGAGGAATAAGAAAATAGGTATCTGGACCACCCAAAACACACAACAAATTAAACACTGACCTGCATAACTATCAGGTTAAAAAAAAAAAAAAAAAAAAAAAGACAACATAAGCTAAGTAATTCATACTTCAACAACATTCATTTGACAGGGAGGCAAATTAACAACATCCATGAAAAAATTAAAGACAATGTTATACAAAGCAATTGACCAAGCTGCTATTCGAACAATCACCAAATTACATCACAGTATACTCCTCCCTCCCCCAATGGGAGGGCTTATATATTGCAAGAATCAGTATATATGCTTATTCAACCTATACAACACAGAACAGAACATCACAGTTTACTTGAATTATAATATAGTTACGTATACACATGTAAATGTCTTTTGATAAGTATGTGTATACATGTAAATTCACACCAGTCAAATATTCTAAGATCAAAGTATTGAACTTAACATTTTAAGTATGATAATGATGACTGATCCTAAAAAGAAATTGTGAAGTACTTACGGACCAATTTATTGTTGTAATACTCCATGAAAAACTAGCTATAATAAGGAGAATGCTTCTGTAATCCTCTTATTAAACCTACATATTGATAATTACATATGCAACTACCAACCCATGCATGCAACATACAGGAACATATGCAAATAAAGTCCCTTAAAAACATACAAAATCTTTTTCCTTTTAAATCTTAACAGAGACATTCATTTGTTACTAACAATCTTATAAGGCCGACTATAGCTTAAATTGGAGTTTACAAAGCAGAGGATGCATATATAATGCCCATTAAGATAAATAAAATAAAACAACTTACCTGGGGTGTAGACAAGTAATCCGCATCATGTTTGTTGAGTCTAGAGTGCAGAAGCACAAAGTAGACTTTCCAAAAGTAACTTTCAGTCATATGGCAAGGACAAAGTTCAATTCTCAGGGCAGCTAATCTGGGAGCAAGATGTTGGATAGCCAAAGCATGCTCTTGTTGGGCATCAGACATGTCAAAATCTATAACAAGGAAAAGAACGCTGTCAGAATCTAGCATGAATTATCAAAGCAGACACTAAACAGTTTTCGCTAAAGCAACTGAAATTGATCAGCGCAGCGGATTACAAGAAAGCATAATAATTTTCTGCCTTATGTAATCTAAGGCCTTCCTGACAGTCCTTCACCATACATTGTTCTAAATTTTCGCAAGCACTGATTTTTCATAACCTCCAATCCCCCGAGGAAAGGATATGCCAAACCTTAAGCCAACTAACTAGCACATCACTATAACTTGGTTCTTCCATCCCAAGATAGAGGTGGTGTTTTTTTTTTTGGTTGTCCCAAAATATATGGGAGTTTCAAAAAATGAAAGCATTATCCATTTAACTTCTCATTCATCCTCAAATTGGAATCCACCTTTTCTAATATTTTTCTGAGAGAATAATGATAACAAGGATGCTTTTTCCAGGCTTACCTAAAGATATTCTAGTAATATTTTTATGATTATTTTGTTTCATTAAAATGGTGTGATTTGCAATCATCCCATCTATTTTGGAATGGAAGGGAAAATTTTGGAGGAGAGACGGAGACACAGATATGCAAGAATGGAAAATTTTCTTCAGAAAAAAGGATAAAGGGTAGTTATGCTATGTTTTATACCAGTTCCAATCTGTACAACTCTATATATTGCGGTCTTCCTTAAAAGTAAACAAAAATGGGTCTCAAATCAAGACTGCAAATGGATGCAAGGATTTGGTGTTTTAAAGTACTACAGATTCCACCACATTTGACTACTTAACTACCAGCCCAAACTACAGAATCACAAAGTATTGGTGGTATCTTCAGGAAATTGTCAGAGCAAAGGTAAGACATTAAAGGTGGACTGCCACCACAAATGAGAACTTAGCAGGCCAATATGCCAAGAACATGATGAAAATACTACCGAAAACTCCAGATATATAGGGAATGACAATCTAACTTAGTTTTGTAAAAGATTATACTGACCTAGTGTGAAATGAGCTCAACAAATTTGTGTATCAACTAGTATAATCAATGCCAGGGAATCTTAACTTTAAACATCAACAGCTGGCCCTAGTAAAATACAATTTCCTTGCATTTGCTTAACAATGCTGTGATAACAAGCGCATAGGTACCTATAAATTGCATATATGTGTGGATTCCCTGGAAAATAAATTGGAAGGATTTAATGCAAAAAAATATTCAACGGCGTCTACATCAAACATTCATGCTATAGATTCTTATCAAAACAATTCTTAAATAAAACTAAAACGTCGAGCTCTCTATTCTCCAATTACAGAAAAACACTTTGCATGATGATAGATGCGATGATAACCAAGAAAAAACCTACAAACTACTCAATGGACAAGGATCCTCTCAATTTTAAATGAAATTGATAGTATCTATTTCATGGTCAAGATTTAAAGTTAATGCATCTAATAGTGCACATGATTCCACATTATTTAAATATTTTAAAAGATGTCCCAACATTGACTTTATATAAGCATCAAATTTAAATCGTAATCATGAAATGGAGATGATCCTATTACCTATTCAAGTATATGAATTACACTGTGCTTTTCCTTTATTATAGCAATAATTATACAAAACTCAAGGTCAAGTTTAATATAAGACGCTTGGTTTCACGTTGGCTGAAGTTATAATGAAGTGATCCAGCCATCTGACAGCTTAATAATCAAGCGTTTTGGTAACTAGGATTTCATCAACGCATCATTCTCATCTCAAAGTCCGAATCTCCTAGACATGGCCAATGGTGGCACATAAGGTACATTTGGGAAGACATATAGGATTTGGCAGCTTAACATAAGCTACCGAGCAATGAATTAACAATTCAAAGCCCCAATTTCTAATCCAAGGAAGCAAATGCATCATATTCCACAAATCCAAAAGCGTAAAAGACCGCATTGAAACAAAAAGACGATCACAGAAAAGGAAACGCACATACCACCCAAGTCCTCCTCCTCATCAAGCGGAAAATCCAACCACGTCTCGGGATGCATCCCGATGTTCCCCGCGAAAGCCAACACCTCGTCGGTGATCCCCACGGCTCCTCCCAGACCACGCGCCTCCAATAGCTCCTCATTCGACGGCATCTTCGAGATCTCCACGATGTCGCTCCCGATCCAGGAGACAGTGCGATCCGACGGCTCCTCTTCTGCGCCGGAGGACACGGACTGATCGGACGTGTCGGTTTGCGGGAAATGCGAGGGCGTGGAGGGTTCCGAGGAAGCAGGGGGCGCGAGGAAGGAGGCCACGCCCCAGAGCTGGCGCGTCAGAGTTTGTTTGAGTTCGGAGAGGTCGTCTTTGACGCCCCGAGAATGGGCCTCTTCTGACTGCCAATCATTGTCTTCGGATTCGAATTGTTGTTGGCTGTGGTGGTTGTGATTATTGTTGTGGCTGGCTCGTTCGGTGGGGAAAGATGGTGCTGCGTCTGGGTCGCGAGGGTGGGAGGGTACGACGTCGTTGTCTTCATCGTCGTCGTCTTTATCGTCGTCGAGCCGAAGGGAGTTGGCGAGAGAACGAGCCAGCCATGACATTTTGTTTAACTAATTTTTTTGGATTTTGGGAGGAGAAAGTGATTTGACGGAAAAGTGGGGGGTTAAATGGGCGTCAATGTCATCATCTTAATTAAACTAACTTCACCTCTCAGTAATTGAATTACGCCTTTTTAAGCCATGCCAAGCCCATGGGCCTATTTCACAAGAAGGGCATGGCCTTAATGCCAAGGATTTTTTTTTTTTTTTTTCTTCTTAAAGTCCACTTAACTCTTCAAACTATCATCTCAATGACAATCTACCCCCAAACTACTAAAACAATGACAATGTATCCCTAATTTTAACAAAATGATGAAATTACCCTTACTAAAATAAAAACAAAAATTTATTTATTTTTTTTCAAAATTTAAGGGTATTTTTGTCCTATTGAAATTTTAATTGGGGTAATTTCATCATTTTGCTAGCATTGGGGGTACATTGTCATTATTTTGGTAGTTTGGAGGGTAAATTATCTTAATTGATAGTTTGGAGAGTAAATTGTCATTAGGGTAGTAGTTTTTTTTTTTTTTTCCTAATTAAAAGGGTTAAGTGGACTTTACAAATTTATTTATTTATTTTTTTTTTTTTAAGTAATGTCAAATATTTTATAAATATTTCACAAGACTATATATATTTAAAGGCTATTAGAACTTGCCACATCAATTTTATAAAATATTTGTATATTATGTAACATTATTTTTCTTTAATAGATGGGATACTAATACAAGGGAAACAAACAAGCAAAACAGTTCCAAAGCTTGGCCAACAACCCCCAAGTTTGTAAAATCTACCATAAAATCTGAAAGTAGTGGTTATGAATGCAATGGTTAGCGCTCCTATGAAATGAACCTAGCTGTGAACCAGTTGCACAGCTTGGCTAACAAGTAACAATTTATGGATGTTTCAAATCCAGTGGCACAGACAAAACTACATATTAGTTGAGACATAAATTTTCTTCAAATCAGTTTGGATGTTTCTCACATGTTTTCTTTAATATTCTTAACAGTTATTTATTGTCATTCTATTAACCTAAGAACTCAAACATTAATTTTTTAGAAACTCAAACACGGTAATTGGTGAATGACACTTGTTACTCATTATAATAGGTTGAAGAAATTTTTTTCCAAACTGGTTTAAATGAAATTTGTATCATATTAGTCATGGGCACACCCACTTGGTTTCAAATTTTCTTTTAAATTTTTTTAAAGAGAAACTCCACTTATATCCTTTGAATTGTCAGTATTTTTGTAATTATAATATCAAATTGTAATGTCAGTATCCCAAAAAATTTCACCTTTTTATTTCCACCCTTTTTTTTTTATTTAAATGCAAGGTGCTCGTGTTTAAAAAAAAAAAAAAAAAACACTCAAAATGTGTCTCAAGACCATGTGGACGAATATATATTGTTAAGAATAAATTCACACTACAAGCCCATCAAATTATGGGTCCAATGGCCAATGATAGGCCCATGAAGATATTAATTAAATAACAAGGGCTATTTAATTAATTAATAATCTTATATTCCAATTAGGATAATATTTGAATAAATGCGTCCTACTTATCTCTACAAGATGACTATTCAAGATTATCTCTACATAATATTTGTTGAAAGTTTTTCTCTACATAATAGTTGTTAAGTTCTATCTCAACTATGGACTCCCAATACAACTCAAATAAGAAGAAATAGTTCAAGCCTACTTCTACAACCTAAGCCTATAAATAAGCCCATATACAAGATACTAAAGGATGATGAAATATCCTCACACATTTGGAATAATCTACTATTTTCTCATATTCTCTCTCAGAGCTCAATTAGTGTATTGAATTATTGTGCGCCGAAGCACACTATTTCTCATAGAAACTTTCTGACTTTGGTATCGGAGTGCCCCCGTGGACCCTTTTGACAATATTGTTTTTTTGTAGTGATTTAGAGTGCACAACGACGATGTATTGAAGACCCCGAAGAAAGCACATTCACCATGTTGAAAATTGTTCTAATATATATATATATATATGCTTTTGTTTTTAAACATGGGCTATTTGGGCATTTTAACAAAAAAATCTTGAAATACCAACATTGCAAAAATTAAAAATTTGAACAAGTGTTGATACTTCAAAGAGTGTAACAGTGTAATTTATTAATTCATCAAGCTCATCGTGTGAGGTAGAAAGTTGGAGCATTATCTATTGAAATATTTTATTATCCACTTGCATTCTTACTTTTCATTCATGATTCAACTTTTATTTATTCAAATCTAAATGAAATTGTTGACCAAGAACAGTGATGACCCCAGCTACGCTTACAAATCAAGAGCTAACCGTCATTTGATCTTAATTATCTTAAAGCCTAGGCCTATATCTTGATTATCAAGTTACCAAAAAAAAAAAAAAACTACTAAGCTAGCAACATTTTTTTAATATTAAATATGCATCCTCAATAATGAGTGTAAGTAAACCAAAATTGGACCATAAATAAAAAGATACAATTCTTTACACTGGTAGTTCAGGCTTCATGCCACTGGCAACTACTTCTCTTATAGGCTGGTTTTGCCATTTCTACTCAATAATGAATGTTTTTTCATGGGTATGAATACAACTCAAATGGTTAGTTTGGTTGGCGATCTAACTCAAATTTGTTTATGAAAGTTGGTCTACATTTATGGTTTTTTATGAGAGGATCATGGTACGGTAAAATAACCGGACATGTGAGATTTTAAACCGACTTTATTTGTTCGGGCTATCTAAACATCTGTTTGCAACAGGTGAGATTCGTCTATTCTTTCACATGGAGTTGATAAAAATAAGCAGCGAGAAAAGTATTAAAGCGCTCCGAAATTTGGAAGGACAATTTGAATGATATTTTTCTTAAACTAGGGTGGAAATTTCATAATTTGGATTCATTCAAAGATGCCATATTGCGAATGCCTCAAAAGTTTCTTGCCCTCCTCTTCTTTTCAGGAGGACAAGGATTTGAAGTTCCTTTTCCTTTCCGTGGTAGAGGGGGTGTGCGTGTGCACACATTCGTGACGACAAAAGTGGCATTGAGGGCCCTTGCAGTGTCCAAGACTCGATAAATACAAGATATGATATCCTGCATTATTAACCACCTTCATATCAATCATTAAAGAAAAAGAAAAAGAAAAAATCCTAACAATTTTGGAAGGATACCACAAATTTTGGATAGAATTCACCCGTAAAACATATATCAGTAATAGTACTGCTCGTCTGTAAGCCAAGTGTTTGTAAATACAGAGAGAGAGAGAGAGAGAGGAGAGGGAAAGAGCTGAAAAATAGGATGAACAAGCTTGAAGATAAGCAACTTCAAGTTAATCATGTAAGGAAAAAATACAAATGGGTGTAAACGGTTTTTGTGTTTAAAGCCAACGAAGATCTACAAACTCTAAAACGGAGAGATTCAGTGATAAACCCCCATCAAAACCCAAAGGAAAACAGAGAGTTCCCACAAATCCTCACAAGAGACGGGACAAAAATTAGGATGGACATCCATGTAAAAATTGACTACAATTACTTTGCCAAGAAAACTACAATTACAATTCAAACACATGCTTAGGAGAATTCCAACATCATTCCCTGTATTTTAATATACAATGCTCTCTTGCGGATTGGAACAATCAGCAACTGGTTTCCCAAATAACATAAAACAATCCGAACGAAGATTCTGGGGATTATTGGGAAATTTCAGTGAACACTGCCTGCTTATGGACAATGGATTTATAACCATGCAACAAGCAATATCCATCCACAGTTTATGTTGCTTCTTGAATAATTGTAACTAATTGATAGAATCTAACTTCTCAGTATACACAAAAGAGGAAAGGGTACCTCAGAAACCCAATATGAATCTCCGTTCCAAATTCTGCTGCATGATCCCACAAGTTCTTTGGTTCCTTGGTCCCTCAGGCCAAAGGGGAAAAAAATTGAGACGTATATCAACAACTTCTAATTATGCTTTCATTGTATCGTTCTTGTAAGCTTACACTTGGAAATGAAGAGTGTGGCTGTGTAATTTAGACTACACAATTTCAAAAGCTCAGCCGACCGTTGCTTCATAATCGGATCGCATCCACTCTGAATTACAAGAAGCAGCTTGGCCGCTAAACCTGCCTCCACAGCAAGTGAAGCGCATTCTTCTGGGGCAAGCTTGCAAACAGCCCACAAGATTGACAGTGCAAACTGCGTGCAGCTCTCAGAAACCTTCATCATTAACCTCACCACATTGGGTATGGAATTCGGGCAATCCTTCAAAGCCAATTTTCCTTCTGGAAGAGTGGACAACACCTCAAGGACATAGAGAGCTATTTCCAAACACTCATTATTCAAACTGGGTAGGATCTCAACCAATTGGGGAACTGCCCCAATGCTCACAACAGAGCTCCTGACTGGTTCATGGGAACAGACCGTCTTGAGCAAACTGAGACCGGCCAAGACCCCATTTGGATGTCTTTTATCCTTTACCAACCTCAACAATCCAACCAAAAGACTCAAGCTTGAGACAATCTCAGATGCAAAATCCTTCCCAACTATCAACATTTCGATCAATTTCGTGCAATTGATCTTCGTCTCAATGGATCCCTCATTCAACATGTCCACCATTAATGAAATCTTCGCGGGTTGCATCAAATCGGCCTTTGACTCCAAATCGAGATCTAAATTCACAAGAATCCCAATTGTCTCCGACCCAACTGCGTGCGAAGTGAAACGACCCAACAGAGAAGAAAGCAAAGGTACACCGTTATTGTCAGCTACTGTCTTCTTCGCCGAAGTATGAGCAACCACGACCTGCCTCAGGTCTTTGAGAGCTTGAACTCTAGCTTGACCCTTAACTTTCTTCAGCGTCTCCAAAAGCTCCAAGGCCCTTCCTTGCACATCCTCCGACTTCTTCTTCATCGCCAAGTACTTCTGCGAGAACCAACTGTAAATCAGCTGGTGCAGGGTCTTATTCGGCGTGACCGAGTCGTCCCAGAGCTCCTGCATCGTAGTGGGGCAAGTGAAGTGGCCCAAAGAGAACCATTTGCGAATGTTGGATCTCTCATAGGTCTGGCCCGTGCAAAGAGTCACGGGGTCTTGCATCGGCTCCAATGAGATCGGGCAGATAAACACCGAGGGAACATCTATGGGTTCCAGCTCGGCCACCATCTTCTTCAAATCCAATTTCTCGGCGACACCTCCGCCGAAGAACGCGCCACCGTCGCCTCCCAGAATACCATCTTTCACAGCGGTTTCCAGATCCAATACTTGCCCACCACCACCCACGTCGAGCTTCACATCCCCCCCATCTCTTCTCCGAATAGACGGCTGGTACATCGGCATTCTGTCGAACACCCTCTTCGCAAAATGCTCAAAGAAAATTTGACACAGATTAATGATTAGAAAGAGCGAGAGAGAAAGAGAGCCTTAAAATTGCAAGAGACCCATCACATCCAGAGGACAAGAAACGTGTGGGGAAGAGAAAGGAGGAGAGTGGTGTTTTCTCTCTTTCTCTCACTCACTCTTTACTTTGTCTCCCTTCCACTCTCTTTCGCTATCTCTCTCATTGACAATCCACAAGCAACAATGCCCGTCAAAGGGGACATCTTTTCTCGACCCTAGGCTTTATTTCTCTTTTCTCTTTATTTGATCTCTCTCTCTCTTTCTCTGGTCAAAAGGTTCACATTCTTCTTCACTACCATCATCGTCATCATCAACAAGGAAATGATGGATTTGCAATCTTCTTCCCTAATACCGAAGCTCACTTCCTCTTCAAGCTCAAACAAAAGTGTGAAATCATCAGCCCCAGATCAGTGAAAAAGACGCTATCAAAAGTGATGGAAAAAGCACTACACAACCCACTCATTCATGAACAGTATCCCACACCTCAGCTTACCAAAATTATACAAAACAAAACCTAAATCAGAAATTGGCAAAACACTATTTGGAACATCATGGACATGAAACAATGGGAAAATTCATAACCATACCAATCTCAAACAGCAAGAAAGAGAGACAAAGAGTAAAGCATGAGGAAAAGCTAATCTTCTGCAGTCTCCTCCACTCCTTGGCCTTCTTTTGGAGCAGGTAATGAGAGCCCCATAAAATGCCCTTTTCCTTTCTTTCTTTCTTTTTTTTTTTTCCTTCTTTTTCTCTTTTACTACTATGATTTTCTTGGGGGAAGTAAAGAATTTTACCGGCAGTGACCGATTCTAGCCGGTGGTCCAAGTCTTGGGCACAGTGCACCACACGTGCACTCGTATCCTCAACTCAGTCACTGCAGTATCCGGTCTTCTGTTTTAGGACGTTATTTATTTATTTTCTTAAAAGTTTATAAAAAATTTAGTGGGTTAAATTAAATCTCATGACAATTTTATATTTTATTAATTTCTCTGAGAATCGTAGCCCCTCGGGAGGGATAATCTAGAGGAGCCGGAGACGCAACCTGAGCAGAGCAGAGCAGAGGTGGTCAAAAAGAGAAATTGATGTTCCCCACATTCAAAGTAATTGCAGGGTACAAGGCATGTATTCGACGTGCCAACTCACCCACATGACTTGGTTATGGGTTCGTATACTTGTTGCAGAGAAATTATCCTCTGTTACTTTTTTTTTCATTTATTTTATTTTATAAGAATAATGTTAAAAAATAATAATAAAAATCAGTTTATTATTATTATTGTTTTTATTTTTATTCTTTTGACAGTAACTAATTTACTGTCGAATTATTAAATTATATAAAAATTATATATCATTCTACTAAAATTAGGGTTGTTAAGGTAAAACCTTTAACGCGAGAAGAGTTTTTTTTTTTTTTTTTTGATCTATCGAGAACAAATTTTCAAAATGTCTTTAAAATGTCATAATATTGCGTTCAAAATTTTGTTTAAGGTATAGAACTTTTTGAGATATACATGTAAAAATAAAAAAACAATATTTTGTGTGAGAATAAAAAGAAAAGATAAATGCTACATATACATCTAATTGCTTACTTCTAAGTACTTACTCTTTTATTTGACAGTAAAAATTATAATTAATTTTTAGACTGATTAATCTGTATATGATATTTCGATCATAATTTTTATTGTCACGTCAAAAAATAAGTACTTAAAAGTATTTTTAAGTACTTACTCTCTTATGATTTCTAAGATACACTGACACCGGGAAAAGAAATGGAATGTTTCAAACGTATTTGAGGGGGGCTTTATTTACAAAATATGCTTATAGAAGGCAATACATTATTATGGTCTTCTAAATTATTCTACGAAATTATTTGGGGCAACTACTTTTATTATAATTCTCTTCTAAATTCTTAATGAGTTTAATGTGAACTTTACCTGGTAAGTACACATATTTAGTGTTATATAAATTGTAGTAATAAACTTGTATGAGACGTGCCAAATCATAACTTATTTCAAAAAATTAAATTGATAAAAAATGATAAATTTAATTATTTAATTAATATTTGAGAAGTCTCTTTCACGTTTGAGATAAGAAGAACACATATACTATTTTAATTGAAATGAGAGATAAAAGATAAATAAAGTTTAAAATCAAAACCTTTATATTAATATGATGTCAAATCATTGTTTATTCTAAAAATTTAAGGTAATAATAAATTAAATTATTAAATTAATTAATAATTAAAAAGAAAACAATTGGTCCAAGATCATACCCCCTGTCACTGCCTTTATAATACGAAAAAAAAAAAAAAAAACTTACTTTTATAGCACTATAAAAAGCAAGTGTTAATTTGATTGAACAAATGCTAGTCAATACACGATAAGGGAAGGGAATGGGAAGGGACGCCAGATCAAAAGTGCGACGACGCACGGTTCCCACTACCACGTGTAACTGTCGTAATTGCCGAAAAAGCAAGCAATTGCAGCATCAAAAAATGGTCAAACCGGAGACCGGAAAGGCAATCGAGGCGTACATATATGTATATGCTAATGCTACTCTAAAACGGACCTCCCCCCAAGACCGGTCAAACAATTAGCTGGCACTTTATGAAAGGCACGCTCTGCATGGACCCCACCCCACGGGTTTCCTGTCTCATCCACTTTTTTTTTCTTTTCTTTTTTTCTTTTTTGAAAAAAAAAAAACAATATTCTTCTCCTCTGGTTTTCGAAATTATTTTCCAATTTCACGAGAAAAAAAAAAAAAAAAAAACTTTTCCGATTTTGAAGAGCTCAGACCTGTGGTGAAAATTTAAAATCGCAAACCCCTTTTAAAAGTTATTATTAAAAATTGCTAATCAGTTAGTGGTTATTGGGTTTTTGAAAACCGCTAATCACTTTTTTTAAATATATATATAGTTTTATTATACATATATATATATATATATATATATATATCTTTCATACAATATATTTATTTGTATATTTCATATTATATATATAGTTTTATTATATATATTTATTTGTATGTTGTGTATATAACTATAAGTGAAGTGATGATTTACAAAAATTGTTGTAATTTTATTTGTATTATATGTTGTATAGATTTGTAGAAGGTGACTAGCAAGGATTTTGGTATATAGCAATTTTTAATTCTAAAATGGCCATAAAAAGGAAAAGAAAAAGGTTTAAAGTGAGCCTCAAAATCGGCCCAAAACCAGTCCAAAACCGGCCCAAAAAAAGCGGTTAGTAAAAAAAGTTTATTCGGATGAGGTTAATCGCTAACCGGATAGTTAACTGCCTAGCGGTTATCGGAGATGGTTGCGGTTAGCGGTTTTAGTCACTAACCGCTGCTTTTTCACCCATATTCAAACCTTAGGAAACATTTTTTTAAGCACTAATTTGAATTGATTTAAAAAAAAAGAGACGAATTAATAGTGTAAATATTGAGTTTAATGATATTCTATGCTAGAAAATGTCGCATATTTTGTTTTCACATCTGTGAATACCATGAGGCATTATTATTATAACTTGATATTAAGTTGGCACCGAAAATAATAAACTATAAACTGTAAAGGTAATACTAGAGCAGCAACTGAAATCATAATTGCATTTATTTATATAATTTGTACAACTCCCTTTCACATGTACAACTTATTGTTGAGACCTTCTATAAACTATACATAATCACGTATGTGTCATTATCCAAAACTCAAACATGATCATTCCTCAGTCAAATGTCCCGTCTGGGTCAACAAAATTCTCCCAACTCTCGCATTTCTGAACTTTATAAATGTATATTTTAATAATTTATAAGTGGAATTGTGAATTTACAATTTAGTAAGTAAATACAATAAACCATGTTGTGTGTGTGTGACATGAGCCGTTTTTGTACTAAAATTTTCTCTCTTTTGTTTGACAAAATTGGTTTTGAAAATTCAATGCAATAATGACATTTTTGTAAAGTCGTATAAAAATCGCTTTTCCTAATAACATTTTTTTATTTAGGGCCTCTTTTGGTGTGTGTTTGATACTTAAAAAGCCTGTTTGAAGAAAAAAGTATCCATTTAATAAAAAATTAAAAACGTTTTTAAATGTTCAAAAATGATCAAAACGCATACCAAAGGCCATGAGATTGAACTTTGATTCTGTCAAATCACCCCATATTTAAATTAAATATTCCACGTGTTGGGCCTTACCTATTAAAAAGGAGTTTGAGCCCACATGTAAGGGAGAATGTTAAAGTATTGATTAAGTGATTAAATTTACCTATTCCTATCAGCTTAAGCTTGTGAGATAACTGGTAATTTAATAATTTTAAGTATTCAATCACTAGTTTTAAATAAAGACTAATGTCAGAAACTACATTTTTATCTTACAATGGTAACGTCACAACCCCAAGTCCCAACCAACCATTGGATCAATCCTTGTAAAAAAATAAAAAAAATAAAAGTTGGTCGAAAATGATACATGAACATTAGAGGGTAATTGTGAGATAAAAATGTTACTCCTAACATTACTCTTTGGACAAATAAATCAGTTCGTGTACTAAACGGGGAGAGATGATTCATTTTATGATCAATATTTTCTTTTGTTATTAATTTACAAATTTTAAATGACATGAAATATGTAATCTCATCTTAATCAATATGATAAGACAACTAACAAAAGCTTGCCCAAATTGATTTTTCACATAATTTACAGACATTGACTCGTCAATGCACAAGCCATTAGATCAGATCGATTTGAGTTTATTTATAAAAATGTTAGATTTTACGTTGAGTTCGAGCACCTTAACTTATCCCACCACGTATCATGTGCAAAGCCTGAAGCAATAAGCTAGCTGTTGAAGGACAGCGTGATCCCTCACGCTGCCATATTTATTATATTTCTTTTACCAACAATCGAACTCTCTAGAAATCTTGGCCCATTACTTGATTTTCTGGTGTCAATTAAAAAATATATATATAAATAAAAGATTTAGAAAATGGAAGATCCGGTTTAACTTTTCCTGCTCCATAATTGATAGGGCACGTAAAGAAGAATCATTTCTTGCCCCACCATTACTGAAGTATGTTCTCATGAATGACGAGCTCAATTTCATATTTTTGTATATACTTGTGGCTCTGAAAATCTAGCACTTAGGTTGTTTACTTTTGCGGAGATTTGGTTCTACAAGAACCAGAGAGGGAGAGAGAGAGACATAGACAGAGACAGAGAAAGATTATGTTCTGTTTTGTTTGACCGACATAAAAAACAAAGGGATGATCATGCAAAATCCACGAAAACATGAAATTATGTAAAAAATCATCATGAATAATTTATGGATTGCTATTTTTAAACTGATAAATCGGGATTGCCTGCAATCTCTCATGTGGGTCTCTCATAATTGTCTACCCAATTACAAGAATTTTTCAAGTACATATATGCCAATAAAGTCATCCTAAGAATTTGAGAGAAAATTTAACATATAAACATACCATAAAAACACTAACTTCTGGGCATTGTTGCTTAAGTACTTGAATTGAGTAATTTAGAAATCCAGACTTGACGTTTTGTTGAATTTGCAATCTTAAAACCCTCAATTTGCAATCCTAGAACCCTCACAACATATTTGAAAGTGATAAACAAGAGTTTTTGGTTTATTTGTTTCTCACGTTCATGTTGTGACTGATGAATAATCACATGGTTATTTATAGATAAACCAAAATCCTTATCCATAATCAAACTTTGCTTCCTTCCATCAAGAGATATAACATTTAGTGAAATGAAATAACCTTTCCCCTTAAGTAATTATATGTATATTTAATTACCCAAAGATTTTAGTTTAATAAAAACTCTTTTAATATAATATATAACATAGGTGACATGTGAGCCATTTTAAATCTTCTTGTAGGAGATGAGTTATAACCTTCACGGCCGGATCATTTGAAGAGAATGAAAGGAAATGATAAATTCAGTGTCACGTCGTTAATAAGATTAACTTTATATATATATATATAATAATAATCTATCTAATAGTAAATTGACAGTACCCCGTCAGCAATGAGATAATTGTGTTGTATAAATAGCACTGGAAAAGATGATCACAAAAGCAAGAATAAGCAAGTCTTAAAAAGTGTTTTTTTGTGTGTGGTGTTGTTCAATGACATGATGCATCAAAGCCCTATTTGAATCTTTACTCAACAGAATACTGTACACTTGAATTGACACCTGAAATTAATTCTATAATTTGATCAAGTGCAGCGCCATTTCTGAGTATTGATGTATGAGAAACCCCAGGAATTCTGATCACCTTAACGGGTTGATTTATCTTGTCCGACCAGAGTGATTCAAGTGCTAACAAGCTCACCATGTTCACTGTCCCGTCTCCATCCCCATAAACAACCTCCGGTTGCTCATCGAAACCATTTTTCCCGTAGAACAAAGTCTCCGGCGTCCTTACACCACTCCCGATTATACACGTGATGGGCACCCCAGGAGCTGCATATCTTTCTGTCAAAGGCAAAATGCGAGACTTGTAAGGATGTACTCCTTCTGGGAATCCTATGTCATTGAGAAACTGGGCGATGTCATGGGCTGAATAGGTCACATTTGGAGTAATCACAAGTGGTTTTTGGCGACCAAATAGTTTGGGATTAGGCATGAGCCATAGGTTGCTTTCTGAGCTCCTCTGCTCCTCTCTTACCTGTTACAAAAATTGTCTCCCATTTATACAATAAGTTTTGTAAAAGGAACTAATAATTTTGTCCTTAAGATACAATACAGCCCGAATAGTAGCGTGCATATTGCAAACTCTTAACACTCTTATGAGCATGTTTTTGGAAGGTGATGTGCACTATTCACACGTCACCTTCCCAAAGGAGACGTGTGAGAAAAAATGTCGCATTGTTCAAACGTTTCTAATTTTGAATTCAATTGCTATGTTTAAAGTTATTTTTAAAATGTCACTATTCGAACGTCACTAATTCAATAATGACATTTTTTTGGGCCAAAAACGTCACATTCCATGTGTCACTAAATTAGCAAATTTTTTGTAGTGGCAAGAAAATGTTTAACATCAGTTTATTATTTTTAAGCCTACACGTGAGAGGAGTGTTAAATTAATAATTAAGTGATTAAATTTATCTCTTCCTATTAGTTTAAATTTTTAGAACAACTGGTGATTTAACATGGTATCAGAGCCAAAGGCCATAAGTTCGAACCTTTGACTCCATTAATTCACCTTCAATTTAAATTAAATATTCTACGTACACGCGAGTGATTTAACATGTTAAAATCTGATAGATGAAAACTCGTGCATCACAATGTGTGAGCAGCCAGTGCTACTTATTGGATGACACCACTAGCATGCATCTACCCAAAAATCAATATAGGCTTTGTGAAAGGCAATTCCTTATAAAGCACAAAAACTTTAATTTTCATAAAATAATTTGAAGGGTACCTGCAAGGGTTCTACAAGAGGCACTCCAAGTGAATACCCAGAAGCAAAGGTGAGCATCTCCTGCGTAGTGCCACCCCATGGGGCAGAGAGGGCAACGAAGTGTTTGATGAATTTCTGGCGCCAGGAGGGCGGGTTTCGGCTGAGAAGTTGGAGGACAAAGAGGCCTCCTAAGCTGTGGGAGAGAAGTATCACTGGCTTCCCTCCATTAGAAGAGCTTGCATTCTCTATCAATTCCTTTAGGTCTTGCAGGAACTTGGAACCCACATGGGATGGGTGGCCTTCCGCTGCTAAACCATATCTGAAATCGTATGGAGCTCCAAACAGGGTTTTCCCATTCACATATCCAATTTGTTCCAGAGATTCCACCAGCGGTGCCATGTATGCTGTAATGTGCCTGTAAATGTGATTGACTAATTACTGTTTGTTTAAAACTGAGCTGCCACACAAATTGCTTAACTATTTAGTCATTTAATTCTAGATGATTACTTTCTTAACTAGGAATTTGTCTATCAAATAGCAACACTATGCACTTATTTATGTAATATATATATATATGTAATTTATAAGAATTACACGTATCACTCATAAATTTGGCGCATTTATTCGAAATTAACCCATTTATTAATCACATCTAATCGAGTAAACCCAATTTAATTTAAATTTTGATAAAAATCCACCAATAACAAGTTTGATCAAAATTAAAAATGTAAAGAAAGATGGGACAGAACAAGAGCTTACTTGAGATGAGGGTCCAGGTAGAGAAGGGACTGGGTGGAACCAAAGTGAGGGGCCCTGGTTTCAACCCCAGGAGCATTGCGGTAATCGTCCAACTCAGGATCATAATAAAGCATCATGCGCTCAGCAAAGCACTTGGTGAAGGGAGCCAAGAGGACGCTGGGGTCGAACCATAGCCTGAACCAACCCTCCTTGTTCTTCACAACCGGGTTCCACCTGTTGCAGTACAAGCTCGAGGGTTTGTAGCCAGCGGTTAGCCGGGCTTCTAGCTGGTTCCCACCATTCCCAGGTATTAGGATCAAAGGGTGGAAGCTGCTGCCTGCTTGACACGTGTACAACATCACAGCCACTGAGATCAGCGCCAATTTGGTGCCCATCAACATATCCGGCCAGCCCCGCTAGTGCAAGCGGCCAAGCTAGCTCCTCTTTCGCGTTGAGGAAGAGAGAGTTTTGGATTTGCTTTGTTGTACGTGGACTCTGGGGAGTTGTGCACATTCAAGATGCAACATGTGGTGGGGAATGGCTTTCATTTAGTGCAGAGAAACGTCGTCGTTTTCATTCGCAGAAATCTATTGTAGTCGGGTTTTTTAAGTCGACTAAGGTTTTTGCTGGAATAATGGGCCGAAACAATTTGGAGGATAGAAACGAGTGGGCCATGGTCAACTGCTAAGCCCATAAAGCAAGTGTTTGTAAGTACTCTGAGGACAAGGTCCATTGAAAGGGTTAAGGGGTGTAAATGAGCCGAGCATGAGTAAGCTTTTCTTGTTTAAACTGTTTGGGCTCGGCTAATTTAAATTTTACTCGAGTTCGAGCTCGAACTAAGCTCAAGAGCAAGTCAAAAAAATTGAGCCCGAGCTCGAGCTAATAATAAGTCGAGCAGAGCTAACTCGAGTATGAGTCAATACAACAAGACATTTGGTTTCAAAGAGAGGATATGCATTATTTTATAATAAAAGGATGCTATTAAAAAAAAAAAAAAATCAAATTTTAATATTAATATGAACAACTATGTGAATAACTACCAATTTGAATTTTATACGAGCTGCTTGCGAGCTTAATCGAGTCGAGCCGAGCTTGCTTCGTTTAATATTCGAGCTAGTATTTATGTTCACGAAACGTTTCATTTAATAATCGAGTCGAGTATGAGCCGATTCCTAACTCGCTCGTGAGGACTTCACTTCGCTCACTTAACACCCCTAGGTGGAGGAATGTTTAGGATGGATTTAAGGTGATAATATATGTTTAATGCTCCAGTTAAAATATATTTTAAATTAATTAGGATTATGTTATTTAATATTAGGATTAAGTTAATTTTATCACTATTTAAAACTTTTAAAATATTAGTAATTTAGGTGTTCTCCTATTTGAAGCGAGGGATTATTATACTTGAATCATTTTCCAATTTACTATTCCACCATGCAATCATCTTTCACAGTAACCCATCAACCTCACTGCAAGCCGGTCTTTCACTGTTCTAATTTTTTGACTGTCTTACAACCCATGTCCATTGCACGACCATACGAATCAACAACTCTTCTCTGTCACCTAGAAGCTACCAGTCTCCTTAAAATCTCCGCACTCCAAATTCTATGATCAATGATGGTTACTCAGAGAGTCAGAGATAATGAATGTAGATAGAAGAGCCTTATTTTGTTAGATTAATATTATTTAATAGACGATTATCATACAACTGTTATAATATAATAATAAAAATCAGTATGCATTATTTTAATTGTATAGTTGTTTTTAAAACCAATGTACAATCTTTCGTCTGAGTCAAGAAATGAGGAGTTTTAAGTATAGTGAAATAATTAGACATTTTAAAATAAGTGAAGTGTCTTTTAGAGACAAATAAGGTATAAATTATAATTAAAGTAAATGGGTGGTTATCAAGTAACCACTCCTGCCCACTTTTTGATAATCCTTAAAAAATTATCTCAATATACGACTCCAAGTCTCCAATTAACCAATGTCAACACTCCACGGGTCAATTTAATTTTCATCCACAGGGGAAGATAGAGCTCATCTTCCATCAACTTTGAAATTTCAATGGCAGTGGACAATTAGAGCAGTTTAGGGCATAGTCGCATGCGATTGAAAGCCATGCAGAAACTGTAGCGAAGGGAACCAATGAAAACACCCAAAATTTCGTTGACTAACAACTACTACAAACTATCAAAAGATTTGTATTCACTTTGGGTTACTGTGATTAGGTGTGAACCCAACGAAAACCAGTGATACAGACAATCAAAAGGTTGTCTTAGAGGCCATGTCTTATGCACGATCACACCTAATCACAATGACCCATCAAAATTTCGTTGACTAACTAATTACCAAAAATAAGAAAAAAAGAAAAGGCAATAAATGTCATATGACTATAAGTCTATATGAGTAGCTTAATCGACACTAATTCGAATTTTCTTCCTTCTTTTTGTGTAGACATTAAATAAAAAAAAAAAGCTTAATCAACTAAAAATTACGCCACATAAAATTGAAGTCATTGATCCTTCTTTGGGTTGGTCACATCATTAAAAAGAAAGAAAGAAATAAAGTAATACATGTCGTTTAAGTTATACCTTTAAGATTATCATTTGCAATGTCATCCATTCGTTATATTTTTTTGTTAAATTTTATCAATTTTTTTTTTTTAAATACTCTTATTGTTTTTTTAATAAAAAAATCTCAAAATTCATATGTGAGTATTTTTGCAAATTTTGTTAAATTCTAACTAATGCTTGAATTTTTGCAATATTTATTATTATTATTTTTTTCAAAAAAAGAAACAAGAATTTTGGTAATTTTGACACCTCTCTGTTATGATTTAACCAAAAAAAAAAAAAAAAAAAAAACTTAACGAATTGGTGACATTATAAAAAATTGAAAGTTCAATACGTTAAATTATGAGTTTTTAAACTCTAAGAAAGTAATTAGAAAAGTGATGAAAATTTTGAGAATAAAGTTAAGTTTCTTTGTCTTTTTTAATATTTTCCGTTACAAAAGGTGAATTATTGAAAGATCAATTTTTGAAGGCTACAAGGCATGCAGGGAGCAGGAATGTGCACGGGAAGCTTCAACAACCACTGACTACCGGATGGTCTAAGCCTCCTATCGGTAGCATAAAGTATAAAGCTAAACTGGGATGCCTCGATAGATAAGAATCGGAATAGGATGGGAGTGGGTGATAGGTTCGGGATGTTGGATTGATGGATTGTGGATGATAATTGAAATGGAATGGGAAATGTTATTGATAATTCTCCACTTGAAGTAGGAGGCACCGATTACATATACGTGTTTGATAAAATACTTCAATGACTCTCTCTTCCCTACTACATTCCAATAAATAGCCAACTCCTACTCATTATAACTACTATTTAAAATAAAGATAACTAATCTTATCTCCACAAGAGATATCTGCTAATAACTTAAATGATACTGACGAACAAATAAGATAACAAGATAAGATAATAAGATAACCTATATAAGATAACAACTCCTAGATAAATGAGGTAACCCTTATCTCTTATTCTTCTTCCTCTGATAGGATTACCCTCGGTACTTTGAATTAGGATTCCTAGTGATCACACGGGTAGATTCCCTATCAATTGCCCCTCCTTGGACACGATCCTTGTCCTCAAGTTTGTGGTTCGGAAACTGCTGCCAGAGGCAATCAACATCTGCCCAAGTGGCATCTTCGAGTTCTTCTCCAACCATTGGCTCGGCCCAAAAAATGAGCAATTGTTTTGCAGCACATCGATGGCTTGGGGTGAATCGTTCATTGCAGTTGAAACATAGCCCTTGTTCTCGCCTTCGTTGCATTTCCTCCCATGAGAGCTTCTTCACTTGAGTTGGGGAACCATTGGGTTGAAGGGTGGATTTCAGTGGATCGGTTGGCGGTGGAGTCGTTGTTGTGCGTTGCAGCTCATCCTCCCTCATGCGTGCAAATTCCACAGCCTCTCTCAATGTCCGAGGTTTGAACTTCCTCACATCCGTGGAGATGTCTGCCCTTAAACCTCCCAAAAAGGTGCCGATCAAGGCCTTCTGCGGCCATCCAACCACCCGATTAACGAGTCTCTCAAACTCCTTCAAATAATCCCTCAAGGTGCCCCGTTGTTGCACGCGTGAAAGGGATTCATCGTAATCTTCAAATTCTGTTGGGCCAAACCGAGCCAACAACTCCTTCTCAAAGATGATCCAGGTAACAACTCCATTGTCGATGTGGTAACCCTTTTTCAGCCATAGCACATACGTGGAAGTCATAGCGCGGGACCATGAAGGGAAGGTTGTAGCAATGTTTTGTGCGAATAAGGGGTTTGTACAGGACGACTGTCTTTGGCAAAGGACCGGACCAGAACAAACCCAAAAATTCAAAAAAAAAATGTCAAAATTAACCCCAACATTTTTAATTTTTACATCATATTAACCACTTTTTATTAGTATTTAAATAAAAAAATTACTACAAAATAAATTTTTTTATTTTTTTATACAAAACATTCTTACTTTTTTCTTATATATCAATCAAGTCTACTACAGTACTGTTCCACTTTCTTTTTCCATTCTATTGCCAAACACAGCCGCTATGGCCGAAGCTCAAGCAACATGGGAAGCAGTAGAGCTAGCGAGACGGAAAATTATTTTGGAAGGGGACTCTCTAGAAATAGCACAAATGCTACAGAAGGAGGGATGTTGCTGGGCTATCTATGGGCAAGTTGTGAATGATGCCAAGGAGAGTTTATGGCAATGGCAGGGTTGGGAGGTACATCATATTAGTTGACGGGCTAATAGTGCCGTTCACCATCTAGCCAAGCTGGCTCTTCAGCAAGACGATTCTATAGAATGGCAGGATGGTTTTCCTTATCCAGTTTGTGATATTGTAACCAATATGAAGAAGATAAGTTCCTCATCATCTGAAGGTTTACTAGCAACTGCAAGCTCATCAGCCCAGCCCTTTGCAGTTTGCATGAATTCAGCACACGTCTTCGTTCCTTGACGAATAGTTTGAAGTTGTCTCTTCAAATTGAGCACATGAGACTTTGATTGGGAAGCAAATCGGCTTGCCAAGGCTGTCCAGACTTGTTTGGATGTACGAAGTCCATACATTGTGAACAAAATAGAATCTGATAAACTAATATTAATCCAACTAAGAAGGCATTGATCCTTCTTAGTCCAAATAGCATAATCTGGATTAGATACTTCCTTACCTACATCAGAGGGCATGGCCCAATACTGTCAACAATACCCATTAATTCATGAGCACGCAAAATGAACTCAAATTGAGTCAACCAATACCGGATGTAATTGTGATTGTCAAGTTTGAAGTAATTTTGAGAGGTAACATTTGGCGGAGAAAAAGTAAAAGATTGATTTGAGCTAGAAGAAGTCATGGAAGATCGAAGAGATAGCGTAGGCCTTAATGACTCTGATACCATAAAACAGAAAATATATGAAAGGAAAATAGACAATGTATCTATCCCGTAAGTATATTGAAATATATATAGACTTACACTTAAATATAGTTAACAACAAAAGATAAGATTACAAAAGAGATAAAGTTACAATTGAAGAGATAGAGATTAATCTTCTACCTTATCATCTTAATTTGAAATTCAAAGTCTTCATTATTTTCTAGGTAGCACCTGTCTTATCAACTTGATTTGAATGTCAAGTAATTGCCTTATCTTGATTCGAATGTTGAGCGGCTAGGATAGTTTTGTTAACAGTAAGAACTGATTGCTGTTTTTAGCCATTTTAATGAGAACCACTTAAAAAAAGAAAAAGAAAAAAAGAAGAGGAGTGTGCATAACTTAACCATTAGGCTCTACCTTATTTATTTATTTTCAATTTTTAACCATTAGTAATTCTGTTTGATGTGAGCTGGAGCCAATTGTGAGGTGTGCGTGACGTTCCAAGCCCATCACCACGGGCCCTATATTAGAAAATTAGTAATTATTATTGAAGAAAATCACTGTTATATTGTTTGAAACCGAGGCCTTTTTGTCAAATGTATTAATTAATTTTCCCCCAAAGAAATTTGACCACTATAACGAGTTCAAATGAGACCATCATACCCCTCCCCTTATCCTTACAAGTTTTCTTATTTAAGTTCTGTGATTAGCAGTAGGCTAGTAGCTAATCAGTCATATATTTTATTAATTTTATATATAAAAAAAAGAGATAACGAATGAAAGATGAGATACACAAAATAAAATCTGAAAAGATGTTTTGATTCTTGAAAATAGTTGTAAATTGCTATTGAGCCACACAATTTCATTTTAGTCATTCATTTTATGATAACAGATTGCTCCCCCATATGCATTATTCAAATCTTCCTATTTTCCTCCCTCTCTGTCCTACCTCTCTCGTCCTTTCTATCTATTTCTTTGAACACGTTGGTTGATCAATACGTCTCATTGAAAATGATTGCACGACGGAAACGGATACGATGGGCGCCTACAGCTATCAAATAATCAAACTATCCTGCCGCCCTCTGAATCTCTGATGGTTAGTATGAGGTCCACAGGCACAGGGTCATAATTTTTTTAAATTATTAAATTTAGTTTTTTTTTTTTAAATTTTTAAATTTTTTATTTTTATACATTAATCAACTTAAAAAAATATTACTTGTAAAAAAAATGACATATTATCAATGAGAATTGCGTATATTTTTCTCACGTTCGTGTTATTTATATTGTAAAAAAAATAAATTAAGGTAAAAGTTGTATTTTTTGGCTCAGTGGCTTCTATTGAAGCGTAAGTTCTTGAGGAACTGCAGAGGCCGAAACTCACAAAGTGCAAACTGTTTATTGAGGCTACACTCATCTCTTGAATAGCTAGTGAGTACCTTGTTCTGTGTAAAAAATTTTTCAAGAGTATGATGCACGGAATTAAAGTTTATTCTACAGGAATAGGTTAAAAAGCCCCTACCTTATGAGAATTTCCGTCATAAAAAATAAAAAAAAAATAAAAAAAAGGTCTTTTTAACTATTTCGGTAACATGTCATCTTAATAATTATGACATTTTTTATGACGTAATAAACATTTTGAGAATTTACAATTTTTTAAAAAACTATAGATAATCCTTATCCCAACCCACAACCTGATGTATAAAATTAGTGTAGTAAATCTTAACATTAAAGTCACTTTAATGCATTTTTACCATGCTGACTCATGCAGTGGGCCGGCCAAACAGAGATTTTCTCAAGAGTGGACCATCACCGACGACGGTTCGTCGGTTTCCATGTTTTTGTCCCATAAACATGAGCAATAATTAATGGGGACCATCAGGATGACGGACCAATTAGCCATAAATGGGGACATGGCTTATTTTTTAAAAAAATTAATCTGTTTTCAACGAAATTTGTGTACCAAAAAAAAAAAAAAAAAACAAAAGAGAAGCCCCTTTCAGGTAGGAAGGTGGAATGGAATGGAATTGGAATTGGTCTGCATTCCAAGCTTAGGATACCCGGTGACGCAGCAAAGTGTGAATGGCATAAATGTTGAAGACCCTGCAGTCGACTCAATCCCTTATCTCTTTTATTATTATTATTATTATTATTTTTAGGAGTAATTTTACTTTAAACTCAAATTAATACACAATTTGACAAATTTTTAAATTTCAAAATTTCTTAATTTAAATTCTTGAACTTTCAATTACAGTAAATTTAAACCCTTTTGTCATATTTTTTTTTTACATGTCCACACAAGAGAAGAGAAAAAAATTCAAATTAGTAACATTCGCTTCATAAAGCGTAATTTACAATCAATTAAACTACTATTTAAGAACAAGAAGCTTTAAAGTTTAGAAGCTTGTGAAATCACTTGTTAATTTGATGAATCTAAAATCAAGTTATCACAATTTTTTATTTTATTTATTTTTTTAATTTTAAAATTTGGCCAACCATTTCTGACACAGGATTAGTCAGCTAGTTCTTATCTGGTTTTCTAATCCGGCGGGCTTTGAGAAAGTCCAATTAAATCTCACCATTTTCTACTTTTCTTCCTTCGCACCTACCTTCCCATTCTACAGCACTGCTTCTACAAAGCCTTTCCCTCACACCCACTCCGCCATCAAGAGCTACCCATCCCTCTCTGAATTCCGATTAGAAGGTTTTCTGTCACCAATCTTTCTTTACCTTTCACCACTGTCTCATAAGGAAGAGCAAAAATGGGAATCAAGGGACACCACCAAAACAGGTTCGTCCGGTTCATAACAATTCCCTTTAGACTTCTGGGGAAAACAAAGGACCTTTACGTCCGAAGCATGACGAGCTGCGCACAGGGAGTGGGCCACAGCCAGAGCATGGGCAGCGGGGTTGCCTTGCCGAAGAGCTTCAGCGTCAGCTCGTCGAGGTGCAGCGACGATGACGATTTGAAAGAGCTCATCAGAGCTGCCTCGACTAGGACTTTGGTTGATAGGATTGACGTGGATATGATTCTCAAGCAGCAGGCGGCGCAGTCGGCGGTGATGATGGCCGGATCGAGGGGTTTGCCCAAGAGCTCTAGCGTCGGCATGGGCAAGATCGACGAGGACAGGCCGTGTGATTTTGAAGAAGTTGGTGTCGGCGCCGGGAAGGCGGATTTGTTTTATCCGAGAAGCAGAAGCTACGCTGTCACAAAGAGAAGTGTTGAGTTTTGATCATCATCTCCTGCAACCAGGCTTGTAAGAGATGCATGTTGGGTGGGGGGTGGGGAGAGTAAGAATTACTCTCTTATTGGTTGGTTTTATTAATCTTGTGTCGTTTGAAATGTTTTGTATAAAAGGTGAATGAAATGGAATTGGGATTGTTTGTTAATTTGTTCTCAAATAGGATTATTCAGCACCCCCTTCCCTCTCCCCCAATGTTTTAAAAAACTTAAGATTTTAAAAGGATGCAAATTTCACTGGATTGATTGCCATCTAGCATTACTTTTGAGCATGATTGCAAACCAGTCCTGTCTCTCTATCACGAACCCATTTAGATGGATCAATGCAAGGCAAAACATAGTCTTATCTGATTAACAAGCGGAAAACAAAAATTAGAAAGAACAAAAAAAACAAAAAAAAAAACAACAAGCGGAAAACAAAAGAATCAGAGAAAACTAAGAAAAACGAAAGAAAATGTTGATGAGTTCTTGGCCCAATAGCCTATGAACTCCTGTGTCCCCGCCCTCGAAGTATCCAAAACCAGAAGGTTACATGATCCAAATCATTCATATTAAAGAAAAAGACCAAGATAGCCCCCTTCAACTAGGTTGAAATAACGAACATGCCCTGTCACAGCAATGATGACGTGGCTACTGTCACTAGAACCAAATCGTCGCGCCACATAACCTCACCAACGCTGTATTTCCGATCAATCTTGCGGACCTTTACTTGACTCACATAGACCATAGTCTCACCAGCAAAAGCAGTAGAGCACCACACTCGCGCTGGTTCCTATTGATCGATCGGAAGGTCCCGCCATGGCGGCAGAGAAAGCGACGAACGAGTCGGAAATCGAGGGCGAGGACGACCTCGACGAAGAGCCTGGGGAGGTGATCGAATCGGCGCCACCTCTCAAGGTCGGCGACGAGCGCGAGCTCGGTAGCTTTGGCCTCAAGAAGAAGCTCCTCAAGCGCGGCCATGGATGGGAGACCCCTGAGCTCGGTGACGAAGTCACTGGTACACTAGTAGTCAATCACAATTTCAGTTTCTTTTGTTCTTATTTGAATTTGTTGATGGAAATGATTGTTCAATTGAATGCAGTTCATTATGTTGGTACTTTGCTTGACGGAACAAAGTTCGATTCCACCAGAGATAGAGGCGAACCTTTGACTATAAAGCTTGGTAACGGTGAGTTCTTAATTTTTTGTTTGTTTGTTGAAATCCAATTCGCTGTTTAGTTTAGTTTCATTTTACTAGTTCATTGAAGGGGATTGATAGGTCAAGTGGTTACTGGATTGGATCAAGGGATAATTACAATGCAGAAGGAGGAGACCTCGATGTTCACATTGCCTCCTCAATTAGCCTACGGAGCTGCGGGCCTCAACGGCGCGGTTCCGCCCAATTCAGTTGTTCAGTTTGAAGTCCAGCTCGTCTCATGGATCACAGTGGTGGATATTTGCAAAGGCGGTGGAATTATCAAGAAAATAATGGAGAAGGGAGACGGGAATGAGGTTCCTGGTGATTTGGACGAAGTTCTTGGTAATGCTCTAATGCTTATTATGTTATTTTCTTTTTTTTTTACTTTGCTATTATCATTATGAAAAGCGTGAGAAAATTTTTTAATTCTGTTTTGGCTGTGTGAGTATTGTAATTCAATTGTTTGGAGATGTTGAGGGATTTTTTTATTGTTGATACCAGTGAAGTACCGAGTGGCGCTGGATGATGGCACTGTTGTTGCCGAGACAACAGAAGAAGGATTTGAATTTTATGTGAAGGATGGTAATTTTTTTTGGTACCAATGAGGGTATAGTAAATGTTCTGTTTATAGTGCCGATTCGTGTTGATTAGCTATTATGTTTCTTGCAGGTCATCTTTGTCCAGCATTGCCAAAGGCTGTAAGGACCATGAGAAGGGGAGAGAAGGCCCAATTAGTTGTTCAACCTCAGTGTACGTCTTTGCATCCTTCTTGTTATCAACAGTTATGTTAGAATTTGTGGTGTTCTCCTCGGGATAGGCTGAGGTAAGGGGTGTTCTTGAGTGTCATAGTTGTATTCAGAGGCGAGAAATAACGAAATAAGAATCGGGAGAAGTGTAAATTATGAATGGCTGGACTTTTTCAACCCTATGTATTTAAATTTGGTGCTGTTCCCATTCTTAAGTTTAGAGTTGGGCATGTCGAGAGCAATCTGTTACCCAATATTCATTTCTATAGAGTCTAGCGTGT
This sequence comes from Corylus avellana, assembly GCF_965113065.1. Classification (NCBI taxonomy): domain Eukaryota; kingdom Viridiplantae; phylum Streptophyta; class Magnoliopsida; order Fagales; family Betulaceae; genus Corylus; species Corylus avellana. The sequence continues at coordinate 19,351,327 of NC_142498.1, forward strand.
GAACCCCAAGCTGTCCATCACACTCCCCACCTACTCAATGCAACAAAATTAATTAAATTTTAAAATTGTGATTTGCTTATGGTTTAGTGGATTTCATGATAAGTGCTACATAGGATATTAAGTGGAGTGAGTAATGGCATGCTTCAAATATACAAGCACTTGTTGCGAGGGTGAGTTCTGGGATCCTTCTAATGTATCTTGTAAAAGCTATCAAGATCCTCTCTTCTTCTTCTTTTTTGGCCATGCATTGCTTCGGATTCTCTTTTTTCTTCACATGACAGCCAGGTAAGTTAATAATAATTTTTTTTTTTTTTTTTTTTTTAAAAAGCCTTGTCTTGTTTCCTAACTTCGAAGATTTGAAGTCCTGTCCAAGGTTAAAAGTACTAACAACAAATCTTATGCAGATGCCTTTGGGGCGGGGGGGTGGAACATGAGTAATGGGGTTCATTCAATTCCCCTAAGTTCTTTGCTGAACATTGATGTGGAGTTGGTCTCCTTCAAGCCTGTTATTGACATTATTGGTGATTCCAAAGTATTTAAGAAGATCTTAAAAGAAGGTGAAGGTGCTGTTGTTGCTAATGAGGGTGCAACTGTTACTAGTAAGTAGACCGATGTGTACATTACTATTTGCAATATTGTCAAAATTCACTTGGATTGCAAAGTTGTGAAGGGTGGAATTGACTTGGATCTGAATAGGAATTTAGAATTTCAAACATTTATAGATAATAGATATGATATGAGATGTTACTTGGTAAACTTAACATATGCAGGCATGCTCAGATACTTCAAAGTTCTTTATACAAATCATTCTTTTGCTCTTGCACAGAACTTTGGAGATATCAAATAGATATAAATTATCAAATTAAAGTCAATTCATATGCACCAGGCGTGCAAAAAGCTTCTTACTTTTCCCTTATCATGAAGGCTGTTAGTCAAAGTTTAGTATTCAACTTGGAAAATTCTTGAATTTGTCCTTGGATCTGCTGTATCTCTTTACTTTAATGTGTTACTTAGACAAAAACAAAGACAAAGAAATATGTATCAAAGTCAGCAACCAAAGATAAACAAATAGTACAAACTTTTTACTTGAATGTAAAATGTTATCATACAGTGCATGAAGAATAGCACCATTAAAAATTGAGGGGAAATAAAATCTTGTATCTTGGAAACGTCAAGCGAGGTTATATGTTTTGAATCAAATGGACCTGTAAGGTCACATGATTTTATATATTAAACTGTTGTAATAAATTCCCACTTTGCAGTTAGCTATGTGGCTAGGCTGGAAGATGGCACTGTATTTGAGAAAAAAGGAATTGATGGAGAGCAGCCTTTGGAGTTTATAACTGATGAAGGTCGGTTTTATTCCTAAACTTTACTGATATCCTCTTTATGTTATACATTTTGTTTGTCTGATAGTTAAAAAGCAGCTTTGACTAGACTTTGCCTTGCTGTCTGTAGAACAAGTAATTGCTGGTCTAGACCGAGCAGTGGCAACAATGAAGAAGGGAGAGCGAGCGATATTGACTATACATCCTGATTTTGGATTTGGAAGCAGTGAAGTAAGGCGGGATCTTGCTGTAATTCCGCCATCTTCAAATGTAGTCTATGAAGTTGAAATGTTAGATTTTTTTAAGGTAACAATCATTTTGATGAAATTGTAGGTTAAACAATGAGATATCATTCCTATCTTTCTGATTTTTTTATAAGATTATCATTACATTGCGGGACAATTTGATTTCATTAATTAGAGAAAAATATATTCAACATGAGCAACGTTGTTCTCTGTTAGCATATAGAAGCTTGGACTTTTTATTTATTTATTTATTTTTTATTTTAATTATTTTAATTATTTTAATTTTATTTTTTAAAAATAACAATAATGAGGTTTTGATGACATTTTTTGGTGTTTTTCTTTGTAAGCTCCGTATGTGTTGAGCCAGTATATATTACTAGATCGAATATCTGGATCCTTTCAGCATATTCTCTAATTTATCTTGTTGCTTACTTATTACTTCTTTGGTAAAAAGGAAAAAGCACCTTCGGAAATGAGTAACAGTGAGAAGATTGAGGCTGCTAGAATGAAGAAAGAAGAAGGCAATCTATTATTTAAAACTGGAAAGTATCAACAAGCAGGGAAAAAATATGACAAGGTAACTCAATATGTACCTGTGTGCACATCTAAATCCAGCGTTCATTTGATTAGCTTATAGTCTGAGTTGCTATATTGTATTCTCTCAGGCTGCAGACTACGTTAGTGAAGATGAATCGTTTGGGGATGATGAGGAAAAGCTTGCTAAAAAATTAAGAGTTGCTTGCTGGTTGAACCGTGCAGCATGTAGCCTCAAACTAAATGACTTTCAGGGAGCAATCAAGTTATGTTCACAGGTAGATTCTGTAAGAAGAAATATAGACCAAAGATGGAAAAAAAAAAAAAAAAAAAAAACCAACCAATATGCATATAGAGAAGTAAAGCACTGGATTACTTGAAAACTTATTCCCGGATAGAGTGAACTAAGCATATGTAAAGGTGGAAGAATTGACAATTAAAGGAGATGTATAAATGAGATTATGGATGACATAAAAATTGATAAGCAAAAGAAATGGGCTGGTCTTTTCCGGTGCTGTTTGTGGACAATGCAGCTATTATTAAGATCCAATGAATGAGATCCCTGAAGTCAGGCAATTCAAAATGTTTGGATCGTGGGGTTGACAATAATCTTTTTCAATTAAGGCATTGGTGATCAAAAGTTTGCTGTTCTGACTTTGTTTTTTGCCTTGAGGACCCTATGGGCTTGGGTCTAGTTCTTCTGAAGTGTTCCTTGTGCTTGTAATCACAAATGTGTCTCAAGCTCACAGCATGGTACATGATGTTGTGAAAGCTGTCATGATTTCACTGAGAAAGGATCGATTAAAATTATTTATGCACTTTTTTTTCCCAGTAAAATGATGGCAGTGCCACTCTGTACACTATTTTATTTGCACGTTACTGCTGTCACAGATTGGCAAATGCAGCAACGATAAAAAATGAATATATAGGAGCCACCCGCAGGAAAATATTGCATGGTGGGGTGAATAATCTCTGCAAGTTTTATAGTGTCAAGTTGGAAGGAGGAAATGAATCTGCTTATAGTATCTATTTGTTTAGAAGGGCGGAATATCAGAAAAAAATCGTCTCATATTATAAATTCTAACCTCTTGTAGGTGCTAGACATTGAGTTCCATAATGTAAAAGCTTTGTACAGGCGAGCACAGGCTTATATGGAAACTGCAGATTTTTTCTCTGCAGAATTAGATATCAAGAAAGTTCTTGAGACTGATCCACTGCACAGGTAACTGAAGGTGTCAGAATCTGCTGCGTGCAATTAGATGTGATATGCTATGCAGTCCCTCAAACATCCTGTGGTTCTTTCTCCAGGGAGGTGAAATTGATTCAGAAGAATTTGAAACGACTTCAAGCTGAAAGCAACAAGAGAGACTCAAAGCTCTACATAAACATGTTTGCACGTATGACAGGGGACACTCCTGTGGCAACAAAGGTGAGTGGTGTTTCTGTTATTTTAGTAGCTTTTAATGATCCTGAAGTTGGAAATTATTGTTCAATGTTTGGCTTGCATCTAAAAGAGGCAAGAAAGTTAAAAGGAGGTAAAAGATGTGTTTGCTGATTTGAACTTGGAATGTTTTTCCCAGCTGCTGAATTGCTATGCATGATTCTTAGTGGCTAATAAAGTTTTAACTTGTTTATTTAAGTTTAATACATTACCACATTCACTGTTTAGGCACCATTTAAAGCAGCTGCACATTGCAACTGATACTTAACTACCATAAACATCTGCGTTGTAACAATTGCCACTTTTTTCTGTCGAAACATCTTTATCATTACACGCACCACCATCAGCCTCTCTTCTGCCTCTGTTGTAACCCTTATTACCCATCTTCCTCTCTTGCTGCCATAGCACTATCAGTTCAACACAATCTTCTATGTTAACACCTCCATCATAATTGTTACTGTAAATATCATGCCAATGGCTAAATGCATATTTTCCCACAATTGATCTTCTTAAGTATTGCCAAACATTCATGCCCTACATGGTTTTGCATTATGATACACTGATAAAAGTAAATTTGTTACTGAAAATCTCTGTTTAAGTGCTTTTTGGTTGGGGAACCACATGACACTTATTCCGTTATGATGACTAGGGATGTGATGGGAAATTTAGTGAAAATAATGCGAGTTTATATATACTATTTTCTAATTGGAACTTGAGGCATGATCTGTCCTCTTAAAAGGAGTCATCTAACACAGCAGACGTATCTCAATATAATATGTGACCTTAAAATGATATATCTTATAAATCCTACAAATGATCATTTGGATTAACCACATGGACTGATACCAATTAGAATTTCATGGTATTTCTTAGTGCACACCATTGTAGATTGAAGTTCTCTGAGTTGAAAATTGCTATTGGAAAAGCCTTGAACTTTTTTTAATTTTTTTTTAGTAACTTTAGTCACGCATCCAAGGCACTGGAGTTGGGGTTTCTGTCTACCATTCACATTTATATATTGTAGGTTGCATAAAAAACAAAGCTAGGGTTTGGTGTTACGGAGAAGTAACTAATACAAAATGGTTTTGAGAATATTTCATTTTGAACGAATTTATTTATTTGTCATTTTTCTTGGGCTATGCTGGCTATGATCCCTTAAGTTAGTCATATGGATTATTCACAACATCTACCATATTTGTCTTTTGTTTATGCTGGCAGAAATTGAAGGTTGAAAAAGTAGAGGATGATGAAAATGTGGCAATGGAAATAGAAATGGAAAGAGTTGGTGATAGTTCAGCCCCTCCTGATGGTGAAATGGTTGTTGACTCTTGTTGAAAGATCTGTTCATGAAACATGTACAATCATGATAGCTCTTTAGAGCCAAGGATCGAAAATGACTAAGAGAGTCATTATAGAGGAAAAGGAAACAATCATGATAGTCGGTCATTAACTATCTCAAGGTATGAAATTATACTTTGTATTTCTTATGTGGTTGTGGATTTCAACCTTTCTCACCTAAAAAATTTGTACCCGTGGCTTAGTGAATGCCATGTAAGTCTAGAGGTTTGGGTAAAATAGGTCTCCTACCGGCCTTTTTTTGTCGATGACCGTCATACACCAGGAATTTGTCCGTCCGTTAATTAGAACTACAGTGTAATGAACAAGGGTAATGGCTGTCATCTCTGGCCATAAGAGTGCAATATAACTGTAGAGGCATTAATCCACAAAACTTGGGAGTTTTTAATGAAACAGTCTGTGGCATTGAAATGTGGCCATGCGGAATAAAATTTTCTCTGCTGAAGGAGTGATTTCTAGTCGATACGAATAATATTTAACAAAATAAATTTCTTGATCATTTTGTTTTAATTCACCAGACACCCTAACAGGAATCGACAGCCCTATTAAATTGAAATAAGGCTCCTATTTATCTTTCTCCTCGTAGCAGCGCTAATTGGGCGACTCCACTTTTTGAAAAGCATATTCACAATGAAATACAATTAGGAAAACATCACATTAGGTATCACAACAAAATCCATCCAAAGCTTCACAATGTTAAAACACAGAACTGAGGAAACCATGTCCCAAAACAAACAAAAGTGCCCACAACATTGCATTTTATAGGATTGATTGATATGATGGTACCAATAATTATTATTATTTTTTTTAACAACTACTGATAACAAATTAGACTCTACAGCTAAACATGTTTGCACGTATGACAAGGGACACTCCTGTGGCAACAAAGGTGAGTGGTGTCTCTGTTATTTTAGTAGCTTTTAATGATACTGAAGGCAAGAAAGTTAAAAAGCGGGTAAAATATGTGTTTGCTGATCGAACTTGAATGTTTTTCCCGGCTGCTGAATTGCTATGCATGATTCTTAGTGGCTAATAAAGTTTTAACTTCTTTATTTAACTGTCACTAATACATTATCACCACAACTACAATCACATTACCGCATTCACTGTTGAGGCACCATTTAAAGTAGCTCCTCATTGCAACTGATTCGTAACTACCATAAACATCTTCGTTGTAACAATTGCCACTTTTTCTGTCTCAACCTCTTTTATCATTGTACGCCCCACCATCAACCTCTCTTGTGCCTCTGTTGTGACCCTTATTACCCATCTTCCTCTATTGTTGCCAAAGCACTATCAATTCAACACAATCATCTGCTAACACCTCTATCATAATTGCTACTGTAAATATCATGCCAATGGCTAAATGCATATTTTCCCACAATTGATCTTCTTAAGTATTGCCAAACATTCATACCCTACATACTTTTGCATTATGATATACTGACAAAGTAAAAATTTATTGCAGAAAATCACTGTTCAAGTGGTTTTTAGTTGGGGAACCACATGAAGATGACCAGGGGTGTGATGGGAAATTTAGTGAAAATAATGTGAGTTTATTTATATTATTTTCTAATTGGAACTTGAGGCATGAACCTGTACTCTTTAAAGGAGTCATCTACCACGGCAGATGTATCTCAATATAATATGTGACCTTAAAATGATATATCTTAGAAATCCTACAAATGATCATTTGGATTAACCCAAAAAAAAAACCCTATAATACCAACATGGACTGATACCAATTAGAGTGTCATGGTATTTCTAAGTGCGCACCATTGTAGATTGAAGTTCTCTACCAATCAAACTGCTAATTATTTCAGGCCTTTTGTTCTTTCGGGTCTTTTGGGGATTCTGTGCATGTGAAATCTTAGGGTGATTTTGGTTACTTAATTTGGAGCTTTTTTGGTATTCTCATTGTCGATGGCTTAAGCAGTGAGGCAGGAAAACAAGGACTAGGAGACTTGGTGAGGACCGGTACAAGCAGTGAGGCGACCAAGTGTGCCAACTGTAATAGAGAAATACTAGGCTTACAAATAAATTTTACAAAAATTTTTTTTACAACATAATTAGAAATGAGATAAATTCAACTTTTGAGAAATTCAATCATATTGTGCTAAATCATGTTTTAAATTTTTTTTTTATAAAATTTATTTGTAAACTTAATATTTTTTACTGTAATAATAACTCAAGTAGTGAGGCGACCATATATAAAATGGTTGCCTTGTGTGGTCGATGGCCCAAGTAGTGAGGCGGACAATGCAAGGATTAGGAGACTTGGTGATGACCTAGGCAGTGAGGCAATATTCAAGTATGTCAGATCTTCACGTGAGGACATTCATGTGAAAGTTGATCTCCAACCTCTCCAATGTTTTCATTGATTTTTGAATATATATATACACGATAGAGAATTACTATTTAATAGACTGATATGCTACTGACATACAATTGAAATAACGTGGAAGAAAAAAAATAATCTTTTAGTTTTTTTTTTTTTTTTACAAGTCCTTATTAAACAAAAAAACTTATTTTTGCTTTCACATTATCTTAATTGCACCTTACTAAATAATGTTACTCATATTACAAATTTGTCATACATGATCTTCAATACCGAAAATAGAAATATATAAAAAAAAATCCCTAGAATTAAATTGAAGAACACGGCAAGAATACGATAATTAAAATAATCCAATATATATAACCTAATCTCGTGGAGATAGAAGAACTTCATTAATCATTTTGTGAAGATTCACGTAGGATGACCCAGTAGGCCTACTAGTGGCCTCTTCTGCCAACTTCTTCCACTCTACAGCTTTCTTCCTCAACTCTTTCCCCTTCTCTCCCACCATCAGCTCTCTAACAAGGTTCTTTATTTCTTCTCTCTTAACACCGCCCTCTATCTCCATGCCTATGCCCCACTCATTGCAAGAGTATCGACAATTGGTATGTTGCTCCGCCAAAAATGGCCGAGAGATAATCGGCACTCCGCCGCACACACTTTCGATCGTGGAATTCCACCCACTGTGCGTCAAGAACCCTCCGATAGATGGATGGCCGAGAACTTGTTCTTGAGGACACCAATTTGCCAACATACCCCTTTCTTTGGTCTCTGCCAAGAATTCCGGAGGAAGAATGACCGAATCACCCCCCACAAGATCAGGCCTTATTATCCACAAGAATGTTTGGTTGCTATTTGCAAGTCCCCAAGCAAATTCAACCAATTCATCCCATGTCATGACCGTTACGCTTCCAAAATTCACGTAAAAAACAGAGTCGGGTTCTTTTTTGTCCAGCCATTCGAGACACCCAGCTTCTTCTTTCCATAAATTTGAGTCAATTAATATATGATTATTATCCGGGATCTGATTTAGGAGAAATTGTAGGGGACCAATTGGGTAAATAGGAGGAAACATGGATGAGAGAGCGTCTAACACTTGATGCTCTAAAGCATCAAAGGTATTGAAGAAGACAGCTGAAGCTTTTTGAGCAATCATTGGAAAATCTAGCATTGTATCATCTGGGTCCGTGGTTCTAACGAAGCTCGGAAGATCCCTTAAGCGAATACCTTTCATACCTGGAATCCAATCTATGACCGTTTCTAAATACCCATTTGTTAAATAGCTCGCATCTGTATAACAATTAAGAAATTCAATAAGTAATACCATGAGAACAATTTACACCTTAAATTGGGCATGTTTACACTAATAACATATTAGCAGTACCAAATCTTAGGTGACCATTTCGATTGACTGACTTATGGTCACGTTTCTACTAACAAACATTCTCAAATTAAGTAAGTGTGTCGCAAATAAATGACATGTGGTTGATGTTTAGCCGAAGATGCAAAGAAAAAAATGGCTAAATGCACTTTCGGTCTTGTAGTTTGAGACTGTAACAAATAGCTCGTTGGAGTTTAGAAAGTGATTAATTATAATTGGGTTAAATACTAAAAATTTTCTTAGGGTTTGGACACTTTATTTTTTTCCCTCTAAGTTTTGATTTGTATCACAGGAGGTATCTGTGGTTTTGATAAAGATCAAATTGATCATTCCATCCATTAACCGTTAGTTGACTTAACGAAAATCCACATCACTGATGACGTGGCCACCTAATTTATTTATTTTTTAAAATTCAAAAAAAAAAAGGAAAAAATTCAAAAAAAAAAAAAAAAAATTGGGGGTGGCCATAGGCTGGATGGGGGTGGTCAAAACCACCCCCAAATGGGCCCCCAATTTTATTATTTTTCTTTTTTTTCTTTCTTTTTTGAAAAAATATATATTTTTTAAAAAAAATAAAAAAATTAATTAGGTGGTCACGTTATCACTGATGACGTGGTCATTTATGCCAGGTGTCAAATTTTAATTGGTCCACATGTCAGTGACGTGGACTTCCGTTAAGTCAACTAATGGTCAATGGATGGAATGACCAATTTAGTCATTATCAAAACCACAAGTATCTCATGTGTCCTGTGATACAAATCAAAACCTAAGGAGAAAAAAATAAAGTGTCCAAACCTTATGAGGGTTTTTAGTATTTAACCCATTATAATTTGGTAAGCAATAAGAAAAAAAAAAAGGATCCATACCATATCAAAAAAATTAAGGAGAAGCTTCATAAAAGCTTCCTAAATTTCAACACGTTTTGACATTATTTCATTCAAAAACTCTCAATTTAAAGTATTGAATTTTTAATTTTTTGCAATGTCCCCCTTCGCTAAGATTTTTTGTTAAGTCTTGTCGAAATTTCCAAAATACCCATATTTTGCAAAAATCTTAACTAAATGAAACATTGCAAAAAATTGAAAGTTGCCATAAATTGAGAGTGTTTGAACATTTAAAAAGTGTAAAAAAATAAATAAAATGAATAAAAAAAAAATGGTGGAAGTACAAAAAAATTTTGTGAAAATTTTCCGAAAATCAATTAATAAACACCAATTACATAACAATAATGTATGCCCAATTTGCTTAATCACCGCCAAAAATACAAGCTACGTACAGGTTACCATATATATGACTTACGTACTGCATGTAGGTAGTGATCAATCACCTTTTAAACCCCGTAAAATTATTGGTCGTCACCCCAAATCAAACCATTAATTGTATTTTTTTTTTCAAAAAAAAAAAGAAAAAAGAAAAAAGAAAACCCAAATAAATGGCAAGAAGATTGAAAAGTGGAAGTTAGTTGTGATTGGTGGATTAGTATCATGTACATACCTTTGAGTGGTGTTAGACCCTTCTCAATGAGACGGCGATATTGAACGTAGCCCATGAACCCACACGCGCTTGCTGTCCAGAAAAGAACATCAGGGATGCCCAGCTCTTCTGCTGCATCTAGAGTGAAGGTCATGGCACAATCCGAAACTATGCAAGTGACTGGAGGGACATTGGATGAAACGGTATCGTTGAGTTTCAAAAGAAGGTTTCTGAAGGGAGCTAAGCAATTTTTTGTTGTAGAGCGGCAGAGGGCTTTTATGTCCTGGGTGGCTTCGGCGTCGGAGTCGGGAAGGCCGTCGGGAATGGTTTGGAATCGGAAGGAGGGGAGGCCGTTGAGAGAGTTGGGACCTCGGGATTTTAGGAGCCGTTTATGGTTGAACTCTGTGTTTATGAAGGTGATATGAAAACCTCTGTAGTAGAGGATTTTGGCCATTTTTAACATGGGGTTTATGTGGCCTTGAGCTGGGAAGGGGATGCATACTGCATGGGGCTTCTCTGTAATGGCCGTCGGATCCATATTACTTGCCTCTCTCACAGCTGAAAATGGGATGATGGATATATAGTCTTCCTGCTTATTTTCATATTTTGTAGAGCAAGAAAGGACTATGGAGGATCGGAATGTGTAAATGAATTCGGTTGATGGGTGACTTGACCCAATACCCATCAAGTTGGTGGGCTCCGGCTGGTGCTTTTTCTATTCTTCAACTTTGGTGTCTGTTGGGCGCATCCTTTTTTTTTTTTTTTTTTTTTTTTTTCTCTTCATACTTTTAAAGGACAAAAAACTGTGTCTTTTTGTGATAGCACCGTAAAAGGGAAAAAGAAAAAGAAAAAGAAAAAAGATCATCCTTTTTCAGACAGAGTGAGAGAGACGTACGCTTTTGAGTTTTGAGAAAGAAATCCTACCAAAAAAATCATTAGATATACATATAGTGTTGGACAGTTGGGGAAATGAATTAACAAAGCTATTTCAGTACTGTCGCACACAATCTCGCTCACTCAGATTTCTTAATATGCTCAAAATGTGAAATTGACAGAATTTAAATTTAATCAATACTTTAATAAAATAAATACTTCATAACGTGGCAGTGAAACATCACTTGTTTTAAAAGTTTAAATTTAATCAGTACTTTAATAAAATAAATACTTCATAACGTGACAATGAAAATCACTGATAAATGTAATTAATTCAAAATCTAATGATAAAAATCATGGAGTGTACAGTACTTGAAAGTGTGTGTGGCTTTTTATTTTTATTTTTTATTATTATTAATTTTAATTCAAGTTAATTTAATTTTTATTAAAATCAGTTGAGTTCACAAAGATAAATTAATTTGAGCATGATTGCAAACAAGCCATATTTCTATTGAGTAATGGTATTTAATAGAATGTAATACAACTATCATATACGTACCTTGATCGATGATATGGTAGTAAAAATTAACCTTCAAATCAATACTTATAAAAAATAAAAAAGACTAATTTTTATTATCACATTATCTCAATTGTATAATAATTGTATAACAGTTTAGTACTAATCCATATTTCACTCATGACCCTATTTTTTGAAAATTGATAGGACTATTAATTGTTATTAAAAGTCCCAGCCTAGGCCTAGAGAAATGCATTTGGCTTTCAAATTTATGCTTGATTAATTTCATGGTGTGTCTTCATGTTTTTTACTGGTCAAATCCTAATTTTGAGTTTGTCATTAGCAATCTCTGTTATATTTTGTAAATCAGAAAAAAAACAACGAAAATTGAAGAAATTCTATCTTGTAAACGAGATAAAGAGAAATAGGATATATATATATATATATATATAGAAAATATTGACTCTTAGCATTTCTTCTTTTGAAATTATCCTCTTTAAATTGGACTTCTGCAACGGTTGAAGACAGAGAATGGGATGGTTTGCAATAATGTACAATTATATATTTTTCCCAAGCTAGAACGCGCGCTTGATCGTGTGAAAAAAAGAGATCCAAGGAATCTCTATATCCTTCAAGGAATCATGCATGAGATTTGAGTTGCCTGATCCTCTTCACCAATGCTTTCGGATCCAATAACCTAACAAGTCAATGAAATAGTGAAGTGTAAGAAGCGTCAATGAAGGGACAATAGAGCAACCTTTAAGCGGCAACATGCATGTAAGAAACATTTTTATTAAGGATGCTGAAAATATTCCAAATTATGTTATGTAGATATTATAACAAATCATACAGTATAGTCCGTGTGGAAATTGAAAATAATTAGCTTATTGCATATATGAATGCATGACTCTCACTTGCATTTTGGACATATGTCAATCTAATAGACTTGGTTGGAGAATTTCTTCTTACCTAGCTTGGAAGAAATATTTGTCCAAAAGTCGAGAACCACAAATACAATATTAATTTACATAAGCTGTACGTTTTCATGAAATCTCTCAAGAAACTTCACTTCTATCCTCAATTTACAAAAATTACAAAAATATTACTGATTATTTGAGGGATTTCCCAATAGGCAATGGTATCACCATCACAAAGCTATAACGTCCAGTGAGATTTAGTTACAACCTACAAGAGCAGGTGAAAATGTAGAATCAAACACAGTAGACTCTATAGGAGTAACTAACCATACAGCAAGCCCAATTGATAACTTGTTCATTAAGCATCCAGACATAACATTTCCATCGGTCCTTAAGGTTTGTTTGTTTGTTTGTTTTTTTTTTTTTTTTTTTGGAAGTTGGAGCCTCATGTTTAAATAGCATTTCCAACGAGAAAGTTCCTTCTTAAAATTTGCTCAAACCAAGGGAATAACAAAATCTCAGTAAATGATCTCATCTATGATTTATTTGGTGAATATAATCAGGACTTCTATCACATAGCATGCTGGAAATTTTTATGAAGCAAATGGTAGAAGATGTTTAAGGTTATAAAACCAAGGGTCAATTCTGTCTTACTCATAACCCAATCAAAGCCAAATAACAGGAAAGTTTCTGCCTTGTCATATCTCCCAATGGAACCCAAACAACAGGGAAACTAATGAGGATCAATCCCTCACAACCTTTGTGGTATGAATACTTCTCAGAGGGAGCTGGTATCCTTGCACATCTTGAATGTTTTGAATAAGTAGTGGATACAGTGTTAATATTAGGATGTAAACATAGGAAGCATGTTTAGAGTAACATACATATTCAGACGGCCTGCATCTGCATGCTTCAATTATTTCACCGTATGAGTATGAAATGTTTAACATCAATAGTAAAATAATTACAATATAATTAAGAAAGTCTTAAGCTTTTGGACCCCCAAACCTCTAGTCTAAACAGGAGAATGAATCACTTTCTAATTTACTAGGTAGTAATTGAAGTCATCTTCTACACAACCCAACATATAGTCCTATCACTCCTTTACCCTCCCATTCCCTTCTTATGATTCATACGCCAATCGACTAAAATTGAATGAATGTCTCTATTCATCCAAAACATGCTTCACTCGTAGTACAAAGTGTAATAGCAGTTTAAACAAATGCAGAAGTAACGCGAACTTTTGTATTTATTTAAACTGTTAGATGAAATGGATGCATGGCTCGGATTTTAGAATACGAGAATCTCATATTTTAGAAAATATGAGGGGATCCAAATCCCTTTTTTTGTCTCAACATCTTTATCATTGCACGTTCCACCTTCCGCTTCTCTTCTGCCTCTCTGTAACCTTATAATTACCCATCTTCCCATGTTGTTGCCATATCAGTTATCACTAACAATTCAACATAATCATCTGCTCACACCTCCATCATAATTGCTACTGTAAATATCATGCCAATGGCTAATGCGTATTTTCCCACAATTGAGATATATATATATATATTGGCTTTAGTAAATTCAAGCACGCATCCAGGGCACTGGAGTTAGGGTTTTTGTCTACCCAGTGACGAAGAAAGGGGTTGGCCGGTATAGGCCATGGCCACCCCCTAACTCATAAGGAAAATAAAAATTGAAGGTAAAAAAATAATTTATAAGGTAATTTATTTTTTAATTATTATTATTATTATTATTTTGCATATCGGCTCCTAGCTAGACAATTTATTGGCTCTTGGCCTTTGGCTCCTGCCCATATTAAACTCTACCTCCGTAACTGTGTCTACCATTCACATATATATATATATATATATATATATATATATAGGTCGCATAAAAAACACAGTTAAGATTTGGTGCTACAGATAAGTACTAATTATTGCAAAATGGTTTTGAGAATATTTCGTTTTGAAGGAATTTCTTTATTTGTCATTTTTCTTGGGGGATATATATATGCTTGGGGCTATGATCCCTTAAGTTAGTCTTATATTTATCTTTTGTTTATACCGGCAGAAATTGAAGGTTGAAAAAGCGGAAAATGATGAAAATTAACGTGGCAATGGAAATGGAAAGAGTTGGTGATAGTTCAGCCCTATATGGATATTGGATATCGATCACAAATTGATCAACAAAAGTGGATAATGGAATATTAGAGTTTGAACTTGATGAGGCCATGGAAACGTTAATTTGGATACCATTTAAAAGTTAATTAATTCGGATTTAATTTATAGGCAATCGAGTTCGCTAAATCATATTCATAGCCAATTTGTCTGTCACCGTTTATCTCAATTGTTTGCTTTATTGGTTACCAATAACATGTATGCAGCCCATGTTATAGATATGGTAAATGTGATTGCGACCTCTGTGGTTTAATGTGTCGAAATTAATTGAGTTGGCTAGGCGGTAACAGTCCTCCTGATGGTGAATATTAATGGTCGTTGACTCTTAATTGAAAGTCTTGTTCATGAAACATGTACAATAATGATAACTAGACTATTCAGAGTCAAGGAATGAAAATGATTAAGAGAGTCATTATAGAGAAAAATAACACCCGATCGAGAGCCAGTTTTGCCTGTATATATGATGACTAATAACTATCATGATTGTTTCCTTTATATATAGCGTTTGTATACAAAGAAATGGAAATGGATATGGTTGACATTTTAGAGCTAAGGAACGAAAATGATTAAGAGAGTCATTATAGAGGAAAAGGACACCCGGAAATGAACAAAAATGATGGAAATGGAAATGTACAATAATGATAGCTAGAATATTCAGAGCTAGCCAAGGAACGAAAATGTACGATAATGATAGCTAGACTATTCAGAGCTAGCCAAGGAACGAAAATGTACGATAATGATAGCTAGACTATTCAGAGCTAGCCAAGGAACGAAAATGTACGATAATGATAGCTAGACTATTCAGAGCTAGCCAAGGAACGAAAATGTACAATAATGATAGATAGACTATTCAGAGCCAAGGAACGAAAATGTACAATAATGATAGCTAGACTATTCAGAGCCAAGGAACGAAAATGTACAATAATGATCAGAGACGGAGGCAAGGGGGGACCGGGGTGGGCCATGGTCCCCCCAAAATAAGGAAAAAAAATATATAAGTAAAAAAAATAATAAAAACCCCACAATAAGGAAAAAAAATTATAAGTTAAAAAAATAATAAAAAAAAGTAAAATTAAAGTTTTAATTTTAGTCATTTGGCCCCTTTCAAAAAAAAAAAAATTGGCCCTATTTTTAAATTTTTTGGCCATATCTAATAAAAATTTTTTGCCCTATTTTTAATTTTGTTGGCCCATACCCACTAATTTTTTTTTTTATTATTATTTTTTGCCTTTACTTTCAAATGTCCACTTTTTTTGGCCTTTACAGTAGTCTTTAGTTCATAAAAAACAACCAAAATAATTTTTTTTAATAAAAAAATTCTAAAGAATTGAAAAAAAAAAAAAAAAAAAATTTTGACTGGCCCCCTTCCATAAAATTTTCTTTCTCCGTCCCTGATAATGATAGCTAAACTATTCAAAGCCAAGGAATGAAAATGTACAATAATGATAGCTAGACTATTCAGAGCCTAGGAACGAAAATGATTAAGAGAGTCATTATAGAGGAAAATGACACCCGATTGAGAGCCAAAAATGAATCGGTTAACTAGTCGGTTAAATCGGTTTGGGCTTTTGTGGGCTTTTTATTGAGCTTTTACTGGTTGCTAATTGGGCCAAAAATGAATTGTTTTGGAGGCCCAAATACGTTTTGTTGGGCTAAAGCATAAAATAGTTTATTAAAAATTAGTTATTTTAGAGTATATTTTTTGCTAAAATAGCTTATTGAAGCTTTTTTTTTTTTTTTTTTTTTTTTTTTTCAATTTTATATTGATCCACTACAATAATAAATATAAAATTCTAAAAAATTAAAAATTAAAATAGCTTATCGGTCATATCAGTTTTTCGATAAAAAAATTTTAACCTACCGATAAGGTTATCGATATAAAATTTTTAACCGATTACCGACCGATAACTATCGGTTACGGTTAATATCGGTTCGGTTAAAGTCAGTAATTGGTTAATCTGCCCACCCCTAAGTGAGGCGACCAAGTGTGCCAACTGTAATAGAGGAATGCTAGGCTTATAAATAAATTTTATAAAAAAAAAAAAACTTTTACAGCATGATATGACATAATATGATTAGAAATAAAATAAATTCAACTTTTAAGAAATCCAATCATATTGTACCAAATCATGTTTTTTAAATTTTTTTTGTAAAATTTGTTCATAAACCTAATATTTTTCAATGTAATAATAGCTCAAATAGTGAGGCGGCCATGTATAAAATGGTTGCCTTGTTTTGTCGATGGCCAAGTAGTGAGGCGGACAATGCAAGGATTAGGAGACTTGGTGATGCCCTAGGCAGTGAGGCAATCTTCAAGTATGTCAGATATGGTAATGGCCTAAGTAGTGAGGCAACCATAGGTGTCGATCTTCATGTGAGGACATTCATGTGAAAGTTGCAACCATAGGTGTCGATCTTCACGTGAGGACATTCATGTGAAAGTTGATCTCCAACGTTTTCATTGATTTTTGAATATATATATATATATATATATATAGAATTACTATTTAATAGACTGATATGCGACTGCCATACAATTGAAATAACATGAAAGAAAAAAACAATCTTTTAATTTTTTTTTTTTACAAGTCCTTATTAATCAAAAAAACTTATTTTTACTTTCACATTATCTTAATTGCACCTTACAAAATAATGTTACTCATATTACAAATTTGTCATACATGATCTTCCATACCGAAAATAGAAATAAAATTTTTTTTTAAAAAAAAATCCACAAAACAATGAAGAATTAAATTGAAGAACACGGCAAGAATACAATAATTTAAATAATCCAATATATATAACCTAATCTCGTGGAGATAAAAGAACTTCATTAATCATTTTGTCAAGATTCACGTAGGATGACCCAGTAGGACTACTGGTGGCCTCTTCTGCCAACTTCTTCCACTCTACAGCTTTCTTCCTCAACTCTTTCCCCTTCTCTCCCACCATCAGCTCTCTCACAAGGCTCTTTATTTCTTCTCTCTTAACACCGCCCTCTATCTCCATGCCTATGCCCCACTCATTGCAAGAGTATCGACAATTGGTTTGTTGCTCCGCCAAAAACGGCCAAGAGATAATCGGCACTCCGCCGCACACACTTTCGATCGTGGAATTCCACCCACTGTGCGTCAAGAACCCTCCGATAGATGGATGGCCGAGAACTTGTTCTTGAGGACACCAATTTGCCAACATACCCCTTTCTTTGGTCTCTGCCAAGAATTCCGGCGGAAGAACCGCCGAATCACCCTCCACAAGATCAGGCCTTATTATCCACAAGAATGTTTGGTTGCTATTTGCAAGTCCCCAAGCAAATTCAATCAATTCGTCACATGTCATGACCGTTACGCTTCCAAATTAAATTCACGTAAAAAACAGAGTTGGGTTCATTTTTGTCCAGCCATTCCAGACACCCAGCTTCTTCTTTCCATAAATTTGAGCCAATTAATATATGATCATTATCCGGGATCTGATTTAGGACAAATTGTAGGGGACCAATTGGGTAAATAGGAGGAAACATGGATGAGAGAGCGTCTAACACTTGATGCTCTAAGGCATCAAAGGTATTGAAGAAGATAGCTGAAGCTTTTTGAGCTCTCTCGCTTTCAACCATTGGAAAATCTAGCATTATATCATCTGGGTCCGTGGTTCTAACGAAGCTCGGAAAATCCCTTAAGCGAATACCTTTCATGCCTGGAATCCAATCTATGAGCGTTTCTAAATACCCATTTGTTAAATAGCTCGCATCTGCATAACAATTAAGAAATTCAGTAAGTAATACCAGAGAACAATTTACTCCTAAAATTGGGCATGTTTACACTAATAACATATTAGCACTACTTAGGCGACCGTTTCGACCGACTTATGGTCACGTTTCTGCTAACAAGCATTCTCAAATTAAGTAAGTGTGTCGCAAATAAATGACATGTGGTTGATGTTTAGCCGAAGATGCAAAGAAAAAAAATGGATAAATGCACTTTTGGTCTTGTAGTTTGAGACTATCAAATAGCTCGTTGGAGTTTAAAAAGTGATTAATTATACTTTGGCAAGCAAGAAAAAAAATTATAAAAAAAAAAAACAAACAAACAAACAAACAAATTGATTCATACCATATATATCAAAAAAAAAAATTAAGGAGAAGCTTCATAAAAGCCTCCTAAATTTCAACACGTTTTGACATTATTTCGTTCAAAAACTCTCAATTTAGAGTATTGAATTTTCAATTTTTTGCAATGTCCTCCTTCGCTAAGATTTTTTGTTAAGCCTTGTCGAAATTTCCAAAATACCCATATTCTGCAAAAATTGTAACTAAAGGAAACAAAAAATTAAAAGTTGCCATAAATTGAGAGTTTTTGAACATTCAAAAAGTGTCAAAAAAAAAAAAGAGGTGTGATACAGTCACAACTTAAACCTAACTTTTGCCCAACTTTTAGACCAAATTTTTCTCTCTCTCTAGTTTAATTAAGGCACTCTCTTTCCTCCACAAGCAGTTTTGTTTTTTAAAGTACTTAAGAGAAAAATTGGGCCAAAGTTGGGTTTAAGTTGTACATTTATCATTTAAAAAAAAAAAAAAAAACGTGGAAGTTCAAAAAGATTTTGTGAATTTTTTCCGAAAATCAATTAATAAACACCAATTAAATAGCAATGTATGCCCAATTTGCTTAATCACCGCCAAAAATACAAGCTACGTACAGGTTACCATATATATGACTTACGTACTGCATGTAGATAGTGATCAATCACCTTTTAAACCCCGTAAAATTATTGGTCGTCACCCCAAATCAAATCATTGCATTTTTTTTTTTTTTTTCAAAAAAGAAAACCCGGATTAATAAATGGCAATCAGATTGAAAAGTGGAAGTTACGTTTGTGATTGGTGGATTAGTACGTACATACCTTTGAGTGGCGTTAGACCCTTCTCAATGAGACGGCGGAATTGAACGTAGCCCATGAACCCACACGCGCTTGCTGTCCAGAAAAGAACATCAGAGATGCCCAGCTCTGCTGCTGCGTCTAGGGTGAAGCTCATGACACTATCCGAAACTATGCAAGTGACTGGAGGGACATTGGATGAAACGGTGTCGTTGAGTTTCAAAAGAAGGTTTCTGAAGGGAGCTAAGCAATTTTTTCTTGTAGAGCGGCAGAAGGCTTGTATGTCCTGGGTGGCTTCGGCGTCGGAGTCGGGAAGCCCGTCGGGAATGGTTTGGAATCGGAAGGAGGGGAGGCCGTCGAGAGAGTTGGGACCTCGGGATTTTAGGAGCCGTTTATGATTGAACTCTGTGTTTACGAAGGTGATATGAAAACCTCTGTAGTGGAGGATTTTGGCCATTTTTAGCATGGGGTTTATGTGGCCTTGAGCTGGGAAGGGGATGCATACTGCATGGGGCTTCTCTGTAATGGCCGTCGGATCCATATTACTTGTCTCTCTCACAGCTGAAAATGGGATGATGGATATGTAGTCTTCTTGCTTATTTTGTAGAGCAAGAAAGGAGGAAGGTGTAAATGAATTCGGTTGATGGGTGACTTGACCCAATACCCATCAAGTTGGTGGGCTCCGGCTGGTGCTTTTTCTATTCTTCAACTGTTTGGTGTCTGTTGGACGCATCCTCTTAAAGGACAGAAAACTGTGTCTTTTTGTGGTAGCACCGTAAAAGGGAAAACGAAAAAGAAAAAGAAGAAGAAAAAAGATCATCCTTTTTCAGACAGAGTGAACAAAGCTATTTTCTGTACTATCGCACACCATCTCGCTCTCGATCTCTTAATATGCTCTAACACTTGAAATTGATTGAGTTAGCGTTCGAATTTATGACTTTTAGTGCTTTGATATCATGTTAAATCATCATTTGTTTCAATACTTTAATCAAATAAATATTTCATAACGTGATAATGAAAATCACAGTTTAATCTAAAATTTAGTAGTAATTAATCCAAAATCTAACGATAAAAATTATGCAGTGTACAGTACATGAGAATATATTTGGCATTTAAAAAAAAAAATTAAGTTCATTTAAATTTTATTAAAATCAGTTGAGTTCAAAAATATAAATTAATTTGAGCATGATTGCAAACAAGCCATATTTCTATTGAGTAATGATATTTAATAGAATGTAATACAATTATCATATACCTTGATCCATGATATGGTAGTAAAAATTAACCTTCAAATCAATACTTGTAAAAAAATAAAAAAATAAATGACTAATTTTTACTATCACATTATCTCAATTGTATAATAATTGTATAACAGTCTAGTACTAATTCATATTTCACTGATCATGACCCTATTTTTTGAAAATTGATAGGACTATTAATTGTTATTGAAAGTCCCAGCCTAGGCCTAGAGAAATGCATTTGGCTTTCAAATTTATGCTTGACTAATTTCATGGTGTCTTCATGTTTTTTTCTGGTCAAATTCTAATTTTGAGTTTGTCATTAGCAATCTCTGTTATATTTTGTAAATCAGAAAAAAACAACGAAAATTGAAGAAATTCTATCTTGTAAACGAGAAAAAAGAAGAAGAAATTGAGTCGTTCAACATATCAAGTATATACTTATAACAAACGAACAGCTGAAACATAACCCTCTCAACGAATTTCTATGTATCCCGGCCTTCACAACTTCCACCGCAGCAATCATTGGGTGGTGGCTAAATTAAATCGAGCGCCAATTTCGCACGCGCCACACCGCGGGCAAACCAAAGGCTGTCGTCGAAGTCGCATTTTGCAAGAATTGACTGAAGCTTCTCACGAGCTATCGCGAATTTCTTATATAAACTTAGTATAAGCCTGTCATTCTCATCAAGATCACCGTCCTTGGCTCCGAAAAGATACGCAGCATAATTGGGATTTAAACAGAGAAGGGTACGAATGTTACGGATGAAATATTCGCCCACCAAAATGGTGGTCAGAAGGTCACAAAGAGCCCTGCAGAGATCACCATTGCGCGCATCTTTTGCTTTTTCCAGGAGCGGCGCCATGACCGTAAACAATATGCTAAGCTCTTCATTGCTGACGGAATTTACAGCAATTAGCTTCTCCGCCAGTGACGCGTGAATGGCTTCAACATGTTGTGTTTCGAAGAGTATTCGAACACAATTCCAAACATTTTGCATCTCCTTTTCAGAACCAAGATTCCATATGAAGGTTCCCACTATACCCTTGAGGCAAAGCGCTTTGCCTGGACTCAATATCTCTTCATTTCCGCTAGGCAAGTATTTCCTTATAGTATCTTGAGAGTCAAGCATCAGGTTGAGCCTTGCCAGCCGATAAAAATATCTGGGCACATGATACCTTTGATTCACTGTTGCGGAATGGATGAATTTTGAGAAACTTTGAAACATCAACTCAACAGACTCGTCAAACCAACCTGACACCCCATGTTTTGATAAAATGCCCAGTAAAACTTTTACAACCTCAACCTGGGAGAAGAACCCGGGATACACATTGCCTACTGCAACCATAGACATGATTTTGATGGCTTTTCTGGCAGAGTCCATGTCAACACTATCTCCTCCTTTCTTGTCGTAAGACCTTCCAAGCTCCGACATCATCCGAGAAACATTAACCCCGGGAACGTCTTGAAGGATTTCTATTATGATTGAAAATCCAGCGGTCCTCCTGGTAGAGTTTTCCGAGAAGATGCTGGGGAGGTTAACCTCCATTATCAACTTCAGTAACTTCTGTACGTCAGAGATCGATGAACATGAAGAATTAATATATATGAAATCATGAAAACAAGATCCCACGACGAAAACAAGATTTTAGCAAGAATGAAGGTGAGACATGAACATGAAGAGCTAATCAATTTCATAAGAAGGTGAGAAGAGAAGTTGGCATTCATGCATGCACGCACTAAGGGGTCAATTAAAACAAGAATCCACATGAATCATATATCTTTCTTTCTCAGCACAAATTCCCACAATGAGTATAGTATAACATAGAATAACAGAGGAAATGCAGGCCATAAAAGAATCAAATCAGTACCGAAATTCAAAACCCCATGGGCCATGCAAGTTGCAACAACATAATGAGACGAAAGTAATTAAGGCACACCTTAAGATTCTTGAATATTCTCAGAAAGTTCAGATAAATGATGAGACATGCATGGTAGGAAACAAAAAAGAAAAGTAGATCGAAAGGCATCAGAAAAAAGATGCAGAGAAATAAATGAGAGAAAAGGAGGCACAGTACCCGATAATTCACCATTCTCAGAAAAGTGAGAAAATCTTGCAATAGGATACAAAATTCAAGAAGAAGAAGAAAGCAGAAAGGTGTGAGAAAATGAAGCAGAAGGTCGTGAACAGGTGAACTTATTGTGGTAAGAATAATTTCCAAATACCAAAACGCCCGATCGAGTATTTATGGATGGCGTCGGGTCGGGCAGTTCTAGCTATTTCAAATTCCTTGCCAAGAAATTGGTGGTATTTCTGGAAGAATAAAAAGAAAGATCGAGAAGGCGACCGTATGAGGTGTCCCTCCCATGTAAGTTATGTAACTAACACATGCAGTAACTTCCGATCTGTTTCTAGGAGTAAAAGTTAAATAGGTCTATCCGAAATTATCAGCTTCATCTGTTCACTCTTGAAGCGCCTTAATCAAATACGTACTGCTATGTAATGTGACACAAAAGTGTGATTTAAGTAAGTATTTCACATTTACTTGAGAGTAATGTTAGAGACCATATTTTTATCTTCTTTTTATTCTCATAAAGCTGATGTGGCTTTTAAAATCACCATTACATTTTATATGAATCATACTTGAATTTTGATCAAATGGTAATTTTGAAAGCCACATTAACTTTAAAAAGATAAAAAAAAATGGTCCTTAACATTACTATTTACTTTATCACATCCACATTATATTGTTGACATGGCAAGAGTTCAATGGAGACAATTTTTTTTTTTTCTTTTTTTCTTCTTTAAAGTAGCCACTCAACCCGTGCCACATCAGTATCAGTAGGAAAAATGGGGTGCCAAAAAATGGCCATGAAGAATAGATTTATTTTATAAGAGCATTTACAATGAGCTCGACCTTTATATTTATATTTCTCTAAAAATCTAACAAAATTCATGAAAACACACAAGCTCATTTCTCTACTTTATATTTAATGCTTGTCGTCATAGATGCTCGATCTATACATTCAAAAAGCCAAAAAGCTAATTAAAGTTATAAATTTTTTAAACTTATTTTTTACCCTCCCCTATCTTGATTGGTTTAAAACTAATAAAATTATAATATTTAACTAGGGGATAAATGCAAAATTAGTCCATGAGGTTAACCTAAATTACAAATCACTCCATATGGTATAAAAAATAATTTATAGATCCCTATAGTTGGCCACTTGGCCTAAATTACAAATTATTTCATGTGGTATAAAAACTAATTTATAGGTCCTCAATGTAGGCCAAAATAATAGTTTACTTCCTAAAATAAATTTTTGTTAAGTAACTTAATTAACCGAATTCGTAACTTTGTCATGTCATATCCAATAAAAACGCGACATATGTTATTAATTTTTTTACTTTAAAAAATGACAATTAGGATTTTTCACATCATTTTATGACGCTAAGATTACACATCCTTCATCACTCTAAGGATCATATTTCTACAGTAAATTAACTTAATCTCTGTTATCCCCAAAATTTTATTCTGTGCGTTGCGCTCTCTCATTTTCATCTTCCTCATCACGATTTGGGAGCATTTTGCAATAATTTGATGGTCACATCTTCTAACCATTGAAAAATAAATAACAACATTCAAGTTAATAAATTGTTGGGCTAAAGCATAAAATAGCTTATTAAAAATTAGTTATTTTAGAGTATATTTTTGGCTAAAATAGCTTATTGAAGCTTTTTTATTTTTATTTTATTTATTTATTATTATTTTTTTTTATTGATCCACTACAATAATAAATATAAAATTTTAAAAAATTAAAAATTAAAATAGCTTATCGGTCATATCGGCCATATCAGTTTTTCGATAAAAAAATTTAAACCGACCGATAAGCTTATCGATATAAAATTTTTAATCGATTACCGACCGATAACTATTGGTTACGGTTAATATCGGTTCGGTTAAAGTCGGTAATCGGTAATCGGTTAATTTGCCCACCCCTAAGTGAGGCGACCAAGTGTGCCAACTGTAATAGAGGAATGCTAGGCTTATAAATAAATTTTATAAAAAAAAAAAAAACTTTTACAGCATGATGTGACATAATATGATTAAAAATAAAATAAATTCAACTTTTAAAAAATTCAATCATATTGTGCTAAATCATGTTTTTAATTTTTTTTTTGTAAAATTTGTTCCTCAAATAGTGAGGCGGCCATGTATAAAATGGTTGCCTTGTTTTGTCGATGGCCAAGTAGTGAGGCGGACAATGCAAGGATTAGGAGACTTGGTGATGACCTAGGCAGTGAGGCAATCTTCAAGTATGTCAGATATGGTAATGGTCAGATACGGTAATGGCCTAACTAGTGAGGCAACCATAGGTGTCGATCTTCACGTGAGGACATTCATGTGAAAGTTGATCTCCAACGTTTTCATTGATTTTTGAATATATATATATATATATATATATATATATATATATATATATATAGAGAGAGAGAGAGAGAGAGAGAGAGAATTACTATTTAATAAACTGATATGCATACAATTAAAATAACATGGAAGAAAAAAACAATCTTTTAATTTTTTCTTTTTTACAAGTCCTTATTAATCAAAAAAACTTATTTTTACTTTCACATTATCTTAATTGCACCTTACAAAATAATGTTACTCATATTACAAATTTGTCATACATGATCTTCCATACCGAAAATAGAAATTAAAAAATTTAAAAAAAAAATCCACAAAACAATGAAGAATTAAATTGAAGAACACGGCAAGAATACAATAATTTAAATAATCCAATATATATAACCTAATCTCGTGGAGATAAAAGAACTTCATTAATCATTTTGTCAAGATTCACGTAGGATGACCCAGTAGGACTACTGGTGGCCTCTTCTGCCAACTTCTTCCACTCTACAGCTTTCTTCCTCAACTCTTTCCCCTTCTCTCCCACCATCAGCTCTCTCACAAGGCTCTTTATTTCTTCTCTCTTAACACCGCCCTCTATCTCCATGCCTATGCCCCACTCATTGCAAGAGTATTGACAATTGGTTTGTTGCTCCGCCAAAAACGGCCAAGAGATAATCGGCACTCCGCCGCACACACTTTCGATCGTGGAATTCCACCCACTGTGCGTCAAGAACCCTCCGATAGATGGATGGCCAAGAACTTGTTCTTGAGGACACCAATTTGCCAACATACCCCTTTCTTTGGTCTCTGCCAAGAATTCCGGCGGAAGAACGGCCGAATCACCCTCCACAAGATCAGGCCTTATTATCCACAAGAATGTTTGGTTGCTATTTGCAAGACCCCAAGCAAATTCAATCAATTCGTCACATGTCATGACCGTTACGCTTCCAAAATTCACGTAAAAAAAAGAGTTGGGTTCATTTTTGTCCGGCCATTCCAAACACCCAGCTTCTTCTTTCCATAAATTTGAGCCAATTAATATATGATCATTATCCGGGATCTGATTTAGGAGAAATTGTAGGGGACCAATTGGGTAAATAGGAGGAAACATGGATGAGAGAGCGTCTAACACTTGATGCTCTAAGGCATCAAAGGTATTGAAGAAGATAGCTGAAGCTTTTTGAGCTCTCTCGCTTTCAACCATTGGAAAATCTAGCATTATATCATCTGGGTCCGTGGTTCTAAAGAAGCTCGGAAGATCCCTTAAGCGAATACCTTTCATGCCTGGAATCCAATCTATGACCGTTTCTAAATACCCATTTGTTAAATAGCTCGCATCTGCAGAACAATTAAGAAATTCAGTAAGTAATACCAGAGGACAATTTACTCCTAAAATTGGGCATGTTTACACTAATAACATATTAGCTAGCACTACTTAGGTGACCGTTTCGACCGACTTATGGTCACGTTTCTGCTAACAAACATTCTCAAATTAAGTAAGCGTGTCGCAAATAAATGACATGTGGTTGATGTTTAGCCGAAGATGCAAAGAAAAAAAATGGATAAATGCACTTTTGGTCTTGTAGTTAATTTGAGACTCTATCGAATAGCTCGTTAGAGTTTAAAGGTGATTAATTATACTTTGGCAAGCAATAAAAAAAAAAAAAAAAAAAAAAAAAAAACAAACAAACAAACAAATTGATCCATACCATATATATCAAAAAAATTAAGGAGAAAGCTTCATAAAAGCTAAAGCCGCCTAAATTTCAACATGTTTTGACATTATTTCGTTCAAAAACTCTCAATTTAGAGTATTGGATTTTCAATTTTTTGCAATGTCCTCCTTCGCTAAGATTTTTCGTTAAGCTTTGTCGAAATTTCCAAAATACCTATATTCTGCAAAAATTGTAACTAAAGGAAACAAAAAATTAAAAGTTGCCATAAATTGAGAGTTTTTGAACATTCAAAAAGTGTCAAAAAAAAAAAAAAATGAGGTGTGATACAGTCACAACTTAAACCTAACTTTGGCTCAACTTCTAGACGAAATTTTTCTCTCTCTCTAGTTTAAGGCTCTCTCTTTCCTCCACAGGCAGTTTTGTTTTTTAAAGTACTTAAGAGAAAAGTTGGGCCAAAGTTGGGTTTAAGTTGTACATCTATCATTTAAAAAAAAAAAAAAAAAAAAACGTGGAAGTTCAAAAAGATTTTGTGAATTTTTTTCGAAAATCAATTAATAAACACCAATTAAATAGCAATGTATGCCCAATTTGCTTAATCACCGCCAAAAATACAAGCTACGTACAGGTTACCATATATATGACTTACGTACTGCATGTAGGTAGTGATCAATCACCTTTTAAACCCCATAAAATTATTGGTCGTCACCCCAAATCAAACCATTGCATTTTTTTTTTTTTTTTCAAAAAAGAAAAAGAAAAAAAGAAAACCCAGATTAATAAATGGCAAGAAGATTGAAAAGTGGAAGTTACGTTTGTGATTGGTGGATTAGTACGTACATACCTTTGAGTGGCGTTAGACCCTTCTCAATGAGACGGCGGAATTGAACGTAGCCCATGAGCCCACACGCGCTTGCTGTCCAGAAAAGAACATCAGGGATGCCCAGCTCTGCTGCTGCGTCTAGAGTGAAGCTCATGACACTATCCGAAACTATGCAAGTGACTGGAGGGACATTGGATGAAACGGTGTCGTTGAGTTTCAAAAGAAGGTTTCAGAAGGGAGCTAAGCAATTTTTTCTTGTAGAGCGGCAGAGGGCTTGTATGTCCTGGGTGGCTTCGGCGTCGGAGTCGGGAAGCCCGTCGGGAATGGTTTGGAATCGGAAGGAGGGGAGGCCGTCGAGAGAGTTGGGACCTCGGGATTTTAGGAGCCATTTATGATTGAACTCTGTGTTTACGAAGGTGATATGAAAACCTCTGTAGTGGAGGATTTTGGCCATTTTTAGCATGGGGTTTATGTGGCCTTGAGCTGGGAAGGGGATGCATACTGCATGGGGCTTCTCTGTAATGGCTGTCGGATCCATATTACTTGTCTCTCTCACAGCTGAAAATGGGATGATGGATATATAGTCTTCCTGCTTATTTTCATATTTTGTAGAGCAAGAAAGGACTATGAGGATCGGAATGTGTAAATGAATTCGGTTGATGGGTGACTTGACCCAATACCCATCAAGTTGGTGGGCTCCGGCTGGTGCTTTTTCTATTCTTCAACTGTTTGGTGTCTGTTGGACGCATCCTCTTAAAGGACAGAAAACTGTGTCTTTTTGTGGTAGCACCGTAAAAGGGAAAACGAAAAAGAAAAGAGATATGCTCTTCTTCATTCTACCCACCATCTCCCCATGCCACCATCTCTTCTCTCTCTGCCTTTTTTTTTGTTTTTTTGTTTTTTTGAAAAAATCAAGATGACAAGGTGAAGAGATGGTGGGGAGATGGTGGGTAGAATGCATGGCAGCATTCCTCAAAAGAAAAAGAAGAAGAAAAAAGATCATCCTTTTTCGGACAGAGTGAACAAAGCTATTTTCAGTACTATCGCACACAATTCCACTCTCGATCTCTTAATATGCTCTAACACTTGAAATTGATTGAGTTAGCGTTGAATTTATGATTTTTAGTGCTTTGATATTATGTTAAATCATCGCTTGTTTCAATACTTTAATAAAATAAATATTTCATAACGTAACAATAAAAATCACAGTTTAATCTAAAATTTAGTAGTAATTAATCCAAAATCTAATGATAAAAATCATGCAGTGTACAGTACTTGAGAGTGTATGTGGCATTTTTTTTTAAAAAAAATTAAGTTAATTTAAATTTTATTAAAATCAGTTGAGTTCAAAAAGATAAATTAATTTGAGCATGATTGCAAACAAGCCATATTTCCATTGAGTAATGATATTTAATAGAATGTAATACAACTATTATATACCTTGATCGATGATATGATAGTAAAAATTAACCTTCAAATCAATACTTGTAAAAAATAAAAAAATAAATGACTAATTTTGACTATCACATTATCTCAATTATATAATAATTGTATAACAGTTTAGTACTAATTTATATTTCACTGATCATGACCCTATTTTTTGAAAATTGATAGGACTATTAATTGTTATTAAAAGTCCCAGCCTAGGCCTAGAGAAATGCATTTGGCTTTCAAATTTATGCTTGACTAATTTCATGGTGTGTCTTCATGTTTTTTTCTGGTCAAATCCTAATTTTGAGTTTGTCATTAGCAATCTCTGTTATATTTTGTAAATAAATCAGAAAAAAAAAAAACAACGAAAATTGAAGAAATTCTATCTTGTAAACGAGAAAAAGAAGAAGAAATTAAGTCGTTCAACATATCAAGTATATACTCATAACAAACGAACAGCTGAAACATAACCCTCTCAACGAATTTCTATGTATCCCGGCCTTCACAACTTCCACCGCAGCAATCATTGGGTGGTGGCTAAATTAAATCGACCGCCAATTTCGCACACGCCACACCAAACCGAAGGCTGTTGTCGAAGTCGCATTTTGCAAGAATTGACTGAAGCTTCTCACGAGCTATCACGAATTTCTTATATGAACTTAGTATAAGCCTGTCATTCTCATCAAGAACACCGTCCTTGGCTCCGAAAAGATACGCAGCATAATTGGAATTTAAACAGAGAAGGGCACGAATGTTACGGGTGAAACATTCGCCCAGCAAAATGGTGGTCAGAAGTTCACAAAGAGCCCTGCAGAGCTCACCATTGCGCGCATCTTTTGCTTTTTCCAGGAGCGGCGTGATGGCCGTAAACAATATGCTAAGGTCTTCATTCCTGACGGAATTTACAGCAATTAACTTCTCCGCCAGAGACGCGTGAATGGCTTCAACATGTTGTGTTTCGAAGACTATTCGAACACAATTCCAAACATTTTGCGTCTCTTTTTCAGAACCAAGAGTCCATATGAAGGTTCCCACTATACCCTTGAGGCAAAGCGCTTTGCCTGGACTCAGTATCTCTTCATTTCCGCTAGGCAAGTATTTCCTTATAGTTTCTTGAGAGTCCAGCATCAGGTTGAGCCTTGCCAGCGGAGAAAAATATCTGGGCGCATGATACCTTTGATTTACTCTTGCGGAATGGATGAATATTGAGAAACTTTGAAACATCAACTCAACAGACTCGCCAAACCAACCTGACACCCCATGTTTTGATAAAATGCCTAGTAAAACTTTTACAACCTTAACCTTGGAGAAGAACCTGGGATACACATCGTGTACTGCAACCATAGACATGATTTCGATGGCTTTCCTGGCAGAGTCCATGTCAACACTATCTACTCCTTTCTTGTCGTAAGACCTTCCAAGCTCCGACATCATCCCAGAAACATTAACCCCGGGAACGTCTTGAAGGATTTCTATTATGATTGAAAATCCAGCGGTCCTCCTGGTAGCGTTTTCCGAGAAGATGCTGGGGAGGTTAACCTCCATTATCAACCTCAGTAACTTCTGTACGTCAGAGATCGATGAACATGAAGAATTAATATATATGAAATCATGAAAACAAGATCCCACGACGAAAACAAGATTTTAGCAAGAATGAAGGTGAGACATGAACATGGAGAGCTAATCAATTTCATAAGAAGGTGAGAAGAGAAGTTGGCATTCATGCATGCATGCATGCACGCACTAAGGGGTCAATTAAAACAAGAATCCACATGAATCATATATCTTTCTTTCTCAGCACAAATTCCCACAATGAGTATAATATAACATAGAATAACAGAGGAAATGCAGGCCATAAAAGAATCAAATCAGTACCGAAATTCAAAACCCCATGGGCCATGCAAGTTGCAACAACATAATGAGACGAAAGTAATTAAGGCACACCTTAAGATTCTTGAATATTCTCAGAAAGTTCAGATAAATGATGAGACATGCATGGTAGGAAACAAAAAAGAAAAGTAGATCGAAAGGCATCAGAAAAAAGATGCAGAGAAATAAATGAGAGAAAAGGAGGCACAGTACCCGATAATTCACCATTCTCAGAAAAGTGAGAAAATCTTGCAATAGGATGCAAAATTCAAGAAGAAGAAGAAAGCAGAAAGGTGTGAGAAAATGAAGCAGAAGGTCGTGAACAGGTGAACTTATTGTGGTAAGAATAATTTCCAAATACCAAAACGCCCGATCGAGTATTTATGGATGGCGTCGGGTCAGGAAGTTCTAGCTTTCAAATTCCTTGCCAAGAAATTGGTGGAATTTCTGGAAGAATAAAAAGAAAGATCGAGAAGGCGGCCGTATGAGGTGTCCCTCCCATGTAAGTTATGTAACTAACACAGTAACTTCCGATCTGTTTCTAGGAGTAAAGGTTAAATAGCTCTATCCGTAATTATCAGCTTCATCTGTTCACTCTTGAAGCTCCTTAATCAAATACGTACTGCTATGTAATGTGACACAAAAGTTTGATTTAAGTAAGCATTTCACATTTACTCGAGAGTAATGTTAAAGATCATATTATTATCTTCTTCTTCTTTCTTTTTTTTTTTTTTTTTTTTTTTTTTTTTTCATAAAGCTGATATGGCTTTTAAAATCACCATTAAATTTTATATGAATTATACTTAAATTTTGATCCAATAGTGATTTTGAAAGCCACATTAGTTTTAAGAGGATAAAAAGATAGTTCATAACATTACTATTTACTTTATCACATCCACATTATATTGTTGACGTGGCAAGAGTTCAATGGAGACAGAATTTTTTTTTTTTTTTTTTGTTCTTCTTTAAAGTAGCCACTCAACCCGTGCCACATCAGCAGGAAAAAATGGGTGCCATAAAATGGGCATGAAGAATAAATTTATTTTATAAGAGCATTTACAATGAGCTCTTTACATTTATATTTTCTCTAAAAATCTAACAAAATTCATGAAAACACACAAGCTCATTTCTCTGCTTTATATTTAACTCTTGTCCTAGATACTCTATACATTCAAAAAGCCAAAAAGCTAATTAAAGTTATAAATTTTTTAAACTTATTTTTTACCCTCCCCTCTCTTGATTGGTTTAAAACTAATAAAATTATAATATTTAATTAGGGGATAAATGCAAAATTAGTCCATGAGGTTAGCCTAAATTACAAATCACTCCATGTGGTATAAAAACTAATTTATAGGTCCTCAAAGTAGGTTAAAATAACAGTTTACTCTCTAAAATAATTTTCGTTAAGTAACTTAATTAACAGAATCCGTAACTTTGTCATGTCATATCCAATAAAAACGCAACATATTTTATTAATTTTTTTACTTTAAAAAATGACAATTAAGATTTTTCACATCATTTTATGACGCTAAGATTACACATCCTTCATCACTCTAAGGATCATATTTCTACAGTAAATTAACTTAATCTCTGCTATCCCGAAAATTTTACTCTATGCGTAGCCCTCTCTCATTTTCATCTTCCTCATCACGATTTGTGAGCATTTTGCAAGAATTTGACTGTCACAAAGTTTTCATTCAAATTAAGTTTGAGAAAATTGAGTTACTCTTTTTGTTAAACTGACATTTGTTTTTAGAGCATGTAAATTGATTTACAATATAAATTGTTATTTTAGTCTACCTTGAGGAAAATCTTATTTTGGACCGGATAATTCACCTTTCTCAAGAAAAGTGAGAAAATCTTGCATTAGGATACAAAATTCAAGAAGAAGAAGAAAGCAGAAAGGTGTGAGAAAATGAGGCAAAAGGACGTACGTGAACAGGTGAACTTATTGTGGTAAGAATAATTTCCAAACACCAAAACACCCCTTAGTGTCAAATTCCTTGCCAAGAAATTGGTGGCATTTCTGGAAGAATAAAAGAAGAGAAGGCGGTGTCGGTGTGAGGTGTCCCTCACTCCCTCCCATGTAACTAAACTAACACAGTAACTTTCTGTGTCTTGGAGTAAAGGTTAAATAGGTCAATCCGTAATTATCAGCTTCAATTCATCTGTTCACGGTTGAACCGCCTTAATCAAAATAATTATCAAATACAGCTATGTGAGACAAAAGTTTGATTAAAGTAAGATTTATGCTACATTAATTTCACATTTATTTTAGACATATGCTAATAATAATGCTATATCTTCGTGAGATTTAATTTGAATAAAGTATCTGATCTATTCTAAAAAAAAAATAAAAATGCTATAGTGCAATAAAAATATCATTTTTACCTATCAAAGTTTGAAGTGGCAAGATGCCACAAGCCCTATGGGGCTATTGAAATTGTTAACATCGCATGAGTTCAATGGAGTTAACAAAATTTTGTTTTTTATTTTTTATTTTTTAAAGTAGCCATTCAACCCATGCCACATCAGTTGGAAAAAAAATGGGCGTGATAAAATGGCCTTAAGAATAATATGTAAATCCTTTAAAAAAAAAAAGAAAAGAAAAAAAAAAGAATAATATGTAAATGAAGTTCTTCTTGGGCGTTGGGAGAAAGAGGCCGAGAAATCCAACTCGATCAGGCTGTTAAAGGCATTGTTCTATCTCAGAAAATGCACTATATCTTCCTTATAGATGAGTTTTGAGAGAAGATTTTCTGAAGGTTAGCCTCCAGTCTCAACTGGGTGGGGTTTGTTGAAATTAATATCAAGAAGTTAAATCTTTATTATAAGAATGAAGGTAAACATGAAGATGATGAGCTAATATATATATGAAACAATGAAAATCTTATGTTAAAACAAGAACCCAAATCCTTCTTTCTTTATAATCAGCACAAATTAATCCCCACAAATGATCGTACGTATAATATTATAGGAAAAAGTACACTTTATCCTTCCTAGAGTCATCACACATAAAAAAAAAATTAAATAATATAAGATTATACCATTAGATATATTAACTTTAAATTATCATAAATTTATTTATCAAAAGGGGAAAATCTCTGTCCAAGAGCAAAGGGACATTACTAAATAATAACAGTAAAAGTGCAAAGATTTACTAGTAGGTGTAATTTCACTCACTGATATTTTAAAAAATGATTGGGTATATGTATTAATTGCGAATTCTTTTCCAAAAAAATTGGAAACCTTGACTCATTAACCTGAGCTCACACAATAGTTGAGACACACTATTCTTTCGCACACCACTTTCACGCCACGTGGCCATTTTCATGCCATTTGGGCCATGTTTATAACCTACCCATGAGCCCCGAACTTCAAGCACATGGTGCGGAATTTTAGTGGTTGCAATTTTTTTGGAAAAGAATTCGCAATTAATACATATACCCAATCATTTTTTAAAATATCAGTGAGTGAAATTACACCTACTAGTAAATCTTTGCACTTTTACTGTTATTATTTAGTAATGTCCCTTTGCTCTTGGACACAGATTTTCCCCTTTTGATAAATAAATTTATGATAATTTAAAGTTAATATATCTAATGGTATAATCTTATATTATTTAAATTTTTTTATGTGTGATGACTCTAGGAAGATTTATAGAATTATTTTAAGAAGATTGTAGGAAGGCTATAAAAAGATTATATGAAGTCACATTACATTTGGAATGACTCTAGAAAGACTCGTAAGACTTATAATTAATTGTCTAGGCTATTTTGTACTTGCATCAATTATTATAGTCTCGTACAATTTACATCCTGTCCTAACATTAAAGAGAAACACAAAAAAAAACAAAAAAAGAATCACATCCCAAAAGAAGATTGTCATGGTCCATAAACAACAACAAAAGGAATGAGAAATGTATGGGACCACCCCTTGCCTTTTTGTATGTAGAAAAGCCGTAGTATTACGTCTCTGCTGCCTCGCCAATCGCCATGAAGTATGAACCACTCGTTCAGTGATCCCATTCTCTTATCCTTCATCTTCCTAACTACAATTACCTTCAAATAATTAAGTAGTGCATGGACAGTTGTTGAAGACACCTCCAGGGCTCCACATAATATATGCTATCTATGGCCAGGCTTTCTTCATTTTTCAGCCATTCTCTTTGCTTCCACATGATCTTGGTTTTTCTTCTTCTTCTTCTACAAGTTTGCCCGGAACTTGCAGTCTCTCGCTCAACGGTTAAGTATCTTCCCGGCTTCCGGGGAGCTCTTCCATTTGAGCTTGAAACTGGGTATGTGGCAGTGGGTGATTCGGAGGATTTACAACTCTTCTACTACTTTGTCAAGTCGGAGAGGAGTCCTAAAGATGATCCTCTCCTGCTATGGCTAATCGGTGGCCCCGGTTGCTCTGCTTGGACCGGCGTTGCCTATGAAATAGGTGCCAATATTGCTTTTAAATTCCGCTTTCATTTATCTCAACTACGTAGCATTTTGTTATATATATATATATATATATATATATATATATATACTCGTAAATTTTTAAGACTAACATCATTAGAGTCATGACTTTAAACTCTAACTCTATAATTTACTTCTTTATTTTAATTAAATATTGATTAATTTATATATATATATATAGAAATGTACCAAAAATAAAAATAAAATGATGTCTCACTCAAATACAGGGGTCCATCCACATGCCTAGTAAGTGTGTTGTCCCACTTGAATTTGGAGAGGATGACTAATGAAAATAATAATAATAATAATAAAATCTGTATCCAATTGATCATGGCCATTGAATAGTAGAAGAAGTCAATGATCTCTAAATTTTGTAGGTCCACTGAATTTTAAGATGGAGGAGTACAATGGAAGCCTGCCCGAATTGGTGTTAAATCCACATTCTTGGACAAAGGTGAACTTTTTGTACTAGATTCTTTTAGTTAGCATTTTGATGTAGATTTGGACGATGACGATTGAGTTGCAGGAATGTAGCATAATATTTGTGGACTCGCCCGTCGGCACTGGATTTTCTTATGGAAGAACCCCTGCTGCTTCTCAGTCGAGTGACTCGAAACAAGTAGACCATCTCCACCAATTCCTCGTTAAGGTATGTATGCAACATCAAATTCCCTGCTTGGGGATCGAGTATCCTCATTAGAATATCATGATTGTTTTTATTTTTATTAATATTATTGTTCTTATAATTAGCATTTGTTAGAATATAAATTAAAATTACAACTTATTTTAAAAGTTTAAGTTTATATAAAGTAATGTATTTAATCATTTAATTAACATTTCTAACACTCTCTCTCATGTGTGAGTTCAAACATTTTCTTATTAAGTGAGGCTCAATACCTAAAATATTTATCTGAAATGAGGGGTAATTGTGGAGTCAGGATTTGAGTTTTGAGCCAAAAATCTTGAGTTCGAACGTTGTCTTTGTCATTCACTTCTCATTTCAATTAAATATGCAATCTATTAAGTCTCACTAATTAAGAGAAAGTTTAAACTCAGAATTGAGAGGGAATGTTATAATATAAATTAAATAACCAAATTCGTTCATTCTTATGAACTTAAACTTTTGGGATACTGTTTTTATTATTGAGTTGCATTTTGCAGTGGCTGATTGATCACTCAGAATTTGCCTCGAACGCATTCTATGTCGGTGGCCATTCCTTCACTGGCATTACTATTCCGATCCTCGTTCAACGAATCTCAAGTGGTATGAGAATAAAGGATAAACCATGATCATCAACTGGGTGGTGATCCTGTTTGTGACAAATTCATCTGCAAGCAAATATAAGGAAAATGTGTAACTTGTGCTTTATGGAACTAAAGAATTGCAAACATGCGAAGCATTTGTTTGACTTACAGTAATCCATAACCCTTTTTTGTTCACATCAGCTTACCTCTTCTTTTGTTTGTCTTTTCTTTGGTGCATTCTCAAGCTCTCTTGCTTTGCAGGAAATGAAGAAGGTGTTCGCCCATTGATAAACCTCCAGGTTTCTGATCCTTTTTTTCTCTCCTTTCAACATTTAATGTTAGTGCATAAAAAAGCAAAGGGTACGTAAACTTCACAAAAGACTTTTGATGTATTACGCGATTTGAAATGACCTTTCCAAATTTTAAAACCTCCTAATTTCACCTGCTGAATTTTCCATTTAATGCAATCTACCCTCTCCGTCATTTTTTGGACGTTAAAAGTGATGAAATAACCATTATACCCCTCAAACTTTTATAAAATTTCAAATTTACCCTTAATTTCAATTTAAAACAAAAAATTGAACTAATCAAAAAAAAAAAAAAACAAAAAATTGAAGGGTAATTTATTCTTTTTAGTGGTTTCCGTTAGGGTTTAAAGGGAAAAATTTGATAGAAGAGGTCAATTGCATCAAATTGAAAGTTCATGGAGTGAAATTGAGAGTTTTTAAAATTTGAAGGGATTTTCTCAAAACCCGTAACAGTTCAAGAGTTATAAGTGAAGTTATCCCAAAAACAAACGAACAAAAAACACTGAAATTCTTGGTCATAATTGTATGCCAAACACTTGCATTAGTGCTTGATACAAGATGTCTAACTAGCTTACTATGAAGTCCACTTGAACCATCTCAGAAATGCCATTAATTTATTCTTTCACTTACCTGCTAGCTAATCAAGTCATAGTTGAACTGCTTTCAGGGATACATTCTAGGAAACCCTATGACTGATCCAATTTTAGATGGCAATTCAGTAATTCCTAGTGCTTATGGACTGGGATTCATTTCTGATGAACTCTACGAGGTGATTCAATCTTCCAACATCGTCCCCGAGTCATCAGGCACAAAGATAATGAATATTCTAATTAATCAGCTAGCCCATATTTTGTTCAGTCATTGAAGACAACCTGCGGAGGAGAGTATGTAATTATAAGTCCGAGAAATGCAGAGTGTTTGAAGTATGTTCAAGCTTTCTATGAGGTAGGCAAGGCAACTATTACATATTTGTTTTGAAATATGTACATGAAACTAATACTTGTGTTACCAATTTCGTTCTCAGTGCCTTTCAGGAATTAATTTTGTACATGTTTTGGAATCTTCATGTGCTTTTGCTTCTCCTAAGCCACAAGTTACATTTGATCGAAGAAGATCTCTTTACCAAAATCTTCAAGTGTTCCTCAATCCCGACCCATCACTTCCTCCGTTTGGCTGCCGTGTAATTCCATATTCTTTCCTTATTTTAAACATCATTGCTCTTAATTATTTGATCTAAAAAATTTAATCATTTAATTAATATTCTAACTACGAAGTTGAGCTTTCCATGACTATAGTTTGCACCCGACTTAGTGATTTTTTTTTTAATTTTTTGGGCCAAAGTAGACTTATGGATATTTGCTTTCTCGTTATTGGGCTAACGATGATGGCGTCCGCAAAGCCCTTCACACAAGAAAGGTACAAGAGTTTGCCTTGAAGACAATCTAGGAACTCACAAAAATGAAAAAACAACGAAGAATTATAATATAGAGCTCTGTTTTGCAGGGAAGCATAGGGGAATGGGAGCGTTGCAAATCTGGATTACTATATACACATGATGTTCAAAGCACTTTTGGGTATCACGTTAAGCTTAGTACTGAAGGCTACCGATCTTTAATATACAGGTGAGAGATCGTTACTACATTTCTCAAGCACTTCAGCTATTTTAATTGGATTTTCAAAAATAAAAGACATATTAAAAAAGATCACTATATCTTTTTGTTAATAATTTAAAAACCAATACATATAATTTGGGATCGAGCTATACTTTATATTTTTCCACTGCATGTAACTTAATAGATTCGTTTTCAAGAGGTAGCTCAATCGGCTGAGACCATGCCTAATGAAGCGGAAGTCACTAGTTCGAATCCCCCTCCCCCCTCTTGTGCGGACATGTCAAAAAAAAAAAACTTAAAGCTAACGATCAATTTTTTTTTTTTTTTTTTTTTCGACAGTGGTGATCATGACTTAGAAGTACCATCTCTGGGGACTCAAGCATGGATAAGATATTTAAACTATTCCATTGTCGATGATTGGAGGTCCTGGATCGTCCAAGGCCAAGTTGCAGGGTAAAACCATTAACTTTAAATATCTTTTCTCCAGTTTGATCTTGAATATATATATATATATATATATATATATATATATAAGAAAAATAAATGACAAATTTTCAATTATTGGCCCCTGATTAGTTACACAAGGACATATTCCAACCGGATGACATTTGCGACTGTTAAGGCAAGAAAAACGTTATCCTTTTAATTTATTGGAGGAATTAAAATCATGCTTTTCATATATTACTAGTTAATTACGTTTTGTTGTTGGGATATATATATATAAACAGGGTGGGGGACACACAGCACCAGAGTACAGGCCTGAAGAATGTTTCATTATGTTCAAAAGGTGGATATCACACGAAGCTTTGTGATCATCTCCAGCTGCACTGCCCTGAATGCCATTTCCAAAAATAATAAATAAAAAAATAAAAATAGCTGCTTAGTATGTACGGCTTGGCTCTTCGCTGATCACTCTTTTAATTGTTCACTTGTTTCTTTAATTTGGTTGTTCAAAAGGCCGATATCACTTATTATTATTATTTTTTAATTGGGATTCATTAAAAGAGCTAAAAACTCAACTTTCAGAAATTACAATAGAGAGCACACTCGGAGGAAACAACTCCCGCCATTCTTGCGTGACTTCATACCCGAGTGCCAACTTGGCCAATTGGTGAGCAGCACCATTTGCAGATCTGCCAACATGCTGAATACCCCACCCATTCCAGTGTTGCAGTCTCTCCTTTGCATCATTCACTACCTGTCCGTACGTGGTCCAACATCCATCTTCCCTTTGCAGCATTTGAACCACTTCTAAAGAGTCCCCTTCAAACAGGACATGCCACACCTCCAGCCTTTGGACCAGCTTCACTGCTTCCCAAGCTGCAATGGCCTCCGCCATAGCTGGGTCCTGCACATACTCTTTGCGTGTGCAGAACATGGCAAGAGCTCCACCTTCGTGATCGCGAACCACCATACCCACGCCCATTCTGTTCCGCTGTTTGTCAACCTGAGGCATCCCAATTAATTTTCACATATCCCTGGGGCGGTTTGGTCCATGTAGCTGCAGGAGCTGGCCCCGGAACGACGTCCCTCCGTGGTCTCAGTTTATTGAAGGTGCACCAGTTTTCAACTTGATCCTTGCCCCAACGGATAATAGTACTTGGTTCCGTCAGTTCTCCTCCAAAAACCACCACGTTTCTCCTTAACCAAATCTGTCGAGCAACTGCCGCCATAAGTTGTAACCGATCCGTACTTATTATTATTATTATTTGGCTGAATATATCACTGATTTATATATATAATTAGTAAAAAATGTACGAAAACCAAAGTTTGGGGGGAGAGAAATTCAATGAAGACAATAAAAAATAATCTCATTGGAACAAGATTAGTTTCCGTTCGAACGAGATGAGGACCGAGTCCCATTCGAAGGCCAGTCAAATTAATTGCATTTGACAATAAA
Source organism: Corylus avellana (assembly GCF_965113065.1). Classification (NCBI taxonomy): domain Eukaryota; kingdom Viridiplantae; phylum Streptophyta; class Magnoliopsida; order Fagales; family Betulaceae; genus Corylus; species Corylus avellana. The sequence goes on from NC_142498.1 coordinate 19,391,755, forward strand.
AAATTGTACTCGGACTTTCATAATCACTCGATCCAATTTAATTCTTTCTTTCTTTTTTTTTTCTTTTTTTAATTCTTTTAGGATATCTCAACATAAGTATCTACTTTCTAAAAGTATAGAAAGTTCATATTTCTCTAATTTCTTATATAATTATTATTATTTTAAAAAAGAAGAAGATATTTTTATTAAAAATATTGTAACCTCTAATATAAAATAAAAGGCATATTAAAAAATTAAAAGCAAATACATAGAAGCTTTTTTGACCCTAAAAATCCTGAAGCAAGAAACCTATAATAAAATATTATGTAAACTAATAAATATTTAGTGTAAAATGCAGACGATCAAAGGGCCCTCCCTCCTGTTTGTCATATGGTACAACATATTATGGCATCTTGTGCATGAGAATGTCACAAATTACAGAGAAATCCTGGACATATGCGGCATGACTGAGTCATCTATCTTGTAACTTCATCTTTGCAGTGTGAACAAATAAATGAGAGATCATGATGTATGAAGTACGCTTCATGTATGAGGGATGTGCATGTAATAGGCATGAAAAGGATTCCATTCTCATTGTAATTAGGAATTTGTGCAAAATTTGGGTAAAGAGGTTCAATATCTTTACTTATCACGAGATTCCCTTTTTGGAAGTAAATCTGGCCTTCTAAATCTGAAATTGAACCTTATACCTACAACAAGAGGAACATCCATCAATAAAATTATCTCTTATACATATCTATATAACTATATATGCACACATAATGCAAGATGCTATATGAAAAGCATTGTCCCCGACCACTCCTACAAATGCTTTTTTTTTTTTGATAAGTACTCCTACAAATGCTTTTATCAGGCAGCATTAATTTCAATTACGTTGCAAAATATTCCTAATGCACCGTACCCTTCCTTCACGACTTTCTCCTCATAAAAACTTACGAATTTCAAATATTTCTGTTTCTTGAAGGTGAAGACTAGGCTTGTGAGCTTATTTTCCTAGATCAAAACAAGATAGGATCCCTTTTTTTGCTCCACGTCATCTCACAGGGGGACATGGGAATGTAAGAAAGAAAAGAGACAGAGATGGGGCTTCCCTCACTTTTCAAATAGTGGGCCCCGGCATAAGGCCCGCACAACGGGCTATTTAGCACAGTGTTTCTCTTTCCACTTTTAAAATCTATCCTATAATTCTCCCTGTCCTCTCAGGTAACTAGCATTCCTTTTACTCGTTCATAATATAATACAATTCTTACTTTCAAATAATAACTTTTATTTTTCATTGAAGCTCATGCATTACATGTGCACTACGAGTTAGTTCCAGATAAAACCTGCAGGAGGCATTTTACGAACAAAACCACTAAGCCATTTTGTTTCAAGATGATTATAAGTGCATCAAAAGACCAAAATTCAAGTAAATGGACAATGAATTTGATGTCCCTAGCATTAACTGTAATAGTAAAGGCTAGATAAAAGAACAAACATTACCGTTGGAATTTCTAGAGAAAAACTTCAGCACCTCATCAATGATAATAACCTACAGCAGATTGAAAGTGAAGCTTTAGAATGAGCGGAAAAAATGTATATTGGCAGAAGAATTGCTTTATATAGAAGTTCTAGTTATAGTGCATATAGAAGCGCTGGCCATTAGCTATAGAGCACGAAGCTTTTTCTATGATATAAACAAAATAATAATTTAATCAACCAATAATTTGTTTTTAACTTACATATACTAAGAATGTTGTATGTAAATATCCATTTATATAAGTGCAATTGGAGCATATTCAACTGAGTTATATAATAGGCCTATTCTAGAGTAAGCCCCATTAGTTTTGTATTGTGACCCCAACATATATTGTTTAACTTTCTTTTTTGGATTTAGCTGCTATGATGGTCCTCATCCTCACAATACCTCTATTTAAAAGTTTTGACCACAATTATTTTAGTAATTCGATTTGGGCCTTAATGAGTTCATCCATTTTATGAATAACTATTACCTATACAATGGTACTAACCCACCCAAAAAAAAAAAAAAAAAAAAACTATTACCTATACTAAATGAACAATGCATTTTATCTCCAAATTCTGTTAGCTTTCATGATAAACATCTGTTTATGAGGTATAATTTCTTAAGATTTTTTACTTTTCAAATCATTAAATTTATATTCAACACAAATCAGAAATGGGTAAGAAAAACTTTTTAAAAATAACAAGCAATTGGTCAGACCTAATATATGTCTAATCAGTTAGAGAACCCAAAAAGCCAACAGGACCTAGAATTAAAAGAAAGGAATACTAGAAAGTCGAGTCTATTGCCACCCCTATTTCAATTTCAAGTTGACATGATAACTCAATTGCATAAAGAAGCTGGCAATAAAGATTTTTCCATTTTTGGTAAGTGTCAATGACACACTTAGAAATTGGGTTGCCGATTTTTAACACAACTTGCGAACCCAACATGAAATTAGCAAATTAAGGTTAATGTGTTTGACCCGTTTAATTAAATCGGTCGGATTAGGGTTAACCTATAAAGTCTTATATCTATGTCTCGACACGACATGACTTGAACTCTACACGGCATTTAGGGCTATTAATTTTTTACACGACTAGCAAACTTAGTACGAACCCAACACGGAATTAGCGGGTTAGGGTTGAAGGGTCTAGTTCATTTAATTAAATAGGCCGAATTAGGATTAACCTATAATACCCATACCTTGACATGCGAATGCGAATTGTAACCCCTACTTAGAAAGAAAGGCCCTTGCATACAAATGTCAAAAAAAAAAGATAATTCTTCACATCTAATGCCCCAAAACTTACTTAGTGACCAAAAACAAAGTAACCTTGTGCAGCAACTTGTTTTGATCATACAAGGAAAAGAAAGTTACTTAAGTAGACAAGTAGCTAAGCTGACAATGTTATAATTCCTAAAATTTGAAAGCAGATAATGCATCAGAATAATGGTTCAAGGAAAGGTCCTAAGCCAATCATTTGCATAAAATAGTCAAAACATAGAAAACATGAAGATACAAGACATACAGGAAATGAAAGATAGAGGACGACTCTCCACTCAGCCCAAGATAACGGTGTTACCTGCAACACAAAACATTGCATTTCATTAAATTCATTAACAAAAAAAGAAAAAATCAACCAAAACTAACGCTTGAGGAAAAACAGAAGTGGATTGCAAATAAATGAAACAACTTACTGAGAAAAGAACCGAGAGCGGATGGATATACAAAATTAGTATGTGAAGGATCATAGTTAGGAAGATCGAGCCAACGAGCCATAAATTACTCCAGGGAGGAATAACACTAAAATTAAAGCACAGTTAAAAACGGAGTCAATTCTAATGCTTTTTTTTTTTCCATCAGTAAAGCACATAATCCACACATGGAAGTTAAAGAGAAAAGGAAGAATTCATTCTTTTGCATGCACAAAAAGCAGCAGAGTTAACACAAGTGACTACCACCTTAAAATAATAAAATCCGGCCACATACATAACTGCATGTGTGTGTGTGTGTGTGAGAGAGAGAGAGAGATTTCTGCTGACATATTAGTTCTGGGTTGCCAATTTTTAGGATCCAAGACTGAGCGGCAACACCTTGGAGTTTTCAACTCCCACTCCCACTACCCATTTTTGCATTCTTCTTCCCAAACTAATCCCAAGGGATCTCCCTTGCCTCCACAAAATAAATAAATAAAAAATACAGAGATGTTCTTCTCGTAGTATCCTAGCCTAGGAAGAGTGCACAGACCACGGGCTTGTAACTTCATACTTCAAATGACAGTCAGAAAGTTCAATCTCTAAATCTCCCATAATAAAGAACTCACTAAAACCATATTTGTTTTTCACGGATTTAGTCAAAACTGGTTATATTTGCTTTCACCCAGCTGCCCAAAATGAACGTCAACTATACCACATCTTTGATGATCATGTCCTATTACGTCCTATTTAGCTGAAGTTACGAGGACTGCGGAACAGAAAAAGAAAATAAATTTTGAAAAAACAACCTTCTAACATGCTAAACATTTCAGCTAAAAAAAAAAAGAATATACAATATCTGGAAAGTAGGCTTCTTCAAGATTCCAATTAGGATGAAAATTTGAACAAGAAATTCAATCGTTATCTATTAAAAAATTTGAAACCATGCTTCCTTCCAATACATTTTCTTATTGCATAGAACATGGAAAGACACAAATTTAATACACAAACCTCTGGCTAAGAGGTAGGACATAAGGATACAAATCAACATGGCTTATTTTATGCAAACCATCCAGTAAAATATAATCAGCAAGAGAAGTATGGGCCCAATATTATAGTCTACCTCTGTTCAAAGATGCAGTCAGCTAATTTAAAATGTGTTATGTCACGAAATTCAAGTTAAAGAGAACAACAACAAATCAGATCCATGGGCTAAATTAGGCGAAAAAACATGGTGATACTTAATGGTCATATTTTTTCCTCCGACTTCAAATGCTACCTTAGTGGGAAGAGCTAAATATCATTCAAAGCAGGAAAGTAATTTTGGCCGCTAGTTACATTTTATTATACATGTTTTCAGCATTCAAAATAATTGACCTGAGGCTGAGGCAGAAAGAAAAAAAAATGAAATCAAAAAGAACAAATTTAAATACTCACAGAAGAGATTGATTTTCACTAAGATTATTCAAAGCATTGAACATCTCAACGACAACAAGCACAGTCATGGACACAGTTGATGGGTGTCGATCATCAAATATACTGCATGGGTAAGTTGTCTCCCTCATTGCACAAGTGTCAAAATTCATCTGAAATCACAGATATAAGAGTTCCATAGCAGCCAAAATGAAAAGAACAGTGTTACTTAATACACAGACCAGTAAATAGCGACTTTCTAAATTTTTATATAATTTACACTGCAGAACTAGAAGCAGGAACCAACAAGAGATGAATATAATCTTCCATTAGCTACTATGCTTAGTCTTTAATGAGATTGAAGAATATTAATAAAGTGGTTACCCTTTACAAATTTATCAAAAAAAATTGAAGAATATTAATAAAGTACCCAATAAGCTAGTTTTCCCCCACCTTTTCTGGTCACATTGGCCCCTATATGAATGTGGAGGATGCATTATCCGGCTTATATCTCAAAACAATTTCAGTTAACACAAAATTAAGAACATAAAAATCAAATCTCTCAACACGGATCGCCCCAAAGTAGCTTAAGGAAGCCACAAACCAAACCAAATAATACTTAACAAAACCACATAGGTCCATTTATGCCCATTCCAATAAGCACAATTATCCAACAACTATGATCCCAACATATAATAAATTCTTACCAATTCACTGTATGGTAGTTTGGGACCACTATCAGCATAAACAAACCACCATATGAACCCCGCAATAGTGGCAAGGCCAACATAAGCTGCACGAACCAGAATATAATTCATACACTTTCATCAGGACTCACATAAGAAAATAAACAATAGAGTTATACCTAACCCTGAATAATGCCACACAATTGTCTAAAGAAATCACATATTAAGAATGTCCAAATGCTAAACCATTTATCTAACAAAAATTAGTTTTTCTAAATACAAACTAATTAGTAACCCCCACCCTCAGGATTGTTATACAACATACAAATGTTTTTAGCCCCAAAAGGCAGTAATTAAAAGATTAGTCTTTTTTTTTTTTTTTTTTTTTAAATAATAATAATAATAATTTATGAAAATATTCAATAGAATTTGGTTGTCTCTAACTAACTCTCAGCTAGATGGTTATATGTTGCCATACTTTCAGTATTTGTTCTAGAGTGCAACAAATAAAAACGTGAACCAAGATACATCAACATATGCACAGCCCAACATGACATTTTCTATCGAAAAAATTTAACCAACATATAAAGCAAATCAAAAGGTTGATAGTGGTAATTCCTTCTGACTTGCTCAAACCAAAAATAAATAAATAAATTTAATTGGGGGAGAAAACACTAGCACAGGAAGAAAAGAAAAAAGAAAAAAGAAGCAATTGAGGGGGGAGGGTAGCCAGCCTGAAGACATTTATGAAGAAAACACAATTTGATTATAAAGATGAAAGATCAATAATACATGTCCGTGCATAAAGAGGAAAAATCAATGATACATATGTCCGGTGTGTGTGTGAGTAGTATAATGCCCCCACCCTAGTTTGATAATGTTGAATGCACCATTATACTGGAATATGGTAGGCCATTTAGAAACCTTAATTAAATAAGACAAAGTGGCACATATAATGAGAAAAGATGTCATTTCATATAGACAGAAAGGATGTCATTGCAAACAATGAGCTATGTCATTTATTACTACCTCCAATTACCAAATAACGGAAGAACAGCCATCCAGTGACAACAGCTTCATTCACCTGCACATTCATTTACACCTTGAGCAAAGTGTCATAACATGAGAAGTAAAGATATTTCTGATCATCTAAGAAAAAAGCCCAAAACATTTAATATTCAAAAAATAATAATTTAATAACATTGGCAGAGGAAAAAAGTCCAGTAACAAAACTAATACCCCCAATGTGTTTTGTCATACAATTTGCATGACACAAAGACTTCACACACACAAAAACATGTAAGAAATAAAGGAAACAGTAACAACCTGATCAGATGTGACACCCCAAAAAGTTAGTTCCACATTAGATGGGTAGATCGTGATATGTTACATGGGTGCCAGGTCCTATATTAGTTCCTTACTAAGTGAGACTGAAGTTTATAAGAAATTTTAGGGAGCCCCAATTGTAATATTGACTAGTCTTTTTGAAGTAATAGCACATATGTGACTTTCCTTATGTCGTGATAAATGGTGTTAGATCTTAGAAATTGACTCAATCCGATGATTAAAACTAGGGTTGTAAACTTTTTAACATTTAAGTATTTTGGTGTAAAAACTTGGGCTTTACATTTGAAGTTTTTGTAAACCTTCACCAACCATCCTGACGTGAGTCGTAATATAAGACTTCTAGAGCCAACCCAAGAGGACAGTAAACAGGCGTCCTGACGCAAGTGACGGAGGTTAACTTCCAGTGCCTACCCGAGAGCCTTGTCACTAGGACCATCAGCAAGACGTCCTAACGTCACTTGTGGAAGATAACTTCCAAATTCTACCCAAGAACTCCATCACCAAGACCGTCAGCAGAACCGTCGTGACACTACTTGTGGAAGATGACTTCTAGAGAGCTCAGTCAACAGATTGTCTTGACGCTGCTGAGCTGTCACTGAAGTTAGCTATGAAACCCTAGTGATCATCTTGACATTTTTGGACCCTACCTGACCCTCCAAGGATTTCTACATAGATCTGAAGTTGTTTTACACGGGTTTCTCTCCATCCTTTAAGTACTTAAGGATGCTTTCTATGGTTAAGCAAGCAAGAAAGAAACCATTCCTAGAGCCTTTTGAGAGGTAGCTTAGCTTAACCTTCTTCATGAGCTAAGAGAGACATTGTTGAGAACCTTCATTGCCTTCTCTCTCTTGGAGTTTTGTGTTCAAACCACACACCTTCATTAAACCTTCAACCGCTTAAAGTCTATCAATGACTTGGTGAGGAGGTCACGTATAGAAGATTTTCCAGTGAGGAGCTAGAGCTTGTCGAGGAGGTAGGCAGCTCGCAACATTGATCTTGATAGACCCTAAGTTATTACTTCGTCTCTACCAATAATTCCTACGCCCTCAACGCAGTGAGGAGCTTGTTTGTGTACAAAGTCTTAGTATTTTACAAGGGTGTTTGTAAGTTTACTATGTCTATACTTTGAATCTTTTATAATAAATGATTTCCTGGGTTTGGCTACCTCGGAGTTGTTTTACCTTTGATGTGTTCAAATAGTTTCCACTTCGTCCAAAAATCATTGTGTTGATTGTCTGTGATAATTTTTCTATGGTTGATTTGTAATTCAATTGCTGCAGATCTTTAGTTTTATTTGCTGCATAATTGTGTTTTGTGCATTGGGGTTGGATTCCTGTCCTTTCAAACGGTATCCGAACAACCTAGTAACACAGTGTAGTGTTGCGGCACTACAATGTGATGTAGGCCTTGACGAGGACCTTAGGGATTTGAGTGGGTGAGATTGTGATATCCCAGAAAGTTAGTCTAACACTGGTGGGTGAGATTGTCATATGGTGCCAAGTCCCACATTGGTTTATAGGGAGTTCTAGTTGTAACATTGCCTTTTGAAGTAATAACACAAATATGGCCAATGCTTTTCCTGGATCGTGACATTAGTTGCAAAAGATTGGATGGGAGAAATTGAAATTTTACAACATATGTTGCACCATGAAAAACATGAAAAGCTCAAAGCCATTTTAAATTTTTCTCATCTTCTTGGCAACCAAATGGAGGCTAGAAACAAGTTAAAAGGGAAAAATTTATAGAAGCAAATGAATACATACAAATCAATAAACTCAACAACAATGAAAAAGACAACACCTTACGAGGTTTAGCCTTCATAACATCAGAGTCCTGCTTATTAAAACCAATAGCAGTGGCAGGCAGTCCATCAGTAACCAAATTGACCCAGAGCAGCTGGACCTGGATTTTTTAGTATTGGAGAGAAGAGGGAGATCAGATGTTCAAACCTTAACTCTATGCTTTTAAGCAAAATATGGAAACTGGAAAACTGCAAGGGGATTCGCAATTTCATGTGATTGCTTCCAACGAGGTGATAATTAACATAATTTTGCTATCTTAATATAAAGAACAAATTAGTTCTAAAAAACACGCAGTAGCACTATGCATGGCTCCTTCACTAAAATTTAAAATCCATACATGTTTTATGCACATGTAACTATGCAGTATCTACTTTTGCATTGAAAACGATTAAAATGACAAAACTATACAAAAATAAGAAGTCCTTTAGTTTTTTGACATAAACCTATTTGACTATGAAAGATAAAATCCTGTACACTAATAAACTCACAGGGGCAAGGGTGTCAGGTATTCCAAGTACAGCTGCCACAAATATGCAAACTACTTCACCAATATTTGAAGAGATCATGTATCTGATGAACTGCTTTGTGTTGTTGTATATTGCCCTTCCCTCTGCAACAGCCTGCCCATGATTAAATAATTAGTGTCATTGTATATGGCATTTCCCTCTACAGCAGCCTGTCCCAAATTAAACAATTACAAAGTTGAATGGCATTATGATACTTTTTTTCTTTAAAAGAGAAATTCAAAAGAAAAAAAAAATCATTTGTTGATTAACAAGATTGTAAGGATAAATGAATACCAAGAAAAGAAATAAATACAAAGGAAGAAAACAAATATAGAGAAGAAAATGGTGATATTACTGATAAGGATGAAGAGAGACTGGCATACCGCAACAATTGTAGCAAAATTGTCATCAGCCAATACCATATCTGCAGCACTCTGAAAAACCAACAATAAAGTTTAGAAAAATGAAAAAAGAAATACCTTTTGTAAATTTTCTAAAGGAAACCAAGCATGGATATTAAGATTAGGACTACTATGCTCATATGCTGAGATTGAGGACAATACTTTTTTTCTGGAAAACTAGGATAACATAATAGTCTTATAAACCCTGAATGACTTTAGGACCAAAATTGCAGAAGTTAAAACTTGAATTACACCCTAGGTTTAGATTGTCCATGAATATAACAAGGAGCAAATAAGAATTAGGTAAATACCAAAATTATGTAATGTTGCCTTCTTGCCTTTATATAAATATGAAACAGGTATTCTAAGCCAGAACACTGTTTTTTTTCTTTTTTTTTGGATGAATAAAGCCACAACACTATTATGGCACTCAGCTTCTTCATCATCCTTGAATGTCTGCTTTGTCAAGTCCTTCCCAAGAAAAGCCCACTTACCAACGGCCTTTTGTCCAGGTGGAACCTTTTCCAAAGTTCAAAACTCTGAAGATTAATCCCACCGGCTGGATGGTGCTCATCCCGTGTATGGTCTGGGCTTCTCTATCACTTTGCACAGAGAGAGAGAGAGAGAGAGAGAGAGAGAGAGAGGTTAATACCTTGGCAACAGCTGTTCCTGAGCCCATGGCAATTCCTATATCTGCTTTTTTCAGTGCAGGTGCATCATTGACACCATCACCAGTCATCGCAACCTAACAGATTCAAGTAATTGAGTCCAAATTTTCAGGGGAAGTGAGTATAATAAATAGGATTAGTGACATATAACGCTACATGAATTAAAAAAATACTGATGTGAAGTACTGCAAGAATCTAGCCAAGCAGTCGTATTAATAAGAAATTTTAGCATATCAAAGCCAAAGCCAAAAAGAATAAACGACCTACCACATCTTTCCCCTCCCAAAACTCCCTCTTTTTCACTTTTTCCTCTCTCTTCCAAATTTTCTCAACTTATTAACTCCACATTAACAGCCACCTTATGAAGCTTTTCCTAAAATTTCAAATAGATGCAATAATAAACATGTTCAGCCTTGTTTCTTCCCAAGAAATAAACAAAAGAGTCACCACAAGACAAAAGAAGACCTCCATCTATGGTGACTCAACATATTATAGCACCTAGACTGCAAAATGACCAACCACCAACAAGCAGGCAAAGAGAAAATTCTATCCTTAAAACACTTGTGCACTAAGTCACTAACCTCTACACTCTCAAGTGAACAAAATAACTCAGGTACTGACAGCAAGCAATAAATTGCAACCAAGACCCGACAATGAATAAGATATACATATAATCATAAAAGTATTTAGATGATAGACCTACCACTTCATTTTGATGCTGTAATGCCTCGACCAGCATTCTTTTATGAGAAGGTTCAACCCTGCCAAATTAGAAGAAAGTGAATATTGAATACCATATCTCCCATTGAAATTTATGAAACATGGAAAGCATGAGGTTTACCTGGTGAAGATTGCCATACGTTGCAATGCCAGTGCTTGCTGCAGCGCTGGAAGTTCTTCAAACTCTGTAGCAGTGAAAGAGCGTCCAGAAAAATCTACAAGGTGATCAAAAGCACCTATCTTTTGGCAAATTGATTCGGCTGTAGACTGAAATTGTGTCCCGAATTAATGAGGGAAACATAAATATGAAAAGAATAACCCTACTTACAGGTCAACAATTTTAAGTTACCTTGTTATCTCCAGTGACAACTATAACACGTATGCCAGCTGTCATGCATGAAAGCATAGCATTTCTCACTTCCTCTCTGGGTGGATCAAGCATTCCAACCTTCAGAAAGGTAGAGACAAAATAATGGTTGATCACGTAATTTTCAACAAGATCCAAATCTTCAAAGAAAAATAAAGTGTCACATAGTTCAATAGGAAACAAACTGCTACCAAAAGACCCGACAAACCAAAGTAAATTTGAAAATAAACAGAAGAAATGTAACAGAGATTTATCATTAAAAATTCAAAAATGGAGTAGAAGAATATTGTTTCAGTTTCATATTCATTGCCAAAAGGGGGATTCAGAAACAAGTAAAGTATGATTCTGAAAAATAAACTTTTTTATAGGTAAACAAAGAAATATCATTAAAAAAGCGTAAGGCACCCCCCTAAGCATACAGGAAGGATTCTGAAAATAAACGTTTAGCAGTCAGATTAATATTACACATACCAAAAAAAATTAACAATTCTATACAATCTTATTCTTCAAGGTTTCTAGAATGAGTTCAACAAAAATCCCAATATCCCAAAGTGAGGATGCCCACAAGGCCACCAAAAAAATATCACATCCTGCATATGAGACTCATGACTTAGTTGTCTGCTGCATGGAAAAGAGTTCCTCCCCTGTCAGAAGCATGAGAATTTTCTGCTCCTTATGAATCACAAAGTAGATGATGAAAATGATTACGACACATTAGTCATTAGTCTATATATATATATATATATATATATATATATATATATATATATATATATATATACTTTTTTTTGTTTAATGATGAGGAACCCCTCAGACCCGTGTAAAGCGCTTCTTCTACACAGACTAGCTAATACTCCGCCTTCGCCGGCGGGCTGACCCCAAGGAATTGTTTGCACTCAAGGAGATTCAAACTTTTGACATGATAGAATGCCACCAAGACCAAGGCCCATTACCACTTAAGATTAGTCTATATATACTTTCCTTAATCCTAATCTTTTTTTTTTGTAAGTAATCATAGCTTATTAAAGGCACAGAAGGCACAACCCAAGTACAAAGGAAGTATATACAAAAGATACACCTAGCTAGAAGAATAAAAAAGATCAAGAAAAACATGAAAGCTAGAAAGACTTGAATCAAAGGTAGATGTCCAGTAGCAAAATGAGCATTGATTTTTTTTTTTTTTTTTAGAAAAAAAAGGAAGACTTTGCTTTCTCTTTTCTGAGGAAGGAGCACATTCGAGGGCATACTTGAACAGCTCTGTCCAGCAGTAACATACAATCGGTCAGCAAAAAAGTACGCACATAAGGCGTACTGCATTAAAAATAATGGCAACTATAGTGTCGCCATAATTTACTATTATCCTATAAACCTGTGCTTCAAAATCGCTGTTCACATTATAACTTATAGTGAAAATTTTACTTCGTATACAAGCCAAACCCCTGTCATTAGGCCACGTTCACATCCCACCTCCACATACTAGAACGATTGATGTTCTAAGTAGCTTTGTGCAAGAACTTGATACACACACCATATGTGTTTAACATGTTGTCTTGAAAAGAAAGCATACCAACCCAATAAACGTAAGATCCTTCTCATCGGCAAAGGAAAGAGTCTGCTGACCCATAGGCATCCATTTCAAGGCAAGAGCCAGGCATCTCAATGTCTCTTTTCCTGCAAAACTGACCGATAAATGTGTGATCATACTACTTAAACATTTTTTTTAAAAAAAAAAAAAATCCATACGCTTGACCAAATTATAATAGCAGATTATGCATAAATTAATCCCATCCTAGCAAGTTTAGCCATAGTTGCAGTAACTCTGAAATAACCCACATTAGCGTCAATGTTCAGCATCAACAATTGTGTTTGAACCTTCACTATAGAGGAAAGTATTTAAACAAAATTGACAAGATTAGGTTACAAATATATGCAATATGTGCAGAGAAGTTTATAGGCATTAAATCATTCTATGGAGTACCAACTCCCTCTTTAGATGACAAAAATGTACTAACATTAGTTTGATCTCATTTTTCTCTTTTCTAATCTTCAAATTTACTTAAGGTATATAAAAAACACAAACAAACACAAAAAGAATCAACAACGACAACAACAATCAGGGAAAAGATAGAGGTGGTGTATGAGCGGTGCAAAAAATTAATCAAACCTGCGGAACCTTGATTCCAGCTCAGCTCGTATATCAGCTGTCAGTGGAACAGTCTGACCATCATCATTGCACAGAATATGTGTGCTTCTAGAAATGATACTTTCTGGAGCACCTTTAGAAAAAATAATCTGCCTCTGCTTTCGGCTACAAAGGACACTCATCATTTTACGATCCCGAGAAAAATCCAAAACAGAAACCTGCAAACATCATTTTCTCAAATTTACATCAATAAAAAAATAGCAAAGTATTACATAAACAGTAGATACTTTGACACAAAATATTCTGTATTGCATAATTCATTCATGAGAATTTTTACTATAATACTTAGCTTTAAACTATAGACTATTTATGAAAATAAATGTGATACCTGAAATATGAATGTACAAGTAAATATAATAAATATATATAAATAAACCCCGCCCCCATCCCCCGGCCAAAAATATATATATAAATAAACCCCCCCCCCCCCTCCCCGCCCCCCCCCCCAAAAAAAAAAACTAGAGAATCAAGGAAAAATAATAAAAGAAACAATTTTATTATCCACCGAAAAGTTTGATCCTAAAATTTTATCACATCTCTTTACTTTTTTAAAATCCATCACATCAATTCCCACATCTACCAAGGGGAACCTGAGAAAGGAAAACACAACAGACAGAGATAGGATCCAAGCAAGTCAAAAGCCCAAGTTGCATGAGCAAATCAATAGAGAATAAACATTTCTTAATGAAGAAAGGCTAAATCAGATCCTACTATAATTAACAAAAGGACCAAAATATTTATAGTCGTGTTTTTTTTTTTTTTTTTTTGCCCCCTCTGACCTCTGTGAAAGGTTCTGAGATCAATTCTTGGGATGCCCCAGCCAGCTTAGAGCATAATTCATATCTTATGAACATGTACTTTTCTGTAATGGGATATGTACAGTGATACTCTGCAATTTCCTATACAAATAAAAACCAATCTTCTGAAGCTTAGAGTAATGTGTTAATGAAGACATTGCCGTCCCTAACTCATCTTTCAGTTTCCAACATTTATCACCAAACTCCACCTTTCATGTCTGATTTTGAGCTTAGTGCTTGTTCCATTGTTTGGAAACAAATTGAGTTTTTCCCTTTCCTTTATTAAAAGAACTCAGGGTCTGTTAAGAAAACCTTTTCAAAACTCTTTTCGGTTCTCAAATGCTGAAAACTTTTCTCAAATATTAGTTATCCAAACGGATTTTCAGATGTGACCCCCACCACTAATACATTGTTCAAAACAAACCACAAAACTCTTCTCAAAACACAACAATTTTCACAAAACATTCCTCAACAAATAAAACACAAAAAAAAAAAAAAAAATCAAAAGATAATTATCATGATTCCATGAACTTCCGACAGCCCCGCAGTGGCCACCAGAACCGTCTAGCACAGCCACCACCATGGAGTGTAAATTGCAATAGTCTTTCATTGTATCTTTTTTCTTTTATTTTGGGGACCACTCTTCAATTTTTTTTATTATTATTTTTTTTCAAATTTTCATTTGGTGGACCACATACAACACATTTTTCAAATGTGGCCCCACGAAATCAATTCTCAATTTTTACCTTTTTCAAAACCTAAAACACTTCTCAAAACTTTACCAAACTGATCCCACTTCATCCAAAACAAAGTGACTCATTATTGCTATGTTTCAACAATCCAACCGGGCAGTCTGGTCTGGATTTTAAAACCCAAAAAATTAAACGTTGGCAAGTGCTGATTTCCCATCAAAAAGAAGAAAAAAAAAAAAAAAAAAAAAAAACATTAAACAAAAAAGCCTGCATGGCTATATACTTAGAAAACTATATCTTCCAAGGCCCTCCATATACGTTAGAGTCAAACAGATAACCAGAAGTTGATATGTAAACAGTGTAACAAAGGAAACTAACAATGACCATCTGTAGCAATCCAGCAACATGAATTAACATTAAAGTCAATCGTATCCACTAACGTTTAAGTCCACCTTGGTCAATATAGATAAACATATATATAGGAATATGTATGTGCATATTTGCATAACATGTAGGAACTAATTACAAAGCAAACCTTTTTGAATTGGTTCTCCCAGTAGTGATTACAGTAGGATGCACGCTCATGGCTGCTCAGCATATTCAGAGCAGAAGGCATAGAGTCAAATCCAGGAAGACCAACCTGAAAACATGAAGCAAAAAAATCAAGTTTGCACCTTACATAAACAAGTGCGTGATAAAAAGATGTACAGAAGAAGAGTAACTAAAATGAGAATAAGCAACAACCACAGTGATTAGGCAAGCTCGATAGATTTAATAAAGCTGAGATCTGAAGTCGAACCTTTTCTGTCAGGACTCGGAGGGCTACTTCAGTTGACTCACCAATTTTTTCATAGTTTCCCTTGTCAGGATTATATTGTAAGACAGACTCGTTGCAAAGTGCCGAACACATTGCTATGTGCAGAAGACAAGGTAATTGAGCAGGAAATTCGAGCTGCAAAAGAAGCCAACATCATATCAATGCAGTGCCAAATGGGAAATCCTGTATGCATACACAAAATACTACCTATTTCTATACTCAATTCTAAAAACTCTAACACTAATATATTTATTAATCCCTCCTATAATGGATGTCTTGATTTGAAATGGCACAATGTTTAAGAAGAAAAGCATATTACTCTTAACTAAATTGCCAGATGCGGGTATGACTTTTTAACGAGTATATTGGTTTTTCTTTCTGAATAGGTATGGGCAATATAGGTAGATGTAGATATAAATTTAACGACTTTTGAGAGTGGACACTCATTTTGGAACATCAGGGTAAAAAAAAAAACCTCATTTTGATACAGGAGTGATTGTTTACTTGGAAAAGAGAAAATGATTCAGTATAGTGATTCCAAAACCCACATCTTTACTATTCTTTTTTTTATATATATAAGATCTTTACTATTCGATTGGAAAAGAAACTCGCCTTAATTGCCATGTGACACACTTACATCTAAGGTATTTGCAGGACATTAATGGTTGTGCATCCATAGAGTGAACCTGCTGGGCTTACACAGAGTTTAACCTCATACAGTTTCTTAGGTCTTTTTATTATGGCCATTACATGGACAGTGACAATTGTGATAATGATAACATCTAATAAAACAGTAAACAACCATTTAAAAATTATTTAGAGAGAGAGAGGCTCAAGCTGATGAATCTAAGCTCCTTTTTGCACATTCTTTATTATTCTGAACTTACTTTCAGGGATTTTGACAACCCTGAAAATATCACTCAAATGCCAAAATATCCATTTTAGCTTATTTTTGTTAACTTAAACACCAGGTCACAATCATATCCTATTATGCTGAGATGGAGTTCAACTGACAAATAACTACATAAGCTGAACTGATGGAGAGTCAAAATCATTTGCATATCTAGTGTATGGTATCAGAGATATAAGTTCCACAACAGGCTTGACCACTCCACATGAATCTTCACTAGTATCCTCCTATTAACAACTAAGATTCCATCACACTTATATCATGGATAAATAAACACCATCTAACAGGAGCCATTTGGTAAACCAAGATTCTGATGTAGAATGATTAGGTACAGAATTCAAATAATCTACCATCCAAAAAAATTTGCACTCATCCCGAATCTTATTATTGAAATGAAAAAACAAAGTGTAATCTCAAAATGTATGAGTCAATTCTTCAAAGAGAAATAATTGTCACAAGTAGCAATCAAGGTACCTTGTATTATGTATACACATTGCAGGACACACAAAAAATAAATTACCTGCATCCCAGTGCTGTCAAAGATAATGCCTTCTGGTGCATATGTTGTCCCACTGACACTGTATTCAGAAACCACAGGACCACGCTCTACAGAATGAACCACACAAACCTGGCCAGACAAGAGTAGCAAAGCCAAAAAATTTCACTTAAAAGACAGTTTAAAAATTACACCACAGACAGTCATGCACCATCAACATAATATGAATCACAGGTTTTCTATGTTAACTAAACAAGTTGTTAGGAAATAACCATAGTAAAACATAATTTTATTTATAATGAATTTTTTATTATGATAAATTACACCAACCTTCCTTGATGTTTAAGAAAATGTCAGGGACTTGCCTCCTGTTTTTAGAAATGGCACTTTGCCCCCAGAGGCTGCTTTTTTTTTCTCTCGAGTTTCCTTGTCATATAATCAGCCCGGTTATTCACCATTATCTAAGATCACTTTGGATAGATATTTAATTTGAAAAGGAAATATTTCGATACAGTTTGTAATGACACATGAACGGCCGTAAGGATGTATCTATTATATGGATCACAAACCTTATGATTTCTGAAAATAAGAAGCAAGTTCATGACATTTCCCCAAACCTCAAGAAAGGATAGTATAATTTGCCCTTTTATTAATTATAAGAAAAACACTACAGTAACTGGAGTGATGGGCTCATGCTTCTCAGTATTGACTCATATGGAATTAGCAAGACCCAACAATAAAATTCTTGGTGGGAATCATCAACTTTATAATGTCCTAAAAACGGCTCATGCTTTTGTAATTTTTTTTTTTTGATAAGTAATTGACAAATATCATTAAAAACATAAGGCGCCCCTAAGTACACAAGAGGTATACAAAAGGAAACCCCTAACTAGTAATGGCAAAAAGAACAAGGAAATCACTATAACTAAATCTTATGTTATTCCTTTCCCTCCATAAACACCATAAGAGGCACGTAGGCACCATCTTCCACACTGTAACGCTCCGCAGACATTATTTTCTCATCGTAACAGGCTTCAACATATATTAAAAAAAGAGAAAAAAGGAAATGATAGTGGAATGGATTTCTGTCCTAGCATGTGCCTGCATGCGAGCATTCATCTTCATATGCACACATTACAACATTAGATGAAGACAACATGCTGCCAGGCTAGGAAAACTAAATACAAATTGCTTAACTAAATCTTCTCCAACTAGTGTCTATGTGCAAACCAAAACCTGTGCAAGGAGGAGGAAAGAACTTCCATTCAGATAAACTAAATTCTATCCCTACAAAATCATTGGAAAATGAAAATTCATCTACCAAAAATGCCACTCTTTAAGACAGTAGAAAGCAGTTAATAGAAAATTAGACTTCCAAAGAAAGATGTCAAGAAAAATCTTGAAAGTGCTCCAATTAAACGGTGCAGGTTTGTAAACATGCATTTTGTTTAAATTATTAATGAATGATAAAGCTTAGCATGAATTTTTCAATAATTCAAAGATCAGAATAAGGTGAAAGGAGACATAACCAAACCCACCATGGATTAAGAAATCCCTTGGCCTTAATGAAAAGGTCAGAAGGTGCATAGATCAAAAAAGACAATTTGTTCAAATTTTTATGTCTAGGGAGAATTACCTTTGAGACAGACATCATATTGGTAGTCAGAGTTCCAGTCTTGTCACTGCAAATTACTGTGGTGCAGCCTAAAGTCTCAACAGATGGCAAAGACCGTACAATAGCATTCAACCGAGCCATTCGCTTTGTTCCCAGAGCCAAACACCTACAACAAACATTGAAAAACGACCATAAGTGAAGCAGAAAAAATAGAAATATATAACTAGTATTTTTTTATATATAAGTAAAGGAAATTCATTAAAAGCACAAGGAGCACAGCCAAATATACAGGAAGTATACAAAAGAAACACCCAGCAATAAAGAGCGAGAAAAAAGAGAACACAAATAAGCATAGCTAGAGACATGGAGAAAGGCAGTAGCAGAGATCCACGCAAATAGGGATTTAAGAAAACAAGTTTGTAGATCCGAGCTCGTTCTCTCTCAATCATTTGAAAATAATATCATATTGTATTTCTCAAATTGGGGTATGTTTATAACCATATGGAAACAATCTCATAGCCAAAAAAAAAAAAAGAAAAAAAAAAAGGTAAGATTTAGACGTATAATTCAACATGCCACATTATAACACAATTTTAAGATAAAGCATTCAGACCTCCCATCAGAAAACTAGTGAGAAATAATTTATTTCTTAAGTAATTCAAAAGAATATGAATCTTTCAGTTCCAACAAAGCATAGGAAAAGAGGAAGAATAGAGGAAAGAATTATACAAATGAAAGCCATTTTCTAAAATTTCTAAAAGAAAAATGTCACAACTAAACCTGTTCCCATGCAGACATCACTCTTTTTCTCCTTGGGTACAAAAATATAAATTACTGATATAAAATTTCTGGGACTTCCTAAAATAAGAAATCTCAGACGGTACACAAGTAAATGATTATTTGAAGGGAGGGGTGTACAAAATTGTTTCTAAGGTTTTAGCCTTTAGGTTGAGAAGTGTTTTGGGTAAGGTTATTTCCTACTCTCAAAATGCCTTCATAGGGGGTCGACAAATCCTAGATTCGGTTCTTATTGCAAACGAATGTGTGGATAGTCGCATGAAGCAAGGGGTGCCAGGTGTTATTTGTAATTTGGACCTGGAAAAGGCGTACGACCATGTTAATTGGGACTTTATTTTGTACTTGCTGCATAGGTGTGGTTTTGGGGAGAGGTGGAAGGCTTGGATAGAGTGGTGTATTACTTCGGTAAGATTTTCCATTCTAGTGAATGGCTCTCCGGAAGGGTTCTTTAGCAGTTCGAGGGGAATTCGGCAAGGGGATCCTCTTTCTCCTTTACTGTTTGTTCTTGTTATGGAGGCTTTGAGTAAGATGGTGAATGCTACGGTTGACCAAGGGCTTTTGACAGGTTTCTCGGTAGGAGATAGGGTTATTTCGGAGTTGGAGGTCTCTCACTCCTTATTTGCTGACGATACCTTGATTTTTTGTGAAGCTTCTCTCGAGCAAATACGGTATGTGCGCCTCATTCTTTTATGTTTTGAAGCTGTTTCGGGTTTGAGAGTTAATCTTGGAAAGTCCAAAATTGTGGCTATTGGAGAGGTGGAGAACATTGGGGTATTAGCTAATATCCTTGGGTGTAATGTTGCTGAGTTGCCCATGAAGTATCTGGGTCTCCCTCTTGGGGCGCCGTTTAAGGACACGGTTATGTGGAATGATGTGATTGAGAAGATGGAGCGTCAAATGGCAGGTTGGAAGAGGATGTACCTCTCCAAAGGAGGCCGTTTAACTCTCATCAAGAGTACTATGTCTAATCTACCAACTTACTTTTTGTCTTTGTTTCCGATCCCCATGAGCGTTGCTAAAAGGCTTGAGAAAGTCCAAAGAGATTTCTTGTGGGGAGGAATGGGAGATGAGGCTAAGTTGCATCTTGTAAAGTGGGATCAAGTGTGTTGTCCTTTGCAATACGGTGGTCTTGGTATTCGAAAGTTGCATCAGTTTAATCAAGCTCTCTTGGGGAAATGGCTTTGGAGATATGCGAATGAGAGTGAGGCTCTGTGGTGCAAGGTTATCAAAGCCAAGTACGAAGACCAGGAAGGCGGATGGTGCACGAAGGAAGCTTCGGGTTCTCATGGTGTGGGTGTATGGAAGTATATTCGGCAAGGTTGGAGTTCTTTTGCCAAAGGTTGTCGGTTTGAGGTGGGGGAGGGTTCGAAAGTTCGTTTCTGGCATGATATTTGGTGTGGGGAAAATCCTTTGAAGCAAGACTTCCCTTCTTTGTTCAGCATCGCTAGGCACAAAGAAGCTTGGGTGAAGGATAATTTTACTTGGAGGAATGGGGTTGTAGAGTGGAATGTCATTTTTGTGCGACCCGTTCAGGATTGGGAGATGGATTTGGTTGCTCCTTTTTTTGATCGGTTGTACTCGTGCAAGATCTCTGTAGGTACGGTGGATCGTATTTGCTGGGCCTCGTCTAGGAAAGGCAAGTTTGAGGTTAAGTCGCTCTTCAAGGCATTGTCTAACTTTGACCATGAGGTGTTTCCTTGGAGGAGTATTTGGTGCACAAAGGTGCCTTTGCGAGTGGCTTTTTTCAGGTGGACCGCGGCCCTAGGCAAAATTTTGACTATTGATAATCTACGTAAGAGGAACTTTGTGGTGGTGGAGTGGTGTTGTATGTGCAAAAAGTCAGGAGAGTCGGTAGATCATCTTCTTCTCCATTGCGAAACCGCAAGAACTCTTTGGCACGCTATTTTTAGTCGGTTTGGGTTGCATTGGGTTATGCCTGGCAAAGTGAGGGATTTATTTTATTGCTGGTGGTCGGGAGGTCGTGCTCGAAGCGCGGTAGTTTGGAAGATGATTCCTCTATGTCTTATGTGGTGTATATGGACTGAAAGAAATGCTAGATGTTTTGAGAATACTACTAGGACTATAGAGGAGCTGACTCATTTTTTCTTCTTTACTCTTTACTCTTGGACGGCTGCTTGGCTAGCTCCTTTAGTAATTAGTTTCTCTGACTTCCTCTTTCATTTCTCTCCTTCCTAGGCGCTCTCTTTTTATACTTCCCGTGTATATGGGTTGCGCCCCTCTGCGCTCTTGTTATATAATACTTTTACTTATCAAAAAAAAAAGAATTCCAAAAAAAAAACATGAAAAGAAGTTAGTAATCATTTGCACTCTATTCCATGGTTGAATTCAAATAAGAAAGGGCAATAAGAACCCTACATATTTGAATAACGAAAACAAAGTGCATATTTAGTATTATCACCAAAACATGCTATACTAAAATTGAGTTCTCGCATCTCTCCAGCAGTGTTTTTGGTGTTGAGGCAGCTCTCATATCCACATAGGACAGACAACACTCCAACGTCAGTGTCTTTTGCACGTAGTAAAAGTGAACCAGAATAAGAGAAAGCACTCACGTTGTAACGACAGCAGGAAGCCCTTCAGGAATCGCTGCAACTGCAAGAGCAACTGCAATCTAGACAGGCACCCAACATTTTTTTTTAAAATAGAAAACATGGGAAAAATAAAAAGAAATCAATGCAGCCATCTAAATAAAAACTCAACATACCAAAGAAGAGCGTAAAATAACTAAACACAAGACAAACATAACAATGGTGATTTGTTTAGGATAAACAGACACTTAAACACCAAACCATCGAACATATGAAAGTCAGTGTCCATAGCATCAACAAATCCATAGCAGCCCCAATAAAAGATACCTGATGATATGTATAAAGAATATCAAAAGCATTATTATCATATGATTCCACACGATATGAACACATTTACAGAGAAATTTAATGGATCGCTGTCTTCCTTTAACATAACTTCTATACACAGCTAACCAAGTGAAATTTAAACTCCTCACCAATGCCACCCCACAAAAGTCCCGCTACAGACTATGCGATTGGCAACACCAACTGGTTGGGAAAAAAGAGACATGAAGTAGGCAGTTAGCTAAAGTACTTTTAATCAAGGTAACCCTCCCACCTTCGACAAATACATCTTCTTCCATCCAGCCAAATGGCACTCTATGGAATACCATTTGCAGCCTCATAGGGTTGGCTTGGGTTATGCCTAGTTGGGTGGTAGACCTTTTCGCTTACTGGAAAGGACAACTTGGTAGACTTCGAAATGTTGCAATGTGGAAGATGGTTCCGTCTGGCTTACGTGGTGTCTTTGGAAGGAAAGAAACAACTGGAGTTTTGAAGACCGCAAATAGACGGTGGTGGAATTAAAAGATTTTTTGTTCAAGACTCTTTACCACTAAACAATTGCTTTTAACTTAAATATTTATGGCTTTCTTGATTTTATTGATCTTTTTTCTTCTTCAAGCTAGGTGTATATTTAGTATACTTCATGACTACTTCGATTGCGCTTTTTAATAATTGCAATTACTTATCAAAAAAACCTCTATACGCAACTGTAAAAGTATCTTTACAAATCACTCTTTGAACAGATCTTTGTCAATGCCCTTTTCAATATCTTTAGCTTCGTAGATTTTTGCGGTCTCTTTCCTCGTTCTTGATGTTGTTGGGTGTTTTTCACTTGTGTACATGGGTTGCACCCCTTACACTTTTAATATTTTTCTTTACTTTAAAAAAAAAAAAAAAATTGTCTACAACAAAGCCTTAATCCCAATTTGTTGGGATTGGCTACGTGAAACTGCATGCCACATTCAATTCTATCTTAGTCTATATTCTGGACTAAATGCTTGGCAATCATAATTGTCCCACTACTTTTTACTCATGTCAATTTTGGTTTCCCTCAATTATCTCTTGTTCCTTCAACTTGAATCAAACCGCTCTTTCAGAGTGCTGATTTCTATGCAATACATGAACAAACCATCCTAAGACTTTCTTTATATCTTATTTTCAATTACCACCATCCACTTCATTCTACAAATACCTTTATTGTTGTCTTCTATCTTTTTTGGTATTTTAATCCATCCATCCACTTACCAAAACATTTGCATCAACTACACTCTTGTTATTAAAATGTTTCAGCATAGAGATTTTCAACTTAGATACAAAATCATGGGAATGTAAACCATAACTTAACAATATACCAGTACGAATTAGCAGCTATCATCCCATCAGCGCAAGAATACTCCGCCGGTGACATATAT
Source organism: Corylus avellana (assembly GCF_965113065.1). Classification (NCBI taxonomy): domain Eukaryota; kingdom Viridiplantae; phylum Streptophyta; class Magnoliopsida; order Fagales; family Betulaceae; genus Corylus; species Corylus avellana. The sequence continues at coordinate 19,415,477 of NC_142498.1, forward strand.
GCCAATACCTCAATTTAGCATGATCAATTTGCATGCAATAACCAGATTCCTTAGTTTCATATAAAGGCATTGCACGCAGTAACCAGATCAAAATATCCAACTCTCTTCATGTAACATTATACAATTCATTACTCAGATAAGAGATCCATTATGATGTATTTCTCCTAGCTAGCCCCTGAATATCCACACCTAGATCTTGGAATTGTCCAAGCATTCTCATGTGAAAGACAGGATTTTCTTTAATCCACTGATTTTCACTCAAGTGTCCAATGGACAACGCAATATAGGCCCTTGGGACTGTACTGATATCAACCTTGTTCAATCATCCAAAGAACCAAGGTTCAGCAAGAGATTTTTAGTGTCAGAAATTTTATTTAGTTGTGAATCCTAAATTTAAACATACTGGCCCATTCCAATTAAGAGACTCAGATTCTTCTTTCAAAAATATATGTAAGTGTTAAGCAATTGAATGGAAACAAAAAGAGATTGCAGAAAAACTTCCCAAAGTATTAGTACTTCTAGGGAAATCCTAAGAAAAATGATGGTCACCATGCCCATATCTGACAGCAAATTGTCCATTCAAATTTGATCTATGGATTGGGCTTACTCATTGACAGAAAAAAAAAAAAAAAAAAAAAAAAAAAAAAAAAAAACACACACACACACACACACACACACACAAGAAACACAAAAAACAAAACAAAACAAAACAAAAACCAAAAAAAAAAAATTAAAGAGGATTCATAGAGCCTATATAAGCTTTATGAACAAATCATCTCACTCCAAGGTAAACTACAATTTAATTAATCAAATATGAACCAAAGTGACACCTAAGACTGAAGTAAGTTGTACATCTGAAACCAAAGATACAGCAGCTTCCTGCCTGATGCTAGTGAAACTTTAAAAAGACTACATTAGAGTAAATAGAAAAGAATTGAGACACCAAAACGAAATTTCATTGTGAAAGCAAATAAGGATAGGAACCTCATTCATGAAAAATTACCTTGAAGTAATGAATTGCACCACGCAAGAACCCACCATGGGCAGGGTCACGAAAGTGACCAATATTTACAATCCATACTAGTACACAAATCCCTGCGATAACCTAATAACACAACCATTGTTAATATTTCATCAAATAGCAACTGACAATTAAAACTTAAAGTGAAGTTAGATCTGAAGATATGTGAAAAACAAAATGTTAAGAAGATGGTTCAAAAATTCTATAACATGTAAAAACGCATGGCCTTGGTAAGAAATAATGGCAAATCCTAACAAATCATGAATCAGAGAAGAAATTCTATCCTCAGAAAGCCCATCACCAAATTTTGCCACTTAGCAAGATAAATAGAGTACAATTCTGATATAAAAAAACTTCTACCTTTTTTTAATAAAACTTGATTATTACTTATCAAAAAAAAAATCTGATATAGATCCAAGAAGGCGTCACTTATGAAACAGTTTCAGGTCAAAGATGAGAGAAGTGATTTTGCTGCTCACTATATCCAGACTCAAACAGAACCCAGCTTTTATACAGAACCATTCTGTCCACACCCAACTCATCCACTGTTACAGCAAAGACATGTAATAATAGCAAAATATCTTTCATTTCTCCAAGAAATCAAGCTTACCAATGATTTAGTTCCAACAAAGAAAACAACATCCCTTGAAAATGTGAGTATAAGACTAACAAATATAAGAAACTACTACACAGAAAAATGAAGATTGAGGATTGAAGGCAATTTGCAATCACCTTGGCCAAGAAAGTACCAAATTCATCCAGCTTCTTTTTCAATGGTGTCACTTCCTGCAAACAGTTGTAATATCAATAATGAGAATGTAAAATAGTCCTCACGTATATCAAAATACAATCATATTATCTTCCCAATTAGAAGGCTCTCTCTCTCTCTCTCTCTGCGGCGCGTGTTAGCGCATGCCGACTTTTCTCTTTTCTGGTGGGGATGTGAAGGTGGTGTTTTAATGAATCCATATTGTATGAGTAGACAGTAGAGGGTAGATCTTCTGTGTTACGGATTTTTGAAAAGTGCAGGGGGTATCGTTTGTTCCATTTGCTTGGGTAAAGTTAATAATTTTTTTATTGTTAGCCAATTTAGAGGAGCTGATTTCAGAGGAGGGTACGAAGGTATGAGGTCTTGATATCATTGAAGAAGAGAGGGCCTTATGAGACAAAGATAGACTGAGGAAGGCGAAAGTGTTAAGCGAGGTGGAGAGATCCACTCTCCATGGAAGAGGTGAGTTGGAGGCAAAAATCTAGGGCCTTATGGTTAAGGGTGGGTGACAAGTGCACGAAGGTTTTTCACAGAATGGCCAACTCTAATAGAAGAAAGAACTCCATTGATTATTTGTTAGTTGATGGTTCACTTTCTACCAATCGGGTGGAGATTAGCGAGCACATTGTCCAATTTTATAGTAATCTGTATACCAAGCAATCCAGTCGGCAGCTCATGTTGGACGACTTTTCTTTTGACCGAATATGTGAGGTTGAGGCTAATTGGTAGGAGAGAGAGTTTGAGGAAGGGGAGGTTTTGGAGGTAGTGAAAGCTATGAATGGAGACAAGGTGCAAGGCTCTGATGGTTACTCTTTGGCATTCTTCCAAGCTTGCTGGGATGTATTAAAAGAAGACATCATGAAGGTTTTTCATGCCTTCCATGCTAGAGGTAAGTTTGAAAGGAGCCTAAATGCTACATTCATTTGTCTCATTCTGAAGATTCCTGGGGCTGCTGATCTCAAGGATTTTTGCCCAATTAGTCTAGTGAATGCCATTTACAAAATTATAGCCAATGTTCTAGCTAACAGGCTAGTAATCACTTGAATACAAATTACAGTCCAAAGATGAAGATATATGATGCTTACATCTTCTGTTTGCAACAACGAGTCACGAATGCTGCCCATAGCAGTGTTAGCACCAACTCCTACCACAACAGCTCGCGCCCTACCAGCAACCACTACTGTTCCCTGGAAATCAAGACATGCAGGAACTTGTTTATTGACAATAAACATTTACATAGCATAAAAAATCATAAGAGCTCTTGAAGAAAGATGCAAACAACAGAAAATTCCAGCAGAAGGGGGGGAATCCTTCAAATCTCTGTATGTCATAAGATTTCAAGAATCAATAAATACCAAAAGAATATTATGCAAATTTATGTTCCTCCCAACCATATATTGTTAAAGCAACAATTTGAAAAATTAAAACGTAAAGACTTCAAAATTCACAACAGAAGTAGAGCATAAAATAATTAAATGCTTCAAAGCAAAGCCATCAAGGACTGTAAAACAAGATTTTAAACTGAAGCAGCTTATATCATAAGCTTTTGAGTACCAAGTGATAAATAGAAGGAACCACGATCTTTAAATTCTCCACTGTAAGGGAGATGTGCTCTTAAAATACATAAACCACCAGAAAAATCAATCATATAACCACTTCAGACCCTCAAATAATGCTCTAAGGTGATATACAACACCCTTATTGTAGTTTTATCCAGAGGGATATGGGACCTATAAAACCTGGACAAAATTTACTCAACTGATGCCAGTAGGAACATGCAGTCTAGTAACTCCAGATTAATCTTTCAAAAATATCTTTCCCAAACCAAAAATGAATAGAATAGCAAACTTGAGCTATTCATACATATTGGTGATGGACAGTAAACACACTATTCAATATTCATATCTTTATCACCCTCATTATACTAAAAAGACCTACGATGTATTCACACAGATAGAATAGAGTAAAAGATAGATACACTAAATACATATAGGGAAGACAGAATGTACAGAGACACAAAAACACACTTTTTTTTTTTTTTTTGATAAGTAACACAAAAAAACACACTATATATATATATATATATATATATATATATATATATATATATATATATCAATTTTCATTAAAAAAATGTCCTGCAAAGTTATATATCAATCCTCAATGTAACTTAAGGTATGAAGCGTCTTAGAAAGCCTAATTGAGTCCATGGAGTGACAATGAATGCTGTGAAATGTCAATCCACAGAGATAGACCAGAGTCTGACTTAACTGATGAACCCTCTACCCCTCTCCTAAGTGGATCAATCTCCAGTTAGTGGCTACTATGCAGTATGCACCCAAACTGTTCAGACTTTAAATATAATTAGAGCTCAAATCAACCAGAAAGCCAAGTAATGCAATGAAACCTTAAGTTCCAAATCTTACATACTATTTTCATGCCAAACTTCATAAAGAGGCAATATCTCATACCGCCATACACCTAAAATTTATATCTATATCACAGGTAAACATCAAAATCATCAACTATGACAAGCCAATTGATATCAGACCCATGCTACAACAATTTTTCAAATATTTACCGAGAAAAGAATATTTGTCTTGTCTTGGTATACAGCATTTGTTGCTTTGGTGGACTCAAGCTCTTTTTCCACAGAGCAGCTCTCACCTGTCACCATTGAACAAAGATTTCAGATACATCAGATAGTACATACGCATAAAAACAAAATTTGAAAAAATAAATAAGTAAATAAATAGAAGCAGACCCTAGCACATATTTCTATAGACCCCTTCTCACTTCTCAGTAACATTCACATATACAAACTGAAAAGCAACTAAGATGCATGTAGTCTTAGTAGGTACATGCCGATACAACTTAAACATGTGGCAATTTATATATATTTCTAAAAGCTTTGAATTCCTAAATTTCCAAAGCATAGTGTAACTAGCCTCAAGTAATAGAACAGCATAACAATCAAAATCATTCATGTGAAACTGACTAATAACAGTGTAGATAGTATCAACTATCAAGTAACATTCAAGTCAACCACTTAAATTTTGGTCACACAGGCATAACTTTCCTGCATTTTAAAGGTCATCAGTACATACTATGCAGTACCACTCCATGTTAAAAACTAGATCCTGCCCAACCACACCACACCTAGATGTCAACTTAACTATAGCTGGTCGTGAGTGTCAACACAGAGAGAGAGAGAGAGAGAGAGAGAATTCAAATTAACAAAGTCAATCTCTACCTCTAATGAGAAACATGTAGTAACGAAAACAAAATCATAAAATATGCCACTACAAACCTAATAATGCATCCGATATTGATCTCCTACACAAAGGGATTATTAAACATATGCCTCTCTCTTGAACCTAACATTTTTGTGTTTCTTTTTTCCCAACAATAAAATGAATGAATAATTCATCCATTTATATGGGCATATACCTGTCAATAATTCACACAAGACAAAATATATATAGGTAAAATCCCACAAAAGTGCATGATAAACTCAGATTCTAAACACGAAGTTAAGTTCTACATGCAATGAAGTAAGAGTTCTACCTCTTGCAAGCATAAATGAACCATGTACCTTGCTATTATGCCCGATTATCATCTTGAAAACACCATAGGTAGAACATAAAGGTGATTTAAGCAAGGGAACTATATTCTTTAAAATAAAATGAAATATATATATATATATATATATATATATATATAGAGAGAGAGAGAGAGAGAGAGAGAGAGAGAGAGAGAGAGAGAGATGGATAGATAATGAGGGAGAATTAAATAAGCTACAATTTCCTGTAAATTTCCTGTCAAAGGTTCGACAAAGTAACCTGATTCCAGATATCACTTTGAAAAGTATATTTTCCATTAATAATTCAAGAATTGATTGATCCTTTGCTTTTCAGATGAACATAATATCACTAGAAATTAGTAACAACAATTAACTAATATACAAAATTCGATATATGAAGTAGAGATACCTGTAAGAATTGCCTGATCAACACGCAATTGATTGCTTAGCATCTTAATCATTCTCATATCGGCTGGAATTTTGCATCCCACTACTCAGTTTACAAAACACAAAATAAAAGTGAACTCCTTTAAGTTCTTGCTAAATATGTGTTGATATAAACCTATTTGCATTTACAGGAATGTGCCTGACTTACCACTAACTTCCACAATATCCCCTGGAACAAGCTCTGATGCTGGAAGTATGGAGAAGCAACCTGCAACAGAGAGTTTTTACATGAGGACCGAGTGAACAAAAATAATAATATCATAACTAAAATTGACAGGCTTCAAGCAATTTCACAAAGGTATGTGAAATACTACCAGCATGGATGATGGAACAGGCACATGTAATAATAAAGTGTTTAAAGTAAAATATGCAAACAATATCCATAAGCCTATAACACTCTGTCCGTCCAACTGACAAGAGGCCTTCCCAGTTTAAACCAATGAAAAAGATCCCAAAAAGATTAATTCCCAAAAATAAATTCCAATCAATCTCACAAACATATGACCTCACTGTAAAATTTCAAATGGCATAAAGTTCATATTTATGCTCCTGATAGGAAAAAGTCAAGAAACAGAAAGAATCCTATATATCGGATCCATCTAGCAAATCATATTATTGAAGCATAAACAGCATTAACATTCATATTTTGATTTCTTCAGCTACACGCTTTACCATTTCGTAGTACAGTTGCAATATCAGCTTGGTAGGCACGTAGCTCCTACATTAAAGAAATAACTGGGGATGTCAGAACAACCTTAAGCTGCATGGACTTCAAAACTAGAACAAAAAAGTTAAAGGTATTAATTCATAATTAGTAAGGTAAACAATATATAAAGACAAAGAATTACATTAGGTATCCTACATAATCTAGTCAATCATTCAAAAAACATTTAAAAGACGACATTTTCCATCTACCATCCAGCCCCCACATTCAGCAACTCAGCACACACTTGTAAACAACCAAAAATGCACGATTCTTTTGTGGGCTTGGATTTGTTTACCTAGTCAAAGACTCAAGTACTCCTGTTATAAAGATACCACAGGAAGAATTCACAAAGTTCAACTTGCTAAAGAGCCATCATTATGGGGTAACCAGGGAAGAAGCGAAGCTACCTTGGCACCTTCAGTACATTGAATGTCTTCTCTTGATTAGTATTGTACATACAGTACTAAAATTTGATTGGATCAGAGTCACTTCTTGGTTCAAAGACATCTTGACTGACAGATGCGCAGACACACACACACACACATTATTCATTTTTTAAATAAAGGAATTATAATGTTCAGAGTCGATTATTTCAACCAGCACCTGTTCACCATCCCATCACCTAAATGATCCAATATAGGTTAGCTAGTACAACACAAAATGCCATTAGCCAATAGCCATTCCTCCTCTAATACTGTTGTCTCAAACAAAGGAGGCAAATATGTCAAAGTGACCACAATAGGGTGTAAATAGACAAGAGTTATGACTTGAATTAATATATAATATACTCCTAAACTTCATCAAAAATTCAGACAGCTTATACAAGTCTTGATTGCCAAGTCGATAATTGTACTTGATAAGAAGAAGGAAGATTCAATTTCTGTTTGGAACAAGTACAGATATCATAGACTAGGTAAACTTGTCAAGATGTTTCCAAGTATTAATGCGAGTTTTGTAAATTTATAACCCCATGACTTACCTCAAGAGCTTTTTCAGCATTTGTTTCTGTTATTACTCCTACTGCCGCATTTGCAGCCAGTATCATCAGGATAACCTGTATGTGTAACAAAATCAACACAGAAAAATATTAAGACCATAGATTATCTATTTTTAGGTGTAAAAAAATCTAGGTGAATATACATATCTTATTCATCCTCATGATAAAGCTAACCGAAAACAAAATTCTCATTCTTAATCTCAATAAAACTTTTTTTCCAAGCGGAATCAACTCTGACTAAAAGCATAGACACAGAATGTTGCAGGATTGGAACATATCAAATGTTTTTGCTTTTGCAAAAGTTCAGCTGTTCAAATTAATCAAAATAATGCAGAAGATATATTGATACTCCATGTGTAGAAAAGCTGGAGCAATCAGAGGAAAAAGGTGAACAAGCATCAGAGGACCAAAAACTAGATCCACCAGCCTTTGCATTTTACATACAGATATTTTCAAATGACAAAAATTCTTAATTAACTGAAAGAGCACTATTCAGGCATATTTCAGAAAATTTGTAATAAGAAACCAGCTAGCCAAAGTAAAAGGTTAACATATCCTACAGAAGGCTCCAAAAATGCCGTTAAGCCCGTCTCTCCATTAATCAAAGCCAAAATGAATGAAACAACTGCGGCAGCGATCAGTATCTTAACAAGCAAGTCATCAAATTGTTTCAAAACCAACTTCCAGAAGGGAGTTCCTGCGTGTGCAATATACATAAGAGTCAGCTCAGTATAGGAATTTCCAATTCCATCTATAAGCAATACTCAGTCCATCCCAAAATATGTGAGAGTTTACAACTACAAGACTTTTTTTTTTATTGGTAAGTTACACGCACCCAGTGGGACTGAACCCACGACCTTACCCTCCACTCTGCTACAAAGGGAGGAAGTACCGCTTGAACTAAAGCTCATTGACCAAAGACACAGATTTTAATGAAACAAAATAAACATTATCATCTTCTTAAAGTACACTCAGGAGGGCCAAGAAAATGGACTTAAATTTGAAAGCAGTAGGGTAATATGAGATGTCACATACATAAATGCCTTTCATTTTTTTGGAATTCTTATGTATATGGGACAGCCCAAAAAGGAAACCACCGCATATTTTGGGATGGAGAGAGCAAGAGCAAAAATGGCCGGGGAGACACATCCTCTCTCATTGTCAAATTGGCTGCTGCATGTCCCCAGCCATTTGGCAATGGGAGCAGCGTGTCTTGTTAACAATCACCATTCAGGAAGCCCCAGGCGTGATGAAATGGTACAAACAATTAAGAAACAACTAAACAGACTTGCTTCACATAGATTGAAAGAGAAATGTTGGGGAGTGGCCGAAGGACATGCATCACTTACTTTTCTCTTCCGGCAGCACTGTGAACCATATGCAAATCATGCAACCAAAGAGGAAAAAAAATACGTTAGGAAAAAGGTAAAACAACAAATATCAAGTTTCAGACTCAACATGGTTCCTAAGGCAACTGCAACAACAACAACAAAAAAAAACTAGAACACATGAAGACACAAACCAATACACTCTGCTCACCAGTGCCTTGAATCAAATTCCTCGTGGGCTATACAATTTTCTAATACCTTTTTTTGTTCTAGGACGACTTGAGAACCAATGACATTGAGAATATTACATATGGAACCTGGCCTATTGAATATGATTCCAATTCCTAAAACACGTCATCCCACACCAAAAAAGGCATACACCCAATGATTGTGATCCTCGCATGTTGCCCTGTTAGATTTTGTACTGAAAAATGTCAGAACCCATGTTAGGAACAGAAAACGTACCGTTTTTTCCATAAACTCTAGCGTGTCGTGCAACCTACAAACAAGAGAATAATTTTACTATAGTACAGCAGCAGAAACCTTAGAGCTTTCAAAGCCAAGCTACGATCGCTAAACTTAAATTTCAGATTATATAAATGAAACCATGAAGTCTGCTCAGGAACCAAATATCTGCGCACCTGATCCTCGCTGAGACCTTTCGCCGGGTCCACCTCAAAGAAATCCAAAACCTGACCCAAAAACAAAAATCCCAGGAAAAAAAAAATGAGAATTAGAACAGTCCCCGAGAACTACTGGAATAGTAGCAGGCTGGCTATCAATGCAAGTGGCATGTTTCCGCTGCAACAAGACCGAATTCAACATTCCGAATCCAATGTTCTTTGTTACGTTTATTTTTTGCCAATGAAAAAGAAAAAAGAAAGAGCAAGAAGGTGATTGTTTAGGCTCAGCTCAGTAGACGAGGCATTGCAATCTCCGAAGAAATTCATTTTCAATTGTCGCGTTTTCTTAAACGAAACGGTTTCCGAACTCGGCTAAGATATTTTCAGGTCAGAATTCTTAAGCGAGGGATTGAGTTACCTCAGTGACAGATCTGGCGTAGGCGTCCTCCATTGAGAAATGGAGTGTTTGGATCGGAAAGAGAAAAATCTCGGGGTTTTTTTTTTATCAGAGCAATAGAAACCAGTGCCTTGCGGCTTCCTCAGCGTTTGAATTGTTGTTTTCTTCTGGATGTTCTGTGGAAAAGAGTTTCTCTTTTGTCCACGGGAAGATTGCGTGCCAAAGATCTAGAACAGAGATCGATACATCATCGCCTTTGGGTTCGAGGCTTCGAGCGCAGACGTTACACTTCAGCAAACGCACGGGGCTAGTGTTTTACTACGCGTCTCACGCATGGAGCCCATTTGAACGTGCGCTCGTCTGCGGCGTGAGAGTGAAGCATAGAGGGACGCCAAGCGGGCTGGGCTTAACTTAGAAATTGAATGAGACTCGATGGGATGCGATGGGCTTTCTTTGTTGTAACATGTGTTACATGTCTTATTGTTTTTTTTTTTTTTCACACGCACTCACGAACTACCAGTCGATTTAAAATTATCTTCCAAATTTCAAAACTCTCAATTACATTCTCAAATTTTCAATTTGATGCAATTTACCTATCTATCAGTTTTTTGACGTTAAAAGTAATGAAATTACCTTTATACTCCTAAAATTTTCAATTTACCCTTAATTTTAAATTAAAAATTTTAAAAATATGAAAAATTGGAGGGTAATTTAGTCTTTTTAATGGTTTTGTGAGGTTTTAACAAACAAAAATTAACGGAGGGGGTCAATTGCATCAAAACGTGTAATAGTTCAAGAGTCCTAAGCGAAATTATCTCTTATATATATATATATATATATATATATATATATATGTTAGTTGTGATATGCAACAGGAAAATCAAACAATGAAATGTTAGGGCGTACATTTAGAATATTAAGGAGAAAAAAAAAATGCACCCTCTCCCATCATATACTTTCCCCTCATTCCTATCAACTTAAATGGAATTAAATTCTACATTATTAAGCTTGAGTTATACGAATAAATTTAATGTTGCAATGGTGTCAATTGACTAGCGTATTAAAGCCTACTTGAAAGTGATTGGTTAATGATTTTATTTTATGAGTGATTGGTTAATAATTTATCTTAAAGCTATATAAAAATAGTTTTATCCTGACTTTTCTTTTGCAATGTGAAATGATCCTTCTCTGCCCATTTGGATTGTAAGGAATTGAAGACTTTGTTCTCACTTTTGTCCCCCTTTTTTTCAGATTTGGTTTTCTTTAGAAACCCAAACCTTTTTATAAATATTATTTTTCTTAACACATGTTTAAATTATCGAAAGTATAGTCATATTTATATGTCATATAAACCTATATCACATGATTTTGTAAAATAATGTAGAAAGGTCTCACTAAGTATTATACTTAGCAATTGATCAGTGCGCTATTGAGTTAGCACATCTCGAAAACTTTTGATACAGTCCAACTAACAATTCGTAAAAGATACAAAACGAATATCATTGGAGCACACAGCCAATCCAAACAAATGTGATTTGTTGATGCCAATAATGCAAAGCTGAAAATCCCCTTGAAGGATAACATAATAGCAACCAATGGGCATTGAAGCTAACTGCCAATAGGGCATTAGTATAGCAGTAAATATTGCCTAGTAAACATCAAGTGAGAAATCTAGCATCCCCATTCCAAACACAATTTAAGGATCCTTAGAGTATGTTTGAGACTGTGTTTGAAAAATATAGTTTTTAAGTCAAAAATGAATTCTAAAGCTTTTGCCAAAAATACGTTTTGGCAATTTTTTAGCTTTTGGATCCTTATAATCGCTTTCAATTTGTTTATCAAACATGTATTTTTTTTTTCTTCAAGCGGACTTTTTGAGTGTTAAAGGCACTTTTAAGTCTCTCAAATGCACATTCAAACAAGCCCTTACATCAATTTGAAGACCTTATGCGAGACAAATTACAACAATCTTTACCATCCAACATGCCATTGACTCGGTACTAAGAGCTCCTTTCCATCATACAAGACGAGTTTCGCTCAATATTAAGAGCTTCGGCGACAATTCAAGAGCTATTTAACCATGAGTTTATTCGATAAAGTTTGAGCCATTGTGTTGTCCGCATTACTAAACCGAAGAAAGATGGATGTTGGTGAATGTTTGTGGATAGTTGCGCAATAAATAAAACCAGAGTGGAATATGGATTTCCATTTCCATGACTGATGATATGTTAGATGTATTGAATGACGCCGCCATAGATATAGCTTTCTAAGGAAATTGCTAAAAGTAATGGATGTTTATTCAATGAAATATGGTCATCTAGCATAAATAAAAAAGAGATGAGGAGTTATTTTTAAAATTTGTGTGTACATGTTTATTGCAAACTATAAAACTTTTGTACTCTATAGGAAGGTTTTTTTTTAAAAGATGATTTGATAGACATATAATCTTTGTATACTGTTTACGAATGTTTAAGCTCCACGCAAAAATTCAAATTTAGCCCCTAGCCTCTTCATTGTAGGGTTGGTTTGGGTTTGAATTTTAAAAAGTGTAATTTAAAAATAACGATTTTAAAATATTTGATTAAAAAATGTGATTTTAAAAATACAATTAATTATTTAGCAAAATCACAGTTTGGTATTTAAAACCACAATTTAACATTTTAAAATTGTGAGTTTTCAAAAAGCATCATATTGCCTGCAATTTGAAAACTCGATTTTTTTACATTGTTAAACTAATTTGGTTTAAACACAATTTCAAACAATCATTTTTTTACAATTTAATTTAAAATAGTATTTTTTTTATTTGCAGAGTTGCAATTCCAAACCCAATCGTACTTGTACTGATTATGAGTCATGACAAAGAAATAATTCGGAACATCAGTAGGGCTGAAAAGGCAAGCAGTTATTAACCGCTCGCTAACCGCCTTAAAAGCGGTTAGTAAAAAATCATTAACCGTTAGGCGCTTATGGGGTTTACTAACCGTAACCGCTAACCGCCTTTTTATATAATAAATATTTATATATTCTTATAATTATAATAATAATAATATTTGTACTAATAACATGATCATTAAATTACCCCGTGCTTTTTATATAATAAATATTTATATATTCTTATAATAATAATAATAATAATATTTGTACTTATAACATGATCATTAAATTACAATTTTTTTGAGATAATTAAATCATAATTTAAGTATTAATATATTATTACTATAATTTATATGATTATATCACGTGATGAATTGATCATTAAGTCATATGATTATATAGTAACAAATAATACATATATAATAGTCCCCAAGGGGTAGCTCAATTGGCTGTGAACCACGCCTCATGAAGCGGATGTCACTAGTTCGAATTCATAAAAAGAAAATATAAAATACATATATAATATGACATAAGCCATAGTACTGGTAAATGTAAATTTGTGGTCAAATATTTTAGATTTTTCAATTTGGGCTCCTTTTATACTAATTCGGCACAATTTGAGGTATATAGCAAATTTTGATGCTAAAATGGCCTTAAAAATGCAAAATTGAAGTGAGAAAAAAAAAAGAAAAGCCAACTCTCAAAATTGGCCCAAAAAGACCAACTTGTAAAAAACGGTTAATGGAGGCGTTTATTTATTTAATAACTATTGACCGGCAGTTAACCGCTTAGGGGTTAGTGGTTGCGGTTAGTAAAATTTACTAATTGCCTAAGTGGTTACGGTTAACGATTTTAATCACTAATTACTAATTGTAACCGTCTTTCACTCCTAGGAACATGTAGCGGATAAATAACAAAATTTAAGCGGAAAAGCAGTGGGCTTTTTACTAAAGCCACGTGAACAAACGGATCATGCTCGACCCGAGTGTCCAAACCGGCCCAAGAGCATGCCGAGTCCGTATAAGACGAACGGAGCGCTTAAACCCTCAAAAACCTAAACACACCCTTTGCGTCGCCTTCGCAGTTTGCACACCTCTCCTGTGATGCTCTCTCTGTCGCTTCTCCTTCGTCTCTCACTCCTCCCACTCACTCGCAGTGAAAACCAACCATATATATAGTGCTCGATTCGCTCGGCCGCTTTGTGTTTTCAGCCACAGAAATGCTGGAGGCTTACAAGAACAGCTCAATCGACTGGAAGCCGTCTCCGGTGGTTGCCCTAGCGACCAGCGCCGACGACTCCCAGGTCGCCGCGGCTCGCGAGGATGGCTCGCTCGAGATTTGGCTTGTCTCTCCCGGCTCCGTCGGCTGGCACTGTCAGCTGGTACCGCGTGTTTCTCTTTTTGTTTATATCTTTCCTCTTTGGTTAATATCATATTCATCAGATTGATAATCTTTTCGAAACGTTTTGTGTGAAGACGATCCATGGAGACCCTAATTCGAAGGTTTCGTCGCTCGTGTGGTGTCGAGCTGGTTCAAAGGGCTTGCCTTGTGGTCGGTTATTCTCATCTAGCATCGACGGGTCGGTTTCAGAGTGGGATCTTTTTGACTTGAAGCAGAAGGTATACTGAAAAGCACTTACATTATTTAGCCTTTTGTTATTATGCATATATTAATGTTTGGAGTACATGCTACAACTATAGCGTTAATCCCTGAAAATGAATAATATGCTCGGCAGTGGTACTATGGTAGCTAGTCATTGCGCATTGTATCTGCAGGTAAATTTGTAAACCACATGAATCATAAGCGAAACCATGGGGGTAGGTCTGCTGCTGGTAGTGTTGCAATGATTGGCAAATTGCAAGACGTACCAGCGGCTGGGATTTTTGCGTGTTTTAATCTTTTACAAACTATAATTTATTATGAAAAATGAGGTTTTGTAGCACGAACGTATTCTGTTGTTCAATTATTATTGATTTGATGTGCTTAAACTAATTTTTGTTTCAAATGAATTATTAGATCATATTCTAAACTTGTGTGTATTTGCAGACTGTACTAGAGTCAATTGGGGTCTCAATCTGGCAGATGGCTGTAGCCCCCTCTAATGACCATGTGCTTGATACACAGCCAAAGTCTGAGCATATTGGAAATGGGTATTTAAATAACAACCTAAACATGGATGATCACGAAACCAGTGACAGTGAAGATGATTCAGATGCAGTTGTGCTTCATGAGCTTGCTGTTAGTGAGCTACCGCGTGTGGCAATTGGTTGTGATGATGGTTGTGTGCGAATATACAGTATCTCTGACTCAGATGAATTTATTTACACAAGATCATTGCCTAGGGTCAGTGGTGAGATACCTTCTTCTCACTGTATATGCTTGTTGTCTCATTGATTCTTCTTATTCTTCTTCTCCCTCCTTAAACATTTATCACCTTTCAAAAAAAAAAAAACATTTATCTCAATTCTAATTGTAGAGAGAGTTTGTCCTGTTATTATTTTCAGGGCGTGTTTTAAGTGTGACGTGGAGTCCTGATGCAAATATGATATATGCAGGGAGTAGTAATGGGTATGTATGCAACCTTCAGTGTGCCTGATTGCTAAAGTTCTGGCACATGCTTCACTTATCATGCTCGCAGTTTCACTGAACTTGGATAAATCTGTCGTTCCTGCACTTGTTGAGATTAAAATAATCTATCATGTTTGCTACAATGGATTTTCCTCCCTTTTGCAGGTTTATAAGATGCTGGGATGCTAAATTTGGTCATGAGGTCTACAGGATTACAGTTGGACTTGGAGGTTCAGGTAGTGGACCTGATCTTTGCGTATGGTCCTTACTCTCCTTGAGGTAAAAATGGATTCACCTTTGTATTTATTATTTTTCATTTGTATGTGGCTTATGAGCGTCTGTTCCATTTTGTTTGTTGCTAAGGCACTGGCTTACATTTCTGATATTTAGTGATTGGTCATTTTAGGTGTGGGACCCTTGTTAGTGCGGACAGTACTGGCAGTGTCCAGTTTTGGGACAGTCAGCATGGGACTCTTTTGCAGGCGCATTCTCTTCACAAAGGCGGTGTGAATGCTCTGGCAGCAGCTCCCAGTCATAACAGGGTCTTCTCTGCTGGTTCTGATGGTCAGGTACAGGACGTTGGTCCTCTTTGGAGTTGAAAATTATATATCCAGTTTGTCTCTCCATAATGAACTTGATGTGTGACACTTACTACTTTTGAAATATTGGTATTTAAGCAAACCAAATGTATTGGGCATTACATTATTGCCTGATACTTTGGGATGATATGTGGTGGCTAGTTTCACATAAATGTCAATATTTCAAATTCCGTCCAATTCTTTTAGTCCATTTCAGTGTTGATTAGGACTGGATTGTGAGACTGCAAAGCAAATGAAAATGGATGATTTTAAAGGCTGATTTATGTTGCCCGAAAGGCCAGTTAGGTTTATCTGACAGTGGCTATGTGTTGTATATGTGAGTTATATATTGTTCATAGAAGATGAAAACAGTGAAGATGTTTAGAAACAACAAGACAAAGTGACATTGTGAAGAAATTTTATGAGACGATCACGTGCTTTTAATTTTTGATTTTTTGCATTACTATTATCGTTTGGCCTGCATTAGGTTTCACTGGGTTTTTTAGGCTCAAAGGCTCAAGGTCCACTCCTAATCGACCAAACCCATATTAGTTGTTTTTGAACTCAAGGTCTATGACCTGTTACTTGTTAGATGTGGAGGTAGTGGATCCTATTTTTGGCAACTTGTGGGGTGAGTGGAGTTCTAATGATGTTAATAAGTTGTGTGGGGTTGGTCTTTGGAAAAATATCAGGAGGAGGTGATGGGAAGGATTTTTCTAGATACACTAGTTTTGCAGTGGGGGACAGTTCTAAGATTAGATGTTGGCATGATATGTGGTGAGGGAATAAAGCTCTTAAGGTAGCTCTTTCTAGAGATATTTGGTATTACTCGCCTTAAGGATGCTTCAATGGCATATCACTTGCAACTTTGTGGTTACTCATTAGTGGAATGTCAATCTTATCAGAGTGTCGCATCACTATGAGGTTGCTGTAGAATTCTATTTTAGGTCTTTGTAGGTTAGAGTCGGGTATGCCTTGTCAGGTGGTGGATCTCTATGCAAGTTGGAAAGGACAGTTTGGTAGTTTTTAGAGTGCAACAGTGGAAGATGATCTCACCTTGCTTATTGTGGTGTATCTGGAGAGAAAGAAATGATCGATGTTTTGAAGCTTGCGAGAGAACAGTGGTAGAGCTAAAGGGGAATAATTGTCTTCAAAACTCTTTACTAGTAGACAACTACCCAATAATTGTTTACATATTTATAATTTTCTTGATCTTGTCTTTTTCTAGTTTGGTGTTTTTCTTGCATACTTTCTGTGTATTTTGAGTTGTGCCCTTTTGGTTTTATTAAATTTCATTTACTTATATAAAAAAAAGGGGAATAATACTTAGCTGTGAGGGGCTCAGTTTAAGTTCAATGCATTGGGATCTTTCAGAATTAGATGTTCATGATTGAAAACTTCTCCATGTCTCTTTAGAAGAGTATTATAAGTTAGAACTGGTAGAGTCACTTAGTTCCTTCCTTTTTCTTCTTTTTTCTTTCTTTTTTCTCTCTCTTTTTTTTTTTTTTTTTTTTTTTTTTTTTAGTGGGACATATTATTGGCTGTGCTATTTTTCATACCCCCCATCCCTTTGGTTTGGCGTGGTAGTGCCTTTAACCTTGTCCCCAATTTTGAACAAATGGAAAACAACTTTCCAGGTCTTTTCAATGATAGATTTTCATTTCATTTTTGCAAATCCACCATCTTCCTTGCTTCTAACATGCTTCTTTTCCTTAATTTGTTACAACAATTGTGGATTAAGGTCAGCATATAAATGAATCAGTGTGGAGGTTTCCCCTTTGGTATTCTTCTCTATATATACTTTTGTAAATGTTAAACATGATGTCAAATCCCTAATGTGAATGAGCACTAGCTTCTTGTTTCCTATTATCTTTTCCAACAGTTATTTTTGTTTTGTTATTATCCATTTTTTTTTTCAAAATGAGAGATGCTGTGCTAAGGATCTGCTGGTTTCTGAAACATTTTTGTCAGCTTTGAATCCCTAGAATTTTTGTATTGATCTAGTCTTTATGCATCTTTTCTTGTCCCCCTTCTTGTCCGACTTTTTAGCTTTTATAAACTTGGTTGGTCAATTGCCCTTTACTAAATGTTATTTGCTTTTAGGTTATTCTGTATAAGCTGTCTAGCGAAACAGTTGGACCTACTGATGACGAGGCTTCTTCTGTAGTGATGAAGAAATGGAACTATGTTGGGTATGTGAGAGCCCATACACATGATATCAGGGCTTTGACATTGGCTGTTCCAATCAGCAGGGAAGGTTTGTCAATGACATTGTTGTTATTATTGTGGGTGATATAAATTATTATTGATACATGTATATATGTATTTATGTTTCCAGTAGTTTTTTATAGTTAACATTATTTTGGTTGTTTTCCAATTCTTAAGTTACACTACTCTAATTGGCAGATCCATTGCCGGATGAAAAGGTAAAAAGAATTCGACGTGAGGAGAAGCCCATTGAATTTAGTTACCATAAGTGGGCCCACATGGGAGTTCCGATGCTCATCTCAGCAGGTGACGACACAAAGCTTTTTGCGTACTCTGTGAAGGAGTTCAGCAAGTTCTCTCCTCATGATATCTGCCCTGCACCTCAGAGGGTACCGATTCAACTGGTGCATAATACAGTTTTCAATCAAACACCATTGCTTCTAGTTCAGGCTTCCCATTGGTTAGATGTTCTCTGCGTACGCACGAAGGGTGTTACCTTTTCTGACACGGCATGTGGTCCTTCTGGTGGACATGCAGTGACAGATCTGCTTGCTCGAATTAAGACTAAGGCATCTAGGAAGATCATTTGCAGTTCTATATCTAATTCAGGGGCACTTTTTGCATATTCTGATCATGTGAGACCCAGCCTATTTGAGTTGAAGATGCGTGGAGTTGGGAAAAATACATGGACTGTTAATAAAAGGCAACTTCCTCCAAAACTACCATTTGCCCATTCAATGGTTTTTAGTTTTGATTCTTCTCGTTTGATGATAGCTGGGCATGATAGAAGGATATATGTAAGCTGTCCTTTGGCTTTACTTTTTTTTTTGGGTGTGATTGTTCTTCCTATTTTTTTGTATTTTACGAGGCATGCCCCTTGTGGGAGGACTCCTTACGGTTCTTCCTTAGAGGCTGAAATCCTCCGAGTGGCTAGTGTGAGGTTCACAGAATGTGTACCTCATGCCTTGTGGCTTGCCCTATGCCTTCGTCAAGCACCTAATTTGTGAACCTAGTTAAGTTCTCAATTATACTTGATAGATTAAGGCTTCAATCTGATTGACTTTTATGGTAAACTATCATTTGGGATGATTGAGGATGTATGTGTCAACGAAACTTGATATTATGTTTTAGTAACTTTTGAATATAAATTTCTATTACTATTTCATGACTAAATGCTGGCTGGACATCAGTGTTAATGGTAGACATGTGCAATTGTAATGAAATTGATATGTACATGCAGTAGTAGTACATGGTTTATTTCTTTGCCTTTGATTTTATGAATTGTAATTTATGTGATTTAATATATTTGAGTCTGGGCCTTAGTGTATGCCAATTACTTACTCAGATTCTTAATTTACACCTTTCCATGGAAAACTTATTTGTAGTTTTGCTCATCCGCCTGAATGGCTAAGTTAAGTTAAGATTTGTAAAACAAAATCTTCTTTTTATAGTTGTACAAGGTTTACCTCAAGATTCATTTCTCTGTAGTCGAATGGTGCACCTTAATATTCCTGAGAGTAAGTTCTCTCTTGGATGTGGTTTGAGGCAAATGCTTTAGGATTAACTTTTCTGGTGCATGATTTTATCACCATGTGCATGAACTGGTTGGAAATATAAGCCTTATAAGGACAAAGAAGATGCATATGACTCTCTGATGTGCATGCAGCAAAGCTGCACTAAATAAAGCTGTTGGCTGATATTTTGTTGCATGTCTTTCCATAAGTTCTTTACATCTGATTTACATCTGTGCACATTCAGCCTCCAGAGGCCTAGTTTACTGTCTGTGCTTAGACAACTTAGGT
This sequence comes from Corylus avellana, assembly GCF_965113065.1. Taxonomy (NCBI): domain Eukaryota; kingdom Viridiplantae; phylum Streptophyta; class Magnoliopsida; order Fagales; family Betulaceae; genus Corylus; species Corylus avellana. Next base: position 19,435,378 of record NC_142498.1, read on the forward strand.
GTATTTATCTGCACACTATTCAGCTTTTGTTTCTTGACCTTTCTCCTTCTGGATGTTACAGGTTGTGGATGTGGGCAGCTCACAATTAGTACATACCTTCACACCATGCCGTGTGTTGCATGATGAACAATTACCACCTAGTGAGCCTCCTATTACAAGAATGTTTACTAGTTCTGATGGCCAGTGGCTAGCTGCTGTCAACTGCTTTGGAGATGTTTACGTATTTAATCTGGAGATTTTAAGGTTTGGAACCACACTTTGTTGTGCATATACTATGTTTTTTTGTTATTTTCTATTCATGAGATCCAGGCATCATTAGTCATGCCTTAGCAGAACAGGTACCTAGGAAGATCCATTTATAAATTGTCTGAGAATTAGTGTCTGTAACTGGTTATGATTTTGTTTGCTTATTTGTTTTGTGTGCGCTTATTTTGGGATATGAAGAAGGTAAGTATACATGTTTTTTGCTTTTATTTTAATGATAGACTTAACTGGTATAACATATTGGTCACTATCGTGATTGTTTTATGGTCATGGCTGAATACTAGTGGGAAGGATTATGTGAAAGTAGGCATGAGGTGAGAGAATTATTGAAGTTGTGATTTTGCTGCATTACAAACTATTTCATCTTTTAGACACGGGACTATAGTCTTGTAGATTGACTTTGTGCCTTGAGCTTTCTTTGTTGTAAACTTTTTTTGGTTCTGTGGAGCAGGCAGCACTGGTTCATTTCAAGATTGGATGGTGCCTCTGTTACAGCTGGTGGTTTTCCTCCAAGAAACAACAATGTGCTTATTATTACAACCTCTTCAAATCAGGTCTATGTATTTGATGTGGAGGCTAGGCAATTGGGGGAGTGGTCAATGCAGCATACGTTTATTCTGCCGAGAAGATACCAAGAATTTCCTGGGGAAGTCATTGGACTTTCTTTCTTGCCCTCGACAAATTCATCATCTGTTATAGTTTACAGTGCCAGGTGATCCTTTCTTCTAGTATATACTTGTAGTTTTGCTGGGCCCTTAGAACAAGGGAAGTTGCTAAAATGGCAGATAACAATGGGCAAAAAGCAAAGTATCTAGACGCCTCAATGATATGGCTTAATCAGTAAAAATTTTGACTTATGTCCTCATAAAAAAAATTATATATGATTATATATAAAGTAGTCTTAGTTCGATTACTTATCATAGGGTTTTCCTAGTGAATGCAATTTTCACTTTATTTTGACACATCAGAGATTGTGCAGGGAAAGACAACATAATTATTCTGATAGATTTTGCTAGCAGTTATATATATATATATATATATATATATATATAGGGCTTTTTGCTAATTTTTATTAGCCAAAACATATGAAGATCAGTTTCAGCGGATAAATGCTGAAATTGGGTGGTAAAAAGGCAGGAAATTATCCTTCCTCGTAGATTTATTAGGAAATTGGTCGCTTTTCGTTCTTTTTACCATTTGTTTCACCAGTATAATAATTTTGTGGCTCTCATTTTCAAAGATATTTGACATTTACAATATAGGGCTTTTTGCTAATTTTTATTAGCCAAAACATATGAAGATCAGTTCAGCGGATAAATGCTGAAATTGGGTGGTAAAAAGGCAGGAAATTATCCTTCCTCGTAGATTTATTAGGAAATTGGTCGCTTTTCGTTCTTTTTACCATTTGTTTCACCAGTATAATAATTTTGTGGCTCTCATTTTCAAAGATATTTGACATTTACAATTTTGTTTATGCTTTAGGGCTATGTGCTTGATTGACTTCGGGATGCCAGTAGATCGAGATGAAAGTGAGTTGGTAAATGGTCAGGATACAGCATTGAGGAATTTACAAACTACTCCCATCAAAGGGAAACTGAAACGAATATTGAGAGATGGTCAAACAGAGACTAAATTGAGTGGTAGAAAAAATTTTGAGTTTTTTTCTTTCAGAAACCCAGTTTTATTTATAGGACATCTTTCCAAAAATTCCCTGTTGATCATAGACAAACCATGGTTGGAAGTGGTTAAAACTTTCGATACGGCACCTGTTCACAGACATATATTTGGGACATAATTGCTTGTCAGAAGAGGGTTTGTTGACAGCCTTCGGGGGGGAAAAAGTTCAAGTCACCGAGGGTCTAAAGCATGTTTTGTGTTGTAATATGCCCTGAATATTTTTGTTAACATGTTAAAGTAGTTATTTTTGGTCTTCCATTATTCATTTTAATATATTAGATCATTCCCTAGATTTTGTGTATTTTCATTTTCAGCATTATAGTCTTCTGAGTTTGTATTTACTCTTGGCTTACATTCTCCAACCGGTTGTAAAAAGATTTGTGTTCTTTCTTTTTGCAGAACCTAGAAAGTTTGGGGAACCGCAGTTAATTGTTAACACTTGTAATAAAAGATTTGAATATTCATTTCACTGTGATGCATTCTTTATTCCACCTGAATTGTACTCAAGTTTAAAACTCTAGGCAATTAATCCCCTAATGTTTCCTCATATACCAAACGCTCCCCTGCTGCCCAAATTGCCGTCAAACATTTTAATGGGGGCATGCTTTGTACGTACAAATGGAACCCACACCAGAAGAGAAACAACAAATGGGTATTTCATCCCATGTGCACACCCTGTCAAATGCTCTAAGAACACTGCAATCGATGGTCGTTTAAGATGGATCTCATCTAGAAATACTGGTACAAAAGGTAGCTTAGCTTAGAGAAGGGCAAAAAATGCACATAATATGAACCCAACAACATCTGGATATAGCTTCTTCGTCTCTGGATTGTATAAAAAATGTACAGTATTGCTGGCATTAACTTCAAATTATAGAAACGTGGAGCAGTGAAAGAATAAGAAGGGAAGATTGATAGGAGACAGGTGGAGGGGTTGTCCTTTTCCAAGATACGGTGCGAATTCTGTGAGGATAGGAGCCCCTTCTTTACCCGCCAAAACAAATTCAATAATTGCACCAGTGTTTTTGCATGTATGGATCAAATTTTTAGCGGGTAGCCATCAAAGGGGTGGTGGGGCATTTCCTTTCGGTTCCTTTTGGTGGAAAGTGAAGCTTCGCTTTTGGTTCCTGGCATCAGGAAACTTGTCTGTTTCTAAGTCTAGGAAGGGTTGCACAGTTGCACTCGCCAAATTTACCCACCCAAAGTTGTTGTGAGCTAGGCTGGCAATAGCTGCTGTAGAAAAAAAAAGGTGAGGCACTGATTGGCCTTCACCTTGGCATTGGGCCTAATGGCCTTGATGATGCCCTGTCTCACTCTCACTCACTCTCTCTCACTCTTTCTCTTTCTTCTGTGACTGTGCGTGTGGGGGAGCAAATGGTTATCCAGCGATATCTGTGGGGAAAATGCGGGCTCTGTTCTTCAAAGGACCACAGCTCTTTAATGATGAGCTTTTTCTCTGCTTTCTAAGTTTCTCCAGCCTTCTCAGTAACTGGCATTCCACGTTGGTAAGATTTCTAGCAGATTTTGAGTACGTCCGGCCAACATGGTTAAGCTCATGTCACGACGTGTTTCCCCCCCTTGTTTTCTGGTTAATCATTAGACCAATTATGCTTGTAAATTAGTATTTTTTCCACGATTATTCATGTTCATATTTCTTGTCTTGTTATCATTATGGGAGAATTACGCCAATACGCCCCTGTACTCCCACACTATCATAAAAATCCTCCCCCCCCCCCCCCCCCCCCCCTCCCCAAATTATCAATTTTGGCACTTTGCACTCCAATTTAAAAGCTTCAATGTCATTTTAAACCCTGCATTAATTTCATATGTTACTTCGGATGGAAGCATGCTCATGTGCTTGACAGTGAAATTGATCTATTTAAAATGTCAAAAGCGCCCCTAAAACCAAAAAAAGAAAAGAAAAGAAAAGAAAAAGAAAATATCCATTCTTAAGTTCACATATAAGGTTATAAGAGAAATGACAATACTAGGTGCTCTCCTGGTGTTCTTTTAGTGTCTTTCTAGTCCTAAGTGGATATTATTTTATAAAAAATAAAAAAAGAAAGTTGCTCTTATTTCTCTCATTTGGTATTTATAAAATAATATGTATGTAGGACTAGGAAGACACTAGGAGAACACCTGGAGAGCACCTAGCATTTTTCTAAGAAAAATGCTCTACATTTTTATTTCAAAACTATTTCACAATATTGACTTGATAGGCTCGACAAACCCTAGAATTATTCTTTTGTTAATGAGAACGGTTGCAAAGGTTCATTGAGAGTCTATCAGTATTGTGAGATAAAAATGTAGCTTTTAGCATTACTCAAAACATTGTTTTGACCATTTCAAGTGGGTGGAATGCACGCGAGGAATTTTTTGGTCCAAAATTAAGGCTTATCAAACTGATGGTGTAAAACTTTTATTGGGATGCAAAATGCCAAAATTAATAGTTTAAGAGATTTTTGCAAAAAGAAAAAGTGATAGTTTGAGGATGTCTATTATTTATTTTGTCCTAGGTAATGTAATAGATCAAATCTTGTTGTAGTTTTAGAAAGTGAGCATGGGGCACCATTTAAAGGGAGGGGCTGTGCATGGCAGGCCAGGATTTGAAGAAGACCCGCGGGTTTTATGTGTTGTCAAAAGGAATTGAAGACAGGAAATTTTATTTTATTTTATTTTTAATGTTCCAGGTTGTTTCCCACTGCATTGACAAATAACAGAGAAAAAGGAGGACTAGAATTGAAATAAAAAAGAAAATTTAAAAAAAAAAAAAAAAAGAAGAAGGAGGAGGAAGAATATCCTCTTGAGATCTCATGCTATCTTTTACTGTTTTACAGCCCCTCTCATCTCTCTCTCTCTCCAACAACTGCTGCAGCAATGAGACGAAAGATGTCATTTCCAATTTCTTCCATGAAAGCCACCTGCATGCCAAGAGAAAAAACAGAATTAATTTCTACAGTCAGCATCATATCCTTGAATCATTTCTACATTTTTATAGAGAACCCAAATCCAAAACACAAATGGTGGGCCACCTGCTTCTTCTGAAGGTGGGTTTTCAGCGAAGGAGGATTCAAAGAAACTGAAACGCTTCTGTAATGCAGATTTTCCCTGAAAAAAATAATATTCACAAGTGGCGCTGCTTAATGTTAGGATGATAGTATTGGATAATTATACTGGAGAAAACCAGTGAGGAAGAGTAGTAGGAACCTCAAAATGTGTTGCAGAGAAACCATGAGAGAAATTCAATAAATTCTCCATTGAATCTTGATTCCTATAGAGAGTAGTTCTATCCGGCTGCAGAATTAGCAAAAAGCCAATCACATAATTAAGTTTGTTGCAAGTGAAAATATTGGTAGAAACATATATTAGTATGAATTACTTGCCTGCAGGGGAAAGCTCAATGCAGGGTAGCTAGCAGTGTCATCAAGATCTGAGTGCCGTCTGTTTCTGGCATGTAATTCTTTGGTCTTCTTTTTCTTTTTGCTTTTGCCGGCAACCTCGGAATAATTAAAATGACACCCATTGTCATGAAAGCACTCTTCGTCATCTTCATGGTGATGTGAAGGCCCAGAAGAAGCATCAGAGACCAAGGACAAGTCCTCTTCTTTCTCCCCCACTCTTGCTTCTTTTCCTCCATAGTCATCAGTTCCACCAACTCTCTGGAATTGATTCTCTGAAAGAGAGGATTGTTCTAAGTACCGAGTCCATCCAGATTCACACCCACTACTCCATTGTGAAGCTGCTGAGATATCCATTGAAAAGAGCTTATAAGTGACCTTCTCTCTCTCTCTCTCTCTCTCTCTCTCTCTCTGTATCTCTCTCTGAATCTCTGTGGCGCTGTTCTGTATTTAAGCAGAGGAGGAGAAGGATAGAGGCAGAAGAAACCAAGCGGATCACACTCAAATCCTAGACTATGTTTGTCCTATGCTCTATCCTTTCGCCTTCTTATTTTTATCTGTATATGCATGAATCGAAATGGCCAGTTGGCTAGGTCGGTAGGTGTGTGCGTTTGCATTTGTGTGTGTAGATAGAGAGAGAGAGAGAGAGAGAGAGAGAGAGAGAAAACAGTGGTGATGATAAGGGAAGATGTCATTCTTCTATGTACAAATGTAATAATACCAAGCTCCTCTACTACCATTTTTGCTGTTATTTCAATAAAAGAAATGCTAAAGATACTAACTATTTTACTAACATATGAGTAATAATATAATGTGGAGCTTATTTATTGGTATTTGTAGTATTTTTTTTTTATTAATTGTTTTGATTCTCTCCAATGAATAAGCTCCACATCATGTTAGTGATCATATGTTAGTAAAAGAGTTAGTACCCCTAGCATTTTTTTTTTCTATGTCCTTGTCAGAAGTCCATAATGGACAACGTAATTGCACTACAATACTTACCCTCCCATAGCCTTGTAACACCCCCCGGTCATATATTGAGAACACACGTGAGAAATAATACCAGCACAGTATAGTAACATTGTCAGAGATTTGAGTGGAAGAGATTGTGATATCCCACAAAACTAAATTGCATATTAATTGGGTGGGTGGATCGCCCACATTAAGTGAATGAATGAATTATAAAGCGAACACCATACTTTATAAATAATTTGACCACTAATGTCATGTCCCTTTGAGAAACATACATAAATTGAAGTTGCCTTAGATCCTTGCAAAACCAAACAAAGGAATAATATACATTTACTGATGAGTAAAAGGAAAGAGATATAGGTGAAACTGAGTTTTATAAAAAAAATTAAAATAATTTTAAATTAATTAGTCTTTTTAGGGTAATAATTCAGATGTGACTATTATTTTTCTTTGGGTAGTCAAATGAAAATTGAATTCATCACAGGCAATTTTGGGCCCTTTTTTTTTATTATTGGCATTACGCGTGGGTTGCAATAGTTTCTAGTATCCAACATGCCGGCTGTAAAAAGTTGAAGATTGACATGCAGATATTAATGCAGAGCCGTTTGTAAATTCCTTTTCTTTTACTCATCGGTAAATGTATATTGTTCCTTTGTTTGGTTTTGCAAGGATCCAATGCAACTTCAATTTATGTATGTTTCTCAAAAGGACATCGAATTATTTATAAAGTATGGTCTTCGCTTTATAATTCAGTCATTCAATTAATGTGGGTGATCCACCCACCCAATTAATGTGTAATTTAGTTTTGTGGGATATCACAATCTCTCCCATGCACTTAAATATCTGATAATGTTACTACATTATTCTGATATTATTTTTCACTGACACCAGAAATCATTAGTATATTTGTACTTTCACCCCAAAATTGTCAATTTTCACCCGAATATCAGCAACATTGTTGGGGGTTCTCCCTTCATCTAACCAGGCAAATCCTGGCTTGGTTACCAATGGAGGCAATGAAAAGTGTAAGGATAAAAGGCTAAACACTTTAAACCCATTGTAATTTAGAACCCACAACGAATTATTGTTGAAAATTTTATTCAAATGAAGGCTACTGATAATTATTGAGTCCAAAAATTGCCTTTGAATAGGATATAATCTGGTACCTCATTTTCTGCAATGTTTTCCTTCTGTAGATAATCTAGTACTGCATGATCTTTTTTTTTTTTTTTTATAAGCAAATACAAACAAAAGGGAAGAGTTACATAGGGAGATCATTCCCATTATTAATTCTAATGGAAGATAAGATGAAAGAGGAATTGTGAATGTTACCAAACATAAGGTTGGTAGCGCATGATCTTTAGTTGCTGAGTTGGCTGCTGCTATGGATTAATTGTGAACATCCCCCAACAAAAGCTAATTGGTGGGGAACTCACCCGTAGCTTGTCACAAAGTAGAAGGAACCTAGCAGAACACCCAACAAATAAATTAAGTAGTTAAAAAATAATCTAAATGCAAAAATCAGTAATTGAGTATGTGCATGTGTACATACATGAAAAATATATTCGCATACATATAGTACATCTTATAAATATTTTAAACACTCTACACACATATATAGATAAGTTTTTGTTTTTTTTTTAAAAATCTAATGGAAGGTATTTTTTGTCATTTTGAATATCTAAAGGTGGACATTATAAATTTATAATCCCAATGGTAGATTTGGGCACATTGCAAAGACAGAAAAATTAAGGAAGACATTGCAAAAAAAAGATGATAGAAGCGTTTGAAAACAGTGCTAGATTAAGACAAATTTGGTAGGAAGTGTTCTACATCTTAACAAATTAGGGAAAATATGCTTTAACTCCCTGAACTGCCATCGTACTTTCATTTACGCCTACATATTTTAAAAAGTGACATCGGAGGAGCCTTCTATTATTCTATACTATCATCATGTGTCAAATTAGATTTTTTTTTTTAATTTTTTCTCCCCAACATATCCTTGGAAGTTATTTAAAAAATAATAATAAAAAAAACCATTTGAAAAAAAATTAAGGGAGCCAATATGAAAGCCCACCCCTTTTTGATATTTTGAGTGTTTTTTTTTTTTTAAAAAAAAGGGGGCTAATATCAAAGATACTCCCGCTGGTTGGGAAGAATGTTGGTTCCAAGCTGTGCCTTCAACAATGACCATTTACTGAATATATTGAAAAAGAAAGACATGATTAATACGCACCACTCATGCTAAGAAGGAAAAACACAAACCCTGATGATCACGTACGGCTGAATACACACGCATTTGATTATGACTATGACTCTACGAGGGACAATATCATTTTTTACACTTGTGATCATTGAGTCCCGGATCAATATATATATATATATATATATATATATATATATATATAGCAGCGTAGTATATTTGAGTGGATTCAAACCTGTTAATTTATATTTTTAAGTTAAAGTGATATTTATATATATATATATATATATATATATAGTATGAGTAAAAACTCCCGGATTTTTTATTTTCCGACAAGAAATTCACTCTAGCAAGTCCAAAATGTCCAATTCTTACTAGAAAAGAAGTCAGAAGATGTGCCTTTCTGATGCAAAATCTCCATTCATTTTGTGATTATGATGAGACAATGGGATTTTTTGTTTTCGCCTGATTCTAAAAGTAAGGAAACCCAATCATTATAACTAGTTAAATAGGTTAAAAGTTGTTGACCATACCATTATATATATATATATAAAAAATTGGCCTCCGGCTTCTTGGTTTAGTGACAAATAATTCCGTAAGGTTTCAACCATCACAATAACTCTTTATGGTATGCCTATGTAACAAATAATTCATTTTGGTCACCACCAATGGTGGTGGTGGTGGTTAGTTGCCTAAAGGAAATCTCCAAAATTATTGGATATGTATTAGGGTGAGAGTTCGATTCTCGAAAAATGTATTAGTTGTCTTAAGTTTCACTCATGCTCTAATGATAATGGGTCAGACTATGGTTCAGTCAAACTTAAGAAAACACATGCATATCTTACCCTACGTCTAAGCTCAAGAAACTCATTTTGGCCAATTTATGGCAATTTTTCAATCAGAATCATTGTGAAAACACATTTATCTTCAAAAAAAAAAAAAAAATTATAAAACAAATAAAAACAAAAGAAAAAAAGAAAAAAGAAAAAAAATAAACCTATCACACCCCAGTTTTTAATTCCAATAAAAGAAAAATTTGAGGATGTGAACTGCCGGCTCTTAGGAGTGGGTGGTTTGGCGAACCCCTCTGCCTAATTTGAGGGTGGCCGACCACCTCAACTCTCCTTCTATTTTTTCTTTTTGAGAAAAATAAAACCTTTGATAGTGGGTAGGTAGAGTCGGCGCGAGACTTGTAACTTTACTTTATTATCACAGCTTTCGATAATTGATAACGACAATAATATTTTTGGCCGCGTTTAATTATTGATTTGTTAATCTACTGTTTTTCTTTCAAAAACATTTTTTTATTTAAGTTATTTGTAGTAGAATAAATCTTGCAGGGTCCCATTTGGCGTCTCCTTTCAAAATATAACCAGTGTAGTATGGGCTTTCCCTGCTCCATGATCTTGCGAACCTGGTCCCCAACAACCCTAAGGTCAAACATTGCCAGTTGCCACCACACCCCCACTCCCTCTGAAATTTCAAACCCTCCCACGAATCTCCCCCTCCTTTGGAGACATGTTAAACTTTTTTTCTCCCTCATTGGCTAAGACAAACAATGCAAGTCCTTATCAACTAATTAATCTTTCCTGCTTTCCAAAGAAAAAGAAGAATGCTTACAAAAAGGCCATGGATTCTCATTTATTTGTACCTCTTTGTCCTACTAGTTTGATTGCTTGAATAATTGAGAAGAAGCAACAAGACTATTGACATTGAAACATTTGGTGCATATACGTACAAATTAATGTTAAAGGGTTGAAATTGGTCCTTTTAAGCTACGTGGATCTTTGAGGCCCTCACGAACTTTGAAAGCCATGCACCACAATAATATATGTGCCATGTGCATTAAATGCCTCCATGTCCCAAGTTCTAGAGAAAGGGACGGTGGATAAGGATATCTTGTAATTTTCGGTCTTAATTGTCAGTAATTTAAATAATAAAGTACAAGTGAGAGAGCTGACATAAAATCCATCTGTCCGAATAAGTACGCAATTAAATAAGTCGTATTTTTTGTTCATAACGTACTTTTCAAATTACTGGAGATCAAGCTGAATATGAGAGAAAGAGAGAGAGAGCTCGTACTGTCCGAATAAGTAGTAGAACAAATCTTTTTTATTTTTTTATAACATACTTTCTAAATTGCTGGAGAGCCGAATTAATATGAGAAAGAGAGCTCGTACTTGAGAAAAAAAAACTTTCAAATTCTAAATTAAACGTTTACTGTCACGTAAAAAAGTATGAATTTATGTATTATTTCTCAGTTAAATATAAGATTGTGGTTGAATTTAGATATGGTGCGTTTTGGTCACTTCAGCCTTTAACAACAAGAACGTTTGATTTTGACTGGTTGTCAGTCCACTAGAGTTCAAAGTCTGAGCAATCTACGGGAGATATTGGCAGGTTGAGGTAGACTCAAGAATGACAAATTCGAGTGTCACTCTCAAAATGACCGTCCATTAATTATAGAGTGCAGCTTCGTCGGTTTCAAAAAGATAAAACATATTTGGAAGTGAGCTGATTCTTTTAATCATGATTCACAGTAAAGATGATGATTTCTTTTTCCTTCATGATCGAGGCATCAATTAGGATCGATTGTACTCTTAATTAATTTAACTATCGGTAAATTTAATTGTTTAGCAGTTAATGTGGTAACGGTCACTTGAACTGTAACATTAATTTATAAAATATTTGAAAAACTTCATAAAATCTTCTTAAAATTCAACTTGTTTTGAAATTATCTTCTAAAGTTCAAAACCTTTTAATTTCGGGTTTGTTAAAATTTTCAAAATACTTTTTTTTTTTTTTTTTAAAAAAAGGTATATTGAAATTTTTTACATGATTTAATAAAAAACTTATACTAAGGGGAGACATTGTAAAAAATTAAAAGTTTAATATCCTAAATTAAAAAGGTTTTGAACTTTAAAAGGGTAGTTTCAAAACACGATGAAGTTCAAGAAATTTTGTGAAGTTTTTTCTAAAAAATTTGTTTAGGAAACACGTTGAAGTTCAACAGGGTTAAGATGGGACTTTCCTGGCCTGCTCTTAATTCTTACACAGGAAATAAAAGAAAAAGAAGTGAGAAAAACCATTAAGGCATTGGGTGTGTTGATCCAGTAACTAATATGACTTGTATTATGGGGGGGATGAGGACAAATAAAGGAGGGCAGCAGCTAGAATAGCTTAATAGGAAGTAGTAATAAATGAAGTGCGATTGTAATAATAATAATGTAAAGTTATTTATTAATGCAAGTTTAACATGAAGAGGGCAGCACGACAAAATGCCATCACTGCATGTCGGTCGAAACCTATCCACCCTTTTCATCTGCTGACCATATTTTGATTTTGTACACAGACAACAATTTGTACGAAATGTGAAGCCATATCCGATGTTAACAGGAAGATAAAACGCTTCAAAGCCGGACAGTATATTTTGTACCTTTTGAGTTGTTGCTGTTGTTGTTTTTTTAAAAGTTACTGCTCTAGGTTTTATTTGCTTACGTTTTTTTTGATCTTCTGGCTGGCAAATAGGTTTCATAAGCTGCAGGGGATTTTGGAGCGTCATAAGTAATATTGCATCTTATCACATAAGTAATATTTACTTTGGTATGTTTATGGGCGAAGATGATTATGAAGAAATTGATTAATCAAATATGGAGTAAAAAAGAGTTAAAGCCTCGTTCTCATACAAAGAGATTCTTTAAAACAAGAGCATGAACTTTTCTTTTGTTGGAAAAATGTGGGCTTTGTTTGCCTCTTTTTCTCTCTCATTGTGTAAAAATTGAGATCTTTTTTGGTTCATTGCGGCAAAAACAAGAGAAGACATTTATTTTTATCTTTCGAGCCTTTGATTTGAAATGAATAATAAAATTCCTTTAATGAGTGGGTTACTGGAGCGGATACAAAATCACTGGTGCTCGATCACAAATATTGGACCGGGAAGATAAAGGGGAAAAAAGTAAGTAAAAAGCGTATATGACACGAAAAGGAAATCCAATTTCAGTTAACGAGACTGAGGAAGATGCCTAGCTAGTTTTGAACCAGAGCAAGGAAGTGAAATAGCTAAATCGGAAGTTAAGCCCTTGATTACCCTACCCTAATCCAAAGACTAAAGGCCCCTACCGAAGATTCAAAAGGCGAGCACCAGATGGTTCTTCTTATGCATCATTTCTCTCTATGGCCTAAAAAAAGGCCGAATACTGTTATTTAATAGAGGAAAAAGTTGTCTACCACATTGGTTTCTTTTACAATGGGGCCCATGAGGAGATTTTTTGAATGTCACTTAACAAATCTCCATTTGGACCTCAATTTCATCAAGTCTAATAATACGAATCTCTTCGAGACGTCTCCGCAAAAGCTCCTACAGATAATAACAATCTAAAAGTACCACGTAAGTTCAGGAAAGTTTAGTCATAACATCACGCTTCTCTATCAGTCTCGTTGGTCAAAAGCTTTCTCAATAACTCTATCTTCCAATAAACCTATTTTTACCCTGTTAAGGGAAAAAGTTGGCTACCACATTAGTTTTCTTTTACAATGGGCCCAAGAGGTGATGGGTGAAAGTCACTCAACAAAATTGCTATCAACTATCAAGGGCCAAGCTGGTTGTTCAACAGCCAGCTGCTCTAAGCCCTTGTCACTAGCAACAATCATTTGCAAATTGGCAAGCCATTTTGTGCGGATATCCAGGACCACAATTTCTACAATAATGTACATACAGAATCTATAATCAATCATGACAACTTAAAAAACTGATAGAATATGTCTCCAAGAGATAGTTCAATCGACTGAGACTATGCCTAATAAAGCGAAAATCACTAGTTCAAATCTCCCTCTTGTGTGGACATGTAAAAAAAAAAAAAAAACTGATAGAATACGACATAGGTTTATGTAACCCACTGCGTGTAAACTCTTTCAACAATCCTAAACTTTATGCATTCTTGTTGATAAAGAACAGTAATCTCCCTAGAATGAGACTTGTTTTTTTTATACATCTCTTGTTCATCTGCTGTGGATCGCGGATGCCCGACTATGCATCGCTAGTAAAGTGTGTTGTATCTCACGGGTTTAATTCACTCAAAAGCAAATTCTGCTATATCAGTAATACTAAAAGCCATATTTTAATCTCACGGCCATCTCAAAATACTAATATGACAATCTCTCAACCAACATCAATCATTGTTTAAAAAATAAATAAAAAAGCTCAACCACCGTGAGTTAGTGCCATGACGGCTTTGGCAAGTGCCTATTTGGCTGATACTTGCACCATGGCAATCAAGAGTTTCCATATTGTGGTGTTGGGCATGTCCTTACGTTAATTTTGTACTAAAACATGGCAGGGCCATGCACTTTATAACAAATTAGTTTCTATAGCGTATGGTGAGTGATTGGAGATCCCAACCACCTGACAACTTCATTCAATCATGAGGTTTATCAGCAAGAACAATCTCATAACCAATTCAGAGTGAAGACACCCAACATAAGACCCATCACCTATCAGTACCCGAGGGTTAACTCTTAACAACTTCTCAAGTCCCGCCATCTGAGGTAGACCAGACCAGCCTGATAGTGTGTGTAGGCCCCTGCCACAACCAAGACATGAAAAAGCTGGTGACTATGGCCTGCAATATCAAACTTGCCGGGTTTCCATCGCTCCGGTATCCTTGTCGCGTAAATCAACGCTCCTAATCCATATAAAACCCCCATTAATATCTCGTAACCAGTAGTCTGGAGGGCCTCCGGCTGATGCTTGTACAATATAAGCTTGTGAACTATAGGTGCCACACCTGACATGCCCATTCCAAAGAAGAGGGAAGCTCGGTAGCCCCGGAAGTTGGGTTTTTGGAAAGCTGGGATGAAAGAGAAAGTAATTGTGGCAAGAGCTAAGATTGTTATGATGCTCAAATAGAGGTTGCAGAAGAAGGGGTCACAGATGAAGGAGTAGTAGACAGGAGGGTAAAAGGAAGTTGCAATCAGTGCTGAAATGCCTGCATAGTCAAGTCTGAGCATTATGCAAGAAAGGTGTTCTGAGTGACAAGAGAGGAGATGACACATGCTGCTGGCTAGCAAGCAGAACATAGCTCCACAGAAGAAGGTGAAAATGGGCCACCTTGTGATTGGCTGGATCATAAGGGGTGCCACCATGTTCTCCACATCATCTTTCACACCATGCTGCAATAATGAAACAAGTAAAGGCATTACTAGCAAGCTAACAGTGAGCTAGATATTTGACATTGTACTACCAGAACCTTCAACTAAGGAACACAAACAATTAATCAAAATGTACTTTAGGATAAAAACTTCAAAATCATGTGCATGAGCTCACAAGAGGGATCGGAATTTTCACCCATTGCTTAACAAACTAAAATACCAATGCAAAACAACCCTCAACTAATCTATTTGCTCGAGTCTTCTGCTACTATTTTTTTTTTTTTATGAATATATTGTCTCTTATGATCAACTGGTGGTTCTAAAAGCAATTGGAGAAGAATAAAACAATAGAACTCCAAATTAGTATGCAAGGATAATCAAATTAAACACAATACTGCTGAGAAGCAACAAAGTAAAATGCCCATAAATGCTGACAATGAATAATCATAATTAGAAGCCACAGAAATAATTAGCTACAAATTCTTTAGCCTTTAACTTGTTGAAAGAACAGGGAAAGAAAAAGAACCGCAAGCACAGGCTGACTTGAAAAGAAAAGAGATAGTCAACCACATTACTGACCATGCCTGTGCGTTATACCAGCACAAAGAGGTCTTAGTAAATGGCCTAATAAGACAACAACTCTATTATATAACCATCACCATGCAATTAAGCACTCTTCTAGCCTCAGAATTCCATTTGGATAATTCTTTCTTATGCTATTCCTACAGAAAACAAATATCTGTACAACACAATTTAGTGAACATACCAGAAACAATTAGTAGTAGCAGAAAGAGGACTTGGTAAATGACTGGAAGTGACTAAAATAATACAAGAAGTAAAAGCAGTCACCATGGAGTTGACTTTTCTTCTCACCCCAAAATACCATTATAGTAAGCTTAACAGTACAAGAAGTACAAAACTTTTTTTTATCTAATAAGCAAATAACCAGTCAACTTTGTATGTAAAAGTAAGTTTCTAACATTTCAGTTTCTTAATGTCAGATATGAATTCGCTGAGTCCGAGAACCTTTCAAGTTTCTTCTAGCAAACCTCCCACATTATCTACTTCCTTCAGTCAACCACTTAAAACTACATTTATAGGAAAAAAGAAAAAGAAGAAGAAAAAAAGAGAAATAATACACCTGGGGGAACTGATCAGGCAAGCACTTGGTGAGGAGTTGCACAATATGCCAATCTGAAAGTGAGGAGAGAAAATCCATAGAAGGAAAAGATGTCCGTAATTCATCCTTTAATTTATGAAAACCAGGCATCTTAGGTAGTGGAGGAAGGCACTTCAACAGTTCAGAATGAATCTCGTGCAAATCAGCTCCTTTGACCATGTCAGACAAACGTTGGAGGGAATTGAGATCCATGACAGCTGGGGCTTTCATTGCTGTGTATATGGTCAGGCAGAGGAAAAGGAAGAACCCAATCAAATGCCTGAAACAAATGTCAGTAACGCTTGAGACTAATACTAGATATGTTTCTTTTCTTTGTTTGCTCTTTTCTGAGCATCAAGGTAAGGTACTAAAAGAATAGACAACACATCAATATTGGACATTGTAGAGAAATTGAGGAAAAGTATTAGAAAAAAGAAAGGATAGAAGTTCTTTTACATCAAGAAAAGGACCCAGAAAGTAAGAGAAAAAAAAAAACCCTAATCCAATTATCAGTATAAAATACTTAGACCTTCATCAAGAACTGCCTTAAGAAACCAAATTAATAAAAACATATTAAATGGAAAAAATCATCAGATGTAGTTGATTCCTTAGATCATTTCAATTCCTTCCATATGATAAATTTGAAAGATTTTATCAGATTCTTAACAAAGAATACTTGATGTAGAAAAGCCAAGTAAAAACAAACATGAAGGAGAAAAATAAAAGTTTCAAAGAATATAAGATTAAAAGAAAAGAATACAATATATTTACGCATCTGCTAATTTTTTCATACAACACCCATCAAATATCAAAATGTAACCTTGAATAGAGAAGTGCAGCATCAGCAATAAAAAAACATTTCAGTTAAAACATAATAGGCATTAAACTATTAAAAGCTTTTACATTTTAAGGGATAAAGTACTCACGTCCAGACATTAAGTGTTTCATTATGAATGGAGAAGATGCTGAGGAACGACTGCTTCAGTGGCCACTCAGATCGGTAATAACCCAGAATAAACTCATTATCCCTTAAATACCCTGGCAATGAGTGGTACCCAATAAGCTGATATTTGACTTTCTTCCACAGTCTCTTTCCCTTACCTTTATGGAAACAGACACTATTCCCACCCTCGCAATCAAATATATCATGGCTGTCACCTAGCATCTCTGCAACCTAGAAGAAGCAATGAGGAACATTATCAAACAGTCACACAAGAAAATAGCCAGCAAATGAAGCCGATCTCATGTTCTTTCCTACATATACAAGTTATATCTACAAACTCAGGTACTGTTAGATATTGACTCCACAGATTCTTCACAGGTACTGTTCTGAAAGATGAAAAATGCTTCACCATATGCATATTAAGTTATTAACCCCTTATTTTATATTATAACTATTATCATTTGATTACTATAGAACTTATCCTTGCTTTCATCTCATAAAAAATCTACAAGCCGAGCTGACTGCCTGTAGCAAGGTGCCAAGCACATTAAGTTAATGTCAATGGCCTGTGTTATCTGTCATATAAGCTGATCTCGAGTGTTTGCTCTGAGACCATTTTACAGATGGGAAAAGGTTAGATTAATAATAAATTTCCTAATTTTCTACAGAAATGCCTTGCAGCAACATGGGAAACTAAACAAAGGATAATGAAAATCTGTGTCAACAAAGTGGTGTAATCAATATTATCAATTTTCAATTCAAACACCACAATTATAATTACCAAGATCCAAGAAAGTATAAAGCAAACCAATACAAAGAATTTTGGTAACGAAGTGGAAACTTTTGAAAAACTCTTGAAAAGAAAAACCACTTTGGGGACCAGCCAAACCCAAAGGAATTCTACAATAGAAGAAATGTTTGTTACAACCAATCCATGCTCACAAAACCTTTGTAGTCTAGACACAGGCTTGCAACCCTAGCAAACGACCAGTTTGTCTCCTACCATAGTGGCTCAAAAACCTCTTGCCTTCTTATACAGAATCTCCTAATTCATGAATGAATTCACTTGCAGCAACCCAGAACTCTGGTGACTGAAGGTTTTTTTTTGTGATTTAATGGTAACAAACAATAGAGAGGCTTGGAATGTCTGTTTAGGCTCAAAGAAGTTTAGTTTCTCTTTCCAAAGTATTCTGAATGGTTGCCTCTCCCTCTTGAAAATCATGCAAAGCAGGCCTTAAATAAGTAGTGTAAAACCTGAGTTTAATATGGTAAGCAAGGTGTGCATAGAAACTGTTTGTCGCAACCTCGATCGATCCATCATCGATCATACTTTATGTAACAGATTTTCAGACTTCTGTTGATAACCTGTTTTAACCTAGTAAATAATGAAATTGGAAAAATTTCATGAAATACAAAATTGTAGCCCTTTGAATCAACTTTCTAATGCTAACAATCTTGCCTTCATCTGATGTCGGAATCAAAAGAATGGAAGTAGTAGACTGCATTCATAAACTTGAATTCTTGAACCATACTCAACCCTAACTCAAGTACTACTAAATACAACCCAAAACCCCCTTATTTTGACACTTGAATTTTCCAACACAAATATAAAACCGAACACAAATTCTTAAGTTCTAACGTTAGATGTCTAGTATTTTAAATGAAGATCATGGCTTCTCCTCTATAATGATAGCAAGTATATTGAACTAGTCATATCCTTACAGCAATTCAACTTGTCACAAATAATCAAAGTTATTCCGAGTCCATAATGTATTTGTCATTGGATGGTACGGCATAATAATCCAGTTCCACCAACCAAACTCCAATATACAAGGAACATAACAAGACTAATTCACATTTGAAAGGGGATAAATTAGAACTTTCAACTGCTAATCATAAGCTTTGAGGGGCTTCAACAATCATGTTTGGGAAAAAAAAAAGACACCAAGTAAATTGAATACTCATAACCATTGAAGGCTTTCTAGAAAGCTAAATCATTTACATCGTTAAGCCAGAAATTCTGTGAAGCCTGATATCACATTATCAAAAGCTCTGTCACTACCAATGCCATTGAAAAATATATTGACAAAAATTCTGATAACATAGACATACCACAAATTGCAAAACCCACCTCCAAAGAGCAAAACCCAGAATAGTCTCTTCAAAGGAACCCGCCGAGCAAAGTCTCGATAATAACGACGACGACCAAAACTTTCTCGGTGATATTTTATTTCCCAGAGAATTTCCTGGTAAAGAAAATTATCCCGAGAAAAGCGAAGAACCAATTCCTCCAGACGACACTCTGATAAGGTGGTAAATGAAAGATGGTCATGGTGGTGGTTATCTTTGGAAGAAAAGGGCGAAATATCCAATGTTGGGGTGGACAGTGGACAGAGACTTTGAAACACGTCCCGAATTGGCAATTGCGTTGGCAAAAATGGTCCAACTCATTCTGGCGGTTTGATAAAGGTCATTATTGATATATTCCATAAATTACAAGAGGAGAAAGTGCGAATGTGGAATTTCAGGCAAGTCCCTGGGGAGGGTTACGATATCTGTGGCAACTGGCAAATTATCGGAATCCTCCTCTTGGGTTTATGACAAAATCACTTGCTTCAAATGTTAGTGAGAGTTTTAAAACTGAAAAAATAATTGTTCTCTATCACGAGGTGGCAGTGGAAATTATTTTTAAAAAATGCTCTACATTATACTTTCATTCAACTATTATTTTATTGGGTTGGTGTGATTTTACTTATCAAATCTTTTTTTTTTTTTTTAATATTATTTTAACAAAGATTGATGATCATTGCCAAATCAACCTGAAAAAGTGAGATTAAAGGATAATATGCAAATTGTCTATAATTCTATTGATACTTGAGTTTTTTTTTTTTTTTTTTAATGATTTTCTTTTGGTCCGGATCATTGGAAAAAACCAATAAAGAAATAAATTGCTGAGTGGAAGAGCCTCATAGGCTCATAGCATATTTCCCTTTTGGTAAAAAAAAAAAAAAAAAAAAAAAAAAAAAAAGGAGGAGAAAATGAAACTCTCAGAAAATATTTTTTCACAGATGTTTTATAAAGCTTGTCATTGTCATTGAAAATTGTAGACACAGCAACATAGGCTTGATGGAAACTCCCATTTTAATTTGACAAAGTCATATGGTTTCAAGTCAAGGTTTTGCTTGGAAACTTCCTGTAGAACGTTAATCAAAGATACGTGTGATATAGGACTTCTTCATATTTTTGGTCACAAGAGCTGTGCCAAGAAAACGCGTCTAGCTCCTTGAAATTCTAATGAGAAATCGAATTGAATTTTTGGTCAAAGTCCATCCTGCAAGCAAATAAATGCATGGTTAAACGCTGATCTTGTTGTGAATTTGGTTCAAGAGCTTACCAAGAAAAGTGATGAGCCCTTCTACCTTTCAATTTGTTACGGATGCCAACGGCAATTATGTCTTTGGGCAGTCTCCACCATCTGACGATTTTGATCAGACCTTCAAAAATTTCAACGATGGGGTTAGTTCCACCATGAAATGGGCAACCCTAGCTTCACTTGGTAAGCTGCTAGAAATGTTTGATTAATCCTTATTAATTAAGGACATCTCTTGTTGGTTTCTGTTTCTAGTTCTTAACCGACAAATCAGTTGGTCCAAAGTTTGAGTTTCAATTTTTGAAGGCATATAATTAATTATCTTTTCCTCCATTTTTCAGTTTCAGGTGTGGTGATGGTTGCTGCAATTGTAGCCATAGCATATGCCATAATTGATTGCTTGAAAAAGGCAGGGACTGCAATTCCAGGTTATGCCAGGATAGCCACAAAAGACACAGATAAAGCTTCAAATTCACATCTATCATCCATTGATATTGAAAAAGCAGAAACACCCCCTCTCCCAGTACTTCGGGACTCACAAGTTGAGCATGCAACGATGGAGAGATTCCTCAGCAACATGGCAAGAGAGAAGCCCATCAGGTTCTCACCCCAGCAACTTGCAGGATTCACAGAAAATTACTCCACCATATTGGGTTCAGGTGGTTTTGGTGTAGTCTTCAAAGGCCAATTCCCAAATGGAGCACAAGTGGCTGTCAAAGTGCTTAATGGTGAGTTGAATAAGCAGGTTGAAGAGCAGTTCATGGCAGAAGTTAGCACCATGGGAAGAACTTACCATATCAACTTGGTTAGACTCTATGGCTTCTGCTTCGACCCCACAATAAGAGCACTTGTTTACGAGTGCATGGACAATGGATCCCTAGACAAGTTCCTTTTCAGCACTAATCAAGAGATGGAGTGGGAGAAGCTTCATGACATTGCAATTGGAACGGCAAAAGGAATAGCTTATCTGCATGAGGAATGCCAAGAAAGAATCATTCACTACGATATAAAGCCAGCAAATGTACTTCTTGACAAAAATTGGAATCCGAAAGTTGCGGATTTTGGTCTAGCAAAGCTTTGCAATAGAGGAAACAGTAACTTACTACTAACAAAAGGCAGAGGGACACCGGGATATGCTGCCCCGGAGCTATGGAAGCCTTATCCTGTGACTCACAAGTGCGATGTTTACAGCTTTGGAATGCTGCTCTTCGAAATTGTCGGGAGGAGAAGAAATTTTGATGATAATCAGAACGAGTCACGACAATGGCTTCCAAGATGGACGTGGGACATGTTTGCGAATAATGAATTAGCCGTTATGGTGTCGCTATGCGGGATTGAAGAGAAGAACCGAGAGAAAGCAGAGAGGATGGCAATGGTGGCTCTATGGTGCGTTCAATATTCAGCAGATGACAGACCTCTCATGAGCACTGTGGTGAAGATGTTGGAGAGAAGCATGGATATTACTCCACCGCCTTTTCCTTTTGAACAACTGGTATCTCCTGGACCAACTATGAACCTGCATAACGGAACCCATGAGGATTCCGATACTTCATCATCATGGACAAACACTCTTGAGAAATCAAATGTCAAATCTCTGCATAACGCCTTAGAGATTGAACTGGCTTCTTAGATCTTTAGACTCCAAATTCATTGATTGTTGTATATCTATCTATCTATCTATCTGTATGCGGACACCTAACATTCTTCATTATTGTTTACACGCATTGATGTACTGTGTAATGTTTCTCGGGTTAATTTGTGATTGATACGGTGAGTAATGTTGTGGAGAGGCGTGGTGGTAGTAGAGGTAGGTGAGGATGATGAGGCAGAAAATGTAGCCATTTGGATCAAACGACTTTAGTTGATTTGAAGCTCTGATACCATATAATATAATCAATTGTGTTTGTGTATTCGTGCCTATTTAACAATCAATCATTCAGTTTAGAGTCAACCACACATATACCAAATCCTCTTCCCAATATAGAATTTCATCAATCAAATGGACTCACCCTACCCAATAAACAGAACCCATAAAACAAAACCAACAAAACTTCAAAACAAGCTCAACCCTTCATCATTCACCTCATTCATGATAAAACCATCATCATCATTCTCATTCTTTGGTTCCTCAGCTGCGGGCATGGGCTTATCCTCCAAATCTTTTTCTGGTACCAAAAGTAGATATTAGATAAAACCACCCTTTTATCCCAAATGCGAGATCCTGATGTCAAAATTTTTCTAATACATATTACCAGCATATAAAACCCTGAAGTCTTTTAAGCCAGAATCTGATAAGCAATAAACCTTCAAAACTCAAATCCCATCAGTGATACAGTACCAAGACAACAAAATTACTTCCAAGCTTGAATCAGCTTCAAATCACTTTCTTTTCACAAAGAAGGGAGCTCCAAAGAAAGCTAATGAAAACCCAGAAACCGTACTTATTACTATTATTTCCCTAAAAAACTGGACTACAGTTTACATCACCATTTCTGATCTGGTGAACAATGAAACTGTTGCAAAGATTTCACAAGGATTTGCAGATCCCTCCAACACTTCATTTGTGAGCCACATTACAAAACAAAAGGCCAAACCCCCAAGAATCCCAAAACCCGACAAGAACCCTTTAAGCAGCCTCCCCCAAAATATGCCAATTTCCTCAACCCCTTAGCATCCATAAGCACATTTCCACAGGTATTCTCAAGAATAGGCTTATTATTGAGAAAGGGGCATGCTGGGCAGTTTCTAGAGGCTTGGATCTCAACATTTGGTCTTCCCCTTGGATCCCTTCCTTACCTGGCTTTAAACCTACCCCAAATCCTTCTTTTTCCCCTCTCCCTAACCTTAATGTTTCTGACCTTATAGATAGGAATAACAATTCTTGGAACTCCTCTCTAATCCATGAACTTTTTGAACCATTATCAGCCTCCCAAATTCTCAACATCCATCTTCCTATTTCCATTAGAAATGACAAGTTAATTTGGGCCCCTTCCCCCACAGCTAAGTTCTCTGTCAAATCAGCCCATGAATTGCTTATTCATTCACAAAATTCCAGAATTCCTCCCCTAGACAATGATGATTGGAACCTTCTTTGGAGCCTAAAACTTCAACATAGACACAAACACTTTCTTTGGAAACTGTGCTGGAATGCCCTTTATGTTAGAGAAAACATTGGGAGTTTTGTCTCTCATTCAGATCCGGAGGTGTGGGATTGCCCTCTTTGCCATGGTAATGTGGAATCTCAACACCATCTTTTCTTGGATTGTCCCTTTGCCAAGATTATTTGGAGAAACCAAAAATGGCCCTTGGATACTACTGCCTTCAGCAATATTTCTATTCCCTCTTGGATTAGAATTTTGCTTAGGCCACACTCTATGCTTGGCATCCCCTTTGAGGAAGTTTTTGAATTCCAATTGACTGCAGTGATTGTTCTAGACCAGATTTGGTTTGCCCGTAACCAATTGATTCACAAAAATATCACTCCAGTTATCTCCAACACTTTGAAGTCCATCTCAAATGTCATCCGGACACATCTCCAAGCTTGGAAAGCATCTTCATTTGGTCAATCCATTTGGCATCCTCCTCCTACAGGTTCTATGAAAATTAACTTTGATGTTGCTACTAATGCTTATTTTTCAGTAACTGCGGCTGTCCTTAGCAACTCTTCGGGTGACATCATCTCAGCATTTACTAAAAAATTGATTTCCACTGATGTGAACAAGGGAGAATCCATGGCAGCTCTTACCGGGATTGATCTTGCTATCTCACAAGGCTGCAACAATTTGTTGATTGAGGGTGATTCTTTGGTTTCTATCTTAGCCATTAACAATCAGAATCTCTTCACCGAATGGACCATTGCTCCAATCATTGCCGACATTCAGTTGAAACTTCAGCATTTTCAAGTTTGGAATGCTACAAAAGTTTCTAGAAGTGCAAACTTTCGTGCGCACCACCTCGCCAAGTGGGCCGCTACCAACCTTGTGTTTGGTAGCATTCCCAATTCCTCTTCCATCTTATCTTCCATTAGAATTAATAGTGGGAAGGATCCCCCTTTGTAACCCTTCCCTTTTGTTTGTATTTGCTCATCAAAAAAAAAAAAAAAAAAAAAAAAAAAAGCACATTTCCACAGGATTTTCACTCAAAATCAACCCAACTCAACAACAAATTTCAAAATCAATTGCTATCAAACTTCACCGCAAAATACAGAAACTTCAACCCATCATGTCTTAGCTACACAACATATTTGCATTTCACAAGTAATCATAAGTTGTCTACTGAAGTAGCAGAAGAATACAGTAACTAGAAAAAGAACAAAAAAACAGAAAAGAAAACCTGAAACACTCAGAGAAGGTCTAGAACTCACCTAAATGTTGTATAGGTGCCGTTAGAATCCTACTTTGTAACCACCCATTCGTCGATTGAACAGCCTCAACCCACGCCCGATGCACACTATAATTGGCGTTCCAGCTTGATCAGCCCGTTGAGGCTCAACCGAAGCAACCCAGCTCATGCGATCACGCGCCACCATGGATATATAGGCCCATGCGCACATAATTATCTAATCCCACTATGTATCGAAGCACGGTTGGTTCTCTTCGATACTCGTCTTTAACACACCCTGGCATTGCTACTGCATTAAACAAAGTCTCACAATTTATGTAAGATCCCCGTGACACTCACTGGATTGCAGTGAAACACATCCAGCATTACTTGAAGTGTATATTTGATCACAACAGCTTCTTGCATTTCCCTGACTCAAATTGGGCAGGGTCCCCTCACGACAGACGCTCCACATCTGGTTATTGTGTTTTTCTTGGCAAAAATATTTTTGCTTGGAGCACAAAGAAACAACCAACCGTGTCTTGTTTCAGTACAGAGTCAAAGTACAAGGCATTGGCAAATGCCTCAGTTGAATTAATATGGCTGCAATCTCTTCTGGGTGAGCTTGGCCACCTATTTTGCATTGTGACAATATTGGAGACACATACTTCACATGGAATTCTTGGTACGAGATCGTGTTGCAGCATAATCACTGGATGTTAGGTTCTTATCTAGCAAGGATCAACTTGCTGATATAATTACAAAGCCCCTTGTCTCCCAACAGCTCAACTTGCTAAAATTCAACCTCAACATTAGGCCACCTATGCCGATCGGCATATTGGATTACATAGTGATAATGCTGATCAGAAGCAACAACGTCCAGATAATGACAAGGATCGAGGAAAGCTCAACAACTCAAACTTAATCTCCAGTTGTAATATTTGAATTCGAATGTATCTATCTTGTGAAGTGATAAGCCAAACATAGTTATAAATACAAAGCACTGCCATATGTATTCGATAGGCAGCAATACACATATGTATTCGATAATACCCTTTGAGTATTATCTTACTGATAAACCAAAAAAAATAACATACTGTCAAGTCAAGTCGTTCTCTTGATTGATGCGTGCAAACAATAGTGAAGAATGTTAAGTGTACGCATATAGATAGATATAAAATCAATTCGGAATCTACAGATCTAAGCAGCTAATTCAATCTCTAAGGCTGTATGCATAGGTTTAGAACTGGATTCCTCAATAGTGTTTGCCCATGATGATGAAGTATCGGAATCCTCATGGGTTCCATTATGCAGGTTCATAGTTGGTCCAGGAGATACCAGTTGTTCGAAAGGAAAAGGCGGCGGAGTAATGTCCATGCTTCTCTCCAACATCTTCACCACAGTGCTCATGAGAGGTCTGTCATATTGGACGCACCACAGAGCCACCATTGTCATCCTCTCTGCCTTCTCTCGGTTCGTCTCTTCAATCCCGCAAAGCGACACCATAACGTCTAATTCATTGCTCACAAACATGTCCCACGTCCATCTTGGAAGCCATTGTAGTGACTCGTTTTGATTATCACCAAAATTTCTTCTCCTCCCGATAATTTCGAAGAGCAGCATTCCAAAGCTGTAAACATCGCACTTGTGAGTCACAAGATAAGGCTTCCATAGCTCCGGGGCAGCATATCCTGGTGTCCCTCTGCCTTTTGTTAGTAGTAAGTGACCGCTTCCCCTGTTGCAAAGTTTTGCCAGCCCAAAATCTGCCACTTTCGGATTCCAATTTTTGTCAAGAAGTACATTTGCAGGCTTTATATCGTAGTGAATGATTCTTTCTTGGCATTCCTCATGCAGATAAGCTATTCCTTTTGCCGTTCCAATTGCGATGTCATGAAGCTTCTACCACTCCATCTCTTGGTTGTTGCTGAAAAGGAACTTGTCTAGGGAACCATTGTCCATGCACTCCTAAACAAGTGCTCTTATTGTGGGGTCGAAGCAGAAGCCATAGAGTCTAACCAAGTTGATATGGTAAGTTCTTCCCATGGTGCTAACTTCTGCCATGAACTGCTCGTCAACCTGCTTATTCAACTCACCATTAAGCACTTTGACAGCCACTTGTGCTCCATTTGGGAATTGGCCTTTGAAGACTACACCAAAACCACCTGAACCCAATATGGTGGAGTAATTTTCTGTGAATCCTGCAAGTTGCTGGGGTGAGAACCTGATGGGCTTCTCTCTTGCCATGTTGCTGAGGAATCTCTCCATCGTTGCATGCTCAACTTGTGAGTCCCCAAGGACTGGGAGAGGAGATGTTTCTGCTTTTTTAATATCATTGGATGATAGATGTGAATTTGAAGCTTTACCTGTGTCTCCTGTGGCTATCCTGGCGTAACCTGGAATTGCAGTCCCTGCCTTTTTCAAGCAATCAATTATGGCATATGCTATGGCTACAATTGCAACGGTAATTACCACACCTGAAACTGAAAAATGGAGGAAAAGATAATCAATTATGCCTTCAAAATTTGAAACTCAACTTTGGACCAACATATTTGTCAGTGTCAAAAAAGGAAATAAAAATGGTCATTGCGGCATAAACTGAATGAATAAACAAGAAACAGAAACCAACAAGAGATGTCCTTAAAATAAGGATTCAAATTAACATTTCCCGCAGCTTACTAAGTGAAGCGACTGTTGCCCATTTAAGCCCATCATTGAAACTTTAGAGGTAATCGTCAGATGGTGGAGACTCTTCAAAGATAAAAGTGCCATTCACATCATCAACTACCCGAATGGTAGGAGGGCTCATCTCTTTTCTTGGTAAGCTCTTGAACCAAATTGATCACAAGAAGATGAGATGAATATGATTACCAAGAAAGCAAGCATAAAGTATATGTATACATGTTAACCATGCTTTCACTTTCAGGATCAACTTGAGTAGAAATCCCTTTAATTTAAGACTCGTTTTCTTGACACAACTCTTTCAGGGAAATTTCAGTTAAAACCAAAAATATTAAGAAGCTTACCACTCGTTTCTTGATATAACGTTCTACGGGAAATTGCCAAGCAAAATCACATGAACCTTAGGTGCGTACGTGTGTGGCCCAGGTGAGAAACTATGACGTTGAGAGAAAGACTATAGGAAAATGTATAGCACGTCTAGGAAGGCATTTAAGGGTCTTTTCCCGAAAAAAACAAAGAAGAAGACAAACATGGCAGAGCCGTTGAAGACGTGAGACTAAAATGAAGGAAAATTGACATTTACACAAAATCTCCAGTGAATCAGCGTGAATCAAACGGAATCAGTGTGAATGCCCGCCTGACTCATAAATCTACGTAATAGGTCAGGTCAATGCTCCGACTCATTTACTAAACTTCTTGAAAACCATGGCATTTGTTCACATTATACTGCGACATGTACGTTGCAGTATAATGAAGTAGCTGAAATGCATAATTGTACTCTGATAAATATGATTAAGAGTAAGTTAATTAAGTAATTATTCTTTATCCGTTTCATTGTCGATAGAAGCTCTTAAGACAGTTGTATATTTATTAAATAGAGTTCATACTTAAGCAGTTTTAATAACTCCTTTTAAACTATGGACCGAAAGGAAACCAAGTATGAGGTATGTACCTTTGTGTTTGGGGATTGTCCAACGGGGGTGAAGTAAAACAGCACATGGCGTGCCACGCACGCCGTGTAGGAAATTTTTTTTAAAAATATTTTAATGCAAAAAAAAAAAAAAAAAAAATTTGCACAGGGCGTGCTAAGCACGCTGTGTGCTCTGAATCACGACTCGTCCAACGAAGGTTAGAATTTATAATTCACATGAATAGAAATTACATTTCATAACCATTAGTAATTATTTTTTTTATTCTATAAGTTTTACTGTCATACACATAGTACGAAAATTGCTAAAATTGGTAATGTCAATTCCTTGACAATGGTGAAATTAATGAGTGATAAGCCAAGAAATGTGTTCCTTTTAAGCATTTCTTCAGAAATAAACTTATAATTACAACAAATCTGTCAAATTGATGGAAACATTTAACTATTTAAGTGAAATTGCTACTGCTTCTCTCTCTCTCTTTTCTCACTCGCTCTCACTCTGTCTCATCAAGCAAGTACCATTAATAATTTTTAGATAATACAGTGCTTAAAAATTCTTCTACTTTGATATTTTGGAGGCTTGAAAATTGCAATGTTCAAATTCACAAGGACTTGCTTGAAAAAAGAAAAATTAAACACGCAAACTGTTATATATCAAAGCTTTTAAGAATGTATATTAAGTACAGAATGAAGTAAAAATTTGAAGAGCATTTTCGTTTCCCTCTTTCATGGTGATCAGTGGAAGACAAGAACCGTAGCAGTAAATGGCTTAGAGGGCGGGGAAAAGGTTATTGAGCCGGCATGGCAGTCCATAGAATTCATCAGTTCTAACATCTGAACCATATATACTGAACTTCTCCCACCAATGCAAGCCAGTGTCTTTTCTAGTGGCGTCAGTTTCACGAGAGAGCGAGCAATCCAAAATCAAAGCAACAAGTGCTGCCACCGTTGTATGGGACATGAAGATGACAATCACTATATCTTCAAACTGCATGTTATGAACAGAAATATGTAATATGTTAATGCATGGTGGAAACATTTACAAAGATGTTGAAGAAAATTAGTTTAGTTGTTCAAGACTCTCACCCATCCAGAGCTGGTGCGAACGAGTCCAGACCTTAAACCTCCATGATAATATTCTCTGAAGTACTGTGGCACTGAAATGCCCATGAAGAATGAAAATCCCAAGATAAATTTTGTTCTGAAACTGTTCAGGTTACAGAATTGGAGAAAACCAAAGCCGGCAGAAGCTGCACACAACGATATGTTATTATTAACTCATGTTACGATTCATTTTGTATTTGACAGGCGAAAAAAACATTAAGCATGATGTCCGGATCATGGGAAGTCAATCTGAAATAGATATACATACAAACATAGCCGAAGAACACACAGTACAGAGCTGCTACAATTGGTAGTGGTATGGAGGCAAAAATTGCTCCAAATTTTCCTGGTGAAGGACATGTAAGGTTACCCAGATTAGAAACGAATAAAAGAAAATACCAAATATAATGTAATAAGCAGTAATTAGTTGGTGGTGAATGATATGAAATTCCACTCTTCTAAGTTCACATTCTAAGAAGAAGATGAATTGTAACTATGACAGTCAAGGAGCTATAAGCATACCAAATACAGAGAAGAAAAGCATGAATCCTGCTGATATTTGGATGACTCTTCGACTTCCAACTCTAGTCAATGCCAATAGACCAGCATTTTCCCTACAAATGAAGCAAAACATAATAAGGATACATAACAGGTAATAGTTTGTTTAGGAAAGAATTTCATGAAAAGTTTGAGCTTCATAAGTACACTGATGCGGAAGCGCCAGTAACAGCGCCAAACATGCCATTGAGCAAAGCTCCTATTCCCTGAAAATCAAACAAATTTCCCAAGTGATGAAGCAGTAAATCTTTGGTCTAAAATGAAGAAAATAAACACAATATGTAAACGAGATGTCACATAAACATACCAGCCAGCCAGCGCCACGGCTAATGACAGAAGGCGGCACAGGTGTGGCGCTGCCATATCTTGCTGTTGCGAAAAATGTACCAGTAGACTGCAAATAAAAGGTGGGACAGTTGCTGAAATTGAAAGATTTTTTGTTTTGTCTTTCTTTTTCTCTGATTTTAGAATGATGAAATTCTGGTGAAACTATTTGCTTCATACTAATTTCGCTCTCAGAAATAAATTAGAGGAATTGGAGGCAGACTATTTTCTTTTTTATAGGGATAAGAGGTGAACCTCAAAAAGTGAAACAAAAGAAGCGGCTATCATTGCAAAAGCTTCTCCGGCATGAAATGTGGGCCTTCCCCATTGAAACGGATAAGGAATATATATCCTGCAGGTAATGACACAACATATATAATAACAATGTAGTCCAAATTCATTTTGGCTATCATATGTCAATCTCAGGGTACTGACTGATGAAAAAAACATCAAATTAAGAAGAGAGAGTTCTGTGGTATTCAAGATGAAAAAAAAAAAAAATTACTTAATACTTTAGAGCTTGTTTGAAAAATCTCACCAAGGAGCTGCAGTGAAGAGTCCAGTACGATCTGTGCGGCAACTAATCTCAGTCGTTGCAGGTTTGTTGCTGTACACACCACTTGAAGTGAGAAGTTGTGCATATAACCATGCAATTCCAACTGAGAAAAGCACTGCAAATCGATCCCATATTGGCTTCTCTGGTTTCAGCAATTGTGGAAGATACTGCAAAATCATAAGCAGACGCCAGAAGCGAATAAATTAAAAACAAAAGAAAGAGAGAGAATCACCAATCTTCGCCTTTCACTTATAATATACATAAAGCACATGCACCTCTTTTGATTATTTGGTCAAATGAAGTATCCAGTGTGTAGATTCACCAGCTTGATGGGTCATCTCTTTTTTCTTCTCGTTTTTTAAATTGGTAAATTACACACACAATCATTAAGAAGACGGAGCATATAGACTAACTTAGTAAGTATAGAACTTGGTTACTTGCCTGTGAGATGAAAACCATAACAAGTAATCCTGGAAGCCCAACTTCAACACATTTTGCCACCTAAAACAGAGGAAAACAACAAAAACAGGAAAAGTTTTTCATGTCAAACAAAGAAACCAATGCTTCTTCTCAACATTAACTTGGGGCAAAGACGAAGGGTTAGGAATCCTTACCATGGGGAAACCGAGATGATACAGCCCAAACCCCGTAAAAGTTACATATGGAACGACGGAAAGGGGGCTAAGAAACCTAATCCAGCAATTAAAGAATTCCATGATCAGGAAATAGCTAACATATTTTTTGAAAGTAAACTAATTAACAAGGCCTGACTTATCAAATTATCTATCGAACTATGAAAAAGATTCAACAAAAGACAGAAACGAATCTGCTACCTATTTTATGTCAAGCAATACATGAAGTAACTCCTGACATAGCAGTAAAAGCATGACTTGTAGGCGGATCTTGACACATCAAGTTCCCATTGAAATAGGATCCGCAAATGGACAAGAACTTGCCATTTGTTGGTTATTATAGGCATCCCGAAAACGCCAATATCGAAATATGTATTTCAAGTTAAATTCTGAATTAATGGATTCTACCAAAAGGGAGTGCCATTGAAAAGACTTTCAACCATGGATGGATCACATACCTTACAGCATTCCTCCAAATGCCTAGAAACCCCATAAGCATCTGGAAACCTGCAGCAACAATTAGAGCACCTTGAATCCCTCTCATAGTCTCTATGAACCTCTGAAAATCACCCACAAGGCAAAGGGATAAGTATAGCATAATTACAAACAAGTCAATTGGAACCAAAATTACAAATAAATAAATAAATAAGACAAAAAAGCCAAAGAAATGTATAGATATCACCTCATGAGGATCTGCGAGTCCTTGATATCTGCGTGCTAGTACAATTGAAGTTGTGGGTATAACATATGAGTATGAGCCTGCAACTACAGCTGGAAGTCGGGTCCCAAATAAAGACTGCAAGAGTGTGTTCAATCCGGAAACGAAAAGCAAGGTCTGTATCACTCTTGCCTTCTCACCCTGTGACAATAAAACACCTCACTCAAATCCAGTAAGTAGAAAAATTAATCAAGAAAAAAAAAATTAAAGGAATTGTAGCCTAATCCTTACATCATCACCTCCCATTTGAGGAACAATGAGACTTGGAATCAAACTGGTAATGCCAAGAGTCAAAACATAATGCTGGAATCCCAACGCAACAGCTTCCGCTGCATTATGATAGAAATTAAGAAAATTTCAAATTAATATATATATTTTTTAATGAGTAAATGTAATTGATATAAGAATCAGTATAATGAAGTCAATAAAGGAGGAAAGTGAAAGACATATAAAAGGCTAAACATAACATCATGAACAAAAATCAATGAACTTCAATATTGGGACATTGCTATAAAATGAAGTCTCAGATCCAAATTCAAGAACTTAAATGAAGCAACATGCATCCTCTCCTTTATTTGTTCCTTCGGATTTTTGGAGCTGGAGCTAGCAGACACAAACATGAGAACACAATTTTTCTGGATCTTGTTTTCCTCCTAGCATCAAATGCAGTCTGGGGTATATAGTTGTAAACACTGGGGATCCAATGGAAAATAAAAAAGAAAGAAAATTCAAAGAAGAAATTTTTTGGAAAAACTGGTATTCTTTCCCTCCAAAAAAAAGACTATACTAGACCACTCTTATTCATTAGCAATCGAGAGCGAGAGAAAGGGGCCCGGACACACGGGTTTTTTATCGTATGAATGGATGTACTTAAGTTTGGAAAATTCGAAATAAAAAACCTGAGGCTGTTTCGATGGGCTGGGCTAGACTCAGTCCGGTAGGGGCCCATTTTTTGAAAAAAAAAAAAAAAAAAAAAAAAAAACTTGATTGCAAACTTCCAAAAATCCAAAGCCCATAGAAATTCACTTATAAAATAGGAAAGTTGGGGTGTGTTTGGCAAAGGGCTAGAAAAAGGAAGTAGACTGAAACTGTAGCAGATTTGATTGATATGAGAAAAAAAAAAAAAAAAAAAAGTAAGAATGTTTTGTATAAAAAAGTTAAAAAAAATTGTTTTGCAGTGATTTTTTATTTGAATAGTAATAAAAAGTGATTGATATGATGTAAAAAGTAAAAATGTTGGAATTGATTTTGAGAATAATTTTTTAAATTTTTTGGTCCAGTCTGGCCCACTCCTTTGCCAAACACAGCCTTGGTCTTTGAATTTTGAAAGACTAGGTAAGTAGAAATTTGTTTTGGGAAACTAGTTTAGGCTTTTAATAGGCCATGTGATTTCTTTGTTGGGTTTCTTTTAATAGGTTTTGTTAAATTCTACTTATTTCAAAGGTTTAAGTTTTCAAGAAGAAAATAATTTAATCATTTGAATTTATATTCTAATAGATTTTGAAGAACCGATAGTTTTAAGCAATATCCTCCCCCTCTGGTCAAACATGTCAAGTTAGTTTCCAATACTCTTAGGCTAGGATTTTGAAATTTGATTTTTGCCAAAGTGGCTGTCAAGACTCCAAGAGGCGTGAATGAGAGGGTGAGGACAATATTTGATTCTTTTAGGTACGTTGATTTGAGTAACGCCACAAGTCTCTCTTGTATCCCTTTAATAATGATGTGGCTCTTAAAATCATCATTGAGATTGAGATTGTGATTAATCATTATTGAATTGTGATTAATCATTTATACTTGGCAAATAATTAGTTATACTCCTTGTATAACTAAATATATAATAGCCGAAACCCCTCCTAGAATTACGACATGTAGAGTGAACATGTGCTTTTAAAATAATAAACCGGTTTTTTTACTCATAATCTTAATAATTGAACCGCACTCTTTGAAATTGAACCGGTTTTTAAAAATTTCTTTTTCTATTTTTGTTAATGGATTAAATGTCTTAATTCCTTATGATCTCTCTTTATTGACACATGATTTTTTTCTTTTATTATTTCTGTTTTGTTTGTTAAATTTTTTGTTGAGATGTTCTTCATTTGAATTTTTAAACACTAAAGAAATAATTAAGCATTGAATATTGTATTCATAAAATAAAAAAATAAAAAAAGATTTTGTTTATTTTTCTTTCTATTATTCATAATTATATGAGTTTTATTTGATTGAAATATAATAGGTGAGATAATTTTATATGATTTAAACATGCATTGTGTCAGTATATTTAAAGGTGCGATAGATTTTTTTTACAACCTATAATAAAAAAATACGATGAAAATGCGTTTAAAATTTTAAATTAAATTATAATGAAGAATCTCGCGCATAGTGCGAATTATGAGCTAGTAGAACTAATACGAAGTATAACTAA
This sequence comes from Corylus avellana, assembly GCF_965113065.1. Lineage (NCBI taxonomy): Eukaryota > Viridiplantae > Streptophyta > Magnoliopsida > Fagales > Betulaceae > Corylus > Corylus avellana. The sequence goes on from NC_142498.1 coordinate 19,469,752, forward strand.
TACAAGGAGTCAGATCAAATCAGTGCCCCTGATATATTTTCTTATCATATGAATTGAATGGATGAATTAGGTTTTCTTCTTAGTAAACGATGAATTAATTAGGTTGCCAAAAAGAAAGAAGGAAGGTGACAATCCTAGTACCTTAATTGGAAAGGTTTCGACAGCCCCATCCTCAAAGTAGTGCAAAAGTCTAGGCATATGAATCATAAAAGCCATATAGATCTAGTACCTTAATTGGAAATTTTAACTAGAATATGCTGGGAGTTAAAACAGGAAATATATGATGGAAAAAGGAAAAAAAAAAAAGAAAAGCAGAAGGAATAGCACAAGAAGCTTGATATAAGAGAGAATGATAAGACTATGATGAGAAAGAGCACATACGCCACGGAGGAGGGCTGTTAACGCAATACTGAATGCCAGGTAGCTGCTCCTTCACCGGGTGTGGCTGCACCTCTTCAGGCTTTTTGTTGCCACCGCCACTATTGCCACTGTTGCTGCCGCCAGCTTGGGCCATGTCTCTTTGAGAGATTGTTGCGTACAAAGGAGGGAGAAGCAAGCAGAAAAAGGTTTATAGAGGAAGGAAAAAGCTCATAAAAACTGTGCCAACCATCATCGTTCTTCATTATGATGGAGTCGACCGTTACATATTTGTAGATGTTGGTTGTTAATTAAGATCAGAATAATAATAAGAATTGAGTAGAGTGATCATACTCATAATGGAGTGATAGATTCGATATATTGATGCAATTGAGGCATTTCTTTTTCTTTTTCTTTTTCTTTTTTACGCGAAAGGCAATCCTTTGCATATATCATACCTCAACAAAACTTGATTGTTTTCCTGACCACCAATCCACCATCTACCTAGTTGCTAGAACCGTTGCCAAAATGAATTCATTTCTTTATTTCCCTTAGTGACCGGTGTAGCAACCATCGGTGACGATAGTTCAGTGGTCTCAAGAAATTTTTTAAAGTAATTAAGTATTTACTAGGGTGAGAGTTTGAATTTTATTAGTATTAGTTGATTTGGGTCTCACCGATGCTTTAATGGGGCTTAATTAGGTTATAGATCAGTCAAACTTAAGAGATCGCTTGTCATTTTCAACGTCTAAGCTTCTCTTGTTGGACTCCTATTAGATAAGTGCTACTATAGTCATGCCCAAGTAAAATAGTTATAATCTCATCTGCCTTTAAAAGAAAAAGAACGAAACGTAATGTACAGTCAATGAGATATTCATAATGGACAGGAGAATATCCAGTTCATGGCTGAAATTTCTTCTTAGAAATCCTAGAACCACAAATAAGACACATGTCCAACTACAAAAAAATAATAAAAAAACAATATTTTTGATTAAAAAAAAAATTAATAAAAAAATAAAGAATCTTAGCCATAAGAGGTTGCCAGACCACCCCATTTTAGCTGGAGGTGGCTCTCAATGGCCGGCCAGGGGTGGTCAGACCACTGCATGGCCCTTGGGGGTGGTCAGACCACCCCCTAAAATAATAATAATAATAATTAAAAAGAAAAAAAAAAATTGTTTGGCCCTTGGGGCTGCCCGAGGGCCATTGGGTGGCCTGGCCACCCCAAGGGCCATGGGGTGGCTTTGACCACCCCATGGACACCCGCAAAGGCCAAACGATTTTTTTTTTTATTTTTTTTTTTAGATTTGGCCCTTGAGGGTGGCCGGACTACCCCCAAGGGCCATGGTGTGGCTTCGGTCACCCCTTAATTTTTTATAATTTTTTAAAAAATATATATAATATTTTATTATTATTTTCATTAAAGGGACATATGTCCTATTTATGATCTCGAAAACTCTTTAAAGAGAGCATGACCGTTAATTAAATATTTTTCGGTCCAAAATGAACCAAAGAGGCCTAAGATCGAACTTTGGGTCAAATAGAATGTCCAGAATATTCTATCATCATTAAATTCTGACAACTGTATTCAAATAAATGGTTGGGATTTTATCACGCCAATATTTATGGCTTTTACCTGCCCAGCACTTATCACCTAATATTTATTATATTTTACTTCTTTTTTTTAAGAAGTGATAAATGCTGATGTTACAAAATCCTTTCAATACAATCCAGATCAAATTCTATCAGGGCCTTAAGCTTAAGTATGATAGAGTGACAGAATCAGATGGCAATGAGAATATCTTTTGCTATGTTCCATCTTTATCACATGAGCTGATACCCAGAACATAAATCAAAACATAAAAATCACAAAGACTCTTATGTTTAACAAATTTATATCGGAATATCAAAATTTATCACCAAGAAGAAAATCAATTTTTTTTTTTAAAAAAAAAAAAATAATAATAATAAATAGGTCAAATCAAATCAAAATCTTATAAATTTCCCACTTCCTAGGATAACTCCATTTTTGAAGTTCTTAAAGCCTAATCAAAATGACCTGTCCTGAATAATTGAGGAAACAAATGATTACATAATCAGATCTGCTACCCAAGCACGGTGAGTTTTTCATCTTACTTTCTTCCCTTTCTCTTCCTATCTCTTGTTCCTAATATGTAACAATAACTTTACACAGTATCCAATCCCCTTTGCCAGCCACTTTCTATCAAACTTGCGTTGAAGATGTTCTGCTCTTCTAGAAAAAAATGTGAAACTAAAGACTCCGATTGATAATTAATCTGAATAACCACATTTTAACCAACTGATTGAAGCACAGGGAGTAAGCATTGAAATAAAACATCATTAATCATCAAAGTTATTGAGTTTATGCCATTCTTTCACAAGAAGTATTATTTTTCAGAAGAAAACCATGTAAAAGGGTAGCTACAGCATAAAATTGTTTCATGTTTAACAATACAATTTCAGAGGGCAGTATAATTTGTTGCTAATAATAGATCATCTTCTGCATTGATTTCTGGCAACTGTTACTTTTCCGATTTCACTTTAAGCTCAAAATTTCTCCCTGCAGATAAGAAATGTGGCATAAGGGTTCTAAAGTTCTAGTAGTTTAAACAACTGCTAGAACTTCAGTAGTGCTAACAAAAACAAAAACAAAAACAACTTCAATCAAGGAAGCACTGTAGCTTTCTTATATACTATTTCTATAAGGTACTTCGGGTTGACATTCTTGAAGAGAAAAGAGTATCTTGCAGAATTTAGGAGAGGCCTCAAAGAACCCAAGGGTTTTTATGGACTCTCTTAAGTTCCTATTCAGGACATCCAGGCCACCCATTCAAACACACATTGAGCATGCAGCGCAGAAATCTGTGTCCTATTGCTACTTCCAAATCTATGCAAGAATCAATGTTTGTAAATGTCTTCAATCCCGCAATCCATGAATTTTATTAGAAACTTTCAACTTCTTGAAATAAGTTTTTCGTTTGAGACTTTAATAATACTTTAAGAGATTATTTGATGTTTATGGTAACCGCAAGTTCTACTATCCTTGATTTGGTTGAATCCAACAATCTATATTTGAATCAAACTTCAAAATGTGTGCTCAAAATCAAAGCAAAGTTTCTTTAAAGTCAGTCAGGAATGACTAATTATGGACAATATATACAAACGGAATCTGTGTGTATCTCGCGTGATGCTATTCACTAATACTCTCCCCAAAAACTATGATCTGCCTTACAACTTCGAAATTATTACTTCAAGATTTTAGTGCCAAACATAAACATTCTCTAAGCTCCAAAAATAACAAGTCAATATCATCCATAATAACAAACTCTTATTAAAACCATTGAATATGTAATCCAATCACCAACAAAGTCTTTCACCTACGATTATTAGTATCCACCACTAATAAGCCAATTTTGTGTGCTACATTTCTAAATTCTGAACTCTCACTAAACTCAAAATTAAACAGCTAACAAGGTTCATTTTTCAAAACACTGTCTCACACTTCCCACTAACTAGTTGCTGACCTATGACCCGAAATAACTTTCTTCATTTCAGCTTCACACCTAAGAGAACTTCATGTAACAACTCCCATACACATCCTACAAACTTAGTTGCTGAAAAAAATTCTTTATCAGAAACACATAGAGCAGATTCATAATGTACCATTTCAATTGAATATTTCCAACTAACATCCTGTCCAATCCCCACCATATCCAATAAAATATTGTAATAAAAGGCAAAGGGGAGCATCACACAAAAGGCCACATATTCTACACATGTGACTAAATGAGACTCAAATTCCCCTGCAAAATTCTTTCAACTCCCAATAGACGTGTCCTAATGTCCTGTAATTCCAGTCATTAGTCACCCCTAGAGAGCAAATTCTATAATTCCTATAGATTTGTACCCTTCAAATCAAACACATCATATGCAGACACATTTATGTTTAAAAACCCTACAAATTACTTATTCACATTTTGTGCTGTTCATAATTTGAGTCATGTTTAAAATGACATGCTTTTTAAACTATTTTGTTAAGACAACGTCACTCGGCCACTTTGATAGTATATTGATTAGCTACCTTACAGAATTTAGAATACCATATAATCTCATTTTGGAACTTCACAAACTTCAGGATATGGTGCATTTAACATGCTTTCTCAACATATAATGACACCACCGTCTTTTTTCAACAACTCACTGCCATCATAACAATCCACTCTAAAGTAATATTGTTTAAAAGATCATAATATCTCTATAAAATTAAATACACAAAAAGTTAACAAAAAAACATCAAAACAATTTTCCCCCAAGAATGCCTTAGAAGGCAATAAACTTCCTAAACCTCACATTGCTTTATTTCTGGGTTAGCATATGATTATTAACAATAGCTGTACCTTGAAGAAAGAAAGAATGTTAATGATTTAATATAAGTAAAAGCAACTCTGTCATACAAAAAGAAACATATGATTATTTATAATATCTGTGGCTTGAAGAAAGAATGCTAATGATTTGATATAGAACTCTGTCAATTTAGGAAAAAAAAAAAAAACATTTCTGTTTCCTGACAATGCAATCATCTAATAGTTTGTGCTTATGGAGAGAAACATTATCATTTATCAGCCTTTCATTTAAGACGACATGACTCGATTGGGTATAACATGGGAAGTTATTGAACCCAATTGTTCTATGGCGTAAAGCACCTACAACCACGACGCAAATGGCACTCACATGATGGGTGTTTAGTTGGTGCAGCATACAAAGTTGCAGCTACAATGATATGCTTGTTGATTAATATTCTTAAACCTTAATATTAAGCAATTATTTCTCCTTCTGTTCCTCAAGTTGTGCTACCACTAGATTCAAATTCAAAAGAACCCCATCACCATACTGAACACATAGTTCAAAGCATCACCTCTTCATAAATGTACATCAGATATTGCTTGTGTTTCCACTTTCCAGGCCCCAGTGCATCATAACAATACATAACCACACAAACAAATATATTTTCAAATGAGTATATTATGCTACTCAGATTCTAATCATTCATAATCAAAACAGAAGAAGGCATTGTTGATATTTCTTCATTTTCATTTTCACGCACATTAAAAGCAAGGAAACAAGTTCGTAGTCTCACCAGACTCAGCACCACTCCACAAAACCGCAAAGCATTTCCAACCACTCCAATCACTTGGAGCTCCGAACCCCACCAGCATTACAATCAGGAATCTCTCCTTTCCTCACCCAAACCCTTCCAACACCGCTTTGGTTTCGTACTTCCCAGCGAGCACCAGAAGCCCTATGACCCCTGTTAATGTACTCCCTGTTACCGCGATTAACAACCCGGTGAGAGGGAATGTTCAGCCTAGTCGCTCTAACATTCACTCTTTCTATCCCAATACCGTCTGTCGCCTCCTTCTTCTCCTCTTTCTCCTCTGCCCTAACATTTACACTTTCTATCCCACTGTTTATCGATAAATCCCCAAATCTCCGTTCAATCTCCGCCTTCTGATCCCCACTCTCTGTCCTACGCCTGAATTCACTCTTCGTTCCCTTCGATTCACCGTCCCTTTTCGCTGGAGCATTCTCCTTCTCGCTAATCACGCGAGGGGCGTTTGCCATACCGTCCGTCACCTCCTTCTTCTCTTCTTCCTCCTTCTTTGCCCTGTGATTCATTCCCCCCTTCTTCTTCCGCGTCTTCTTCTCCTTCCCCCTCCACTCTTTTTTCTCCTCCTCCTCCTTCGATTCCTTGCTCTTTTGCTCCTGCTTAGCACTCACATTCACCGTCTCAACCACCACCGCTACAACCTCCGATTCCTCGGGCTTCGCAGGGCTAACCTCCACCCTCCGGTGATATTGTCGCCCAGATGACTTCCGTGTCCCACGCGCCGGCTCCTTCGATCCCTCGCTCTTTTGCTCCTGCTCAGCACTCACATTAACCGTATCAATAACCACTGCTACAACCTCCGATTCATCGGGCTTCGCAGGGCTCACCTCCATCTCCCGGCGATTTCGTTGCCAATATGACTTCCGATACCCACGCGCCGGCTCCTTCGATCCCTCGCTCTTTTGCTCCTGCTCAGCACTCACATTAATCGTATCAATAACCACCGCTACAACCTCCGATTCATCGGGCTTCGTAGGGCTCACCTCCATCTCCCGGCGATTTCGTTGCCAATATGACTTCCGATACCCACGCGCCGACTCCTTCGATTCCTCGCTCTTTTGCTCCTGCTCAGCACTCACATTCACCGTATCAACAACCTCCGCTTCCTCGGACTTCGCAGGGCTCACCTCCACCTCCCGGCGATTTGGTTGCCAATATGACTTCCGATTCCCACGCGCCCGCTCGTAATCGATGCGAGTCCCTCCTTTAAGACCCCGAGGTCTAAGCTTTCGCTTCTGTTCTTCCTCAAGCTTTTTTTGTAGCTCAAGCTTTCGTTGCCGTTCTTCCTCTTCTTCCTTATCTCTCTGCTTCCGCTCTTTCTCTTTGAGCCATTGTTGCTGGAGGTGAACGAGCGTGACGTAGTTGGAAGGCAGAGGCGGATAGTTCTTCTGCTTCTTCCTCTCCTTGTCCTCGTCCTCCATTGGAAACCCTACCACGAAGAAGAGAGCAGAGAAAGAGAAAGTGAAGGAGAAAAATTTAACAAACCAGGATCATCAATGGAAATGGATAATCGATCCTTTCTCAAAAATAGAAACTACCGATCCTTGTATCGCAAGTAGCCCACACTTATTTGCATACTTATTTGAGAAATGCTTTACTAGTCTATTTTGCGTGTCCATCCACTTTTAGATATTTTTGGAAAAAGGATAGACTTATTTATACTTATTTTCTTACACTTATGTGTTACTTTTAAAAGCAATATTAAATTAAAATTTAATGAAGATTAATCTCATACTTAATGGTTTTAAAGGCCGGTATGAAAAATAATATAAAAAAAATGAGAGTAAGTGTAACATTACTCTTTTTTGATAATGGGTGTTCACTATTATCCCACCACAATTTTAAGACAACCTTTGGTGTTCATTTTAACTTATAAAAATGTCATGTATTCTTTCACCAAATATTGTATAAGGCATAGCGGCTCTATGAGCTATAAATTTTGGCAGAGAATTAGGTTTTTTTTTCTTTATGGTGGTACTCGAAAGTGATGCTTTCCAAATAGCGCATGCACCGAAAAAAGAAAGCATCTGGTTCCGATATAAACATCTAATTGAAAAAACTAGAGAGGTGTTGAACTCTTTACATCATTGGAAGGTCAATCATTTTTTTTTTTTTTGAAAGGGAAAATCATTTTGGTCTTATTAATTGAAGAATGATCACGAGAATAAAGCTTTTACATCGCTGAGCATAAAGTTCTAAGAAAATCATAGTCGAAGTTACGAGATTACAACATCGTAGATACATAAATAACAATATTACATTCAAGACATATCTATGACATCAACATCCGCTAACCCATGACTAATCTTCAGTTGTAACAACATGTCTGCTCTAGATAGACTCAATCTGATATATAGGTAGCAATATCCTCTTGCCGAAACTCATAATCCTCGACTCGCAAGTCAAAAAATTATTCACATCCTCAACCCAACATGTCAAGACTACAAAATATAGGGAAAACGAAAAATCTAGGGAACAATAAAGAAAAGCCACAAAAGCTCACAAAACACCACTGAAGGAAGGCTATCGAATGATTATGGTCAAAGGGTGAAAAAACCACGCGCAGGCGCGTGTGAGTCACGATCCATCACGGAGTTGCCAGAATCAGAAACGGCAAGTACCATTGGAAGCGGGCGGGACCAGTACACGTGGTGGAGAGGTGCATGTTGAGATGAGTTTGATGGAGGGACATAAATCGAGCTCTAAATTAAACACTGAGAAACGTATCGACGTGGGTATGACAGAAGGTCAATCATTTTAGGTGAACTCTAAATGTTGCGGTTCACTAGCTTGCCAAGGAAGGTAATATGTTTTTATAGGAGAATTTCTCCAATATATGTAGGATATTTTTAAGTGTTTTCATGTATAAATTGGCTCGATTTCTTTTTAAAACAAAAACAAAAAAAGTCAAGATATATGGGTTTTCTGCAATGCATGACATTTTTATGAGATTTTAGCACATATGGGTTTTCCGGAGACCGAGTCCTACGGGCAGCTATTGGTATATGCTTTACTTGTGCGATGTGACACAACAAAGTGTCCGCATTATCTTTTTGCCACCTCTGATACTCATAACAAATAATTATGGAAAGCTTATAAAGATTTTAAGCCAAATTATTGAAGTTAATTAATCGGGGCATAAATTTGGAGGAAACTTTACTTTAGATTTTGAATTACGGTGCATTTTGACATGCCTCCTAAACTTTAGAATTTCTCAATTTTACCCCCTTAAACTTTTAATTTGATACAATTTATCTCATCCGTCAATTTTGCCATTAAAACTCATAAAAAGATAAAATTACCCTTTACTTTTATTTTTATTAAAAAAAATGAAAAAAAAAAAAAAAAAAAAAAAAGGTCACAAGGTGACCCAGCCGTGGGTCACCTTGTGATTTTTTTTTTTTATAATATTTTTAAAAAAAATTAATTTAAAATTAATGATAAATTTGAAATTTTATAAAAAAGTCAGAGATATAAACGTCATTGTCTCACTTTTAACGTTTAAAATTTGACGAAAGGGTTAAAATTGACTATAATTGAAAGTTTATGGGTTTAAATTGAGAAGTTTTGTAGTTTAAAAAACTTATCAAAACACGTGGTAATTCAAAGATTTAAAGTAAAGTTTCTCCTAAATTTGGTTACATTTGATAAGAGTTTAGGGAAATTGTTGTAAAATTACTTCAGTTTTGCCTTTATCACAAATAAGAACCCAATTTTTTATTTTGATAAATTAAAACTTGAGTAACAAGTTACAAAATATATATATTTTGTCAAATCTGCAAGTATCACATATGTCCATATTAGACAAATAAAAATGTGACACATATATCCAATCCATATGAAGGTTGGTAGAGAGGCCTGATCTTCGAACTCCGCATAATGGCAACCATTGTCGTCGTCCTCTGGCAGTCACCGCCACCATCATCCTACCACCAATAACTGTCCTCCGATCACCTCCTTCAGCATCCTTACAAGCCGAGTTCACTTGCCTAACTTTGCTCGTGTCACAATAGATATTTTCCCATTTGAGCTCACATTCATCTTTGATCTCTTGCTGCACATGATCATCATCATTGTTAGAACAGTTTTCTTCACGATGAATGCGCGTTCTTTGAGATCTGCAATTCGACGATGTGTGCTCTCCAAATGGCTGCAAAAGAATGAGAAAGCGTCAAAGAGTCCGACGGCGTATATGCCGTGGACACTCCGATGCCAAAATTAGAACCCAAAAAATATTATGCTTTGATGCACAATAATTTAGTACGCTTGATAATTTCTGATCTGAGAGAGAACGTGTCTTGTACCTTCTGTAGGAGCCAATTTATAGTCTTGAAGGTTGAAGCTGATTTGAATTGGTTTAAGAGTTTGAAGTTGAGATAATCCCAAACGATTATCTTATAAAGATAATCTTTTACGTAGAGATAATGTTGAGCTTTATCTTGGAATGATAATCGTGAATAACAATCTTGTAGAGATAAATAAGATTTCTTTATGATAATATAATCCTAATTGGAAAATATTATATAGTGATTAATTAAATAGCCCTTGCTATTTAATTAATATTTTATGGGCCTATTATTGGCCGTTGGGCCCAAAATTTGATAGGCTTGTAGTGTGAATTTATTCTTAACAGTTACCCCCCAATTCCCTCAGTCAAAGTACTTGGATGATGGGAATTTAGCCAAAGCCTTCTGGTGGCTTGTTGTTTGACCTTGTCCAAGACTCATGTCTCCTTAATGAATGTGTTTTGAGCTTGTTAGTTGGAGCTTTTCAGCTCGGTTTTTGGCATCGTTTGAGTTTTCGGAAATACCCCCCAGTTCTATCCCTTGCTGGGGGTTACGCTCGTCATAGTTTCGAGACACCCGGGGATCATATATGGGTCCCTCTCCGAGTCATCGAGATAATCCAAACCTGCATATAATTTGTAAATCTATCAACTAACTTTGTTTCCCGTTTGTCTTGGGTGATTCCTTGTTTTTGTCAAAGGTTTTCTCCTTATCGTTATTTTAGAGGGTTGTCTCCCGATTCATTGTTTTTGCCAAAGGTTTTCTCCTTGTCCTTGTTTTAAAGGGTTGTCTCCCTATTCATTGTTTTTGCCAAAGGTTTTCTCCTTGTCCTTGTTTTAAAGGGTTGTCTCCCTATTCATTGTTTTTTACCCAAGGTTTTCTCCTTGTCTTCAGATATGAATCTCCTTGTTTTTGCCCAGGGTTTCCTCCCTGTCCTGTCTACCAAAAAGTAATTGTCAAAGGGTGGTCCTCGGGAGACCGAGGACCCTCCGATGCTTAAGTCAGTATTGATCAAATAATAATAAAAGCATAAACAAACCAAACCATGGGCATACTACTGGCAATACTTCTTCAAGTGCTCTGAATCTTTCTATTTATGTCACAGGTTTCCTTGCCTTCAGATATGAATCTCTTTGTTTTTACCCAGGGTTTTCTCCCTGTCCTGTCTACCAAAAAGTAACTTGTCAAAGGGTGGTCCTCGGGAGACCGAGGACCCTCCGATGCTTAAGTCAGTATTGATCTTAAATCAAATAATAATAAAAAGCATAAACAAACCAAACCATGGGCATACTACTGGCAATACTTCTTCAAGTGCTCTGAGTCTTTCTATTTCTGTCCCAGGTTTCCTTGCCTTCAGATATGAATCTCTTTGTTTTCACCCAGGGTTTTCTCCCTATCCTGTCTACCAAAAAGTAATTGTCAAAGGGTGGTCCTCGGGAGACCGAGGACCCTCCGATGCTTAAGTCAGCATCACTCTTTATTCAAATAAAATTCGATAGTGAAAGACAATCAAATGATAAAAGCATAAATAAATCAAACCCTAGGAGTACTACTGATAGTACTCCCTCAAATGTTCTGTGTTCCATTGCAGTATTAAAAGACAATCAAATAATAAGAGCATAAATAAATCGAACCCTGGGTGTACTACTGATAGTACTTTTTCAAATGTTCTGCGTTCCACGGCCTAGGTAGTGGCTTTCCATCTGTCCTCTGGAGGTGGTATGCTCCTTGTCGGTGACACTTGACAACCTGGTAAGGCCCCTCCCATGTTGGACCCAGCTTCCCTTCAGTGGGATCTCGTGTGGCGATGGTTACCTTTCGAAGAACCCAATCTCCGACTTTGAAGCCCCGATGCTTAACCCGTTTGTTGAAGTACTTAGCTGCTTTATGCTGATATGCAGCCATGGTGATCTGAGCTCTGTCCCGCTTTTCTTGTAACAAGTCCAGGTGCAGCTTCATTCCTTCTTCATTCAGCCCCGGGTTATAATGCTCCACTCGATAGCTAAGAGATCCTACCTCCACGGGAATCACAGCTTCAGTTCCGTACGTCAGGGCAAAGGGTGTTTCCCCTGTAGGAGTTCGGGTGGTGGTTCTGTAAGACCATAATACCTCCGGAAGAAATTCTACCCAAGCTCCCTTACTATCTTCAAGCTTCTTCTTTAGAGTTTTCATCAAGGTCTTGTTGGTTGCTTCTACCAATCCATTTGCCTGTGGATGTCCCGGTGAAGAGTAGTAATTCTTTATATGGAGTTTTTCACACCACTTTCGGAATGGTTCACAGTCGAATTGCTTACCGTTGTCTGTTACAAAGGCGTGAGGAATTCCGTACCTACACACTACTGATCTCCACAGAAAATTCTGGATGTTTCCAGTTGTGATGGCTGCCAGTGCTTCCACTTCTGCCCATTTGGTGAAGTAATCTACTGCGACTACTATGAACTTGCATCCTCCTTTTCCCGTGGGTAATGGACCTACCAAGTCGACTCCCCATTGTGCAAAAGGCCATGGTGACGAGATTGGACTTAGCTCTTCAGGGGGATTCTTCATGATTTTAGCAAACCTCTGACACTTGTCACAATGTTTCACGATGTCACTAGAATCCTTGTTCATTCCTGGCCAATAGTATCCGGCTCTAATAGCTTTGTGAGCCAGCATTCGGCTTCCTCCGTGGCTGCCACATACCCCTTCGTGAATCTCCCGCATCACATAATCTGCTTCTGCCTTAGTAATACACTTTAAGAGAGGCAATGTGTACCCCCGCCTATAGAGAGTCCCATCAATCCAGGTGTATCGAGCGGACCTCATCCGGATCTGTCGTGCCTTCTGTCTGTCATCTGGGAGCCCTCCATCTCTCAAGTATCGGATAATATCAATAGCCCATTCCGGGGCTTCGTCTCCTTGTTCAACTTGTAGGATCTTCGTAGTTGATAATATGGAAGGTTCGGTGAGGACTTGTACTTTGTGCTTCGAGACTTTTGCTTCTTCGTCTGTTGCGGACCCGAGTCTTGCTAAGAAATCGGCCCGGCTGTTGTCTTCTCGAGGGATCCTAGTCAACACTACCAGATCAAATAAGACTTGTAGTTCTTGTACCTTGGCGAGATACTTCTTCATTTTTACCCCCCGAGCCTCGTATTCTCCTTGAATATTCCCGATTACCACTTGGGAGTCACTCTTTACCTCCAGACTCTTGGCCCCCATGTCCCGGGCTAAGCTCATTCCGGCTATGACTGCTTCGTACTCCGCTTCGTTGTTGGTCGTAATGAAGTCCAACCGGATTGAGAACTCTAGGGCTTCTCCTCCTGGGTCTATCAGCACGATCCCGGCTCCGCCTCTTTTTTGGGTGGAAGACCCGTCTACATATGCTATCCATGTTTCTCCCTTGGGTAGCTGATCTGGTTCTGGGAAATTACAGAATTCCACGAGAAAGTCGGCTAGTGCCTGCCCTTTGATTGCTGTCCTTGGATGAAACTCTACATCAAACTCTCCCAATTCTATGGCCCAATTCACCAATCTTCCTGAAACGTCTGGTTTCTGCATCACCTTCTTTAATGGGTACTCTGTCAAGACTCTGACGGTATGAGCTTGGAAGTACGGCCTTAGTCTCCGGGCTGACGTTATTAACGCGAATGCCAGTTTCTCTATCCTGGGATATCTTTCTTCTGCTCCGTGTAAGGCTCGGCTAGTGAAATACACTGGCTTCTGGGTGCCCTGGTCTTCCCGGACCAAAGCTGAACTCACGGCAGTGGGCGATACTGCCAAGTAGAGGTAGAGTACCTCTCCTTCACTGGCTCGGCTGAGTAAGGGAGGATTCCCTAAATATTGTTTTAGCTGATTGAAGGCTTCTTCGCATTCCTCATCCCACACAAACGCTTTCCGGAGAACCTTGAAGAAGGGCAAGCATTTGTCTGTTGACCGGGAAATAAATCGATTTAAGGCGGCAACCCTACCAGTGAGCTGCTGTAATTGCTTTGTGCTTCGTGGTGCTTGCATATCTATCACTGCCTTTATCTTTTCCGGGTTGGCTTCAATTCCACGCCTCGATACTACAAACCCTAAGAACTTACCCGAGGACACTCCGAAAGCACATTTAGCAGGGTTTAGCTTCATACCATAGAGCCTTAGAGCCTGGAATGCCTCGGCTAGGTCTTGGATGTGGTTTGTGGCTAGGGTGCTCTTCACTAGCATGTCGTCTACGTAGACTTCCATATTCCGCCCAATCTGACCTTGAAACATCTGGTTGACCAACCTCTGATAGGTTGCCCCTGCGTTTTTCAATCCAAATGGCATCACTTCGTAGCAATAGGTTCCCCGGTCTGTCACAAAGGATGTTTTTTCTTGGTCCGGCTCATACATGCGTATCTGGTTATACCCGGAAAAAGCATCCATGAAGCTAAGTAATTCATGCCCTGATGTCGAATCAACCAACAAATCAATCCGTGGTAAAGGAAAGCTGTCTTTTGGACAAGCTTTGTTGAGATCTGAGAAGTCCACACACATCCTCCATTTACCGTTAGACTTTTTCACTAGCACTACGTTGGATAGCCACTTTGGGTATTGCACAGTTCTGATGAATCCTGCCCGAATTAACTTCTCCACCTCTTCTGCTGCAGCCTTACTTCTTTCGGGTGCACAACCCCTTCTTTTCTGAATCACCGGCGTGTGATTTGGGCTCACATTCAACTGGTGAACTATTACTGCAGGGTCTATTCCGGGCATATCTTCGTGGCTCCAGGCGAATACGTCTTCATTCTTTCGGAGGAAGGTCACCAATTCTTCTTTCAGCTCCTGGGTCAACTGCGACCCGACCCTGACACTCCTCTCGGAGTTACCGATCGAATGTTCCTCCAAATCTTCGACCGGTTCCCCGCCCTGTAACTGCTATTTCTCACCACTGCTACACCCGGTTCCGAGAGTAGCCTTCCCGGGGATGTCTTTCATAGTCACGTTATAACACTGGCGGGCTGCTCGCTGGTCTCCTTTGACTTCTCCGACCCCGTGATCAGTAGGAAATTTCATCTTTAAATGAGGAGTTGATGTTATTGCCCTGAGCTCATTGAGTGCTGCTCTGCCGATGATGGCGTTGTATGCCGAAGGCCGGTCAATCAATAAGAATTTTACTATTATCGTCGCCTGATTAGGGATAGTGCCGGCTGTCACTGGAAGGTCGATCGTACCAACTGGTTGAACCTGCTCACCTGCGAATCCTACCAATGGGAATTTCGCTGTTCCGACCTTTTCTTGGCCTATGTTGAGCTGTTTGAAAGCTGGCCAGTACAAGATGTCAGCTGAACTTCCGTTATCTACCAAAATTCTGTGCATATTATGGTTGGCCACAGCTAAAGTAACTACCAGAGCATCCGTATGAGGGAAAGATATCCCTTCATAGTCCTCGTCTGAGAATCCGATCATTAAAGACTCTTTTTTCTGAACTTTCATTGGCCTTTCGACCGCCCATACCTCTTGACTTCCTGCTTGTCGCGCATAAGCCTTCCTTGCACGATTAGACTCTCCTCCCCCGGAAAATCCTCCAGCAATTGTTCGGATCTCTCCTATTATGATCTGGTTTTCCGGCCCTCCATGTTGTCGGCTACGACTCCTCTCTCTTTGATTGCGCTCTTGTGGGCTGTCCCCTCGTGGGTGATTCTCCCTGCCTCTCTCAGCTTGGCGCGGGCGGCCTCGAGGACGGTGTTCCCGGTCACGATTGTTGTAAGGCCGGTTGCCCCGGTTATTCCTTGGTTGATCCCTGTGATCCCCTAGGAATTGAACCAGCTTACCGTTTTTGATGAGCTTCTCAATCAATAGCCTCAGCGCTATGCATCCTTCGGTGTAGTGACCCCTAGCTTCATGAAAATCGCAGTATCGATCTTTGTTCTTCTCGGGAGGACTACCCGGTATCTTTGGCGGCCGTACAAACTCCGGATCCTTCTTGACCTCCATTAATACTTCTGAAATTCCCGCATTGAGAGGTGTGAAACCATAGTCTCGGAATTTCTTTTTTGGGAGCTTAAGTTCTTCTACTGTCTTCCGGGTTTCTTTCTTCCTTTCTTCTTTCCTCTTGACTTCAATTCTCTGTTCCGGGTTTCTTGTGCTATCAATCGCTTCTAGGACATCAGCTTCATTAATGAACTCTTCTACCTTGCTCATTAGTTCTTGGAGATTACTCGGCGGTCTTCGCGCCATCTTCTTCATTACCGGTTCTTTAGTTAAGAGCCCGTGATAGATTGCCGAATATACGAGGTCGTCTGAGGGTTCTTCAATTTCTGTCTTCTCCAGGTTGAACCGCGTTATGAACTGCTTCAAGGTTTCATCATTGCGCTGTTTCAGAGTCAGCAGATAGGACGGGGGTTTCTTCCGGGTCCGTGAAGTCATAAACTGAGTTAAAAATACCCGGCCTAGGTCTTCAAACTTGTCAATTGAGCCCGGGGATAGCTTCCTGAACCAGTTCCGAGCACTTCCTGACAAAGTGAGGGGAAAGGCTCGACAAGCCACTTCATCTGGGATGCCAAGGAGGCGCACATGTGATCGAAAATCTTCTAAGTGTTCGACTGGGTCTCCGACACCCTTATAACTCATCATAGAAGGGGCTTTGAATTTTTCAGGTAATCGATATCCTTCCACACGTGGAGAAAAGGGGGAACCAGTTCCTTGCAACATCTTCTCCACAAAGATGTCCTTCCCTTTATTCTTTCGTTCCATCTCCAAGTTAGCGAATTTTTTGTCAAACTCTGCCATCCTTCGGCTGAGTTCGTCATCCCTATCCTGGGTACTGCCGATTTTGCTATCATCCATTCGGTTTTCCTCCTTCCTGTTCGCATACTGTTCAAAATTGTCCTCTTGGTGTCCTCCTCCGGGCTGGTTGTGAGTGTTAGCTCGACTGTTGTGCTCTTCTTCATCTCGCCTACCACGAGTTTCCTCGCGACGAGATTGCTCGGACATCCGTGAGAGGAGTTCTGCGTTCAGCCGAGTTAGGGCTTCGATTTGTGCTGCCATCGCCGCAAAACGTTCAGGATCTCCCATTTCCGGTTGACGGGGAGGTTTGTCCTTCGGCTGAGTTCGTCATCCCTATCCTGGGTACTGCCGATTTTGCTATCATCCATTCGGTTTTCCTCCTTCCTGTTCGCATACTGTTCAAAATTGTCCTCTTGGTGTCCTCCTCCGGGCTGGTTGTGAGTGTTAGCTCGACTGTTGTGCTCTTCTTCATCTCGCCTACCACGAGTTTCCTCGCGACGAGATTGCTCGGACATCCGTGAGAGGAGTTCTGCGTTCAGCCGAGTTAGGGCTTCGATTTGTGCTGCCATCGCCGCAAAACGTTCAGGATCTCCCATTTCCGGTTGACGGGGAGGTTTGTTGTGTTGAGCCATTCCCTGATGAACCATGGGATCAATAGGGTTGACGTGGTTAACCGGTCCCTGATGAACTATGGGATCAACAGGGTTGGCGTGGTTAACCGGTCCCTGATGACCTATGGGATCAACAGGGTTGGCATGATTAATCGGCCCCTGATGAGCCATAGGATCAACAGGGTTGACGTGGTTAACCGGTTTCGGATTCGGTTGCACCGAGGAACCAACTTGATTAGTTAATCCCGCTTGTGACTTTCTCTGCCGGATTGCCATACTTCCAGATCGTGTTACGGCCACCATGATGAAAAATTTTATCTAGAATAGGGTATCCCCAAAATTCAATAATTGGAAATAAGAATTATCCTATTCTTATAATCAATTAAAGCCAAAAAGTCTATTCCTAAACCAAAATAATCTATCTTTGAACTAGAATAAGAGTATAAACTTAAACCAAAATAAGAATATAAACTTAAGCTAGAGTATCCTATTCTCGAATTTGAATAAGAATATAAACCTAAACCAGAATAAGAATATAAACTTAAACTAGAATATGCTATCCCTGAATTAGAATAAGAATATAAACTTAAACCGGAATAAGAATATAAACTTAAACTAGCATATTCTATTCCTGAATTAGAGTAAGGATATAAACTTAAATCAGAATAGTCTATTCCTAAACCATAATAGGAATATAAATTGAATAAGGATAACCTGTTGCCAAACGCTCTTTCTCTTCTCCAAATTCACCCAACGTGCAGCAGATAAAAATCGGTGGCAAATCGAGGTTCCCAAAATCGGAGATGCAATCTGGGGTGGCACTTCGATCTCCGGTAGTCTGGGCCGTGAAGCAGCTCCGGCTGGGGTGAATCGGCAAACGGCAATCACGCTGGTGGAGGTTCCGGCAGTGCTGCAGTCCAGAGATCGGCGATGCTGCGGATCTCCGGTCACAGTGGGTCGGCGGTCACGGACGTGGCGTTGCAGGTCTAGGCTCCGGCAGTCCGGTTTGGAGGATCAACGGCGCTGCAGGTTTGGTCGCGGGGCAGCAATGCTGTAACCGGCGAACGGAGCTACTGCAGATTCGGCGAACTGCGGTCGCGGGTTCTGCAGGGCCGGCGAGGGCGCTGGCTGATCGGAGGCGCTGATTCCCGGAAGGCAGTGGATCTCCGGTTCCGATTGTTCAGCGGGATTCTGGCAGACACGAACCTGAACAGCAGCAAACAGCAACGTCTTGTGTCGTGGGTCTCTGGTAATGTCCAGTTATGCGGATCCGGCGAAGAGCGGTGGTGTGTTGGGTCTCAGGTGGGAGTGGGTCACGCCGATGAACAGTAACTGCAACAGTGAGATGTATGAAACTCCCGCGCACCGTGAAAAATATATTTTTTTTTATGAAAAACAAAATAGTCGTTTCCCACAGACGGCGCCAAACTGTTAGAACAGTTTTCTTCACGATGAATGCGCGTTCTTTGAGATCTGCAATTAGACGATGTGTGCTCTCCAAATGGCTGCAAAAGAATGAGAAAGCGTCAAAGAGTCCGACGGCGTATATGCCGTGGACACTCCGATGCCAAAATTAGAACCCAAAAAATATTATGCTTTGATGCACAATAATTTAGTACGCTTGATAATTTCTGATCTGAGAGAGAACGTGTCTTGTACCTTCTGTAGGAGCCAATTTATAGTCTTGAAGGTTGAAGCTGATTTGAATTGGTTTAAGAGTTTGAAGTTGAGATAATCCCAAACGATTATCTTATAAAGATAATCTTTTACGTAGAGATAATGTTGAGCTTTATCTTGGAATGATAATCGTGAATAACAATCTTGTAGAGATAAATAAGATTTCTTTATGATAATATAATCCTAATTGGAAAATATTATATAGTGATTAATTAAATAGCCCTTGCTATTTAATTAATATTTTATGGGCCTATTATTGGCCGTTGGGCCCAAAATTTGATAGGCTTGTAGTGTGAATTTATTCTTAACAATCATCATCTTCATTAATGTTCAAAAGGCCAAGCTTACACTCAGCTTTTAGTATTGTCTGCACTAGTTCCAACTCTAATATAAAATAAAATTAATTTCTTTTTCAAATTCAAACTTCCACCTTAAGTTCGAGGTAAGATATTATAATATTTTATATTCTTCGTATTAGGGCTTTATTCTATTTCCTTGTAGACAATAGTGGAAGGATTCCTTTCTTCTTGTTTGACAAATGCACATTTAATTTTAGGGTTAAATACTCCATACCCTTTAGGGTTTCTTAACTTTATTTTTTTTCTCTATGGTTTCATTTTTATCACAGGAAGTCCCTGGGGTTTTGATAAGTGACCAAGTTAGTACATCCGTTAGTTGACCGTTAAAAAAATTAAAAAAAAAATTAAATATGTGCCACGTGTTGACGTCTGATTGGTCCACGTGTCAGTCCTAACGGTCAACTAACGGATGTACTAACTTGGTCACTTATCAAAACCACAGGGACTTCTTGTGATAAAAATGAAATCACAGGGAGAAAAAATAAAGTTGAAAAACTCTAAGAGGTATGGAGTATTTAACCCTTAATTTTAAGCCCTTTATGCAAAACACTAATGTATGAGTCTAGGGACAGAGTTAGAAAGTAGTATGGGCATTGGGAAGGGGCTAAGGCATAAAGAAAAGGGGGGGGGGGGGGGGGGGGGGGGCAATTTTTTATCACCTAAGGTGGTGGTTTAATGGCCCAAAGATATCCTCAAAGTGATTGGTATACAGTAGGTCATAAACTAGAAGAAAAAAAGAAAAAAAAAAAATTAAAGAACCAAATTGAAAAGCACTGGAAGAAAAAGCAACAACCATAAGACGAGAACACAGTTAGTTCAAGTTGCATTTAAGATAAAAATAAATTATCTGATAGTCATTAAGATAAAAGCAAATTACTTTTCACCTCTTTTGTGTTGTAAATTGCGTTTTATTTATTTATTTTTCGTCTGGAAAATTAAATCACTTCAAATTTTAAGGTTATTGATTGTGAACAGTGAACTTGTGCCATTGTTTAGGGTGAGAAAGGTAACAAGATGTAAAACAGAATGCTCAAAAAAAGATAAAATTTAGTAGGTAAGGCCAACTTTCAAATGGCTTAAGGCCAAAAGTAAGATTACTATAATTTTTAATGGGTAAGGGCCAAACAATTTGAGAATGAGTAAGGCCAAATTATTTTGGGTAGAGCAGTAGGGCCAAAAACTTTTGTGGTTTGGGTCAAAATTTTTATTGGGTAGGGCCAGTTTTTTGTGGGTCTCGCTTTTTAGTCTCTTTCTCTTATTCAGTTTCACTAGTGCTAGCTGTTTGGGTTTGATTTGCTTAATTAGAGGACCAAAAACAAAACAAAAAGAAGCATGCATAAAAGTTCTGTAATTTTAATTTATTCTAACCAATTGAGGTATTTATTAAATTGAGCTTTAAATTTAGGATTCCCACCAAATTAATTTCCTAATGTCTGATGCTTAACCTTTTATTTTATATATAATTCAGCTCAAATATATAATGCTAAATTATGTATCAATAATTGCCATTGGTTGTATTTTGGAAATGGATCCTCTCCAGTCCATTTAGGACTGGAGAATATCCCATTAAAGGGTAAAATTTATTTTCAAAAATCTTAAAGCTTTAAATGGGACACTTATCCTACTATTAAAATAATAATAAAATATCATTTATAGTTAAAAAATAATAATAATAAAAAATAAGGAGTGGCTGACGACCTTATTGCCACCCTAGGGTGGCCGGCCACCCCCAAAGGCCAAATCGAAAAAAGAAAGAAAAAAAAAAAAAGAAAAAAAAAATCTCTAGGGTGGGTAGCCACCCCATTTTTGCCCTGAGGGGGAGGGGGGGGGGGGGGGAGGGGGAGAGGTGGCCGAAGACAACCCATGGCCCTTGGGGGTGGTATATATATATATATATATATCTGAGTTTGCATATATATTTTCATTTGGTCTTTAGGGGTGGCTGAAGTGGCTGAACCACTCAGCCACCCCCAAGGGCCATGGGGTGGCTTAGTGGTGGCCGACCACCTCTTAGGGCAAAAATGAGGTGGCCAGCCACCCTAGACCATTTTTTTTTTTTAATTTTTTTTTATTTGGCCCTTGGTGGTGGCCGAAGCCACCCTAGGGGTCTACGGCCACCCCAATTTTTTTTTATTATTATTTTGTTTTTTTTTGTTTTTAATTTTTTTAAATTATAAATGATGTTTTATTATTATTTTAGTAGTGAGATATGTGTCTCATTTGGAGTCTTAAGATTTCTGAAATAAAATCTTAGCATTTAACTGAATATTCTCCAGTCTTAAATGGGCTGGAGAGGATCCGTTTCCTTATATTTTATGGTTGATTCAGTGAAATGTATATTTATTCAAATATTTTAAATGAAATGAAGATGAGTTATGGCTAAGATTTAATATTATTTCATGCCAAAAATTAAATATATTGGCAAGTTATTGAAAAATATTAAATAATATAAAATAATATATATCCTATTAAATACAATAACATTAAAATAAAACCATAAAATAAGTACTCTTCTCTACTTCTAATAAAATGTATTGGCCAGGCATCTTTACCTACATCCCAACAAGGCAACATGCACACTTGGGATGCATGTCCACTAAGTGGAAATGGGAATCCATTTGCATGCACCGATCATCTCACTAAAAAGAATTGCTTAATTTGGGTTGGTTTGGGAAAGTTTTGAGAAATATTTTAGTTTTTGGATTTTGAAAAAAATTCTTCAAAAATGTAAAAATTGGAAATTAATTTAAAATAAAATTCATATTTAATCCTTAAATTTTCATCTAATTTGAATTTAGTCATTTCGTTTCAAATTTTAAAAATAAGATCCTTAAATTTTGTCCCAATTTTAAATAGGTCACTTTGTTTTTTTTTTTTTTTTTTTTTTTTTTTTTTACATATCCACACAAAAAGTGAATGAAGGATTTGAACTAATAACTTCCACTTCATAAGACGTGGTATCTAGCCGATGAGTTACCTATTGAGAACTGAGCTACTCATTGGGTACAGTCACTTTGTTACTTTACCATCAAAATTAACCATTTTTACATATGCTTGTGTTTATGTCAAACACCTAATGCCATTGTCGTCACATCATCAAGCTAGTGACAATTTAATATTCATAAAAAAAATAAAAAGATGTAGAAATCAATAGACTCAATTACTTAATAAAAAAAAAAAAAAAAACATATTCTTGTTATCCCAATCTTCTCGCTTTGTTCAATCATCATCAAAGCGGGAGAGGGGATAAAGTGGGAAATTGATGTTAACATTTAAATTTCCTTCCATGATATCCGAAATCCAGTTTCTATCATACAAGATAATAAGAGAATCTTGTGGTAGTTTGAGATGATCGATCTTGCTAATTTGATTAGGTAGAATCGTAGAAACTGTCTTAGCAAGATAATATCACAAAATTAAGGTGGAAAAATGTGATAACTCTTCTTCAAACAGCAATGTAAATCCGGGGTTATGCTGCTCATTCAAAAGGTCAGAAGATTGGGACGATGAAGAAGAAGATGGATTTTGTTTCTTAAATGGGTTTCCTATTTTTTATTTTTTAATGGATGACTCCTCCCCATTTGAATTAGGGAAATGCTATAAGTACAAAAAGTGCATTAATAAATTTCTAATTTATTTTTGGTAGGTACAAAAAAATTGACAACTTGGCTTGATCTGTTTTGATATTTTTCATAATAATTTGAAAGTTGATAGAAGAAGTTAAAAATTCAAAATCCATTACCAACATGCGGTGAGAGAATATTGTCCAACAACTCTCATAAATGCTCTTCACCTAAGGCGTGATTACTTAGTTGATAAGCAATGGCTATTCTCTTAATACGGGAACAATAAAAGCAGAAAAACACGCGCAATTTCCAAAAACTATATACAAGTTTCGATGATAAATGCATGAATATGAACGAATCATTTCTTGATCTTAATTAACCACATTCCATATATACAAACGAAAGCGCGTTAAGCTTTTACGAGTGCACATTTAATTCCACTCTTCTCCTCTCAACTGAAACTCCTATTTCCCTAGAAGCCACGTATTGGTTGCTCAATTCAACAGAATCCAAGGAAGCTTCGTTCGTATCACCATATTCTTCCTCTCTCTCTCTCTCTCTCTCTCTCTCTCTCTCTCTCTCTCTCTGTATATATATATATATATATATATATATATATATACATATATATCCTTCTTGTGCTTTCATTTTCACTCCTATACTCTTTCATTCTTATTTTTAAGCCAGTGAAGGAAAATGAGTTACTACCAGCAACAACCGCCTGTGGTGGCTCCTCCTCCTCCTCAAGGTATGTTTAATGTTTTTGATGGCCGGAGAAAATCTGTTACAATATTTTGTAGCATTAATGTGATTGTTGTTGGTGTTTCGGTTTCTGGGTTTCTTATATATATATATATATATATATATATATATATGTATATGATGTATGATGTATGTATGAGTGGGTTCATGATGTGGATGTATGTATGTAGGTTATCCTCCTGAGGGATACCCGGCAAAGGATGCTTTTCCTGCACAACCACCACCGGGGTATGCGCAAGGGTATCCGCCGGCAGGTTATCCTCTACCCCAACCTCAGCCTCAAGTTGTTTACACTCAGGCGGCGCCACCACAGAAAGAGGTTGGCTGCTTGGAGGGATGGTTAGTTTCTCTCTCTCTCTCTCTCTCTCTCTCTCATAGTCTCATTATTCATTTTGGGTTACGTTATTGATATACAGAGCATTTAATTAGAATATTGGCACCGATATGCAACCAGCTTTTCGCTGTGTAGCATTTGCCTGGATTTTGCTTAAATATTAGGTGCTTGAAAAAAACTATGGTTCAAATTTAATTGTAGGCCTTTTTAAGAGAATAAACTATTAAAAAAAATTACAAGCAAATCTGTCTATTTATTTGGTGAATCAAGGACTGCCATTGGCTTGTCGTGTTTGAATTAATAGCAATAATCTGAATTCCAAAGACTCTTGATTTATTGATGCATATATGCATACTTTCATATCCTTAATTTTTTTTAAATTTATCATTTAAATATGAACGGAGATGAAAGAATAATATTTCTCTAATTGTTATGGCAAGTATATATGGCTAAAGCTTGTTTATCATTCTTGTCTTTGCAGTTTGGCCGGTGTCATCTGCTGTTGCTGTCTGGAATATTGCTGTATCTAAACAAAGAATGCATGCTTTATTTGATCAGATAAAAGGCTGAGATTTGTAGTAGTTTTGTTGACTCACAGACAATTACATAATAGGAATTATGCTGAAAATTAATATCGTGCGGATCGATGTCCTTGATAGCAACTTGGGTTTTCATGACGATATATATATAATGTTGGATTATTGCTTTAATTAATTGTTGTGGCATGTTTTGCAATGAAGCGGTTAATGTCTCTTTATATGTTTCTAATACTAAATCATCAGTGGGTTTTGATCGAAGAAAGTTATAGGAAGTGGACAGAAGAGAAGTGCATGGAATAAATTAAAATAAACATACAAATTAATTTGGAGGGAGGTGGCCGGTTCCTGATGACCCCCATACGGGTCATACCCACCATCGAGAAATGCTATATCATCACCACCACATTAATTATAGATGAGATATAAGCTTGCCTCTTTTTCATTCATGCATTTTCTTTTTCTCACTATTATCATTAATTTGTAGCAATACAACACGGAGCTTCTAAATATATTATCAATTGCAACTTGCATTTGCCTCTCAAATTAAAACCATATTCTGAAGTTTGTGAAGATCAAATTCGGAGCATCAATTTCAACCTTCGCAAACCACAAGAAATCAACAAAGCTGAATCTCTGCAGCCAATTACTTGAGATCTTGATCTCCTTCAAGATACAACAACTTTCAGATGAAGCACTTGAGAAGGGAAACTTTGATATCAAGTCATAGAACTTTTGATATGTGATGCTGCTATCATATGATATTGCTAAAGTTTCTAAATTTTTAGTAGCACCCATTTTGAACTTAATATTATGCGATGCACAATATAACCATAGTGAAATAATTTGAGACTTTGGCACATGCAAAAATTCTCCAGTTAAATATTTAATATTATGCTATATATATCAAGTTCCTCTAGTTCTTTTCCATGCAAAAATTCTCATATTTTTAAGATTGCAAAGACCAGAAACCCTAATTTTCTTTAGGGTATCGCCCTTACGAGGGCAAGATTCTCAATAGGAGATTTTGAAATTAGATCTTGGAACGTCTCTTCCTTTAAACTTACATCGGAAAGGAAAAGCTTTCGCAGAGAAGACAACTTTAATTTGTATTAGTTACAAGAGGTTGCATGATTCCCTGCAGCGACAAGTCCTGGAGTGATTTGAAAGTAAAAATTAATGGACGCAAATCATACCTATCAATTCGAATTTTTAGTTTTTGAACCCCCTTCTCTAAAGATTCTATGAAATAATCATAAACATGAAATTAGGATATTTGACGAGAAAAAAAATTAATACATGAAGAACATCGAGCATAAATTAGAAATAATAGTCACCCTGGTGGTGAGTCTCCAAACCGAAATTAAGTAGCCACCCGCTCAACCTTTTAATTTATTTTTATATATTTTTATTTCTGGAGATAGTTGTCCACTCCAAATTCAAGGGAGACACATTACCTAGAGTACCCCCTTATCTTAAGGGAAGAGTTCACTCAATTTTTTGGTCAAATTTAAAGTTTGTACATTTAACTATATATATTAAAATTAATATTGACACGTGTTTTAACATATTTAAATAATGTAATACACATACAAAAATTTTAAATCATAATCATAAAATAAATACTATTTATTTAATTTGAAATGAAAAAAAATAATATGTCAGTGAGACATCATCTACCTTAGAGGATATATTTATTACATACTGGGAAACTCTTTTATTCTGCAGGTCCCTTGGTACATATTGTTTGCCTTTTTACTCTATTTTTTCAATCAAGAGGATTTTTTTTTTTTTAAAAAAAAAAACACAAAAAATTGTAGGAATAGATTTAATTATGTTAGTAGTTGAGTTATAGTCCACATTTAAGTATATTTCTCAATTAATATTATTCAATCTTGAGTTGATTTGGGAGGCATTAGGGTTTCTCGAACTACCCTGATTTATTAGTTGATTTGGGAGGAACCCTAATGTCTCTCAAATCACCTCAAGGTTAAATGATATTAATCTCCAGTTCATTTGAAATTAAGAGGATTTGTTCTCGGAATGAGATCCTTTCTAATCCATTTTGGATTGGAGGAGATCTATTTCATGGTTAAGATCTTTTTACGACCATAAAAATGTCATATGTCTCACTTATTAAAAAATAATAAACTATTTTAAAAAAAAATTATATATATATATATATATATATATATATATGGCGCTTGGGTGGGTGGCTAAGTCACCCCTAACGGCCACCGTTTGGCTTGATCAAACTGTTAAAAAATATTAAAAAATATTTTATTATTTTTTAATAAGTAGAACACGTGACATTTTTGTAATAGTTAAATCTCTTTAAAAAGAACTTGACGTGGATTTTCTCCGGTCTAAAATGGACCGGAGGATCCCATTCCCCTGTTCTCAATTCTCATCGCCCCCCACCCCTAACCTTTAAAGGTGGCTGAGGCTATTGGTGGGTTTACTGTCACTTCTACATATTTTACAATCCAGTTGTTGGTTGTTTCCGCCCAAAGTTTTGACATCAAAGCAAAATCCAATTGGTAAGAAGTAAGAAGTAAGAAGCAAGCAGCGCTTAGCAGTAGCGGCCACCTCGTGTCATTCTAACTTTCACCTGAACGAACCATGAGGAATGAGTACAGGGCAGCAGAAGAGCACCACTACGACGCTAATTGCGAAAAAAGCGGCACGCTTTACGAGAGCAAAGAACACGTTTTAGCAACGTCCTTGTGTAAGTTTAACACCCCCCAAGGCTCACCCTCCAATCGAAATCTCCCTCATCCGTTGCATGCACTGGACACATGGAAAGCCTCCAAATGTAACCGACTCACCCAAAAGGGTTTTTGTTTTGTCCAAACGAACCGAACGGTCCAAACCAATCCTGATAGGTGTAGCCACGCATGGCCGCCACCGTGCGCGCGAGCCAGCGGCCTGATTGGTGTCTCAGATAGAGCCGATGGCGGGAACAGTTGTCAGTAGTTATTGTCCATCTATTCGATTATGTGTAAGCTTGCATGGACCCACTCACCGTGCTCGACTCCCATATGTCCTTTCTTTCTTAACCCTCGCAAACACGTACCCCACCGTACACCTCCAAGTGTCGCTTTCTCCTTCCTCGTTGCTCCATGTTGCCCGACACTCATTGGCCAATCCCCACCGTTAAAAACTCACACACCCACCTCCCTCACCTCTCCAACACCTCTCTTTCTCCCTTTTCTCAGAGCTCTCACAGAAACCGGCCATCATGATCAAGACGCTGAATCCCTACTCCACGGCAAGGACGGCTGAGATTATGTCTAGGTACAGGCCAATAGCGCCAAAGCCTGAGGCTCCCACGGATCCAAGCAGGAGTAGTACTGATCAGAGCCCCTCCATATCTCAAAAGATCAGGCAATCTCCCTACCTTAGAAACCTCTGGCCACATTTACAGGCCAGGCCTACTAGAACTAGAAAGCGAGGCAGATCTACTCTATCACTACCCTCCCTCAAAAGACCAAGGACCCACATCCTTGGCTTTTCTTCTCCTTTTGGGTTCCCTCAAATTCCCACTCCCCACGAAGCACCGGAACAGCCAGCCACACCACCAGGCTTGGTGACTCTTCCTCTTCTTCCATGTCCTATATCTGCCCCCATCGCCGCCAATCATCAAGCAGCAGCAGCAGCAGAGGAAAAGGTTATAGATCTGAACAGTGCAGCTGAAATTCCGGAGGAAAAGGATCTGTTGCAGCAACTGCAAGCACCACCACCCACCGGCGGCGGCATTAATAATGTTATTGCACCTCAGGCAATACGACCGGTTGGGTCCAGTATAAGCGTTGGCTCAATCAACGAAGACCCAAGTTTGACCCCCGCGGTTCAGAAGAAACCGGAGGAAGTTGAGGAGGAGGTGGAGTCGGAGGCGTTGCCGGCGGTCATATCAGACTCGAACAACAAAGTTAGAATGGCGAATTCGGCGTACAAGGAGATGGTGGGACAGCCGGAGTGTTCGTGGCTTGATTCGATGGTGGCCAGCTCGAGCAAAAGGATCAGTGGGGAGGTGATGCTTCATCTTTCTGACTCGAGCGTTCCGGTTTCATCATCTAATGGGTTTTCCTGTTGGGTGAGGATAGAATGGGGAAGTGAGGGGAAGAAAAGCTCAATAAATGCTTTCTGTGATGTGATTAGGCTATCCTGCGAGTCCAAGAACTACCTCTTCACATGGAGGTTCCACACCCATACCAGAGGGGCTTCTCAGTTGGTCCAGTTGTAATGTGTGAACACTATTCTACGTGATTACCCCTAAATGCCTCCAATCATATTGTACAAATTATATATCTACGAGATCAAGTATATAGTTTTATCAGCTTTTTATTTTGCTTCTATTGGACTCTTTTGCCTTCAAAAAAGCTCAAGAGCATATGCTTGGCCCAAGTTGGCCTTCTCTTTTTGGCCCATAATTGGTCCAATTTATAGCTTTGTAGTAAAGTTTAAAGACCCAAGCCCATGCATGTAAGCTCTATGTTGGCTCAATTTCTAGCTTTTTTTTTTTTTTTTTTTTTTTTTTTCCTCGCTTGAAGATTTGGAACAATACAAGATTGGAATAATGTATTGTTCTAAATATACATGATGCATACAAACATAAAAACAAAATTATGCTTAAATACAAGTCAATATCTAAAATACAAAATAAAATATTTCACAACTGTGTTTTAGGGAAAAAAATATTTTTGAAACAACAAATTCATCTTCATTCAAATGGAAAATGTCAATAAATTGACAGAGCCGCAGCTCTACAAACATAGAGCACTAAGCTCTAAAATAATTACATCAGAAATACTATCTGGGACTTCCTCAAACCAGATTTTATCTTCCTCCTATTTGGTAGCAGCCTTTGCAAGTCCATGAGCTGCAAGGTTTGCTTCTCCTGGAACATGGTGGATAGTCCAACTCCTCAAAGTTCTAAGAACTTCTTTTATATCCCACTGTATGCCCATAACTCGCTCCATTCAACTCCATTCTTGTAATGGCTTTAACACCCTCCAATTCTACTGAAGGTAGCCCAAAATCTTTACATAAATCAACTGCATAAAAGGCCGCAATAGCTTCTGCTGTAGTAGGTTCATAGGCACCTTTAATACTTTTGCTTTGCGCTGCACACACCTGTCCTAGATGATCCCGAATAACCACACCAACTCCCATACCTGGTAGTCTAGAATTAATCCCTGCATCCCAATCCAACTCCCATACCTGGTAGTCTAGAATTAATCCCTGCATCCCAATCCAACTCCCATAGTTGGAGTAAATCTCCAGCTGCATAAACAATTTTATTTGGGTGTGAAAACTCCTTCCCAAATAGCACATCATTCCTCCTTTGCCATATACCATTTGCTATTAAAGCAAACACCTCCAGATTCTCTTCTTCACACCATTCCATTGAGTATTCCATCACAGCCATAAAATTATCACCCACACACCGGCTCTTTTGTATTTTCCTATCCCCAACTCCCCATACATCCTGAGCAGCTGGACAGTCCCATAAAGCATGAGTCACAGTTTCCACCTTTTGTTTGTAAAACTCGCACACATCTTCCAAAAGGACACCTCGTTTTTTCAGATTTGCCTTTGTAACAAGAATATCATTACATGCCCGCCACAAAAAAACTTTTGCATTGTTTGGTATCCCTAAACTCCAGATTATTTTTCAAACAGAACCACAGCCAAACATATTTGATCACTCACACAAGACAGTAACTAGCTTTGCTTTTCTATGGAAATATGATCCAACCCATTTAAAATAATGTCAAGTGTCTATAAACATTTAAAAGACACATTAAATTTAGTCTAAGCTAATAAACTGCTATTAATAACGTTAAGAATTTAATATGTATTTTAAATGTTTATAAACACTTGACACTTTTATGATTTGGACGATATTTCCTTCGGACTAATTTGGAGAAAATTTTTGTCTAAAAAAATTATGTTATTGTGACTCGAGATCATTAAGAAAGGTGAGCCATTGATTACCAAAAAGAATTTGATTGTTGGGTCGTACTAATTCCATATATATGAGAAGCATGAGCTCATATCTCCTATATTCCATATATATGAGAAGCATGAGCCCATATCTCCTATATACATAAGAAGATGTATTAAGACAATAGTTACAAGAGATCAAGTGACATGAGTTATAATTATGGTTGTTAATATAAAAGTAAAAAAAAATACATGTAACATTCATACTATTTGTCTATAAATAGAGCCTTGTATACAGTGGCAGATATAGAGGGGCAGGCAGGAACTTCACCCACCCATGTAATATTCAAAAAATTTTGAAATTTTTTTTTTCCTAGTGTAATTTTTTTAGTTTTCTTGACCCTAACCCCTACTCTTCCTTCTCCCACCCTTCCAAAATTTTTTTAAAAATTATTATTTTAGTTCTGCTCCACCTAATACGAATTCTTAGATCCCCACTGCTTGTATACAATCAAATGATGAAGTGAAAAAAAAAAAAAAAAAAAATGGTAACCAAGAAAAGGCCTTAATGTGTGGACGTAAGCCGTAAACCAAATTACCTTAATTCTCTGCTTAATTATTCTCATCCCTCTTCCCTAAATTAGAAGTTCTAATAAGATGGATGTGGGTTCTTGTTTTAATCTTAGTTTTCACCTTTATTTTCATCGTTTCAATTTGATATAAATGACAACAAGTAGCGAACCAATCAAAAATTGAGGAATTCCTGTCCAAAATCTTTTTTGTGGACGACAATATAAGGAATGATGCATTTGCAGTAATTAAATCATACCTTCTACCGCCTTTCTATGTCGCTGTCAACAGTAGCGGAGCTAAGATTTTAGTTTTGAACGGTCAAAATTCATAAAAAAAAAAAAAAAAATTGGTTAAAAATATAAATAATACAACTGACTAACGAAACAATAAACAATTCAATAAAATTTAACCATTTTTAAAATATATAAATGTAATTTACAATTTATTTTATCACGCATAAAGTTAATTTATTTTGTTGTTAAAAGCTTATATAGACATTTTTATTATTTAATAATAATTTAAAATAATCCGTATAAAAATTTAATAAATTTTTGCAAGATAGAAAATTGGTCTAAAAAGAAATGACTTTTCACTTTGTTTTAAGCGATTTTTTCACTGTAGTCTATATACCTCTCATTTATTAAATAACTTCAAAAAAAAAAAAAAAAAAAAAAAAAATCAACAAGTCGGCAACTAAAAGACAAAATTTAAAAGCCAACATGCAACACCCGTTTTTCAAGGCTAACTTTATTAAAACGGTGGGTTTTGAAAACGAAATTCAACGCTGCGTTTTGCTCGTATTCTTCTTATTCTTTAAGAGTCAAAATGTTAACCTAATATCTGAATATTAGGTTAAAAACACTAAGTTAGAATATGTCAGATAGTTGTAGGATTAAAATATAGTTTTTAGTATTTCTCATTTGAGATATATGAGTAATGCTACATATTAAACCCCCTATGATGGCCGAAGCCATCCCTTGCCCCAAAGGGGGTGACCGAGCCATCCCCAATGCTCTTGGGGGTGGTGCGGCCACCCTTTTTTTGCAAGATGGGGGTGGCCGAACCACCCCCATGGCCTATGAGGGTGGTTCGGCCACCCCCTGGCCGGCCATTGGGGGTGGCTCAAGCCACCCCTACCCAAAATGGGGTGGCCGGCCACCACCTATGGTGGCCAGCCACCCCTTCTTTTTTCTTTTCTTTTTTTTTTCTTAAATTTTTATTATTATTTTTAATTTAAAATAATATTTTTTTATTATTTTTATGAGTGAGATTTGTGCCTCATTTGTGGCCATAGGATTTCTGAGATGAAATCCTAGCCATGAACTAGATATTCTCCAATCCATAATGGACTGGAGAGGATCCTATTTCCTGTTGCGGCGGAACAGGATCCTCTCCAGTCCATAATGGACTGGAGAATATCCAATTCATGGTGAGGATTTTTCCTCATAAATCTTATGGTTAAAAATGAGACATATATCCCACTAAAATATATATATATATATATATATATATATATATATATATATATATATATATATATATATATATATATATTATTTTAAATTAAAAAAAAAATTAATAAAAAAAGAAGGGGGTGGCCGGCCACCCCCATTTTGGGGTAGGGGGTGGCTCAACCCCAATGGCCGGCCAGGGGGTGGCCGAACCACCCCCATCGGCCACCCCCTTTTTGCAAGATGGGGGTGGTTCGACCACCCCCATAGGCCATGGGGGTGGTTCGGCCACCCCCTGGCCGGCCATTGGGGGTGGCTTGAGCCACCCCTACCCCAAAATGGGGGTGGCTGGCCACCCCCTACTTTTTTCTTCTTTTTTTATTAATTTATTTTTTAATTTAAAATAATATTTTATTATTATTTTTTTTAGTGAGATATGTGTCTCATTTTTAGTCATAGAATTTATGAGAAGAAATTCTCACCATGAACGGAATATTCTCCAGTCCATTATGGACTGGAGAGGATCCTGTTCCTGTTGCGGCAACTGCAAGCACCACTCACTAGCAGCATTAATAATGTTATTGCACCTCAGCCTCGGGCAATACGACCGGTTGGCTCCAGTATAAGCGTTGGCTCAATCAATGAAGACCCAAGTTTGACCCCCACGGTTCAGAAAAAACCAGATCGAGGAAGTTAAGGAGGAGGTCGACTCGGAGGCCTTACCGGTGGCCATATCAGACTCGAACAACAATGTTAGAATGGCGAATTCGGCATACAAGGAGATGGTGGGACAACCAGAGTGTTCGTGGCTTGATTGGGGATGGTCGCAACCTATTTTTCCATTTGAAGTTGTCAGCATATGACTTCGCCTGCACATAATTAACGATAATGTGTTCAAATAACAAACGCAACTAGAGCCATGACTCATTGTTGACGCTACAGTCAAATACTACTATAACCTGACACCAAGGCTCCATTTCGAGAAAGAACGGGAAAAGGGAAAGAGAAGCTGTAAATTGAGATATAGGCTTCCTTGTCTACCGCGTTTTTAAGCATCTACTTTTCATGGTTCTCCGTTCTTTGTAAAGAAAACATGGGCTAGGATTTCCTTTGTAAAGAAGCTATAGCAAATCTTTTGTCTTCTTGATTACAGACCGACAACACCAGTGGCGGATCCAAGATCTTCACTCAGCGGGGCATTTTTTTATGAATACAAAAATAAAATTAATTAAAAATATTAAAATAATAGTTAAATATAAAAAAATGACAAGCTCTTATTTGTAGATATGCTATTCGGATTTGGTTTCTATCACTAGGATTATAATTGCACTTTTTTTTTTCTTTTTTTAATTTCTGGGCAAATTTGCTAAATCTACTTCAACACTCATTTAAAATTTAATTTGAACTCAATAGAATCGTTGTTTTTATCTATAATATCAGATAACTACAATTATATATTTATATAATTAAAATATGAAACAAAAAGCCAAAAACTATATAAATTCATAAATAATTAAATATAAAAACAATTATCAAGAAGAAGCTGAATTAATAGTAATATAAAAATTAAAACAATCAATTGAAAAGAACAATTTAAATCTAAATCTAAAAATTTGATTCCATATTTACATGATTACGTGCTTCAATTTTTTGTTGAAGTTATTATCAAGAATAGGCTGAATTACTAGCAATATAAATATTAAAATAATTCATTGTAAAGAATAATTTAAATCTAAATCTAAAAATTTAATTACATATTTACACACCTCAATTTGGTGAAAGTATATAAGAATATATTTCATACATACAATTAAAATATATAACAAAAATTATATATATTTATAAAAAAATTAATTTAAAATAGAAATTTAAATATAAAAACTTAATCAATGTAAAAGTTGTCATAAAAATGTAAATTTACAAAATCAAAAGTTTCACAAATCAAAAGTTACTACTTCATCTCCATTTCTCTCCCCTTATAAGTCGTGCTTTTTTTCTTTTTTCTTTTTTTTTTTTTTTTTTTTTTTTTAGACAAAAGAGGGGGGAGGGGCGACCAGTGTAGATTTTCCCTCCTGGGCGTGACCATAGGGGCCCCCCTCGCCATGGAATGTCCGGTTTGAGCCATAGCTACTGCCTAAGCGGCGAGCCCGTCACCACAGCCCCACAAAGGTGCGAGTTGGTAAAGCCCAGTGTTGAGCACGCACTACTACCGCAAGCGGCCTTATAAGTCGTGCTTATTGGTTGAGAACTATACTTTAGGGTTTTTTTTTTTTTTTTTTTTTTTTTTTTAAGTTGTTTGTTTGCTTTATTTATTTATTTTTAGCGAAAAGGCTTTTGTTTTTAATCATTTTTTTCCTAATTAAACCAGCCGAGCCACTGGCCCATAATCCCATTGACGTTTTTTTTTTCTTCTTTCCAAAGCCCACTTACTTGTAAACAAGAAAAAAGCTAACATTTTTTAACTGGTCCACAAAGAGTCCAAATAGCAAGGACATGATTGTCAATTTGCCTACAAACAGACCAAAGCTCACTTATTAAAACGGTGTGTTTAATTAAAGGGCATGGTTGTCAATTTGCCATCATCTTCTTCCTCATTTCATCCTGTAACTGAAAGTCTGAAAACTACAGGCGCAGCAGAAAAATTTCAACGTCCCAACACTGCATCAATCGTTTGCCCCGGATAACTGGGGCATAATCATGGCCGAAGGGGCTAAGATGGGGCATCATCATGGCTAAGGGGTATAAGAAATTTTTTTACCAAGGGGTAAGAAGAACTTTTAGGGGTCGAGAGGGGGCATATGCCCCCTCTCGACCCCCCCTGGATCCGCCCCTGGACAACACGTTATTATGTGAAGTTCTTTGATTTCTGGGCGGATCATCCAGATTTCTTACTATACATTTAGTAGCAAGAGTGTGGGAGGAAGCTGTTGTGGGGACTCCGAGCTAATAGGAAAGAAAAGAGCTTACTAGCTACAGCTACTGGAAAGAATGGAAAGGGGATAGTATCTTGGTTGTGAAGCCAAGAGTCCTCTGCTTTCAGCAGCTCTGTTATTTAGTTAGAATAAGATCACTAAATCCCACTTTTGATGAGCAGAAGTCATTGATCAGCCTCTTATCCCCGGCGTACCTTTGATCCGTTGAGCAAGAGCCCCAAAGCCAATCTTTGGAAAGGGAATGGGGATCATTCCCCTAATCCATTCAATATAGCTACTTATTTCATTTCGTAGAAGGTAATTTCATACCTTTAGAAGAGGTGTGTGACGCTTCTTGACCTGCAGAAGAAATAAATGGTGCGTCATATATGAGGATAACAGACTGAAGGTAACAATAACAATAAAAATCTGGTCACAACAAAGTTACTTGAGTTAATAATTATACACTTTTTTTTACAAGTAATTTTACATAATCATAAGAATGCATTTTATTCTACATTAATTCTAACTCTATCTAATTATAAGAATGCATTTTTATAAGTAATTCAATATTATGATTGTCTACTATTGGCTTGATGCAGGATACTTCAAAGGGAATAATGATAATTTTCTTTTGATAATTAAGTAATATATCTGTGGGTACTGTGTGTGTGTAAGTATTTTTCCACCCAGATAAACAAATGTCATTGGAAACAAGAGAAGGGATAAAACTGAAGTTCATAAATCAACTCATTTGCATGCATATCTAGAAGAAGCCAATGTACTCTTAACTTCTTAATGAGATGTCATTAGTTTATGCTGTGCACAATTTTGTCTGATCCTATTCTCCTTAATATCTGAAATAACATGAGCAAAGCAGGATATGTGTTATAGGAAGGCAATAGTAAATACAATTTTAAATAGAATAGAATGACAGAAAAGAATATATGTGATCAGCCCATTGATGAGGCTCCATAGCCGACCCTGATTTAATTAGGATTAAGGCTTAATTAGGATTCCACTAAAGGGTGTTAGATCTGTTAGCTTGTTCGAGAGGTCACGGGGGTAATCATTCAGTTGTGGATATATGTGTGGAGACAAGCCTTGTTGTGCTTGATGTGAACCATATGGAGAGAGCAAAATGCAAGATGTTTTGAAGACCATGAAAAGTCGCAAGACTATCTCAACAACATTTTGGTCAAATCCTTTTTAAATTGGACGGGGCTTTTAATATTTCCTATTTTTCTACTTTATCTCAATTTGTAAAATTTTGTTCTTCTTTGCACTTGGGGCCTTTCTTTGTATACATATTGTCTACTAGGGTTGCGTCCCTCTACGTCTTTTAATGAAATAATTTATTTATCAAAAAAAAAAAAAAAAAAAAGGATTAAGGCTTAATTAAATTGAATTGAATTGTTCTCTCAGTAATGGGTTTCCCCTTTAAACTTCTTTCTTGTCTAATAGAATCTAAGTGGTACATTATCTAAGACATGTTAACATACTTGAGCAAACATAAGCAATGTATCAGCTTCGAACTTTTTGGTTGAAAAGTGTCACGTGCCATGCACGTACGTGACGTGGGTTCCGTCACCAAAATAAACGGATGGGGGCTTTGTGTTAAGGTCTGAAACTTTGGGGGTCTTGTGTCAATTTTTAAATATTGGGGGCAAAATTGCATATATATATATATATATATATATATATATATATATATATATATATAATTCAGTTGAAAATCACTATATATGCTAAAACATAAGAACTTGCTTATCACCGTATTAAATCACTATTTTTGTTAGTTTTTTTTAAAGATGAACAATGACACGTAAGCTAATAACATTTTGACACATGGATGTTATTGAGTCAGCACCAATTAATTTTTTTACCACATCATTTTGAATGGCATAAAAAAAAAAATAATAATAATAATAATTTTGTTTTACGAATTGAACTACCTAGTTATTTGTTGTCAACTCATGAGAGCACCAGCCTAGCTACCTTGTGTCATTCATTAATTAAGTTTCACTTGAATGATTAAACCTAATGACAAACAATATATTTCAACTACTACAACCCGTCAACCACCGTTATGCCATAAGCTATATATATATATATAGAAACAAATTAAAAATTAACTTATACATTGTAACCATGTGACCATTTTAATATTAGACAAATTTTCTGGTTCCCTTTCACATAAGCTCCACATAAAGTTTTCAAGCATAGAGGTGTCTCAGCTTCAATCCCTTCAATTCTGCTACGAATCTTTACATCTTTTAAGTAATGTTTCCAACATTTGACATCCTTAGAGTTGCAACAACTTAGATCTTCTTTGCTCAAAAGTGTCTCATAGAAATACTGCAAACCAAATAAGTAAATTAATGATAATTAGAATTATAAACTACTACATATGTTTGTTAATGTGCAAACCAAATAAGTAAATTAATGACAATTAGAATCATAAACTACTACATATGTTTGTTAATGTGTGCATTGAGGATTTTTTTGTGTTTTGAGCTTTGAATTACGTGTTAATGTATTTTTTCCATACAAAATTTTAACAAACATGCTAACCTTGTTGACTTATCTATATGTCTACATTAATTATTAGAGTAATGTTAGAATTCTATATGTATAAATGGCTGTACCTTTATGATTAATTCAGGATCTTTTAATGCAATTATAGTGAGAGGGCGGCAAATCTGAAGCAAATTGTGCAAAATATCTGCATAAGTAGATGATGATGATGGTGACTGTAAATCTAGCTGCAATTGCTCAACTTTATATGGCAAGGGCTCAACTTCATAGGGCAAGGGCAATCGATCTTCGAATACCGGCTTAAAGTAATTAATACAAGGCGAACACAAAAGATAAAGAAAGAGGTGAGATAGAGGTACTTAATTGAAAAAGATTAATTGATTACCAAAAAAATAAATGAAAAAGACAAAAAACTAAATAGTCGTACTATCTTGTACCTACAAGATTTTTAGGGATAGAAATCTGAATTGCATTGAGCTCGCGAGAAATTTCCTTAAACTAATGAAACAATGCAAATCAACATGATATTTTAGATTGATATGAGCCTTAGAGCAACCGGGGGCAGTTTTTACCAATAACATGGCTCCTGGTTCTACTCCACCACTATATTCGAAGAAGATCAAATTTGGAGCATCAATTTCAACCTTCACCAATGGACGCATGAATAAGCACTCAACAAAGCTGAATCTCTCTAGCCGGTTACTTGAGATCTTGATCGCCTTCAAGATACGACATCGTTTCACATGCAAGTTCTTGAGAAGGGGAAACTTTGATATCAAGTCATGGAACCGTTGATCTGTCATTGTGGTATCATATGTTATTGATAAAGTTTCTACATTTTTTTAAGCACCCATTTTGATCTTAATATTATTCTCCGAACCATAACCGTAGTGAAAAATTTTAAGACTTGGTGCGTCGATATCAACTTCCTCCCGTGCTCGCCATGCAAAAATTGTAAGCTCCTTCAGATTACAAAGACCAGAAACCCTAATTTTCTTTAACTGTATCGGATTGCTACCCTTTAGAAGGGCGAGATTCTCAATAAAAGGAAATTTAAAAATTATATCTGGTAAGGTCTGTTCTTTCAAATTTACACTGCAAAGGGAAAGCTTTCGCAAAGAAAAAAACCTTGTATTAGTTGTAAATATAGGCGGCATCGTGATTCCCATCAGACACAAGGTGTGGAGTGATTTGGAAGCAAAAATTGCTGGAGGCAAATCATACTTATAAATCCGAATCTCTAGTTCTTGAACCTGCTTTTCTAAAGAAATTTCTATCCATCTGTCAACCACAGGAACAAGCTCAGGAGCACCTTCTATACTTGCAAAAATAGTTAACTTTTGCATGCCCGTCTCGTCCCTATGAAACCTTTGAATGGTATTGTCGAAGAACTTGATGTACCTCCTCCTTTGATGAAATCGTTGAGAATAGCTATGTAGGTTGATTTTGAAATTAGGGTAGGAAGAACTTACGCGGCGCCATGCTCGGGACAACAACTTGGTTTGCACGACATCTTTTGTGGGCATGAAAGACAGGATATGATGGAGAAGGTGATCGGGCAATTCTGAGATCCGATCCAAACCACCAATTCCCGGCTCGTCCATTCTCGATCTACAGTTTAATTTGATGGGTTGATGCATCCTTCCGGCTTCCATAGGATTTTTAGAGAGGCTAGGTCGTTAATATAAACTATATATATATATATATATATATATATATATATATGGGAGATAGTTCCTACAAAAGTAGTAGAAGTTCTAGTTAATGTAGAAGTAGGAGTTGTAATTCACGTAGGAGTGCGAGTGTACGAAAAAGGAATATTGTTCAATGAGTATAGATATTCGGCAGACCCGGGGTCGTCCCAGTGTCTGCCCAATATCTGACGTGGCCTTGTGCCTCATTCTAATTTTTTTTTTAAGGTTAGAAAGAGTCCTGCTATGCGGCTGCCAAAGGCAACCTAGCGTAGGACATATATTAAAAATAATAATAATAAAAATTTTGTATTTTTTTTTTTTGATTAGTTAAATTTCTATAAGTTAATATTTAATTTTTAATGCCTCAAAATTTGTTTTTGGATTTCAAAACTAAAATCTAGGGATAGAAGGTTAACCCTTTAGGGATTTGTATCACCTAAAAGGGATTCGATCATCCTAAATTTGGTGCTAATGTCTCAAATTTAGTACTAATACCTCAAATTTAGTACTAATATTTCAAATTTGAATTTCTTTTTAATATCTCTCTTCTTCAATTAAAATATATATATTTGCCACGACAGATTTGGCAAACGCTGGGACGACCCCAAACTGCCGAAAATTTCAACTCGGTTAGAAAACATATTAACAGTGGAGTCCTGCTATGCGGCTACCAAAAGGCAGCCTAGCGTAGGACATATATTAAAATAATAATAATAATTGTTAAATATATTGGATAATATATTAGAAGCGGAAGAAAGAGAGAGAGAAGAGGGAGAGAGAGCGGAAGCATATAGGACTACATTGTATTGAGTCTTGTAATGATAATGAATACAAAGGCCTCTATTTATAGAGAGGAGATTATGAATGAGCCTTCTATTTTAGCAATGTGGGACAAGAGGATGAGGCTTTTATACAAGCCAATGGCTAAAGCCTCTCCTCACTTGGGCAATGTGGGACAACCCACATATTATCTCTAACATCCCCCCTCAAACTCAATGTGTAAAATTGAGTTTGGATAAACGAAAAGGGAAAGAAAAAGGAATTCGCCGAAAAAGCTGCTTGTGCCGAAACAATTGCTGAAGTCTGGCCCATCTAACTAGTAGACCGTCTCGCCTTGTCGGCTGAACTAAGTAAGGAGAAAAATGGCCGGTTGAAGAGGCTATTCAGTGACCGGTGATGGCGGCATTTGACAAGGCATAAGTGGGCCGGTTGAAAGGGGCTTCTTTGGCCCGAAAACCCATGGACCTAAGGAAAAATTGGTCTGACGAGGCTATTCAGTGACCGGTGATGGCGGCATTTGACAAGGCATAAGTGGGCCGGTTGAAAGGGGCTTCTTTGGCCCGAAAACCCATGGACCTAAGGAAAAATTGGTCTGACCCGAGAGTGCCATCCGCTAGAAGAATGAACCGGATTGAATTGCGCCAAAGAACAGGCTATAAAACCGAATTGAACAAGCATAAACCAACTTGAACCGCATAAAACAAACGCCTAAATTTGAAGAAGAGTCTTGTTTTCTGCCATATAGAGATGCCAAAAGTAAAAATAGACCACAAATTTGAAATCAGGACGAAAAATTGAGTAGGAAACACCTGGTCAACTTTTTCAGTGGTCAAAGTCAAAGTCAAAGGACAAAGTCAACGCTGACGTGGCACTGATGACGTGGCAAGGTCAGACGATACTGGTGACGTGGCACGGTGACGTGGAACTGGTGACGTGGCACTTTGACGTGGCATCGATGACGTGGCACTGTGACGTGGCACGTTGGCTGACGTGGCTATGCTGACGTGGCAATTAGGGTTGACGTGGCAAGGATGACGTGGCAGGTGGGTGCGATGGCGCGTGTCTTCACGCGCGAACGAAGGAGGAGCGACCTGGCGCGTGGATCCCACGCGCGGAGCTTCTGGTGGCGCGTGGGGGCGCGTGAAAGCTCGTATGGAGGATCTGAGACCTGTTCTGGAATCCTGGGGAGCAGATCTATCCAAGGGTGGCCTGAGGGAAGCAATCGGACCACCGTGTCAGGCAGTGGCTGGACAGCGGCGTGACCTGGCGCGTGGATCCACGCGCGGAGCTTCTGGTGGCGCGTGGAGGTGCGTGAAAGGTCGTTTGGAGGATCTGAGACCTGATCTGGAATGCTGGGGAGCAGATCTATCGATCGGTGGCCTGAGAGAAGCAATCGGACCACCGTGTGAGGCGGTGGCTGGACGGAGGCGTGACCTGGCGCGTGGATCGGACGCGCGGAGCTTCTGGTGGCGCGTGGTGGCACGTGGTGGTTCCGATGAGGCTGTACTTGACGGCTCTCGCCTCGTCTTGCCCGGATCTATCGAACGGAGTGAAAACCACGAAGATCCGACATAGGTGGAGGAGTGTGGAGGAGCGGCAGCCGCGCGTTGGAGAGACGGCAGTTTCTGAGGGCGGAGCGTGGAGGCGCGTGCAACGCTGGAATAGGCTGAAATTGCACAGATCCACCGTTCTAGGGCCAAGACACCACTTTTGGTGGTTATTTGGCCAAGAGGAGTCACGGTGGCGGCGCGATTGGCTCAGGCAGAAAATTGTCGGAGGAGCGTGGAGGCGCTTGGAGAGCCGATGGCTGTGGATATTCTACAGATCTGTAGATCTAAAGGAGTGAACGAGATTTTAAGTGGAAAACCGCTTGGCAGTGCATCGACGACCGAAATTGGGAGGTCGCTGAAGGGAGCGCCGGAAAACGTCAAAGACGTTTATTGAAGGCCAGAGAAGGTGGCTCTGATACCATGTTAAATATATTGGATAATATATTAGAAGCGGAAGAAAGAGAGAGAGAAGAGGGAGAGAGAGCGGAAGCATATAGGACTACATTGTATTGAGTCTTGTAATGATAATGAATACAAAGGCCTCTATTTATAGAGAGGAGATTATGAATGAGCCTTCTATTT
Organism: Corylus avellana; assembly: GCF_965113065.1. Taxonomy (NCBI): domain Eukaryota; kingdom Viridiplantae; phylum Streptophyta; class Magnoliopsida; order Fagales; family Betulaceae; genus Corylus; species Corylus avellana. Next base: position 19,512,186 of record NC_142498.1, read on the forward strand.
TAGCAATGTGGGACAAGAGGATGAGGCTTTTATACAAGCCAATGGCTAAAGCCTCTCCTCACTTGGGCAATGTGGGACAACCCACATATTATCTCTAACAATAATAAAAAAAAATTGTCATTATTTTTTTTGTTAATTAAATTTCTATAAGTTAATATTTAATTTTTAATGTTTCAAAACTTATTTTGGGATTCAAAACTAAAATTTAGGTATGTAAGGTTAACTCTTTAGGGATTGTATCACTCAAAAAGAATTCAATCATTCTAAGTTTGGTGCTAATGCCTCAAATTTAGTGTTAATACCTCAAATTTAGTGCTAATACTTCAAATTTAAATTTTTCTTTAATATCGCTTTTCTTCAATTAAAAAAAAAAAAAAAATTGGTCATGTCAGACTTTGCCAGACGCTGGGATGTCCCTAAGCTGCCGAAAATCTCAACTCTTAACGGTGTTCTCTTTCTCTCTTCCCCCATTTCATCCATCTCTTCCCTCTCCCCTCTCTTCTCACCGACGGCCGGCAACGGAGACCACGAACGTCGAGCACCGCTGAAGACGAGCCAGCCACATCTCCGGTGAAGAGTTACCCACTCGGCCACTGTCAAAATCCCCAAATTTCAAAACCCCAACCCATGGTCAAAATCCATCTTCCCTCTCTCCCCACCGACGGTCGCCCACCGCCGAGCACAGGTGACGACGAGCCACCCACACACACAGGTTTTCTCTCTCTGTGTTATCTTCTGAGTGTGAAGGCCACTGTGTCTAAAGTGATGTGTTGACTTAGCCATTTTTAAGGGGATTGATTGAGATAAGAACCAAGATTTGTTGGTTCTAGAAGGTCAGAGTAGGTTAGAAGTCATGGAATGCGTTAGTTATAATTTGTTTTCATCTCCTTTTATTTATTATATTTAAGTATCTTTTACTTGCTAATTTTACTACGGCAGTTTGGGTTAATTCTTCCATGTTTAAATTAGTTGAAGATATTTTTCAATTCAGCAGTGCAGAAGAAACTAAATCCTTTGTTCAGGGTATTAATGTTGTTTGATGCGCACACGGTTGCTGTTTGCTGTTTGTGATGTTAAATGACTGCACTTTATTTTCTTCATTTTTTGGTGGTTCAAAATCAAAAGATTCCCGAATAATAATTGTAATTATTCTTTAAACATTTTATCAGCTTAATGGAGATTATCAATTACAGAGTATTGGAGTGTTTTCTTTATTTTCCAATTTCAATTTACAAGTCAAATTACCCAAAGGCCCATAACAAAAGAGAAGTGGTGTGGAAGATGGTGCCTATTTGTATTTTTTAGACCCTATGGAGAAAGAGAAATAATAGGCTTTTAGAGGATTTGGAGAGCTCCTTGGAGGAAATTATAGCCTCTTTGTTGCATAATTTGTACATTTGGACTTTGGCTTTTCTTGCCTCTTTGTCTATTATTTTTGCGGAATTCCTTCTCCGCTTTTCTTTTTCTAGTTAGATGTTAATTGAATTTAGCCAAAAACATACTTCTTTATTCATAATGTGGATGCCCTTTTATATACCAAGGTCTCGACTATTTCTAATCTAATAACGATCAATTAATAACAGTCCTACAATCATAATCTAATAATATACTTTATTTTAAACTGATAAAAACCTGATAAGGTTATAACATTCATGGTTTGTTTACTTGTTTGGTTTTTTTTTTTTTTTCTTGCCATTAGCCTCAATTTTTGAAAATAAAAAATAATAAAATAGTGTCTAACAAGTGCATAATTCAAGCTTACTCTTCGCAATAGGATCCAAATTCTTATTGCATCTAAAAAATCTCATTTGCTGGGCTTAAATTGTGATTATGGTCAAAACGTCCACGCCACATTGTATTAACTAACTTTGCATTAAAACCGGAATGTTGATATTGCTTTGGTTTCAATATTGTTAAAAAAATTTTAAAAAATAATAATAATAAAAAAAAAAAATCCCGTGTATTTGCAAATGTGATGTAAAAAATTTTCTGAGAACTCCATGTGATATGAAAATTAACAAATAGTTAAGTCTCTACACTCAACTTTTGTCTAATTTGTTTTACGGTAATCATTAAGTGTTACATCAACACCAATTAGAATATAAATCTATAATATTTGCCCCCATCGTTGCCAACCAAACCGCAGCACCTAAACTACTAAAAACTTGTGGAGAAGAAAAGTTTATAGATTTGAACAGTCTAGCTGAAATTCCAGAGGAAAAGGATGAAGAAATTCATAATAATATGAATATTAAATGCAGAAATAATAAAATAGGAATAGTAAAATTAGACAAGATATTTTACGTGGTTCAGTTATAGATCTACATCCACAGATAAAGCCCAAATAACTACATTATGCTCTTATTGCTTGATGTCCTTTACAATACAAGTCAATATATTAAATACAAAATATTTCACTACTGTGATTTAGGGAAAAAATATTTGATCACTCAGACAAGTCAATATCTAGCTTTATTTTTCTATCAATCTCTAATTCTAATCACCAATATGATAATGTTCGTATAAACAAAAATTCTGTCATTGTCAAGATCATTAAGAAAGCGCGCGTGAGCCGTTGATTACCACCAAGAATTTGATTGTTGGGTCGTGCTAAACTGCTAATTCCATATATATGAGAAGCATGAGCCCTTAACTCTAGTTACCGTGGGCTTTATATAATTAATAAAAAGACTAAATTATACTAATCTTTCTTGAGCTTAATTTGGGGAAATGTCATTAACTTGCTCCTTATTTTCAGAAACGATCCTTATATTAATACATCGTATCGAAATATGTCACACCCCAAATCCAAAAGGAAATGATAATAACTATGACTACAACATTCTTATAAACAAAGTAACTACTAAATTTCATCCCAAATAATTTCAAAGTTCATAATTGTTTGTGATACCTCAAATATTATTTACAGTAATAAAAAGAAATGCACTTATTTAATCCTATATTTCTATAAAAACACTCGGATTAAAAGCCCAAATAATATATATATCGTTAAAAACCCAAAAAACAATTCTTAAATTTTTTTTGGACATGACCGAACGTTCGAGATTACCTTGGAACATTTGAGAAACTCTAGGCCTAAACGTTCAATGCCTTCATGGAACGTTCGAGGTGAGACCGTAGATTTGTTGGTCAATAGTACACCGAATGTTTGAACCTGTCTGAAAAACAATTTTAACTTACTAGTCACTTCACTTAAGCTTATCTACTTTTCTCACCCTATAAATATGACCCCCTCATGCTCTTCGGGCTACACCCTTCACCCATGCATGATCGGCCGTTATGTATTGAACATTCGATATCGAGTCCCAAACTTTCTACACTGTCCATAATTGATAATTAGGGTTTTTAATCATGTTTTAGCGATTCTAATTCCTAACTAGGAGTTTACATGAATAAAACAGGCTCTCTAGGTAATGTATGTAACATTAGAATATGTTTCGACAAAATATCCAAAAATATCAATGAACAGTCAAGATAAGTAAATAGTTACAACTATTTCAACTTAAACCATGACTAATAAACGAGTGGTTGGTTTAAGGCAAGGTAGCATAGGCGTAATGTAATGACTTTTAAGACATAGAAAAGGCAAGGCCACAAGTGAGAGCGTCCCATTTCCCATGTTCTTTATGGGCCATGACAATCTTCTTTTGGACAAAAAAAAAAAAAAAAAAAAACAGCAAAATTGTGGGGTCAATTATAAGAACCCTTTTTTAAATTTTAGCTGTAAAAAAAAATTGTGTTCTCATACAAAGCAAAAGTAACATTTATTTAGTTAAACATAGTTCCCATATATCAAAACAAAAAGTGACCCATATGCTTGAAGTCCAGGGCTCATGGATTGGTTATAAACATGGCCTAGGTGGCACGTAAATGGCCATGACATGACATGGAAGTAGGGTGAGAGAGAATCATGCATGTATAAGGTAACTCGGAGCTTAGAAGCAGACAACGGACTCATTTTTCAATAGAAAGGAATAGTCAAACCAATCCAGCTGGGTGATCAATTAATCTCATAGATCTTATCAGTTGGCAAACCGGAGACAGACGACCATGGTCCCAACCTTACTAGCACCAGAGGTGTACTAATAAATGAACCCCAAAAACCTGGAGGAGTGGATTGACATGAATATGGGTTGTGATATGGAGATGTGATATAGAGAGCATATCTCGTCACATCCCTTGGCAAATAATCTTTGCACAAGTTGCCTGGAGCGTATGGACTTGGAGAAAGAAACGCATCTTTGAAAAGGGCTTATGTTACGTGGGCTTGCTGGCCATAATCCCAACAATCCATTAATATGCTAAAACACTATGGGTGCATTTGAAATTGCGATTTTGTAAGAATAATTTATGTTTTTAAAAAGATATTGCAAAACATAAAGCTTTTGATATTGTGATTTAAAAAGCACTTAATTTAAAATAAAAAATAAAATAAAATAAAATAAAAAATCTAAGATTTCTATAAGCAGGCTATGAAGTGTTTATTTGAAAAAAACACAAATTTAAACCAAAATCATGATTTCACGTAACAAACATTTTTTTAAACATATTTTACTAAACGCCTTTTCGATTTTAAAAAATAGAGATTTCAAAAACATAATTAAAAAAAAAAAATTAAAGTCGCAAACAGGCCCTAAAATTTGTTTAAGAACATGATCAGTACGTAATTAACTGAGAGTTAAAGTATTAGTTATAAGAAGGGACGTCACGCCACCTTTCTTTATTCGGTAAAAGAAGATCAAAGTGGCTTCTTTTTTCTCTTCAAGAAACGCAACCAAATTAACTAACATTCGATGATATATAAAGGGGCCTTTAGGTGCAAATTATTATAACTAGAATTTATTCACTCACTTTCAATCTGCATCATCTTCTCTGACGTTGTTCTGCCTTCTTCCTTGTTAAGGATATGAATTCTTTAGAATAGATGTTAATTTTGCATTCCCTAAATCAAGGGACTTAGATAATATTTGTTAATCTTAATTTAAGAGATATCTTTGTATTTGAAATATTTCAAATCACATGTAAAGCTTTATAAATAGAGTTATGTATTCAGAACATATAATCAACGAAATATGTAGTATCCTATTGAGGGTTTAGTGTGTGGATATAGGCTATATGCCGAACCACATTAATCTTTGTGTCTTTCTCTATTTCCTTCATTCCATATTACTGATTTTTATATTTACTTTGTATCTCCTGTGTGTATTCTATATTATAAGTAGTATCATAATTTGTGCTGATAAAGAATGATGGATATGGATGACCTCGGAAAGATCACTCCATATATATATATATATATATATATATTAGCTAGCTCTTCATATTCATGTTTGAACTTCATTCTTATAATAAAGAATGTTTTAACTTCTTGATAATGATGTTGCTGTTCATGTCTGAACTTCATTCTTATAATTAAGAATATTTTAACTTATTGATAATGATGTTGCAAAGCATATGGGGTAGTTTTCCTTTTTGGTTGCGGGGATTTGTGCTAATAAAGAAAGATGGATGTTTTAATCTTAGTTTTCACTGGTTTAAGGATAAGTTTTGATATAAATGACAACAGATAGCAAACCGGCACCAGTCAAAACTTGAGGAATTCCTGCCTCAAATATTTTCTTTGGACGATAATATAAGAAATGGCGCATTTGAAGTAATTAAAGAATGCCTTCTACCGCCTTCCCATGTCGCTGTTGATGTTGGTCACACACTGCACGTGATTGGAAGGTGTTACGACGAGAATAGAATGCATAATCTCCATATTGACTTTGCCAAGAAACTGATTGATATTATGTCGATGATGGTGGCGTATCCGCAATTATTTGCTAGTGTGGAGGCATCCAAAGTTTTATTGGGCATCATTTCTCAACTGGGAGCCTCTCAATGCATGTGAGCATGCTGTTGAATGTATGTTTCAACGATTATCACGATCCGCTGAGTTGTACATGAGTGCCGACAATACTCTCCAGAGCTACCAGCTTCCTACGGCGAAAATAATGTATCGAGTTCAAGTAGGGCGTGTTGCCTAAAGGTCATTGTGGGAACTTTGATATGGAATATGGCTTCTACAAGCAGGAAGCAAAAGCTTTGGGATTGTATTTGTGAATCCTTTGAAACTGGACCGGTCGAACCGATTCACGCCTCACTTGCACAAAAAATAATTGCCAAAACTCCTATGGGCAATGAAAGACTTGGCCAATTGTTTAAGGCACTTGGACGAATTCTGGAAAAGGCAGAAGCAGAAGGTAGCCGTGAACTCGTCATCGCTCTTTGTCTTCTGCTCACTACCATTTTGGGTTGTCAGCCACCTTCGGGGTATTTATCTCACTGGAGGTTCATTCAAAAACGTTGAAGACCTTCTGGAAACTTTTTAAAACTGCAATTTCGACACCAGCGCAGAGTTTGACGATGCTGTGGCGCAAGCCAAATCTGCGATCGGGTCAATTTAGCCACTGGTGAAGCCAATGATTGCTTCAGTAGTTAGCTAGCTAGTTTGACTTACATTTTCCTTTTCTTTTTCTTTTTCTTTTTCTTTTTCTGTCATATGTTTAACACTTGCGTAGTGCATTTTTTGATGAATGAAGTTTTCTTTACTGAGTGCAATGTCATTATATGAAACTAAATATGAGAAATCTGGTTATTGCATGCAAATTGATGATGCTCAATATATTGAGGTACTGGCATATATGTCAGCAGCGGATCAGGATTAATTCTTGATATGGTTTACATTCCTGCCATCACCACCCAGCCACCACCGGCAGCATTAATATTAATAATGTGATTGCACCTCAGGCAATATGACCGGTTGGGTCCAGTATAAGCGTTGGCTCAATCAACGAAGACCCAAGTTTGACCCCAGCGGTTCAGATGAAACCGGAGGAAACAAAACTAACAAACAGGTGATACCAAGAAAAACAAGCTTTTCAATTTAGCATACATACTCATAAGCACCAAAAACAGGATCTTGGAAAATTTCAAATTAATCATCCTCGCTCTTTGGCAGCCCCTTCCATTTGAAGTTCTCAGCATACGACTTTGCCTGCACATAATTAACGATGATAATGTGTTCAAATAACAACCGCAACCAGAGCCATGACTCATTGTAGACACTACAGTCAAATACTACTATAACTTGACACAAGGCTCCATTTCGAGAAAGAACGGGAAAAAGTGAAAGAGAAGCTGTAAATTGAGATATAGGCTTCCTTGTCTACCGCGTTTTTAAGCATTTACTTTTCATGGTTCTCGGTTCTTTGTAAAGAAAACATGGGCTAGGATTTCCTTTTAAAGAAGCCATAGCAAATCTTTTGTCTTCTTGATTACAGACCGACAACACGTTATTATGTGAAGTTCTTTGATTTCTGAGCGGATCATCCAGATTTCTTACATTTAGTAGCAAGAGTGTGGGAGGAAGCTGTTGTGGGGACTCCGAGCTAATAGGAAAGAACAGAGATTACTAGCTACAGCTACTAGAAAGAATAGAAAGGGAATAGTGTCCTGGTTGTGAAGCCAAGAGTCCACTGCTCTCAGCAGCTCTGTTATTTAGTTAGAATAAGATCACTAAATCCCACTTTTGATGAGCAGAAGTCACTGATCAGCCTGTTATCCCCGGCATACCTTTGATCCATTGAGCGAGAGCCCCAAAGCCAATCTTTGGAAATGGAATGGGGATCATTCCCCTAATCCATTCAATATAGCTACTTATTTCATTTCATAGAAGGTGGTAAGCGCAAAAATTTCATACCTTTAGAAGAGGTGTGTGACGCTTCTTGACCTGCAGAAGAAACAAATGGTGCGTCAATGATGTGTTATACGAGGATAACAGACTGAAGGTAACAATACCAATAAAAATCTGGTCACAACAAAGTTACTTGAGTTAATAATTATACACTTTTTTTTACAAGTAATTTTACATAATCATAAGAATGCATTTTATTCTACAATTCTAACTCTATCTAATTATAAGAATGCATTTTTACAAGTAATTCAATATTATGATTGTCTACTATTGGCTTGATGCAGGATACTTCAAAGGGAATAACGATAATTTTCTTTTGATAAGTAATATACCTGTGGGTACTGTGTGTGTGCAAGTATTTTTCAACCCAGATAAACAAATGTCATTGGAAACAAGAGAAGGGATAAAACTGAAGTTCATAAATCAACTCATTTACATGCATATCGAGAAGAAGTCAATATACTCTTAACTTCTTAATGAGATGTCAATAGTTTATGCTGTGCACAATTTTGTCTGATCCTATTCTCCTTAATATCTGAAATAACATGAGCAAAGCAGGATATGTGTTATACGAAGGCAATAGAAAATACGTTTTTAAATAGAATAGAATGACAGAAAAGAATATATGTGATCAACCCATTGATGAGGCTCCATAGGCGACCCTGATTTAATTAGGATTAAGGTTTAATTAGGATTCCACTAAAGGGTGTTAGATATGTTAGCTTGTTCGAGAAGTCACGGGGGTAATCATAGTTATGGATGTGTGGAGACAAGCCTCGTTGTGCTTGATGTGAACCATATGGAGAGAGCAAAATGCACGATGTTTTGAAGACCATGAAAAGTCGCAAGATGAGCTCAACAACATTTTGGTCAAATCCCTTTTCAATTGGACGGGGCTTTTAATATTTCCTATTTTTCTACTTTATCTCAATTTGTAAAATTTTGTTCTTCTTTGCACTTGGGGCCTTTCTTTGTATACATACTGTCTTACTAGGGTTGCGTCATTCTACGCCTTTTAATGAAATGATTTATTTATCAACAAAAAGAAAAAAAAAAAAAAAAAAAAAAAGGATTAAGGCTTAATTAAATTGAATTGAGTTGTTCTCTCTGTAATGGGTTTTCCCTTTAAACTTCTTTCTTTTCTAATAGAATCTAAGTGATACATCATCTAAGACATGTTAACATCCTTGAGCAAACATAAGCAATGTATCAGCTTTGAGCACTAAATAAAATTGTCCAGGGAAGACCCAATTCATCCAATCTATAAGCATGCTTTTAATAGAAAGGCCTTGTTCGACTATGTTCAGCTTCCTGATGTAGAACCAACAATAATCACAAAAATGTCACGGAGAAAGTAGGAAAAAGAGAGCAGAAAGAAGCTAAAAGGGAAAGAAAGAAAGAAAGAAAGAAGAAAGAAAAAGTTAAGGGGAGAGAGAGAGAAAGAAAGAAAGCCAAAAGGAGGAGAAATAAGGAAAAAGCTAAGGGGAGAGAAAGATCGAGAATAAATTTTACATATTTTTTATTTCATCAAAGTCTCCTCTCTCTGGAGGACAAAACACACTTAAATAGACTAACAACAAAACCCTAATCTAATTGACTTTGGGTAAAGCCCATTTATTGAATTACAAAAACACTTTTGACTTTTGAAAATTAAACAAAACATAAAACTAATACTAACCACCGAATTAAGTAATAGGACCTAAATAAATCTACATGGACCAATATTACCAGAAAAAAAAATAGGATTGATCTCTAAAATTACATAAGACTAAATTTAGATAAAATTTGTGTCTCATCCCTTGCATCACTTCCCCGCCTATGGGAAGAGAAAGTTCCAAAACATAGAAGTAATGTGATAACATCTGAAATAGAGGTCAGTGAAGTTATAAATATGTTCATAAGGTAACAAAATATCAACAATTCAAAGACACTCAGATCCAGGTGAAATTTATATGCACTGTGAAATTGCTGACAGAATAGGCACATACCTCGTATTCCCAACTATGTTTCTCAGCAAATGCTTTGGCAGCCTCTTCACTATCAAAACTGAGTCCTGCCTCACCAACATTGGCATATGGGTCCCCGGTTGATGTCCAACCCATCAACGGATTTTCCCACCTGTAAAGATGTTAAAAGAGAAGAATTGGCAGTGCCATGTTGTTAACTATTATGAACAAATGCAAGTGCTTGTAATATTATAAAATATGCTTTCTGGAGGTTTAAGAACATTTTTCTTCAGCTTTATTTACTTACTACAACTACATTTATTATTCTTTTGTATGTATTTTCTCTCTCTCCACTGGTCCTAGAACCAAGGACCTTTTAGCCTTGTGATTCATGTACAAAGCAACAGGTCTCATGGAGATCCGCTTGCTACGCATGTGTTTGAATGTTACTAGCTCATGCACGCACATTATCAAGCCATATGAGGTTGACACGGGCATTCCTTTCACACCCCACCTCTCTAGCAATCACACCATACAAGGTGAAGGTGGCAATTTTCACAGTGAACTTCTACTTTCAGATAATTGTAAGAGGGGAAAAAGAAGTGAGTGCTCTAAATATTGAATTACACAGAATAAATGGAGATAATATGAAGTTAAGCTGGGCATTGCTATAGATACTTATTACTCATGTTATTAAAATGATTAGTAAAGTCTTAACCAGTGTTAACATAGATATTACTTGATGCTTACTGAAAGATATTTTGTGAAACAATTTTAATTTTCCACATGACTGGACAGAACATACTTCTGAGTAGACAGAAAATTAATTTTCCATCTCCCAACTTTGCCAGAGCCTTGTTGTGTTGCAGTTCGAGCCGGTGAGTAAATTATGACCTGGCATGCATAAATTTAAAACATTGTGACCCGGAATATTTTAAATTTTACAAAATTCAAGAATCCCCTAGGAAAGAAAAGGCAAAACGAATTAACATTATCTTGAATCTTGAAGGTGGTGCTCAAGAATATATCATGATTAACCAAAAATTTGAGACCATCACACTAAAGGTTGCTTGAATGGACAATTATAGAACAAGAACATGCAACAGAGAGTTGATACGACATTCATTATTCATGAATGGTCCTCCTTAAAATCAATACCAGAACAAAAAAGTACATTTCTACAGAAATTTAGTAGATCAACAACATTTATTTTGTGCTGTGTCAATCTTTCTACCAAATCAGGCAAGCATGAAAAGTCAGTACGAGAATTGTTTTTCTTAAAGAGCATAGCACCCTAAAAATTGGCAAGTGAAATACATCAAATGAGGGCTACAGAACGGATAAATGGGAGAAAAAAATGAGTTAGTTTTATAATACTAGTGTGAGGAGATATTAAACCATGTGAGTTGAAAGGTGAGGTTACCGTTGATCCACTCCATTACAAGAGTGTTATTCTTCATAATGTTCAAATGCATCAAAAGCTGACACTTCTATGGTATAAACAACATGCTACCTCCCACAAATTGCTGAGGAAAATTAACAAATAAGCATGATTTCAAGGAAAGCTCGAATTAAGCAGTTCCAGAGGAAAATAAAATGTACAATTCCTCAGTCAAATAGCCAAGAATTCTAGTTAAGGAACAAAAAAGCAAAGCTCAATCAACAACTTCAACTCAAGCGACACTAATAGTAAGAACAATTAGTTGAAATTTCGATTTCTTTCTCTTTTTCCCACTGTTTCCCAGCAAGCAAACGGGAATCAAAGAATGAATCAAATCACCAAGCCAAAAAATAGACTGGTGGTTGAAAGGAAAATTAAAGAGCTATACCCTTCTTCGAAGGTGTTCTTCAGGGATTCCAGAAATCATGCCGATCTCACCGGGCTTGACTTCCACCAAAGCGTCCGAAGAGAACGATCTCGTTGTGGACATGAAAGCCGATCGAACGAGGTTGAGGCCCCGTTGCAGAGAGCGCGCCATTTCTGCCTAACCAAGGTCCGTGGACTACGCTGCTCCTATTTTTTCGGTTCCGGAGGATTCCAGAATGAGCGAAGAAAGAATAAGTGTCGCACGTGTCGTCATGGAGATTACCAGAAGATGCTCACGTGGCTTCTCCTATCATCGTCTATTTGGCATTCGCAGGCTAGGCTGCCATCTCAGCACTTCTGTCCCTTTGCCAAGTGCCATGTTTTCAAAAAGAACCGCGCATTTGCCCGCATTTAATGCTTGATAACGTGTTTTCTGGATTATCTTCTATTCAAATGAAATTTTGAAAGCAATTTGGGGTGTTAACTCGGTTTGATTACTAGTTATTACTTATTGGCTAAAATTATTAACCAGAACTAGTTACTTGGCTATTGCATTTAGAAAATCAGAACCGGTAACTGGCTACCGGTTACCCGGTTATGTAATAATCATTCGGTTACCGGTTAGTACTCGGTTATCCGGACCGGTAGCCAGGTTTTAAAAAATTTGGGCATTTTTGACCTATTTTAGGTATTGGGTCTACTTTTTAGGCTTAATTTAGCCAATTTTGGTCATTTAAAAAAAAAAAAAAACTATTAAGACTTTTTTGGCCCAATAAGCTAGGTTTTGTTGTGGTTGTTCAAAAGCTTTCATAATACATTTTAAAAGTGCCCTAAAAAATCATTTTAAAAGCTTTCATAATACATGGGATTAAACATCTGCATCTACATATATATCAACTACAAATCTCATTCTTATGAGATTAAAAACTAAATATTTATTACAACAAACTCAAAGAAAACAATAAAAACAAGTATTTAAACAAACCAACAATCAAAAGAGATACTCCCTTACAAGCTACAACTAATATATATATATATATATATATATATATATATATATATATATATATATATATATATATATATCCGGTAACGTTATAACCTAGTGTCTTAAAATGTAAAGACTGGGAGAGCCCGTTACCCGTTGATAGCCGGTAACCGGTTGGTGGCTGGTTATTACTGGCCGAGTTGACACCCCTAAAGCCAATTAGACAAATTTATAGGACAAAGTTATCATAATTGAAAAAGGTGAGGACAATATAGTCTGATTTTATTTTACATCTTTTTGCCTAAATGAAATGAAATAGAGAGGATCCAAAGGAAACGGCATCGTGCCATTCCTGTAATGCAAATCCCAAAACTCCCCATCCTCATAACATTTCATAAGATTGTTCACCTTATGTTGTTGGCTATGGCACCTTGATGAATAGACATTGTAAAAATAGAAGAATTGACAAGACAAAGAATCTATTTCTTTCCTGAAATGTCTAACTATGAAATAATTTCCGATGTTGTCACTCACAACACTCTTATAAGTGGGTTTTGTCGGGTTAGAAGACTTAAGGTTGCACTAGAGTTATTCCATGAGCTGCGAGGTTGTGCCCAAACATCCAAATCTCCATACTTTATGCAATTTCATTAGATAGCTTGTGTAAGAACCTACAATTTATTTAAGGCAATGTTAATGGGTAATCCATAAATTTTAGTGAAATTAATATTTGATATGATATGGTAGCAAGGGATTTTCTCTACGAAGCTTGTTGGCATATCTTTTGGTGTCTTCAATTTTTTTAAAGAAAAAAATTATTATCTTCAATTTTCTTGTCTCTTACAACCAAAGAAGAGACAGTATAAGATTGCATTTAATATTCCTAAGAGCAAATAAAACAAAAACAAAAGAAGCATCAATTTCATATTCAACTCTCTAGCAAAGTTTTAGAAAGTGTGTACGTGAATTTTATTAATATTTGGCCGAAAACTTTATGGCCGGTTTTGGGAATCGGAAAACAGGTTGAATTCTTTTTGTTTTATTTATTTTTTGGTCATTTTCACCGGCTTGTACATATTCCTAATTTTCCAATTTCCATTTGTTCGTTTCTACGAAGGCGATGCCATTTGTTCTTAGTTTCTATCGAGAATGAGTCTCGGTTCTGTCTCACTAAAAGACATTGTGACAGCTCAACCCCAACACAATCCGACTCTTTCTAAATACTGCAAACTAGAGCCGACTCTTGTGTGTGAAGATCGGTTTCCATGGCGCTCAAGGAAGAGGATTCAACGCTTGCTAAGCTGGAGCTAGCGTGTTCAGATTTGAAAACCCTGTTGCAAGCATCGGCCAAAATGGACGAAAGTCTTGAAAAGATTGACAAAAAGTTTGACGTCGTAGATGAATCTCTTTCAACAACCTCAAGAAGAGTGGCTCCTTTACAGTCCCTGGCCATGGCCACAAAAGCCCTTGACACGCGAATCAACCGCGCGGTCACCCCCGCTCTTGCTCTTCTCGACACCTTCAAACTCTGCGAGTCTCTGCAGGACAACCTCGTCCAACTATCATCCAATTTGTCGGCCGAGCGAACGCCCAAAAATCGACTCGAGCAACTTCTCGAATACGTGGAGTGCGTTGATCAGCTGAACGCTGCCATTAACGCGATCGGTCAAGAGGGAGAACCCGCGATTCAGAAGCTTCAAGAAGTGGTGGAGTTCTTGAGCAGGACCAAGGCGACGGATCAGTACCGGACGCATCGGCTCAGACAAACTCTGATTACTCTCAAAGCTCTCTATGAAACTGAGGTTGATGCCATGAAATTCGATGGGCTGCTTGATGAGGCTCTACTGAATTTGCAGGACGAGTACGAGAATATCTTAGAGCAGTTGAGGCATCGGAATATAGGGGAGTTGCAAGTTGATAAAGAAGCTGAGACAGTGAAATCTGATCTGGGTACAGAGCTGGAGGTTGAAGTTCTTCAACGAATTTCGGAGACTTTAGCTGCCAATGATTGTTTGGACATATGTATTGGCATCTTTGTCAAGGTACGTGAAATTCTTCCTCTTTCAGATTAGAAAGTTAGAAAATAACCATAAGATTTAGTCTGATCATGGCTTGATTTTGATCTTGATCAACCACTCAAGTTGACATATTGAGACAGTGCTCTTAATTATTAATTGGTTCCAAAAAAAAAAAAAAAAATTGTCTCCTCCGATTATATTTGAAAATATGAAATTCGGAGGATCATTTCTAAAGCATTGTCATTTCCAATGGTTGTAAGATGAAAAAATGTAAATATTATTATTTTTTAAATATGAGAATCATGAGAACAATATTCACGCAGAATAACATCACGAGGAACTGTAGCATTCCTATTGTAACATTCAATACTAATTTAGCTTATTCCTCCGAAAGATTAAAAAAAAAAAGTGCTAACTCTGGCGGGTATTTTAGCTTTGAAAAATGTCGTGGGTCAATAAGTTTTTCATATTTGGCCTATATTCTACTAAAAATTTAATAGATCAACTATTAAATTTGTGGGGTCTACATAAGTTCACAAATCTAATAGTTGATTTATAAGATGAAATTAGCTAAATATGAGAAAAATATTGACCACCCTAACATTTCTCTTTTAGCTTTTACTATATATTAAAAAATGTTTTGGATATCTTCAAAACTATAATACTATCATCGGTCAGAACCTAAAAAATATAACAAAAAAATTTACTATAAATTTTTTTATAAATCGACATGGCAATTATGTAATACTTATCAATTCATGACACTAGACAAGAACAAATAAGGATTCATGACAAATAAGGATTCACGACACTCTATGAATCTCACATGTCTACGCTAGATGAATCTCATATGTCTAAATAAATTTTGTTCCGTCACCTATTTATGTATGTGGGTCTCATATAAGTCTTGTTAAATTAGGTGTACAAATTAGTGGCATGTAATTGCTGAATCCAACAAATTAACATATGATTTGGTTAATTGGTTGATGCATTTTTGTGATCCGGCAGGTGAGATACAGAAGAGTAGCCAAAGCACTGATGCGGCTAAGCCCAGATTACCTAAGAACATACGCACCCGAAGAAATCGACGAGATGGAATGGGAGAGCTTGGAGACAGCGATAAGCCTTTGGATCCAACACTTGGAACTCGCACTCAAAACAGTGCTCGTATCAGAAAAGAAACTCTGCAACCAAGTTCTTGGGAAAATCATGGACGGACTGGTCTGGCCAGAATGTTTTGTCAAAATCGCCGACAAAATCATGGCTGTCTTCTTCCGATTCGGAGAGGGCGTTGCCAGGAGCAGCAAAGAGCCCCACAAGCTGTTCAAGCTTTTGGACATGTTCGATTCCCTCGAAAAACTCAAGCCCGACTTCTCGGAGACTTTCGACGGCGAAGCCGGAGCAGATATCTGCACGCGGTTCCGAGAACTTACAAAGCTCCTCGTCAACTCTTCAAGCAAAGTGTTTTGGGAATTCGGCCTCCAAATCGAAGGCAATTCCGATGGTTTTCCTCCCCCACAAGACGGCTCCGTCCCCAAAGTCGTCAGATACTCCAATAACTTCCTCAAAAACCTTGCGGCGGACAATTACAGAGCACCCATGGCCATGGTTCTCCGAACGGAACAAATATGGAAAGCGGGAATTTTTTCCAAACCCGAAACGAACGAGAATTTGCTCAAAGATGCCATTTCCAACGTCATGGACGCTCTTCAGAGAAACGTCGAAAGCAAAAGGTCGCGCTACAAGGACAAAATCCTCCCCCACATATTCTCCATGAACACCTACTGGTATGGTTAAATTACATAAATTTAATTAAACAATTTGATGGTATAATTAAATATTAATGGAACAGGTACATATACATGAGGACAAGAAACACAGAGCTAGGAGACCTTTTGGGAGAGCAATACATGAAAACAAAGTACAAGGTGGTTGCGCAGGAGTCAGCGTACACGTATCAGAATTTAGCGTGGGGACATCTGGTGAGGATTTTAGACAAAGAAGAGTTGAAGAGGCTGCAAAGCAAAGAGCTTCTGAGAAGAATGGTAAGAGAGAAAATGGACGACTTTTTGAAGGGTTTGGATGAGATATCTCAACGGCACAGATGGTCCTACAGCATTCCTGATTTGGATATGAGGGAGCAGATTAAGCAGTCCACCATGAAGTTTCTGGTGCCGCCTTATTCTGAGTTCTTGAACACCTACTCGGCTGTCTTGCAGGGGAAACTCTACATGCAGCCAATCGAAGGGCTGTTGGCTCAGATTTTTGAGGGTGACGATGTGAAGCTCAAGAGGCGGTATTCCAAAGGTCGGATGGGTGGTGGTGGGGGCAATTCATTGACGCTTGAGCGGGAGATCAGGGATTTTCGACGGTCCATATCAAATAATAGCGATGTTGTCTGATTGGTATAGTATTCTGGTCGTCGTCGGGTGATTAATAGGTATGAGAAATTAGATGTATTAAATGGACGGTAAAGATTGTGCATGGCCGCAGAGATATGGGCGTCTGGGTGGTATCGACTGTAGATAATTTGTATCATTTTTTGTCCTTTTTTTTTTTTTTTTAAAGACTAAGAGTGTTGAAAATATATATGACAACTAAATAAACAAAGTTTCCTTTTCCCTTTTTATTAAAATAATATTAAAATACATATATTAAACCCTCGATTTACAAAAGTATAACAAATAATAGATGTTAATGTTCCTTCTAAAAATTTAACGGCCTACGGCATCAAGGTTTATTAGAGCAAATATAAACAATATTACAACTTTCCATTATGAACAATTATTTTTTAGTTAGGTGCTTTTGTTATTGGAAAAAATTACAAAATTAGTCCATGTAGTTTATCTGATTTGCAATTAACTCCATGTGCTATCAAAATAAACTCAAACGTCTATGAGGCTTGTCAAAAAAATAATTTAGTCCCTACAGTCAAATTCTGTCTATTGACTTAACAGCTTCTGATAACGTGAAACGTTAAAGGTAATAAAATTGTGATACTTGTCATTTTTAAGTCAGGTTTACATTAACAAAATATGTTAAATTAGTGGATGTAATTTGATTATTAGATACTAAATTGTTTTTTTAACATACCTCAGGAACTTTTGACTTTATTTTGATACCACATAAGCTAATTGTAAATTAAGTAAAGTATATGGACTAATTTACAATTTTTTCCTTTGTTATTCTTGTGATTTTCCAAAGAGATGTTACCATAATAAAAAATAATTAACAAGTGCCGTGATTCCCGCGAGTTCCCATGAGCGGAGGAGATATCCTTAACGGTGTTTCTTTGACTGCCCATTTTATTTATTAATAGGAGATGTATATAATTATTTTCACAAATGGATGTAAGCCGGATCCAAAAATGAATATTTGCTTTTTTATTAGAATTGCTTTGCTGTAATCAAAACTTTCATCTGCATCACCGGTGATTGGCTAATCAAAGAGATCAACGCCCAGAAGGACACATGGGCACCGTTACTGTCGCGTACACTAACTGCACTGCACTGGATCAGATAGGTGAAGTTACATTTTTACTCCCCACATCCTTGGGCCGCACGTTGTCTGTAGCTTGTACGACTTCGGAAGTTACCACAGTCCCAGACTCAAATCACTTGAAAGAATAATTCCCACCTCTTAAAGAATCTACCAAAATTTCCCATTTATCCCCTCTCTCTCTCTCTCTCTCTCTCTAATGTTCGTCGAGAGAATATTTTCTAATTCCGACGGAGAAAATGGCGAATACCATGACCGACCAAACAGGCGGTGCTTCCATTTCCTTCACCGACTTTCCCGAGGACGTCCAGCTCTGCATCATCTCGTTCCTGAACCCCTCCGAGATCGCCGCCTTCGCCTGCACTTCCAAACGCTTTGCCTCGCTTTGCCGGGATGACGGCAAGCTGTGGTTCACCATGTGCGACCGGCGGTGGGGTTCCGAGACCCAGATCAAGAAATGGGGCAACGGCAAGATCGCCTACCGACTCCTCTACAAGGCCCTCGACGAGTGGGAGAACCTCATCGGATTCTGGCGCCGGAGCGGCCCCGGAGCGACCGGAATCTGGTCTACGCCGTTGGTTTTCTTCGAGTGGGGCCCGTCGTTCCTCACCGGTTTCAGGGTTTCCCCGTCGAAAAACGGGACGTACGGGGTCAGAAAGTCTCCGTTTTTGTGGATGGGCATCTCACCGGAGGGCCAGGTCGTGAACTTTCTCGACCCCGATGGTCGTTCCGACTTATCGGATGGTTTCGGGACCGAATTTGATTTCTCAGACAACGATTTGGTCCAGGCCAATGTGAGTTTCATGGGAAAGACCCATTTGGTCGTGGAGGAGAACACGAGCTCTGCGAGTTGGAGTCCTCAGGAGCAAAAGAAAAACGGGGTTCGGAGGAGTTCGAGCTCGGCGAATCTGTGGGGCGGGGACGATGATATAGAGGACGTGATCGGAGCGGAGAGTGGGTCTCCCGGTAGCTTACCGGACCGGCTAATGTCGGAGATTTATCAGAATTTGGCAAACCGGACGAGCCCAAATGGTGGGGATAAGAGGAGGCAGAGGAGGAGAGAAAAGGAGAGGCAGGGGAGGAGGAGGTGGGAGCCAGAGCATTTCGTCAAAATTGTGAATTGCTCGCCCATGCCGTCACGGCCTTTGCAGGGCCTCTGGAAGGTATGGTCCAACGCTTTCCCTGTCGTGCTTTTCTTCATCAAATAATAGTTGGAGTTTTTAGGCAACAATGTTGTTGTTCATATTGGTAAAAATGTTGTCCTATATTTCCACCAATTTTGTTGGCCGATTGCTAACAATTCGGCAGTAAATTAGCAGTAAATATTAGAGAGTGGCTACTTATTAGCCGAGCAAGTTTGGGGCAGTCCGCCCCTCTGCTCATGGTAATGACTCAAAGCTTCTCTTTAGTTTGTATTATTGAAGACTCGATTCGAATATGGAGGAATATGTGGGCTACTTGGAAACCACATGAGAGTGAGGATCAAATAAAACCGAGCTGTAGTTACCTATTTGAAACATGAAAGCAAGTGGGGAATGTATATATGTGCATGAGGGAACCCTGCGTCTATTTTTGGAAGCCATTATATCGATCATTGGTCAATCGAGCTCGTTGTCTATGGACTTTGTGGTGTCCTTGAAGGGAGAGAGCTCTGAAAATGAGCTGACAAAACTAGGACCCAACTGTCTTAGAAACAATTTTAGTATGGACTGTTGTGGTGTCATCAAACTGAATTTTTTTTTTTTTCGTTTGCCTTTTCCATTCTTTCTCACATTTTACTCATTTAGTATCATGATTGGAAGATGGTTAATGCATGTGAGATCGATCTTCATCACAGCTCATCTTCCTGCCGGTTGCAGGGAATTTGTGATGACATGAGCTTGGATTTCTATCTTGTGACATATGATGACATAGGGGGCATTGCCTGCCGAAGGGTCGGAGACTCCTCCAAACGATTTTCTAGTTGTGCTCCTGTATTTTGGACATCAAATGCGACGTTTATAGAGTCTCCATTTTCCCCAGAGGAAGAATATTTGTATGATACTCGCATGCATGTTCGACCACTTGAAGCAGCAAATTACTTTCACGGAGAACTCCTCCTCTCAGCAGAAAGTGAGATGGTGTCTCGCATTCTTTACATCAACTCAAGTTACGATTTAGTTATACCAGACTTGGCAGGAAGTACTGCAAATCCTCGGCATGTGGAAGGAAGGATTTGGCAGTACAATAATGGTGCATTTGGTTTTGGGTTTCTTCGGGACAATTTTATTATAGACCTGAAAAGTATTGCCCAAAATGGTTGCATTCTCGATACGATGGAGCTCTGTAGTGATTAACTTTCTTATTTGGGATCATTCTTGTATAGATCAGTTGTGTAGCTGATGCTATTTGTGTACTCTGTACTATATGTATTATGGATATCAATTCTTTTGATAATATCCTTCTGTCTTGATATACCACCTCCCTCTCTCTCTCTCTCTTAGCATCAGGGTATCTGCATTTTCCTGATCGTGAAATTTGTTTGTAGGCCACTTTGTGGGTTTCTTTATATGGATCTTACAGATCGATGATGATAATTTTTAATTCCACGGAGGTTCTAAATTTTTGGACAGACTTCCCATAGCCGATTGCAAATGTGAAAGGTCTCCGATGAGTGTGTAGGCGTCATCGGGGCCTCTCACAATTGGTAGTCCGATTGCACTGAATCGAGATCATAATTGACTGCAATTTCTTGGTCGACTGCAAATGTGAAAGACCTCTAATGAGTGTGTAGGCCTCAATGGGGGCCCTCTCACAATTGGCACCCCGATTGCACTGAATCGGAGCAAGCAATTGCAGAAGGTCCTAAAAACAAGTGCAATCGAGCAAGCAATTGTAAGAGGCCCTTCATCTTGCGTTCCCTTTTATCATTTGTTTGTTGCAGTAGACGCTATCTTTCTAAGGAGAATGACCCTTAACATATGGTTCTTGCCATGCTGACATCCAATTATGAATTCTTGCCCAGGTAAGCAGCCGGAATATACCCCATTATTTAGAAACGATGGGAAATGAGACACACATACATAATATATATAGGTTTGATCAAGCCTGGTGCAAGGAAGAAAGCATCACAATCTTCAATTAGACTTCGAAGCGATAATAAAACGAGAAGAAAATACAGTAAAGCAGAAAGGAAATAAAAGTGTGGGATCATCAACATTTATTGAAAATGGAACACAATCAAGAGTTCACCACAGAACATCAATACTTGTTCACTGTATCACATGCTGAGAATCGAGTAGGTCTTGGCATCCATTTGCGCATCCACGATCTTCTTGCAACAAACCCCAGAAAAAAAAAAAAAAACAAATGAAGGCTCGCACACTTCAACAGAAAAATATTAAGAAGTCTGTCTGCAATCTAAGCATAAGGCCTAAAATCGATACACCAATAGCACGGATCGGAGGGCGGATAGAAACACATGATGGGAAGGTAAAAAAAAATAATAATAAAAAACCAGAAGTAGATGTCAATCAAATCATGTCTCAGCAGCAACTTCCCTGCCATTGGATTTCTCATTCATTGCATCCTTCTCATGTTCTCCCTCAAGCTGGCTTAAGTTTCCTTTTTCCTTGATGAGTTGAGTGTGGTGATATTTGCAGTAGAGTCGCCCCTCGTGTGCTATGTAGTTTGATGGGCTGATTACACACCCTCCATGGGAGCATTTGAAACAGCTCTTGTGATAAGGAGTCCCATTTACCGTAACCTTAGAAAGCGATCACATTTTCCAATATTATTTATGATGTTCATGAATTGTATATATTGGGAAAATCGAAAATTGTTCATTACCTTCTCAGTAGGATAGACGGTGTTTTTGCAGCCGACACATTTGTCTCTAGTTCCACCAAACATACTTGAAACCTTATTTGCGGTTGGTTTCTGTAAAAGCAAATCAACATCAGTAGCAAGTACTAGGACCTCTTTAGGATGCGCAAGCGAGCACCTACCTCACCATCAACAGGTTTCTCCGGTTTTGCAATTTTTGGTGTCCCTGAAACCATGGTTTGAAACAGAAAGAAGTCAGAGTTGGAGTACGTATGATGATGCGATTTTTGCAGACAAAATGTGCAATTTTAAATCGGATGTTTTGAAATCGCAAACCCAAACCGAGGACTCTAGCTGAACTCATGTTTGTTACCTTCAAAGCTTTTGTCAAGGCTGCCAGTTCTTTTGAACAGCTGATCAAAGTGTGGCCTGCAATAGAGTACTCCCTCAAAGGAATTGTAATTGCCGAGCTGCAAATGGATCTATACGTTAATGGGTCGTATATGAAATCTGTAAGCGATCAAATCATATTATCCTTCGATATGAATTGGGCAATTGGCCTAATCTGTGGTGGGTTAGAGCCATCGATCGACTCGATGGAAGATTAGATGGTTCTGAGCACAAAACCTGGATCCTTATAAATCTTTTGAGGCAAACCAAAAGAACAATACCTGGAAGGCCTCCTTTTTGTCTAAAAATGTAAGAACTTGTTGCTAAGCAGCATCAAATCAACATGAATTTTCCCAACTTTCGTAAATTCTTTCTTTTGGGTGGGGTGGAAGAAGAAGAAGAAGAAGGGAAAAGAACAGATCGGAACTCAAACACAGAGACAAGAACAACATCAAAAACATGTGGAAAAAATGGTAGTAATTAGTAAATAGTTTTCATGCTAGCATCACACAATGGAACATGTATGAGTACCCAATAGATCAATGGCCTGGAAGTTGAATTAAACTCAGCGTTTTACCTTGAGAGTTCCTTTGCAGTGATGGCATCGGAAGCAGGCTTTGTGGTAGATACGGTTATCGGCGGTTAACTTGTCAACCAGATAGACAGTCTTGTCACAGGCCATGCATTTCTGGGTTGTTCCTGCAAATGCCATTTGCAACCAGAATTGGAGTTTAATTTACTCTCTGTTTTTGCTCGCTTCTGAGAGAGTTTTGGAGTTGTTGTTCAAGAGGGACTAACTGGGAGGAGAAAACATGTGGGGAGGGAGATAAGAAGAGGAGATGATGGAGAAGTGAGAGTTGCAGGAGATTGCGGAGACCAAAAGTAGACTTTTCAGATGATTAAAGTTAGTGGCATTTGGCAATTGGCAATCATTTTGTCCAAATTTGAAGCACCTAACCACCTTTGTCTCTCAGATATTTTTTACTTTCTCTGACCTCTTAACTTTTTCAAATAAACCCATTAAAAAAAAAAAAAAAATTGTGCATAATCTCACATTATATTAAAGGAACTGAAGAAATTTGATATTAAAATCCAAATCAGAATGATAAAATTAAAATTAAATTTAGAGTAAGGTATGTGGCCTACCTTTTTCCAACATAGACATTGATTTAGCTTAAAAATGTGGCCGGACCAAAGTGTGAAGGTATATTTCGGAGTTTGTCTTGTTAGAGACGATGACTCGTATTCTGAACGATAAAATGACATTGGTCTCTAGTACAAAGGAATCGGGAATGGAATGAAAATAAGATCAACTCCGTTCTGTTCGAAGACGGGGTAAATAGGTATGTGAGGCGGCAATGGTTTTGTTGAAAAAGAAAAACAATAATCTTGTCCAATTGAAATGAAACTGATGGGGAAATGATGAGTGACACGTTCTCTAAAAAAGAATTGGGAGTTCAAAAATTATGATTCTCATTAACTAATAAATCTGTTGTTTCTTTTTCAAAATATGAGGCCTCGTGTGCTGTCAAATGCCAGCACTTCATCACTCAACTCCTAGCTGGCCTACTTCCATTATGAAAGCATTTTCTTTCTTATATTCTCTTCGTTTACAAGCAAAGAGAGTCTCTAAAGTGCATTTCTTTTTACAGCCATGGACAATGAGGCCTTGTAGAAGATGTCTTGGACAGGGCCATGTGATGGTGAACTTTTACCAAAAGGATAATATGATCTCACGCACCGTCACTTGGCCTTTTTACTATTGAGAATAGGTTAAATAAATGACCCGACTCATAAAAAAACACTAAAACAGCCACGAATAATTGTATTCTTGGAGAGAAGCTTTGCCACGGTGTCCGGTAAGGACCTTATCCGGCCGAGAAAGCATAAAGAACACCAAAAAGGCAGAGGCTCCTTCACTTGAAATGCCATTATATGTTACATGATATGTTGAGGCAAGGGCACATGAGGCTGAAATGATGGAGTAAACCAAGTCTTTTTGATTTTCCACCGCACTCAATAATGATGGAAAGAGATGAATATATCTGGCAGCTTTATTTATATGCTCCATCAATGTCCCACACTCGAATTCAATCTGGCTTCATCAACTTGGCCAGATGAAAGATCTACTATTTCACTTTCATTTCCACGTCTAGTGGTTAACAACTTGGCATTGATTGGACCCAGAGAATGCTTCAAATTGCTGTGGTCCAATCTCATATCTTCTGCACCCGAATCTGATTTATATTATCAAGTGAAACTGAGAGGTGCAATTTTTAAGGTGGGTCTGTTGGACTGGTCCCGGGACCAGCCTGCCATGGCCATCTTTGGGATGGGGTGGGCCACCTGAAAGTTGGACTCATTATTTTGGTTGGGCCTTTATTTTTGTTTTATTTATTTATTTATTTATTTTGTTAGAAGAAAAAACCAATGGTCTGCCTCTAATTCTATCATTACACATTCCTCTGATTCGAAGAACCTAAGACCTAAGACCGAAGAGTAATTGCAGAAGCTGAACAAGATGATGATGATGATGAGGAGAACATTACATTGAAGGGGAAGGTTTTGAGAAGACTTTTTAAATTTTAAAAACTCTTAATTTTACTTTTTGAACTTTTAATTTGATGTAATGTATTACCTTCATTCAGTTTTTAAACATTAAAAGTGATCATATAACTTTATTATTAACTTTTTTATAAAATTTTAAATTTAAAATTTAAAAAAAGGTTATTATAAAAATAAAAAATACAAGGTGACCCAACCTCGTGACCCACGGTTGGGTCACCTTGTGACCCTTTTTTTTTTCTTTTTCTTTTTCATTTAAAAACAAAAAAAAACAAAAACAAAAATTGAAGGGTAATTTAGTATTTTTAAGGGTTTATGTTAGGGTTTAACGGCACAAATTGATGGATGGGATAAATTGTATCAAATTAAAAGTTCGAGGGGGTGAAATTGAGAGTTTTTTAAATTTGAATGATCTTCTCAAAATGTATGGTAGTTCAGAAGTCATTTGTGATTTGTGAAGTTTTTCCTTATTTTTATTTTGTTCAACTTTTAAGCCTCCCTCGCATCTCCCAAACGCCACATCTTTGATGAAAGCTAATGTTATTTACTGTATTTCCATTACAGCTCCTCTCCATTCTCCAATAACTTCAACATACGTTACAAATGGGAAAACTGCATTTAGTGCTCTCGAACTCAAACCCTATTTGTAGTTACTATCAAACTTTAAAAAGTGTTAATTGATACAAACTTCTCCTTGATTTTCATCAATCAAACTACAAGGAATAAAAAAATAAAAAATAAAAAAATTCAAACTCTAAGCACCATTATTTTGGGCTGATAGCTAGTCCCATAATGGTTTTTCTAATGATAGCACCTTTTCTTTTGATCAAATGCGTAAGTGTCCAAACACCAAAAAAATACCTAGTCTAATGATCAAATGCCTGCCTGTTCATTTTCACTAATTGTTTATTTCCATTAACCAGTTATTCTATGTACTTTTCAGTTTATTTTTCTTTATTTTTTTTTTTTTATATCACTTTTTAAGTGTGGTGTTACATGTAGTTAGCTGATATTATATACAACAATGATTTCATTGAGCACCAATTAGTCTAATAGTAAATATACTCGTGTCATGTTGAAGTAAATTTAGTAAATCTGGTAGCATATCTTTGCTTAATAAGAACAATTTTGGATTGTCATCGTAATTATAGGAACCAAATACGAATAGCATATTTACCAAAAGGATCTTGTCAACCAGTTAACAATAATCTTCCACAAAGACAATTTGAAAAAATAATGCTTCTAATCTGTCATTTTTTAGCAATGAACATTGTTAAAAATTGCTATGCAAACAAATGAGAGATTAGTGGATAAATGATTGTTTTCTTATGTATATTGTGAATCAGGGACGGAGCCAGCTTTGAATTTGGGAGAACCCAAGCTTTCCTCACAAAAATACGCGAATTTGGGTTAAATATTAGGATATCCACCGGGGCGGGTTGCGGGTAGAAAATTTTAAAATTTTCGGGTGCCTGGACCGAACCGCCCCGCAATATAACCCTGAACCTAAAAATCTAATACCCAATAACCTGATTCTTCACAATCACTCTCGCCGCTTCAGCTTCTCTTCTTCTTCTTCTTCTTGTCTTCTTTCATTTTCTTCTTCATCTTTCTCTCTCTGTCATCTGCGCCACCCCTCTCTCTCCTCTGTGCTGCCATTCTCTCTTCTCTGCGCTCTCTTCCTCTCTCTCGACTGCGGCTAATGCTGCTACATGAAGTCTTGAAGAACATCTGCGGCTCTGCTTGAGGAAACATCAAGAAAGCAACAAATATTTATTGGTTTTAACCCTAGGTTCAAACCCGCATCATCCGACCCGCCCCGCCCTGCAAAACCCAAACCCGGCGAATATTGTTATACGCTGTAGCTGGATTGCGGGTCTCATTTAATACCCGCAACCTGCAGGGGTACCAGGAATACCCAATACTCGACCGATCCGACCCGTTCCCACCCCTAATTCTAACGACACAAATTCCAATTACCTCGCTGAATCGATTCTGAAAAAAGGAAAAAAAAAAAAAAACACAAAGACAGAAAAGGGAGAGATGGTGTACGGGCAGGTGGTGATTGGTCCGCCGGGCTCCGGCAAGACCACTTACTGCAACGGCATGTCTCAGTTCCTCCAACTTATCGGAAGGTCACACCCGATGACTTGTACCATCTTCATGTCGTTCTACGTTGGAATTAATGGTAATCTTATGCCAATTTTGTGTATATTATTGAAGTGTTTTTGTTTGTTTGTTTGTTTGTTATTGGTGTGCAGGAAGGTTGCGATTATCAATTTGGATCCTGCTAATGACGCATTGCCGTATCCTTTTTCGCTGTATTTACTTTGGTTAAGGTGTCTCTTTTGCTTGTACTATGTTGATTTGAAGTTTGCTTTCTTTGACGCAAATTATAGCTATGAATGTGCTGTGAACATTGAGGAGCTTATAAAACTAAGTGATGTAATGGCGGAGCATTCTCTTGGTCCAAATGGAGGTTGTTAATTTTACTTTTTCAAGCTAATAATATATGTAATGCTCATTGATTGGACCGAGAGTTGTGTGAGGTGTGTGCTCTTGGTAGATTGAGTGAGTGACTTTGTAAATGGGAGTATCAGAGTCAGAATCTGTTTCAATTGACTTTGAGCTCAACATGCTTGTAAATTATGTCTTACTAGTTACGCTGTTTTCTGAATTTTTATTTTGTTATGTTCAACCAGGCCTTGTGTATTGTATGGATTATCTGGAGAAAAATATTGATTGGTTGCAATCGAAATTGGAACCTCTTGTGCGAGGTCGGTATACTATGCCTAACTTATTCAATATGCTCTATAAATGACCATTTTGTTCTTTTTTTTTAATAGGATCAATATCTGTAGGATCTAGAAATTGGGCTCTCTCTCTCTCTCTCTCTCTCTCTCTCTCCCACCTTTTCTTTTTTAGTGTCAACTACATTTTTTCATTCTTTTAGTTGGTCCACTGAACAATAGTAAAATGTAATGCAATATTGCCTAACAGTGATACTAGCTTTGCAGATCACTATCTTCTCTTTGATTTTCCCGGCCAGGTGGAACTATTTTTCCTTCACGCCAATGCCAGGACAGTTATCATGGAACTCAAAAAGAAGTTGAACCTGAGGGTATGATTATGTCTTCTACTTTGATATGGTATTTTTGCATCTTCCACTGGACCCTGAACAGCTGAATTGGCTTCAGCTTGTTATGTTAATGCTTTAATTGTAAAAATCCCATTGGGTTCTTCATTTTATGCAGTTGACTGCAGTGCATTTAGTTGACGCCCATCTTTGCAGTGACCCTGGGAAGTATGTTAGTGCATTGCTTCTCTCTTTGTCAACCATGCTACATCTAGAACTCCCACACGTTAATGTCTTATCCAAGATTGATTTAATTGAGAGCTACGGAAAGCTAGGTGGGGGTTATAGCTCTTCTTCCTTTGACACGAAGTGTAAAATATAATGTAGCATCACAGAAATGTTAGTTATCTTTTCTAATAATTACTTTTTGATGTATTGCAGCTTTCAATCTTGACTTTTATACCGATGTGCAAGATTTGTCTTATTTACAGCACCATATTGGTCAGGATCCTCGCTCTGCCAAGTACAGGTGTGATTTATGGTGAAATTCATTATGCAAATTTGTATGCATCAGTCTTTGCTCTTGAAACCATGCATAAGATGTTATGTCACCTGGGTATTATCTTAAAAAATTTCCAACGTGTTTTCTCCATCAGAATGTTGAAAAAAAAAATTGCCCATTGATTATTTCTTGGATCTCCCTTGCCATCCAGTGCCATATGGTGGTGAATATGGCAGTCATTCTTGTTTTTATATCTTCCGTATTTATAAAATTATGATGGCGGCACAAACACTAACATTTGGGTCTTATAATGTAGCTTTTAAAGTTCTACGATTTAAGGTTCCTCTAATACTTAATGATATAAAGCTATTTAGAACTTCTGTGTGAATATTATATCTTTTTTTGATAAGTAAAAATATATATCAAAAGCGCAGAGGGGCGCAACCCATATACACGGGAAGTATACAAGAGAGCGCCTAAGAAGAGGAGAAATGAAAGAGGAAATCAGAGAAGCTAATTACTAAAGGAGCTAGCCAAGCGGCTGTCCAAGAGTAAAGAGTAAAGAAGAAAAGATGAATCAGTTCCTCTATAGTCCTAGTAGAATTCTCAAAACATCTAGCATTTCTTTCAATCCATATACACCACATAAGACAAAGAGGAATCATCTTCCAAACTACCGCACTTCTAGCACGGCCTCCCGACCACCAACAAGAGAACAAGTCCCTTACTCTGCCAGGCATAACCCAATGCAACCCAAACCGACTGAAAATAGTGTGCCAAAGAGCTCTTGCGGTTTCACAATGGAGAAGAAGATGATCTACTGACTCTCCTGACTTTTTGCACATACAACACCACTCCACCACTCCACCACCACAAGGTTCCTCTTCCGCAGATTATCATGAGTCAAAATTTTGCTAAGGGCCGCGGACCACCCAAAAAAAGCCACTCTCAAAGGCACCTTAGAGCGCCAAATACTCTTCCAAGGAAACATCTCATGGCCAAAATTAGACAAGGCCTTGAAAAGCGACTTAACCTCGAATTTACCTTTCCTAGACGAGGCCCAGCAAATACGATCCACCGTACCTACAGAGATCTTGCACGAATACAATCGCTCAAAAAAAGGAGCAACCAACTCATCTCCCAATCCTGAACATGTCGCACAAAAGTGACATTCCACTCTATAACCCCACTCCTCCAAATTAAATTGTCCTTCACTCAAGCTTCTTTGTGTCTTGCAATGCTGAACAGAGAAGGGAAAGCTTGCTTCAAAGGAGTTTCCCCACACCAAGTATCATGCCAGAAACGAACTTTCGAACCCGCCCCCACCTCAAACCTACACCCTTTGGCAAAGGAACTCCAACATTGACGAATATGCTTCCATACACTCACGCCATGAGAACCCGAAACCTCCTTCGTGCACCACCCGCCTTCCTGTTCTTCGTATTTGGCTTTGATAACCTTGCACCAAAGAGCCTCACTCTCGTTTGCATATCTCCAAAGCCATTTCCCCAAGAGAGCTTGGTTAAACTGATGCAATTTTCGGATACCAAGACCACCGTAATATAAGGGACGGCAAACTTGATCCCACTTTACAAGATGCAACTTAGCCTCATCTCCCATTCCTCCCCACAAGAAATCTCTTTGGACCTTCTCAAGCCTTTTAGCTACACTCATGGGAATCGGAAACAAAGACAAGAAGTAAGTCGGAAGATTAGACAACGTACTCTTAATAAGAGTTAGACGGCCTCCTTTAGAGAGGTACATCCTCTTCCAACCTGCCATTTGACGCTCCATCTTCTCAATTACATCATTCCACATAATCGTGTCCTTATATGGCGCCCCCAAAGGGAGACCCAAATACTTCATGGGCAAATCGGCAACACTACACCCCAGGATATTAGCTAACACTCCAATGTTCTCCACCTCTCCAATAGCCACAATTTTAGACTTTCCAAGATTAACTCTCAAACCCGACACAGCTTCAAAACATAAAAGAATGAGGCGCACATACCGGATTTGATCGAGAGAAGCTTCGCAAAAAATCAAGGTGTCATCCGCAAATAAGGAGTGAGAAACCTCCAAATCCGAGACCACCCTATTTCCCACCGAGAAACCTGTCAAAAGACCTTGGTCAACCGTAGCATTCACCATCTTACTCAACGCCTCCATGACAAGCACAAAAAGTAACGGAGAAAGGGGATCCCCTTGCCGAATTCCCCTCGAACTGCTAAAGAACCCTTCCGGAGAGCCATTCACTAGAATGGAAAATCTTACCGACGTAATACACCATTCTATCCAAGCCTTCCACCTTTCCCCAAAACCACACTTATGCAGCAAGTACAAAACAAAGTCCCAATTTACATGATCATACGCCTTCTCCAGGTCCAACTTACAAATAACACCTGGCACCCCTTGCTTTATGCGACTATCCACACACTCATTTGCAATAAGAACCGAATCTAGGATTTGTCGTCCCCCTATGAAAGCATTTTGAGAGTAGGAAATAACCTTGCCCAAGACAGTTCTCAATCTGAAGGCGAGAACCTTAGAAAAAATTTTGTACACCCCTCCCACCAAGCTTATGGGCCAGAAATCCTTCATCTCTACCGCATCCACCTTTTTAGGAATCAAAGATATGAAAGTAGCATTCAAGCTCTTCACCAAACTTCTGTCTGCGGTGGAACTCATCAAAAATCGCCATAACATCTTGTTTAACAACACCCCAACAAGCTTGAAAAAAAGCCATGGAAAAACCATCTGGACCCGGTGCCTTATCACCATCCATACCTTTTATCACCTCCCAAACCTCCTTTTTCTCAAACTCTCTTTCCAACCACCTACAATCCTCCTCATCAATAGACAGGAATGGCTGGTTGTCCATTCTAGGCCGCCATGAACTTTGCTCCGAGTATAATTGTTGATAATACTGCACCATGTGATCTTTAACCATAACTGGGTCATCGGATAAGACTCCATTAATACGAAGCACTTCCACACGATTGTACCTGCGATAAGAATTTGCCATCTTGTGAAAGAAGCGAGTATTTCGGTCCCCCTCCTTGAGCCACAAAGTTCTAGATTTTTGCCGCCAATAAATCTCTTCACACAACAAAGTGTTCTCCAAATCTTTCAACAAATCTGCCTTTCGAGACTTCTCCTCTTGATCTAACCCTCTCAACTCTGCCAATTCATCCAACTCTTGAATATCTCCCATCAACTCCTTTTTTTTCCTCCCAATATCGCCAAACTCCTCCTCATTCCATTTTTTCAAATCCATTTTGAGAGATTTCAATTTATTAGCTAACACATAACTCGGAAGACCCTCGAAAGAATAAGATCCCCACCAAGAGCTAACCTTGTCAAGAAAACCTTCGGCTTTGAGCCACATGTTCTCAAATTTGAAATATTTTTTACCTCCACAATGAGCCCCACAATCCAAAGCAATAGGGAAATGATCGGAGAACATACACTGCAGTCTTTTTTGAGACACTGCAGGGAAATGATCTTCCCAATCCGAGGAGAGCAAGAACCGATCTATTCTGGACCAGGTCTCGTTTTCTTGATTATTGGACCAAGTAAATTGTCCCCCCACCATCGGAAAGTCCATCAAATTATTCTCCGAGATGAAGTCTGAGAAATCCATCATGCCCGCAGAGTAATACGAATCACTAGAACACTCACTAGGGAAGCGAACAATATTAAAATCCCCACCAAAACACCAAGGAACCTCCCACACATTCAATAAACCAGCCAACTCTTCCCAAAGGATCCTCCTCTCCACATCATCATTCGGACCATAAACCCCTCCAAAAGCCCACACCCAGTTGTCCTCCACATTTTGAAAAGAGCATGCCAAGGTGAACTGCCCCACACACTCCTCCTTACACTCCACCACCCTCCTATCCCACATCATTAACAACCCCCCCGACAAACCATTAGACCTTTTATACTTCCACCCCACATGTTGGCCACCCCAAAGACTGTGAACCACTTCCCGGGAGATAGTCTCCATCTTCGTCTCAATCAAACAAACTATATCTGCTTTCCATTCTCTCAGAAGACCCCTAATACGCAACCTTTTTTTGAGGGCATTCAACCCTCTCACGTTCCATGCGATGATGTTAAGCTTCATGATCCACCACTTTGACCCTTCCCACGACCCCTGCCTTGCATAGAGATCGTCTGATTTCTGTTTACAAGAATTGCACTCCCTGAAAAATCCCCCAAGTCAGAGTCAAACTGCTTCCTGGCATCTTCAATAGACTTAAACAGCAACCTGCCCATGGCACTTTTGTTGGCTTTCTGTGTGAATATTATATCTGGGGACACCTAATATTCATTGTAAGAGCAACCTGCCCATGGCACTTTTGTTGTCACCTACCGTTATTACACTTATTGGCTTTATGGATTTAGATGGGAGTTCTTGAACTGTAGTAATAAGGTTGATCCATTTTCTTGTAAAGTTGGAGCTCGGGTAACTGCACATCCATGGGGGGCTGGGTTGCTTTGATTGGCAATTCAACCCTGTTTACAAGTTGTATATGATAATGTGATAACTTATAACAAATAGAAAATGAAAACCACGATGATTGGCCAGCCTATGGCGATTGCTATTGTTTAATGACTGGCATGTGCTAGGGTCAGCTGGCTGGTGAGCAGTGCTTCTATTTGTGACTGCCAAGGTCCAGTTCTAGTTTGAAAATTGCAATCATAGATCTCTTTTGACTGTTAAAGTGGCGATGCTACGGTTTAATGACTGGCTTATGCTACGCTCAAGTTGACTGGTGAGCAGGTGTTTCTATTTGTGACTGTCAAGGTCCAGGTCTAGTTTAAAAATTGAAACCATAGATCTCTTTTGATAGTTTTAGTGGAAAATTTTTGTGGATAATTAAGGAAGGATTCTGTGAAAATTAGGCAGATGTTGGTAATACTTGAAAATTCACTGAAATGTTTAATGTTGTGTTGCCATTGAAGAACACCATTACGTAATTGTGAATTCTCTTCCGACAATTTTGGCACCAAAAGGCCACTATCAAAAAGTAAATAACTAAAATAAAAGGTAACAAGAGATGGTCAATTGTGACGCCAATTTCAGGTATGACAATGGCTTTAGATTTTCAGTTTATTGTAATAGATATATTGATGGAGACAAGATGCTGCTTCCTGAAGAAACGAGATATTGAGGGATGTGATGAATGATATGCATTTTCACATTATTTTAAATGTGTTCAATTAATAAGTTGTTTCAACTCGAGGTCATCATAGAAATTTTAAATTTGCTCCTTTTTGGACTGAATGCGGTGCATCCTAAAGAAAACATAATGAAGGCTTTCATAATACCTACTTAGTTTGACATCTGCTTCAATCTGTGGGCCTTTGGTTTTGATTCTTTTAGTGATGTCAAATTTTTAAATTTTATGCCGTACCTCTTAAGACAATTTGTGTTCAACTTTTAGTCATATAGTGATGACACATGCAAGACGAACAAATTAGTATGAATTTTTGGATTCTTACATCACACCTGAGTCTGTGAGACATAACTCAAATCTATGTTGTTTGGAAGAACAAGGCATTTAAGACATTATATCAATCTGTAATTTCTTACCTTTCTGGTGTTGCCGTTGGTGAGCATATGAGAAATGGAATGATAATTAAGTACGGCACAATAGCTTGACTATGCAGTTGGGAAAGTAAGCTGTTTTATTATTTATAAATTTGTCTTCAGAGGTTAGCATTCATATAAGTAAACTATTTGTGGTTCTTATTGCAGAAAACTCACTAAGGAGCTATGTGATGTTATAGAAGACTACAATCTCGTTACTTTTACAACCTTAGATATTCAGGCATGCCAGTCTCTCTCTTCTTTCTTCTTGAGTTTGCATGAATAGTCTATATTTGTGTTCTTAGTTAGATGCTGCTTTTCAGGATAGAGAGAGTGTTGGGAATCTAGTGAAGCTGATAGACAAGACCAACGGGTACATTTTTGCAGAAATCGAAGCAAGCGCGGTTGAATTTAGCAAGATTGCAGTTGGTCCTCTTGACTGGGATTATTACAGATATCCTTGTTCTCTTTTGGTTCTTAATATCATATTTGCACTTACTCATGTACAAGATCTCATAGCTTGCATTATGGCATATTTTCGAAATGTCTTTCAACCTGTGTTTAGTGAATGAGAAAATTATTTTGCTGCTTCATCGGCTTCATGGTTTAATGGTGAAGTCAATGGATATCTTCTTCAAGCCGTGGCAAAACTGTAGAAACAACTTTTGCCTTCCTTTTGAGGAAAATTTTGAACTACATGATTTAAGAAGGAAGATCAATTTCTGAAAAGGAGTTTGATCTGGCAATCATCTGGTATTATGTATGCTGTATTACATTTCTGCGCACACGAAATATTTCGTCAAGTCTAGCTTACCAAATATCTTTGATCTTTAGTTACTTGGAATGGGATTTCATGAGTTTTGCTTGACAAATAAGTTCACAGTTGCTGCAGTGCAAGAGAAGTACATGAAAGACGATGAAAATTCTGATTAACAATGATCAATGGAAAAGCTCTGTTTTGGTAAGCTACCCACACTCCCATATGTTTGTGCTTGCGTGGATAGATGTTTATGCGCCTGCTAATCTGTCATCGTTCTCTGTTTCAGAAAGCTCTCGACTGTTTTTCACTACTGGTGTTAACACAGGTTCTTAGCGACCAATTTTGTAATGTTGGGCAAGTACCTTATGGGTGGCAGAAACCAGCTTCTTCTCCCTCCCTCGTCATGCCCTTTTCTTAAAAGGGTTGTGTATAGGGGGCTAAACCAACTCTTATGTGACTTTCTTTTTGTAACATAATTTAAAACGGTTGAGCAGATGCATAAATTTGGGAAAATGTCGAATGAGATTGAAAAACGCTTATGCTTTTACAGTTTTTAGATTGGTTTATTAGTCACTTAACCAAATATACTCTGCTGGAGATACTCTAACCAAAAATCTTATATATATATATATATATATATATATATATATATAGTCAACAAATGGGGTTTTGTTTTTCAAATTAATTAACAAATATTAGGTAAGTTTGATTAGATGGGATGTTTTGTGAAAAAAATGTGGTAGGTAATAGCAGTTTCGGGGAAAAATATTAAATTGTTTCTTTTTTGATCTTTGGAGCTTCAAACTATGGAATATAAAGACCTTTTACGTACGATAGTCTTTGAAGATTACAAGTAGTAAGGGTTATCATGTTTAACATATGGAAGTCACGGACGCGGTTGCGTGGGAAGATGAAAAGCCGTTAAATGTACATCCACACACCACTTTATGCTTCTGAGGATGATGCCCAACTGTTTATGGAAACCACGCCTTCGCTTCTTCCGTGACCATGAGAGTCACCAAAAGTTAACATCTTCTCACCTATCCTAATTGCGTTTCAATCTTTTAGTATACTATTCATTCAAAATGAACTGATTTATATTAAGCCACGTAAGCCTTAAAAAAAATGGAAAATGTTGCTGTCACGACACAAATTCTACTTATGGTCAATTTCTCTCCTAGGTGTCATCTAAAAAAAAATTGAGAGGATTTTGAGATTCTGAAAATTTGAAGAAAAAAAAAAGACAATTTATTTGGTTTAAAATTCAAATTTGTTTTACACGTAAGAGAGAAGTTGGCTATGAGTTGGGTTTGTGTTGTGTTCATATCAAACCTTAAAAAAAATAAAAATAAAACAGGTGGCCGGCCACCTCCCTTGACGTCGTTGGCCACTCTTTTTTAGGAGTGGCTAATTATCGTTTTACTCCTTTGAAGAGGTGATTGGGAGTTTGGTCTTGGTGACTAGGCAAACAAGAGTAATGTTTTTGAAAGCCGCATCAGCTTTAGGAGAATAAAAATATATAGTGATTTTGAAAGCTACATCAACTTTAGGAGGATAAAAAAATATAGTGATTTTGAAAGCCACATCAGCTTTAGGAAGATAAAAAAATGGTCCCTAACATTACTCGGCACAAACAAAGAAGAGGGATACATGACAACTCTATTTTTGGGATTGGGATCTCCAGCAATCTAAGCAGCACATTGTGACAGATTTCATATGTAATTCACCTGTCTAAATAAATTTTTTCGACCTACCCAACCACCTATTCGGACAGGTGGGTCTAAGGTCAGAACTAGCATTTAATTTAAAGTTTGGAAGGTAACAATAAAAGTTTAATATTTGGAGGGGTAAACATTTAATTTTTAGAAGGTTATAGGAGCATTGAAACAAAAATTGTGGAAAACACGCTTCCGCTCCTGGGTGGGCTCTATGTAAACTCTCTCTCATGTGTTCACAAAAATTGCTGGATAATGGATATCATTATCCTTATTTTAGGTTGGTACATACATAATGGCCTATCATTTTCCATTACTTTGGCGCTCTGGTTTCTAGTCCCACATTACGTTTGGAAGTGAGTGGACATTTGTGAGAGTGCGCCGATGTTCTTCTTCTCTTGCGGATTCGTTTCACTCGAGGATATTTGACGAAATGCCTTCTTCTAGAGAGTGAGGAAGAACACCCAGATTAACAAAACAAATATAAAGCGGCAAAAGACATAAACGATAAAAAAAATTAAAAGAGAACATTGGGAAAAGTTCACATATTTTCTTCAAACTATCACTAAATTGACAATGTTTTGCTAAACTTTCAATTGTGACAATATTCACACCTCTCAATTACCAAAACATTGTTAATGTTAATGTCCTCCCCGGCCAATTCCAGTCAAACTACTACCCAATTGATAATGTCCTCTCAAACTTTCAATTGTGACAATATTTTTCTAAACTATCAAAACATTGTCAATGTCCCTCCAAGACCTGCAAAAAGATAAAAATGTCCTTATAGATTTCTCAATAAGACAAAAATACCTCAAAAAAATAAAATAAAATAATTATTTAAAAAAAAAACGAAAATTTTAATTTAAAAAAAAATGATTTTTTTAAATTAAAAATTTAAATGAAAATTTTTAATTTCTTTTTAAAACGGAAAATTTTATTAAAAGAAATATTTTTTTAATTTTTTTGAAAAAAAAAAAAAGGAAGAAAATTTTCAATTTTTATTAAAAAAAATCGAAATTTTTAATTTTTTTCTTATAAAAAGGATTTTTTTTATTTTATTTTTTTTTTTTTAAAGAAGTTTTAGCATCCTTTGTGTTTATTTTACATTAATTGGGGATATTGACAACATTTTAATAGGTTGAGAGAACATTATGATAATTAAAAGTTTGAAAATAATATTATTAATTAAATAATAGTTTGAGAGGTACCTAGATTTATCCAAAAGATTTCATTTTGATTGTCATTAATTTGAAAGGATAGGAGTTAGGTTGAAATGAGGGCAGAGCTATGGTCCTGTGGACTTGATGGTGGTAAGTCATCGGTGCTTCCAATATGGAAAAATAATCAAGGAAAAAAGCCGAGAGAATTATTACTTCAACAGTTCAACGTCATTGTCATCTTCCAATTTTTCTTCCATCTAGATATGAAATTTCACATTCATTAATGTGTGCCACAAGAGGGGGCCTTTCACTGCAGATAACCTTTGACAACGGGGATGGATATTTTTTTCTTCTACTTCAATCACAGATAATCCTACATCATTAACATGAGGCCCCCCCCATCTAGAGGGTGTTACTATCCTTGTCCTTTTCACGCTTCTGCTAGAGAGTAGTTGGGAATTAATTAACAAACATTAATTAATGTAAAATCTTGATTTAAACCGAACCAAAGATAAACTTTGTGGTATTTCTAATGCAATCATTACTTAATTGCATAAGCGCAGTAAAAATAGTATTAAAATATTAATTAAATGAAAATTTCAAATGATATGATTGATGAATTAGGATTATTTTTATTTCATTTCAACCAAAAAATATCTAATTAGTTATAATAGAAGGGTATTTTTATCATTTTAAAAAGTAAAAAAACAAAAATACCCTTCTAATTGAACTGGAAATAATCTTGTTCCATGATCGATGTCAAAGAAACAGGTAGATCTACATTAAGTGGATATTTTTTGCACATTTAAAATTATTTCACCTAGCTAGCCAACTAACCTTTAACTAACAATTGATTGAGTGGTAACTGCTTCTAGAAGGAAGTTTGGTTTTAAGACTTCTATGAGAGGAGTAATTATTGATATGTATTATATTCTTGATGATGGACATGGACCAATTCAATAACCCTTCTCCAAGTCATATATATATATATATATATAACAATTAATGTGGTATTTCTTCCTCCCCAAGAAGTCAAACATTTGATGCCAAGATCCATGTGGGAAGCTTCTATAGGATTTTGCCATTTCAAACCTTTAATTTGACTAAAGCTTGCTTGGATCTGGTCTTCCAAGCAAACCCTTTGGAATATATAAGTCCTTGAGACTCTCTCCCTCTTTTCTGTCCTTGAATGAACTCCAAAATTCCTCAGAACCTCCCAAAACCCTGTTTCAGATGCTGAGTAGTTTGATCTGCGGCGCCGGAAGCTTCCATCAGGAAGAAGAAGAAGAGATATGGATCGACAGCCCATATTCATCACCAAGAAAATCAAGAAAAAAGAGCCATGGCAGCAAAAGCAGCAAGAACCCATATTCCACTCGCGGGCTTGACAAGTTTTCTGCACTTTTAGCTGATCTTGAGGAGAAGAGGCAGAAGATTTACTTGCAAGCCGACTCCCAAGACATCTCCTTCGTGCGATTTGTGCACTCCAGCTCCAACGATTGGAAACCAATTGTTGTAAAATCCAAGGATAAAAAAGAAGCCAGAACAAAGAAGGACCCATCAGCCGATTTGAAAGAAGTCAAGCAGCAGCAGCTGCCGCAGCCGCAGCCGCAGCCGCAGCCGCAGCAGCCGCGGCCAATAATGGAAGAAGCAAACGAGAAGGCTAAGATGAGCGGCCTGTGGTGGAATATGGAGATGGGAAAATGGAGGCGGCCGTCGTATTATCTGCCGGTGGCCGTAATCTTCATTTTGCTGCTCCTGCTTGTTTTCGGGCGATCTTTTGCAATACTCTGCACCTCCCTCGGGTGGTACGTAGTTCCCAATTTGAAGGAGAGCGAAAATACAAGAAAATCGACAAAGAAGAAGGAATATGTACGAGGATTGAGCGAGAATAAAATGGTGATGATCAGCGCGCATACGAAGGAATATACCAGGAGCAAGTCGGGTGACGTGGAAGGAAAGTCAACGCGACCCCGCGGCCATCAGAAAAGCTGGTGAAGATCATTTATGAACGATGATCTTTCTCTCTTTTTTTTCCGAGGGGATTAGAAAATTTAGCGTATTAGGATCATGTGGGTTGGTGTTGAATCGATCTGTTGATCATAGATGTAAATTATTTTTTTGTTTTTTTGTTTTTCGCATGTTGTTTAATTTGACATGTTCAAGAAATGTATATTATCTTATTAATTACTAGGACAGACTACAATCCATGTTGTGTACGAGTTCGTTTGATTAATGAAAAATTAATCGTGAGCCTGTGATTATGGAATCTTATCATCTCTTCCAGAGAATCTGATTTGAACATAACGGTTCTTTTTCTATTAATGTCTTTTTATTTTTGATGGGATATAAAAGATAAACTGTTTTTTTTTGTATTTTTTTCATAAGTATTTTATGGTTATATTATCTTGATAATATTTCCACTTTGGGAAAGCAAAAGACAATATAATGATGCATGAAAGAAAACTTTTTGTCCATCGTGGGGTTAATGAGTGGAGTTTTACTTACCAAATTAAGCATTATTATTTCCTTTTTTTCCTCTTTATGTTAAGTGATCTAATTAAGTCCCTTTAGCTTAGACCCCCTACTTTATACTTTGTTTCTTCATTTGTAGAAAAAGCAAAAAAAAACTATGGGATAATGTTACAGAATTTTTTATTCAACAGCCAATAATTTCATTAGAAAGACAAGACAAAACTCATGCAGGTATATATGTTTGTTAATTTATTTAATTTGGGGTTTGTTTTAAAAAAAAAAAAATTAAAGGGTATTATATATAGTATATACATTCCCGATGGATTGTCCAAGAAGGTATAATGTTGTATATGAATCATTTAAAAATGTAGCTGTTGAAGGGAAGACTTCAAAGAATATTGCTTCTAAAAGAAGAAGACTTAAAAGAATTGTAAAAGCCACGCAATCTGCAGGCATTTTCCGCTGCATTAATTCCCTTGCACCCACATTGTAGGAGATCATTCACATTGGCCTACTAAATTTGGATGAAATGAATAAAAGAGAATGAAATATAAGAGCTTTAAAGATATGATAACCATCTCAAAGGGGTAACTCAATCGACTGTAGACACGTCTTATGAAGTGGAAGTCACTAGTTCGAATTTCATCATCTTCTGACATGTCTAAAAAAAAATTATAACTAAAATAGAAGAAAAAAAAAAAAAAACAAAAATTGAGCCAAATGTGCACGTTGGTAGCATGTTAATCAATTCCCTGGCACCATATTAACATTCGTAAGGCCTCGGGAATTTCTATTATGGGTGACGTGATATTGTCCATGTAAGCCAACATGCCATGTCATAATGTTTTGGCGTGATTAGGATAAGATGTCAAAGTAAAATAGGATAACATCAAAGAATTTCATCATAAATTTTAGGGTTAAATCTAAAAATAATCTACATCGTTCTCATGAGTTTATAATATTAGTCTTTTCATTCATTAGTCGTTGGATCCATTTGCCACTTATGCAAGAAGATAAACATAAAAAAATGCGGCATTGGTGAGCTCTTGTAAGACGGGAGAAGGTGGAAAGTAATAATATAAGGAGGATTAGAGTCATCCCAAATGTGACGTGACTTTTAAAATTATCATTAAATTTGAAATAATTACTATTGAATTTTAATCTATTGTGATTTTAAATGCCACATCACACTTGAGAGGATTCTAGAAAGACTAATCCTATTTATATCATTACTCGAAGGTGGGTCGCAAAGGACTCTTCTTGAACCTACCCACGAGCTTTGGCAGCTTGTTGATCGTGGCGCTCACTACGAACAGGTTGTTCTCCACTTGCATCTCTTCCCGTTGATGCCCTTCTTGTTGTTGTTTGCTCACTCACATGACCAAACTCACCACCACCTTATCCTTGGCCGATAAGGTCTTGAGAGACAAATGATTTTATAAGATTCTTATGAATTGTCACGTTATATTTGTTTGAAAGTGATAAGTCTCTCCACTCTTGCAGATATAATCTTATGCGGAAAGAGTTCTTTGGCTATAAAATATAGAGTAATACTACTTTTTACACTGATTTTATACAGATTAACGTGACGTATTTTAAGTGATTTTTCATATCAATTACTAAAATAAATAGTTTAGAAGACACATTAATCAATATGAAATGAGTAGATTACACTAAAAGATAACATCAAAGGATTTTGGCTTTGCTAAAAACGTAAGTACTTCTAGATGATGGTTTCATTGCTTAGGTCACAATCCAAAGGTCAATGAATTGGTATCGTTAATTTCCAAGGGATGCTATCATGTTCACAAGAGAATATTATATCTTTGTCAGCTTTTCAACCCAATTAACTGCTTTCCACACTGAACCATAAAACCTAATAGTTTTAGGTAAGTGAGGTAACCGTTGCAGCTGAAGTCCACCTGTCCCTTTATTTTCCAACAAATAAAAAAACAGTTGATGTAATTGTGGGAGAATAGCCGGGTCAAGTTCAGCCCAACAGACTCTAACAACTGCTTACTTGGACGTTATTACTCTTGGCCCATACAAATACCCAACCCATAAAAGCCTATGAAAAACAAATATCTGATCTTCGACTCTTTTATTCATTTCACATCAACTTTAATTCTCTCCCTTCTGAAATCTCCACCCAATCCTTCCCCTTTGGCCCTTTGAACTCTCCACATCTTTTCCTTTCAAAACATCCATATATATTCTATTCAAAACATCCACATCTTTTCCTTTCAAAACATCCAAAAGATCCACATCTATTATTATTATTATTTAGGGTTAAATACTCCATACCCCCTTAGGGTTTCCCAACTTTATTTTTTTTTTCCCTGTGGTTTCATTTTTATCACAGAAGGTCCCTGTAATTTTGATAAGTGACCAAGTTAGTCCATCCATTAGTTGACCGTTAATTGACCGTTAGGACTGACACGTGAACCAATCAGACGTCGACACGTGACATATATTTAATTTTTTAAAAAAATAACCCTATTATTTATGGTCGTTCAAGTTCGTGCAGCAAACTTATTAGGATTTTGTTCTGTTTTCGAAACTTTGCCTTCTATAACGACCTTTTTAGGTGGTATCGGTTTGTTTGATGGGTTAAATCATTTATTTGACCAATTCTTGTAATTCCCTTTCCCCCTTCTCCATCATTGAATAAAAAATAAAAAATAAAAATCCATATATATCTCCGTAATCTTCTCCAGCAGTAATTAATGTATATATATAACTTTAGTCACTAGGAATCATATAAACTTTTGTTGTTCA
Organism: Corylus avellana; assembly: GCF_965113065.1. Lineage (NCBI taxonomy): Eukaryota > Viridiplantae > Streptophyta > Magnoliopsida > Fagales > Betulaceae > Corylus > Corylus avellana. Next base: position 19,555,032 of record NC_142498.1, read on the forward strand.
TTTCAATGCATATAACAGTTATAACTTTTGTTTTGCCAAAAAAAAAAAAAAAAAACTTTTGTTTTGCTAGTGCCACATCAGCGCTACAGATGGAGAGAATGCGCGCCAGAAAGGGGTAAGCGGCCCTTGTAGTAGAGCTAGACTGAAAGCTGTCGCCGATGGAGAAGTTATTCAGGTTGACTTCGACCTGCATAGGGGTGGTAAGGGGATCTTACGCTTGCTAAAGCTTTTCAATATCATTTCCACACACTCAAAAGTCTTTTAGTGGTTTGCCAAATATGCACATTGAAAATGTTAGAAAATATAATATTTTTTTGTATATTCCATATTTGGTTGATATTATAATATTCTCTATTTAAAAGTTGATTGTAAATTAAATTGTAATCAAATATTGAGATTATAAATATTCATTCATTACCCTATAAATAGAACATGTGCCGTAAACAAATCAAGTTAACGAGCACAACGTAATAATAAAAAAACGAATTTTTTTTTGAAAATATTTGTAGATATCATTTTGGTTTCATCAATCGTTGTTAACTATCTTACTAGTGCGCCAGAAATTTTAGCATGTTTGGGATTGCATTTGAGGGGTTTAAAAGTACTTTTAACACTCAAAAAGTTCGTTTAAAGAAAAAAAATACTCGTGTGGTAAAAAAATTAAAAGCGTCTAAAAAGTTTAAAAATTGTCAAAACGCACTTTTAGCAAAAGCTTAAAAATGAAACTTTTGACTTGAAAGCTCTATGTCTCAAACGCAATCCCAAGCAAGCCCGAAGAATACAAATGCAGCAGAATTAGCAATGTTTCTTTACTGAAATTTTGTAACAGTAACTGAACATCGGATTGTAAATTGTTGTACAACATACTGGAATGAACTTGATCCTCGAACATGCAAAAGGATTTGGCCTCTCAAACTCAAAAGTTATCTATGAAACAATCTCAAAATGCGCATCCCATTCCCTAATCCTGCACAGTGCAGAAAACATTTTTGGCATCATTGAAGAAGACTCACAAAAACTCAAAAACGTGCAAAAAAGAAATGGGAAAAAGAGGAAAACGAACATAGTGAACCGAATATATATTCATGCTGGAAGAGACGGTTTGCAGAAAACAAGAAGCATTTGTTAACACCTAAACAAGTTCATTGTAGCTCAGAAAAAAAAAAAAAAAAAACAAGTTCATTGTCAATTGAAGTACTTGGTCGCTAACCTTAAACCTCTTACGGCGTGCATCATCTGGACTGAGGCGAGAAATTCGTTGTTGATGTCTAGGAGCTTCACTTCTGTAATTTCTCGCTGCCATTTCTTGCATCCTATTAGTCCTCTCCTGTGTGTGAGTTCTTGAATTCTGGAAAAAGCTATCCTTCTCCCAAGTAACCACATAATTGGCCTTCAATCGAGATCCTTGCTGCTCAACAAAAAGCCATGTTCAGCTACCAACGAGAAAACAAGTTCACCAATTAACAATTAAATCAAACAATCTAATCTAGGTATCTCTTGCCCCAGCTAAGGATCTTCTGCCACCACCTGAGACTCGGACTTTCCTCGAATCTCAAGACATGGCAATTCTCTTCTTCATTACTTGATGTCTGAAAAGCTAATGTGTAATTATTTCTAACCGTGGTTCAGTTTAGGAGCTGATACTTTCTCAACTTCTTATCATTTCTCCTAAATATGTATTAGGATGCAGTTTGAGATAAGAACTCGTCTTCTTTTGAGTTACTATACCTGATTCCGATATTTACTCTAAATTATATCCAATTTAATAGCTAGGATGAGTTTCTTCTCATCACTGCAACTTTCAGTTGATTCCATGAGTTTAACTTGGTTATCTTTTGGAGCCTAACTTAGTTCACAATAGAAGCTGATTTCTTTACATGAACTATTTGAAAACAACAATACGTGATTTCCCAGTTTTCTAACTAAATCTAGTAAAATCAGTGTGATGCAGGACAAAAGCACTTGAGAATAAGGCTTAGAAAAAGAGACTAAGGAGAGAGGGAGAAGCCGAGAGAGGGGAGAGAAACAAGCCAAAGAGAGAGGAAGAAGCTAGAGAGTAGGAAGCCAGAGAAAAAGCCTAGAAAGATAGAAGACGGAAGACTAGAAAAAGCCTTAGAACTATGTAGTGTTTGGCAAATCCCCCTCCTCTCTCCCTCCTTACTTTCACTTCTCTAACAAAAAGTCAACATATTTTCAAAACTATTACTAAACAACTTTTTTCACTTTTCTCCAAAAAAAAAAAAAAAAAAAAATCAAATCTTATTTCACCTTTATCTCCCATCAGTCACTTCTTATTACTACTCAAACAAAAAACTCACAACAAAAGTATTTACCAAACCCACCCAACCATATTAAAGTCTATCTCCATTGCACTACAAAACATGCTTAAATAGACACCACCCCCACCCCCCGCGGCGGACTAAAACCTTAAACCCCTAGGACAACAACCTTAAACCCCTAGGACAACGACTCCAGTTTGAATCTATTCTACATGTAATTTTCAGCCCTAGCTAACTTATTAACTATGATCTAGTAGATATTCTTGTAACTTTGCGATTAACTTTGAACAATTTGAAAATTCATGCTTCAGTCATAAACTTAGTTATCTGACTCAAATCGCTTTGATTCTTAGGAAGCTATAGAATCATAAGCATCTTATCTTTTGTTCATGTGGGTTAGCAAAACTTATGTAGCACATGGGTCACTAAGATAGACATAGTTAAAATCGAGTATTGAAATCATTTAGGATTATACAATTGCATGTTATTCCTTTTGATGAGAAGCTCAGGAAGGAGACACCCAAGTTGGTGTTCCAAGGACATCCAATGCACTTACTAATAACTGCCATTCATGCTTAAGAACTAACCCATTAGATTTAACATTCAGATGCAAGATGCTTCCAGGTATTTACGCTCACTGACTCATAATGATAAGAACAAATAGCATGGTAGATAACTCCTGCAAAACTAAAGAACATGTACAAAGAAATAAACTTCCTACCTTTTGCAATGAGCGGCCGCATAACACCCTTAGAGCATTATAGAAGTCCTTGTATTTCTCGAACTGAACTACAATCTTACAATTAAGACCAGAAACTATGTTCCCAATTTCCTCTGCTTCCTTACCTAGATCATTGTCCTCAGCAACATTAAGATTCCTACAGAGTGCGAGTAAAGGGAGAAACAAGAAGGATGATGCATAATCAGCTAATTCCATTACATTGCTGGCACAAATAAATATGATTTATTCATAATGGGCAATGGAAACATGTCATACAGATCATGAAGTGACATCGAAGCCACATAAAAACATAGAACATAGGTATTCAAAGACAACAAAATCATATTCACAGCTTCTGAAACGTAACGTAGAAGCACTTCAATCATCTCCCTTTCTTTAACTTATTTTGAAAGCGAAAAACATACTAGAAAGGGTCAAACGAATTCAACCAAGTTCACAGGAGCATACAAGGACACAAAACTCATTAGTTTTCAATGATGCCTGATATCCATTATCCTTTTTCACCAAGCAATCTTTCCCGCCGAATTACGGAGAGAACAAGAAAAAGAGAAAGAAAAAAAACATAGAAACTTGGAAAGTATCTCCAAATCTATGGTTTCCAAGCTCTCAATTATAATACAAGTATCACAAAGTAATCTACACCACTTCAAGTCCGTTGTAAAGGTATTCAAAAGGACAATAACAACCAAGAAGTCAGCATAATAAAGTTCAACAAAACACAAAATCAACAATCTATAAAAGGTCTATGAGCAAGTACAAATAAGCAGAAGCAAAATAACAGGCAGAAATAATCACATACCTTATATTCCCAAGTCCAGAAAAAATGGAATGTGTAACCAACATGGAAGGCTTAGACGAAACCAGCGGCTCCGCAAACCACCGCGACGGGACCCCCCTCACTACAATCGTATCAGGCTCTTGCTTCCCACTCCTCGAATGCCCTGCCCAACAAATATATCAATTTAACTCTAACAATTACCTGCAAATCAAAATAAAATCACTCTCAAACTCGTTTCAAAATCCACGAACCCCGATTTCCAAAAGCGTAAAACTCCTCCCAATCTTTCCTCATAGCCTCGAAATCGTCGGACGCGGGAACGACGACGTTGAGCTTGTACTTAAAACCTTCGAGGTTCAACTCCATCCCGTCCATTTTCTCCACGGTGTGTTTTCTCCAATCCAAGAACTTTTCCTCCAAGACCTTCGCGTCCTCTTGTTCTTCCTCATCGTTGTTCTTTCTTGTGGACTGGTTGAGAAACCCTAGGTCGCGAATGAAGAGGGAACCTTGGGCCACGGGGTCCTCGCGCTTGCGCTTCTTGAGGTCTCCGAGCGGTTGGATCTCCAGGTCCTCTTCGGGGACGGTGACGGGGACGGAGAGCGAGGTCTGGAAGAAATCTATGAGAGTAAGTTTCACCTTCCACTCGTCGACCGGTTTGGTCACGGAGGGGCTCGTTGGGTAGACCGTGAAACTGAGCTTCACGCGCGGCACGAGCGTGAGCCCATTCTCTAATTCTAGGCTTTCTGTAGGGGGAAGTGAATCTAAGGGTTGGTTGCTCATTTCTCCGAAAATTAGGGTTTTGCAGCTTTTGCTTTTGTTCTCGCTCAGTGCAGTGAGCTGTGAGAGTTTGGAACGAGGGAAGGGAAGGAGGTAAACCGAAAACGGCGCCGTGTATAATTTCTGCAAAGAGGTTGGTAGATGCGACGTCGTTCTTCTAGCTCAACGCGGCTGTAGAAAGACTACCAAATGCTTAACGTGTCATATTTGACGTGGCATATTCCCAAACGAAATCTATAAAATGTGGGAGAAAGAAAAGGAAAAGTCAACGCGCAAAACACCTTGTACGGAGATTAGGCAGTAGAGAGACCAGAGAGAGATGGGGTGCTTCTCTTGCTTCGACGGCGGCAACAAGCAACGGAGAAGGGAAGAAGAAAGGCTGGCCTCTGAAGAAGCTCGTGCTAAAGCCGCTGAAGCCGCCCAGAAAAGGCAATTTCTTCTCTCTCTCTCTCTCTCTCTCTCTCTAACCTCTTTTGGATTTGCTGTGGTTGCGTTGCCTATTAAATTCTTCGGATTGGGATTTATCCAATATAATTATACATTAATCTGGTGCTAGAGAATCATGCGACATTGAAAAATTATCCAACTTGAGGAAAACAGTGAAAGTTCTTTTTTTTTTTTTTTCGTTTTCTTTTTCTTTTCCTCAGTGGTTGTTGAGATCGGATTGAAATTGAACACCCGACTATGCCCTCAGTTGTGGCGAATCGAGAGCATATGGCTCATGGGTTTTAAGTTTTAGAATTTGGGATTCTTTCAGAGTTTTTTCCTTGGGAGTCCAAGTCCCCATGGAATCATTCATCTTCATCATGAGCATTAGAATATTGCAATTGTTTCTAATGGGTTGTGGAAAATTGGAGGGACAAACAACCCTTGTACTTTCCAGGAACAGAAGGGTTAATTTTTTTTTTAATTAATCCCCCGGTAAGATAGCCCCAACCAAATTCAATAACTAGTAATGTAAATTCATAGTTATTGAAGATTATCACACTTGACTTTCCTATATGACATATATTGTAAATAGTAAGAGACTTTGTTGTAGTTACTATAAAATTAATATGTACCTTCCTAAGTACATTAAATTCGATTTCTAAAAGGACCCCAAGTATTTCAAATAAGTTGGTGTTTTTTGTCCTGCCCACTAGTCATGGTGATATCTGGATATTCATGATAAATTGTTGTCATTAAGCATAATTCGATTGCACGAGGCATAATTTTAGTTCTTTTATTAATGTCTGTTTTTTCTTGAACCCATAAAATATTTGCAATAGATGGCCAGGATGGTATCTTTTACTCAAATATGATATTTACACTCTCATTCATTTATTTGTCTGGTAGGATAATCATATCTTCATTATATGACCTAAATTCTAGATGGTGTTCATATATCAATCGGTGTTTGTTTTAGGAAATTGAATCTAAAAATAATTATTAATTTTGAATTTCAAAGTTTTACAAATATGATATGGTATTCGACTAACAGAATCATGGCAAAACCTGGTCTATAATCTGCTAATGCTTCATTTCTTGATTTTGACTATTGGAAAACTGAGGTTTCTTTTGGGATCTGTGAGTTACCACGGCCACTGGTAGATAAGTCCTATATCTTCTAATTGAAACCTCATAATTGAAAATTGTCCATCTTATTTCATTCTTGAACAATTGGATTATGTAATTTGGTGCACAACATTTTACAACAGACCATGTTAGGAGAACTTACATGATCAAAATATTCCGATTCATCTAATCCAATTCTCTATTCACCTTTCATAAAAGCATTTACACATTCTTAAGTATAGGTATAAGCAATTGTTTAGAATAGCAGAAAACTTGGGGCCAGCAGGGTTCTGAGTAGTTAGAACCAAGATTATCCCATTATGCACATTGATATTATTGTGATTACAAATTTTAGAATTGGTGAGTGATAGAATTGTGGATTTGTTACCACACGCAAAGGACATGCATCCACTTTGTGCTGAGTGTGTGCATGTCTACAAGGTGAGGCATATTATATCTGGTGCCATTTAGGCTTATTAGCACATGAGGCTAGCACTAAAATGGGTCGCTTTTGGCTTATAGCAATCTTCCTCAGGATGCAGCATGTGAAACAAATTCAGATTCTTATATAATGTTTTCTTCTTCTTCGTTTTTTCTTTTTCTTTTTTACATGAATCAACTTCTATGTGGTGGTCATATTTGCAGGCAAGAGCAATTTGAAAAATCTCCTGCAGGAAGAGCTGCACGTGCACAGCAACAGGGGCTTGCAAAGCAAGCTGCAAACTCTAACAAAGGCGAACCAGCTCTAAAGGTTTTAGTTATTGAGATGCTGATTTTTACTGCTTGTTTGTTGTAACATACGTTCCTGATCTAATACCAGCTGCTTTTTTATCATCTCTTATACTGCTATGGGCACTTCAGTTCGTTTGATCAAGGATTTCATGCCTCTTTACAAAACATCCTTCTCTAATTAATCTTAATGTGGATCCTTTTATTTGAAATCGCAAACAAGACACAACTTTGACCTTCTGTTGGTTTGGTGTTGTGGATGCAGTGGCAGATGACTTGAGATGAAGCTTTTTGTTTTTTCAACCCAATTGTCCGTGTAAGTTGGTGAGTATTCTACCTAGTAAATTCTAGTTAGCCTTTCATTCTAAGTTATGCAGGATGAGATGGACCTTTGTGAAGGTCAATGAAGTTTTGTTTTCTTTAGTATGCATCATGCCTGTAGTTTTAAGTTGCATTTTGTGACATGTTATTGTGGCTATTCTTATGTATTCGCATAAGACCTTTTGTGCCATGTCCCAGGACGATGCGGGATGATGCTATTAGCAAATCAGACTTTAATTCTGTTGTGCTGCTGCAAGCAGTTTAATGAAATTTAATCGAGCTTTATGCATGCATGCAAAGCAACATTGTCAATTACTTACTTGTATGCACCATGAGAAGAGTGGAAAGTTTACTTTGTAGTTCAGGAGATTAGTGCCTTTCACTTAACTACATTCCTTTTTTCGCCGTGCAGTGTTTATAATAAGATTTAAATGTATCTTCTTGGAGTTCCCGCAATTGATATGACTCTAGAGCAAATGCAACATCAACAAAGTTTATTCTTATGTTTTGATTATGATGTAAAAAAGCACTATAATAAGCTAAAATGCATGTTTGTTTCTTCTGTAATATTCCACCCATGCCTTTGGCGATTCTATCTCCTCTTGTTATCTTTGTGCGGCAAGTTTTTAGCCCCTTTAGCTTGTATATATTAACTCCGGCTTTATGTAGGTTCAAAATTGCTGATGTAGAAGGGTATAGGTATTGGCCATGACTTTTAGTCATTTATAAATATAGAGTAATGTCTCGTGCCTTCAGTTTTGTTCCCAATTCCAGCACGAGGCTCCATCAAATCTCCCTACGGCTTTTAGCATCTCTCATTAGACCAATATGATCGCAAGGACAGCCGAATATGTAAATATTATGATACATGTTTTTTTTTTTTTTTTTTTGAGTCTTTATTGAAAAGGTACTCGGGATTTCTAAGCTTTTTGAGTTTATCAATTTGAGCCTTCTGTCTGTTTATTGTCTAAAAGCTAATGGAAATTTATGTCACATGTATAAAATACCATCTAAAACCAATGAAATGGTGACGCATGCACAAAGCATCACCTCAACTTGACACCTAAAAAAAATATGCAAAAGAAAAAAGAAAGTGCAACAAAAAACTTTTTAAAAAGGCGTAGCGAAGAGGGGAGAGGGCTTTTTACCACTTGTGGTTGAGCCGCCCTTGAAGAAGCTCTTGGGGGTGGCCACCGGCCCCTAGGTGGTCAAATGACCCTAGGTGGTAAAAGAGTCATCTTTTCCTCTTTGTCGCTTTTGTCTTTTTTAAGTTTATTTTTATTTTTAAAAAAAAAAAAATTATTGAGTATCAAGTTGGGATGGCATTTTGTACATGTAGCAACATTTTATTAATCTTAGATGACTTTGTATACACATGACAAAAATTCTGTTAAGTTTTTAAATGGCAGATGAATGAAGATATTAAATTGATAAACTTAAATAGTACAAGTACAATTTTGTCACTCTTTTATGACTCAGGAGAATCATTTTCATTTAAAACAGCCTTCCCACGGCACCTTAATGATTAAATCCTACTTGTAGATATAAATTCTTCCGTTAAGTAATCATTGTACATTTTAATCAGGACAAGGCTTTTCTCATAGGAAACTTGTGATGATGACCTGAGTGGGTATGGGCTACCCTAATAGCATAAAAAGACCTCACTCTTGAGTCCTGATTGCAGCATTCGGCATGCCAAGCCCCATTATTAACTCCACTCATTTCACCTAATGGCTGCAACCCCTATGGGGAAATTAAAGCTGCAACAAATCATGCTGCATTGCAACTAACTGTCTTCCCAACTTAGCTCATTAAGTAAGTTACAACTTTATCTTTCGTAGTTCAAAATAAGTGGCAAATGGTGTGAGAGATGAGCAAGAATTCAGCACAATATTTCACTACTTAATTTACCACGTGAGTAAATTGCTACAATACAGTGCTACAGAGACGAATATATCCCATGATTCATTAGGAAACCCTGATCTAATGTACATTTTGATTTGAACAAGTAGCTAGGGTTTCTATACATTCTTAATCAAGGAAACTGATTACGAAACAATGCTGAGTGGAATAAGCAATAACCATTCAGATCTTGCACCCATTTTTCTGTCATAGAGTTGTCTGCTTAAAGTATTGGAAAACCAATGTCACCAAAAGCATTGAACAGGAGCTGACAGCTTAAGCTCATATGCAGCTTGAAAATAGTCTGCTGCTTGTTGTAAGGAGCCTTCCATTTTTGAAAGCAATCCAAGGTTCAACCATGCTTCGTGGTTTGTGGGGTCTAATCGTAAAGCATTCATTAAAAAACTTCTTGCAATTGGGAGAGATTGGCTACCAAGTTTCATCAGTACTTCTGCAGTAGAAACAATACTTGGAACATAATCCGGTTCTATTGACAACGACACTGCGAAGGAAACTAATGCTTCCTTGTAGAGTGATTGAGCTACAAACAGCATGCCTGCAAATTTTTGGAGAGGAGAAAATTGTAAATTTTGAAATATGTACTTGCAAGAATTCACTATAGAATTAGGATTCCACTGTCTTACAACCATTACATGTGAATATTCATAATATCGTGAAATGAAGTGCAAATGTGTGTGTGCATTTGGATGAATAGAAGCACACATATTAAACATTTCAGTTAATGCACAAAAGACTGCATAAAGAGACTTCATTTCAACCTGTTGTATGCCAACTCCTGCAGGAATAAAATTCAATTGACTTGGCTTTGCCCACACAAAGTTCTGCATCAAGCCATGAACCAAGTTCAGTGTATATGGAAGCCAAATCCTGCCAGGCTGTCATTTCCAATTTTCTTTCTCCTAATGCCTGCAAAAAAGGCAGGAAATTTTCAGGAAGAAAATAACTTTTTTTTTTTTTTTTTTTTTTTTAATGAGGCGAAGGGTTATATTTATTATAAGATTGAAGAACACGCACATCGGAAACCAAGTAGTTCGCTTGATCAAAGTTCTTCGCTTGAAGCTCCCTTTGTGCTTGAATCAGAGCTAACAAGATTCTATAGGTTTCTATTGCTTGCTTGGGCTGTTCCTGAGCAATCTGAAGCACAGCTTTCAATCTAAGAAGTCCTAACTGATCAATCATCCCAGCCTCATCCAAAGCAAAATCGACTATGGTTTCAGCATCATTGAATCGCTGCTCAGCAGAAAGTACAAGAGCTAAAAGTTTCCAACCTCTTCCTGAGCTGCCAGCCACTGTCCCAGAATACATCATTGCATTGTCAAAAGCTACATCCAGATTCCTCTGCAATGCATTCTCTAGCCCAAGGCTAAACATCACTTCTGGATCCTCCTTCCCAATAAGAGCAGCATGGTTTAGAGTGTTCAAAGACTCTTTCTGAAAGAGATTTCGCTCAGAATCTAAGACACAAACTCTAGCAGCATTCCCATAGCAAACACCAAGGAATCTATGGGCTTGGCCCATGAAATGCTCATTCAGATGATCATCCAAATCAATAACTTTACGAGAAAAGTAAATCCCTTGGTGAGCATGGTTTGGATCTTGGGAACACAATTTTGCTCCCAGCAAAAAAGAAGGAACATGGGGTTTGTGCTTTGCTTCAGAACAACCCGAAACCTTTCTTAAAAGGTTCAAAGCTGTTTCATTTTGTCCTGCGGCACTGTAACAAAGAGCAAGAAAGTACCACCTCTTAGTTCGGTTATAGATACTTGGCAGGACCTGCTCCACATGCTCAGCTAATAATTCGAACTGGCCAGTAATTGAGAGTGCATAGGCCAGATGGTCCATAATTTCGGCATCCCATTTTATTTCCCGTAATGCCACTTTTCTCATGAGTACTAACAACAAAAGGATTGCTTCTTCTGTGCTATTCTTAGGGATTGTCGGACCCCATGCTTGTGACTGTGGGGGAACGCTTGCTTCAACCCCACCATAAAGTAACGTGGCAGCTAAGTCTTTCTGTACAGCAGCCAACCTCTGGGGGTCCAAGTTCCATGGCTTGACTAGAGCCCGGCGATATGCAGTGATAGCTTCATCAAGAACGCCTCCCTTGGTCCACATTTTTGGGAGCAACTCCAATGCTTTGTGAAACATCTCTACCAACTTGCAGTCTTCACCAATGCCCTCAGACATTCCATGGGGTATTGCTGATTCAACAGTATCCAGAATTATTTTGCACTCCTTTGCAGCCTCTGATGAATGAAAAAGTATCAGATCCCCTATAAATTTGTAATAAAAAATACAAGTAAAACCATGCACTCAAGTCAATGCAGTCCTGTTGATTAACTCTATTTAGTAGATTCATGAATGACGAAATAGTAAAAATCAGCCTTTTAAATCACAACTTGATTTTTTTTTTACAATTACTAATCCGAGTTTTAGTACAGAAGTCTGCTATACAAAGCATTACTAGAACATTGACATGCCATGGGTTATTGCTAAAATCTGAATTAATATTCAAATCCAAACCATCTGATACACCAACCACATGATCATCCCAGTTATGTTACTGAAACATCACACTGCAAAGAGGTACCAATGCATTCCAAAAATTCTGCTTAAGTAGAAAACTCCCTCCTAATCATCATATAACAGATAATTTAAGCTGTGACAAGAAACAAAAAGGGTTCATACCTATATATCGCCCAAGTTCCTCCAGTGATTTTGCTTTAAGCAAGATCGCTTCAAGAAGTAAGCTCACCGAATGCATCGACATCACACCGGGAGGTATGTTATCACCTTTAGCACGAGGTTTTCGCAGCCTAGTTCTCTCAACAATAGCCCCTGTCATCCTTGGGGATAAAGCTTTTATGTCAATACCCTGAAATACCTGAAGGGCTGCATCAAAATTCCCTCTTTGGAACTCAAGCCTCCCCAACAGAGCCCTAGCTTCCTGATCAAACCCATTCAATCAATAATTAATACTGGTCAGCTAAAAGAGCGACAAAATCAGCAAGCTAGTTTGATTGGTATCAAAGAGAGAGAGAAACAAACCCACCTCATAATTTAAGGAGAGAGCTTCTTTCAAAGTGGATTCAGCTTCGTCCACCTGGGTATCCTCCAATTTCGACTCCCAGTCACCGGTCCTCGACGAAAGACCATTTACCGAGAAATCCCTTGTCGCCAGCGACTCCGGCGACTGCGGTGGCTCGTCGAACTTAAATTGCTCTCCCGAGCAAGCACACAACATCTTGCCCAGAAAGAGACGGGAAAATGCAGGTCTTGCTTTGTAAAAATGGAGTAACAAAATCACTTCTCAGTGTAAAAGACACAATATCAAGCCCTTCAACGAATAGATAGTTGCAGCTTGGGTCATTGTAAGTTTTCCACAACAATAATCAACATGTTTACTCAAACCAGCTACTAGAACCCGAAAAAGCCATAAATGTTGCTTTTATCATACCATTTGAAAAGGAGTGGTACAGGAAGAAACCCAAAAGACAGTTTATAGCAAACCCATTAAACTTTTGAAAAGAAAGAAGAAGAAAAAAAAAAATGAATTCGGAGACGACGAGGGAACTTTTGGCAGAGACGAACCAGAAGAAGACAATGAGGTTGGAAAAAAGAAGGCGGGAGGGCGAGAGAAACGAAGAGAAGCTAGCAAAGACTTTGGACTTTACCCAAATAAAACCAGAAGCCAAAGACGCGATTTGTAGCAGTCCCTCGAATCCATGAAAGCTACCTCTCTGCTGCCCAAGTCTTCTTCGTTTCTCGATATTGGGTTTTGCAGGGTTGGATCTTTTTCTGGTTCCAAACGAAATCAAAATGGTGGGAAAGCAACAAAAATCTATCAGCTGGACTCAGGGATCTGAATTTGAAATGGGATTTGTTAATGTGTGCTGACTTTATTCACACACAAAATGTGTAGGGGCAAGGGTGGTTGCAGAGTCACTGATGCTCATAGATTCTCTTTCCCTGGCTCTTTGCGCTGTTTTCGTTTGAATTTTTGTTAACTGTGCAATCTGTTAAAGAGGAAAATGATTTGGGCACCCTTTGCTTTGAAAGTGGTTATAAGTTAATAACTGGTTACCCGGCCCCACACTTCCATTGGGGACATGCCCTCTGTAATTACCTGGAAAGAGGGTACTACCCTTCTTTAAGACTCCTTGTTTTATAGATGTGTGCACCTTTTTGCATTTGTTTTCTTTATTTTTTGGTAATTATTTTGGAAAGTCCTCTTAAAAGAATAATTAAATTCTTAATAATAGTCAAATTTGAATGTTATTGGAGTTTTTTCATTTCCAATAGGCAACTTCACTTCTTTTTCTTTTTTCCCCTTCATATGGTGTAAACAGTAAATAAGATGATTAGTCTATTCTAAACTTTATTTATTAATTGTTTTCTCTCACTTTTTTTCTTTTATTTTATCTCTCCTCATCTTTCTTTCACATTATTTTTCACACAAAATAATATTTAAATAAAGTAAATAGTACAATAGAGAATATGTTGAAATGAATATAAAAAAAATAAGTAGTTAAAGTAAAAATTTATACTTTTTCGATAGCTATTTTACTTACTTCTGCTGAAGACGCTCTTACACATAAATTACAATAGTTTTATTTGATAATATATTTTGTCATTTTCTCTTCTTTTTTTAAAAAAAAAACAAGTGATTCATAACACAAAATACTTATAATTATTTTCATTTTAATGTTATAACAATTTTTTAAAACAAAAGGTAGAGTCTAAAAACTATTAACAAATGTCTCTCAAGTTTTAAAACTTTGTATTTGATACCCCAAACTACTTGACACAAGAGTGATTTATATAATTTTTTTTTTTTTTTTTTGGTAACAAACTGCTTCATAGAAAAACCAAGAGGACTACAAACACAACAAAAAACACATCCCTCACAAGGAGGGGAGGGTGGGAGGTGGATCTTTTCCACTACAGATGGGGATGGAAATGGGGGGAGAAAAGGGAGAAAAAAAAATGGGAATGCAGCCCGAGAAAACTCTAGCTGCGGCCCAATATGCCACGTAATGGGCGCAGAAGTTTGCACTTCTGGTAACTTTCCTTGCCTCCCAGTGAGAGGAGGAAGGAATAAGAGAAATAACATCCGAAATTAAGCTATCTATTTGCCAATCCAAAACAGAGGAAGGTTGCTGCAAAGAGGAAATTACAATATCAGAAATTCCTTCTAAAACAAAGGATTCTATCTTCAAAGAGGTGGCCAGATTTGCAGCCAGCAGGGCTGCTTGAGCTTCTCCATAGGCGTGCTCATAGGAGGGGCTGTATTGATACAAGGTCTTGATGATTTGGCCATTAGCATCTCTGCATACAGCTGCTTGAACAGAGAAAAGGTCTGCAGTAGCAATGTCGAAGTTGACCTTGTAACTGCCTTGTTGAGGGGGATTCCAACTTTCTTTCATTGGTTGAGAGGTGGTGTTCCAGGCTGCATAGTGTTCTAAGGAGAGCCTCATGATTTTGTCAGCAAATTTAGAAGCTTTGGGGAAAACTCCATTGTGAATAGCTTGATTCCTGGCAAACCAAAGAGAATCACACAGAACAGTTGCAAATATTTGGAAGAGATGAGTGTCAACTAAGGGGATACCAAAATATTTGTTAGGAGAAAGAATACCGATAATCCAATTTGGCAAAGTAAGAGTGGACCATTTCAGAGAATCAAGAGGCCAATGGGAAGATCTCCAAGAAATTCTAGCAAAAAAGCATCTGAAGAAGAGGTGATGAAGAGAGTCCTCTTCTACTTTGCATAAGGGGCAGATTAAGTCTGCCTGGGAAATGGGGAAAACAGCATTGATCCTAGTCTTGGAGAGTGATTTATATAATTACTCAATATGGTGTTGTGCAAGTTCATCTATTCCTTTGTAGCCACAAAAATATCGATACATAGCCTATTTGGGCATGGGATTGTTAGCTATTTTAGACCCCAAAAAAGAAACTTCACTTGTTGGTCGTTGTGTTTTCCAAATTAAGTTTTAAAACGTCCTTGATCCCCATGATTTTCACTATCTTTTTTTAAGTAATGTTATAAATCACATATTTTATCTCACAATTTGTAGAGAGATTCTATTATGTTTATATGACGGTCTTAATTAACACCTTTTTTTATTGATTTTTTTTTTTTTGACAGTAATTGATGTTGAAACTATCGAGTCATCATTATAAAATAATTGTGAGATACTGAACATTATCCTAATTTTCGGGTTGAGGAGGATGAGCTTTGGCTTGGAGTTCTTTACCCTCAGTGCCGAGAAATAAGAGCTACTTATGCATTGGTTTGAGTCTGTTTGGCGTAGATCCGCTGTTTAATTTGAAAATTAGTCATAGCTTAACGGATTTTGTTTGAGTCTATAATGTAATACGTCATATTTGACGCTTGTAACTTCGTAGCTTCGGCTATGGTTGCTTCAAAGCTTATGTTCTATATTATTTGAGCTTTATGCTCGTTTATCAATGAATGAGACTAAATTGATTCATTTAAAATAAAATTTTAAAAAATAAAATAAAATTTGTGAGATACAAATTTGGTTTATAACATTACTCTATTTTATTTTTAATAACCCATATAGATATTAATTGAACAAAGTAGTTTGACCTTGTCTTTTTTCCTAATTACATCATCATAATTATCCATTTTTAAACTAGTTAAATTTCCCAACTTCAAAACGCTAATAATTGGGGTGTAGTTTAGCCTTTCTATATATAGGTTGGAAGATCTAATCAACTAAAATTGTGGGCCACATGTCTCCATCTACTATGATGCTTGATATCCATATGGAATCAAGACTTTAATAAAAACAAAAATGATTATCAAACCTAATAATCTCCCTCACAAATTAATAAAAGAGTAATGTTGAAGGACAAAGTTTTCTTCCAAATTAGGTTGGAGAAATTTTATAGTCTATAAAAGTAACTTGTGTCCATAGAACATGTGAAATACACATGTTTTTTTAATAGTATGGATAAAGTTTGAATAAATATTATTAAAAACTCATGTGCATACCACATGTTATTAAAAAAATTGACACATGTCATTTTTATAGATTAAGTTGAAGAAAATTCCTCTAAACTGGGTTGGAGAAAGTTCTTTCAACCTAGTTTATAAAAGTGATATGTGTCCCTTGAACATGTAAGATGCACATGTTTTTTTAATAGTAGAGACAAAGTTAAAATAAATTTTATTAAAAACTCATGTGCATCTCACATATTATTAAAAAAAATGAACACATGTCACTTTTATAGACTGGGTTGAAGGAACTTCCTCGGACCCAGTTTAAAGGAAAACTTTGTCTACGTATTTTAAGTGATTTTTTTTTTTAAATAAAAAATAAATGTGACAAATAACATTGTTAGAGTATACAGAAAATATATAGTTTATGATTTCAAACTCAAAGTTCCATAATATTTCACATTGAGTTTGAGGGGATGTTAGAATATACGGAAAATATATGATATTTTTCGTATATTCCATAATTATTCTAATATCAAATATTTTATATTTATGGGATGATTGTAATCAAATAAAGGGGATTTGATTACAATAATTATATTTAGACCTTATCCTATAAATAGGGACGATTGTATTGTAGACAAAAAAACAAAGTCAATGAGTACAATGTAACTACCTGTAGGGGACCTTTGTTTCCTTCCGCTTTCTCTCTTCCCTCTCTCATTCTTCCGCTCTTCAATAGATTTAACAATATATTTAACAAACATAATTCAGATTTTTTTTTTTTTTTTTTCAAACTTTTTTCTAAACAATTGGAGCACCACTTGCTCGAATGATAATCCCACTAAACAAGAAGAAGGAAAGAACTTATTAATAACGTGGCCACACGTGCTAGTCCAGCACATCGTATTGTTTAATCACGTTAAGTTTCACGGATTAATTTACGCAAAAAGAAAGAAAGAAAGATTAAACAGTGGATCATGGTAACATGATTAGTGATAATCTTTTTTTGACTTAATTCGTGGACTTTTTCACCAACTTTTAGCTTCCTAGAGCATCATGCACGCACGGTGCTCAACAAAGAACTGACAATAAACGCAAAAATCCAAACATAAATGCGAGATTGGCGGATTTATTAGTTGTGACTCATCCATCCATCCACCATAATATAAGCTTTAGAGCAAGAAAAGTTGAAGTAATAGACCCATTTATTGGAGTAAGTTGTAAGTAATAAACAGAGATGGGTTTTTATCGTTGTAATTATGATTTAATTTATTGATAATAAAGCAATATTTTTTGTTTAATTAATTCATGTATGAATTATGATCCATATTGTACGTGGAAAAGATGTCAGACATGACAGGAGAAAGTGGAGCTGAAAAGCTTGGAGAGCTGTCTATTATTGTAGAGTGGTTATCGTATGGATGATTGATCCCACAGAAGTCTTCTTCTGTTTAGAGTTGGTGATGGTTATATATATATATATATATATATATATATAACTTTGGTTAAGAACCGACAATTTTTAGTAATTATTGAACTCGATTAAAGTATTGAAGAAGTGATTAATTTTTTTTTTTTTATAAGTTTAAGTTTTTTGGATAATTGATAATTTAATATGATATCAAAGTCAGAGGTCCTGCGATCGAATCTTGACTCCTTCAATTTCATCATATTTTAATTAAATATTTTATTGGGCCTCACCTATTAAAATAGAGTTTGAGCCCACACGTGAGGGAGAATGTTAAAGTAATTCTTAAGTAATTAAATTTACTTATTCTTATTACCTTATCTTTTTAGGATAACTGGTAATTTAACATGGCATCAGAACTAAAGGTCTTGGGATCGAACATTGACTTTGTCAATTCACTTCCATTTAAATTAAATATTCAACGTGTTGGGCCTCACATAATAAAAGGGAGTTTGAGCCCATACGTGAAGAAGAATGTTAAAATATTGATCAAATAATTAAATTTATCTCTTCCTATAAACTTAAAATTTTTAGACAACTAGTGATTTAACATATACAAATTAAATATCAAATTATCGAATTATGATCAAGAAATATAACCCTTTTTAATTAAATATATGAAATTATAGTTAATTTATCACCAATTGCCCTCCCCCCCCCCCTCCCCCCCCCCCCCCCCACCATATTTCTAGTTTGTCTTATAGTTGTAGTAAGCATTTTTTTTTTCATGCGACTTATTAACTTTGACTGCCTTGAAAACTGTGGATTTTACAATCCTTTTTTGGGGTTATGTGTCATGAGTAATATTATAAGTATGATTATTGTTTTACTTTTATTTTTAACTTTGGAAAGAATGACTATTAAATATTAATTCAATAATAATTTTAAAAATTATGTCTGTTTTGATCATAAAAGATAAATATTATGTGTTTTTTTTCGTGTTTTCGTGATCATGCATGTCAGCATGAATATTATTTTTTAAAAAATATATAAGGCATCAGTGAGGTCAACTTTTGTTAATTTTTTTTCTTTTTTTATAAAACAATATCCACGTATGATCATGAGAACTCCAGTAGAACACTTAACAGTTCTTGTGATAAAATACGTCAAGTGCCTTACCTGAGTAATTATAGAAGTCACTCTAATTTAGTCTAATAATGAGGTAACTTTTAAAATTATAATTTTATCAAAATTTAATAATAATCTATCACAAACTCAATAGTAATTTTAGAAGCCACATTATTATTAAAGAATAACAAAAAAACTGTTTTTTTTTTTTTCCTAATCAAATAAGGGAAAAAAAGGGTTACATATGATCGAACAACAATAAAAGGATGGACACCCCAACAACAAAGTCTAAACAGTTAATGCAACAAGGATACATGAAGAAGTCCAAAATGACCAAATACAGCGAATGATTTAAATGAACCAAACAGTAAACAATGATTTTATCTATGACCTCAAAAAAATCATAAACAAGCCGGACCTATTCCTAAACCTTCTAATTTCTTTTATCATTACGCCTCACCCCTATCATATTTCTTTTATTATTAATGCAATCTCACTTACCAAAAAAGAAAGAAAAAAAAATTGGTGAGCTGTCTGAGAACGACATAGACAATGTAGACATGTTAATTATTTGTATTAATTAATTTGTTTCTTTTGTTCACGTGATAGAGTGCCATTTTCTCTCTCCCAATACGTTATCAATTCACTAGAAGCAGTACTAGGAGCTTTAACGGGTTGTGAATCTTTTGTTGTCGTTTACGCCTCATTTTCTCCATTTAAGTCTGACATAATTAGGCCTTTGTATTTTTCCTGACTCCTCCCTCTCTTTACAGCTTTGTGAAAGTCCCCCCACTCGCCCACTCTTTTTGTCATCCTTGTATATCTATTCTCCATTCTTTATTCTTTTTTTGAGATGTTGATTCTTCAACCACATATTAATTAATAATTTGATTTAATGTTTATCAAATACCAGTACTACTTAAATTTAAAGTTGACTTTTAAGCCTCCAACTTCCTCCATGCACACAAAAGGCTTGTGAATTAAAGAGAAGCCAGCAATCATTTCAATTCCTAGCCTTTCTTCATTGTTGCTACTTGCTATGGCCATCATGGGGTGGACATAGGCACTCAATTGATATTGGGGCGTCACTAAAATTTTTTGAGGGTGTCGAGTGGTAATTTGAGTAAGTTAGAGAGAAAAAAAAAAAATTCTATTTTTTGAGTGCCGTGTGAAATTTAGGTAAGAAAACAACAACTTTTTTTTTTTTTTTTTAAAAAAAAAAAGGCTTTGGGGATGGGCACCCCCAAAGCCTCAAGGGGCTCCGCCACTGGGCATGGGGTTTATCTAAGAATTTTTATTTTAACTACTTATTTTTTAAAAGTACAAATTTTTACTTTGAACTACTCATTTTTCTATACACACTTCTACTCAAACTAATTTACCTGCTAACCGCTTTGGTAGGCGATTATTAAAAACCACTAATTGCCTATGACGGTTGCGATTAGCAGTTTTACGGGTAGGGTAAGGCGGATATAACTGCTAACCACCTTCATTTATATATAATAATATAAATATGGAGAAATGTTAGGCTTACAAACAAATTTTACAGAAAAACTTTTATAAACTAATGTGGCACAACATGATTAGATATAAGATAAATTCAAATTTTGAAAAACCTAATCATGTTGTGCCACATCAGTTTGTAAAAGTTTTTATTTAAAATTTGTTTGTAAGCTTAGTACTCCTCACAAATATATATTAAATATTTATATTAATAAAATATTAAAATATATTAAAATTTTCATTTGTATTTGGATTAATGGATTTGGGTTATTTATGACTATTTATATGAAATATATAATGTGGTATGTGATGTTTTGGGCTAAGTCTTATTCAAAAATATTGGCTGGCCCAAAAAACAGCATTTTTTTTTTTTTTTTTTGTTTTTTCCATGGTTTTAAACCCTTAAAATAAGCCCCATAAAAAGGCCAATCCCATAAAATAAGCCCAAAAAATATGTCAAAAGCCCAAAACATTTAAAACGCCTAAAAGCTCATATAAAAAAGCCCGGTTATTGGATTGAACAACCACTAACTGCCGGTTATAAAATAACCGCTAAATGCCGAAGCAGTTGCGATTATTAAAAATCGATAACTGCCCAAGGTGGTTATGGTTATAGCCAATAACTACCAGTTATAACTGTTTGAGCACTCCTACAAACTCCAACGGATTCTCGATTCTACTATTTATTTTCCTTAAATATTATTTTGTGTGGGAAAGAGTGTAAAAGAAAGAGGAGGAGAGAGAATAAAAAAAAAGAAAGTAAGACAAAAAATAATAAACAAAGTTTATAGCGTGAATAGTGAATAGGCTAATCATCCTATTTACTGTTCGCATTAGATGTAAAAAAGTTAAATTGCTTATGTTGGAGACGAAAAAACACCCATAATAATAAGATTTAATTATTATTAGAGGTTTGACTACTTTTTAAGAGATGTTCTGAGATATATAGGCGACCATTAAGTTTTTTTGACAGAAAATAAACGAAAGTACCGATTACATTTATAAGTTATTCATATGTAACCGAGGGAGCTATTTAATTTGGTATCAAACACATGTACTAAAAAAAATATTTAACCATAAATTTAAATGACTCAATGTCAACCCAATAGTACTTGTTTTTGTCGAAATTTATGAGCTTCCATGTGTTAGAATGTGTATTGTGAAACCAAGTTGTATGTATTAAGGGAAATGAAATTTGGGCAAGGAATTTGATATAAATACATTATGGGTCAGACTTCTCAATTTTACCACCATAATTTCGTATTGGGTTCGTAGGTTGTATTAAAAGTTGTCAATTTTAAATGTCGTGTGTCAGATTCAAACTATATTAATGCATGAATATAAAACTATATAAATCAATTATAACCCAGATTCATTTAATTAAATATATTAAATTTATCAATCTTAATTCACTAATTTTATATATATATATTTGCCGAGTTTAGAAAAAAAAAAAAAGGCAAATATAGGCCCAGCCTGGCTGACAACTACTCTCCCGGGCCTCACTAAGCCATGGTTCGGCTTGCAGAGGCAAATCTTAAGCTTATAGGCCGGATCATGCACCAGTAGAAACGAGACGCATCAACAAAGAAATGGATCAGCCTAAAAATAAAATAATAAAAAATAAATAAAAACTATAGGAGAGAATACGATTATTTATTTATTTATTTTTTGTTTGATATCGAGAACCAGAAATTACCAGGCCCCAGCAACTCTGAATTTTGTGAGATTTGACGAAGGCTGTGAGAGAGAGAGAGAGAGAGAGAGAGAGAGATAGAGGTGGAAGAAGAATCAGAAGATGCTTGGAAAATGTGGAAGGAGATCGGAGACAGAGAAGCGGGCAAGCTGCGCCCAAAATCGTTCGCAAGTCGCATTAAGTCCAATCGAATCCGCACTCTCCAACTCTCCAACCACAAAGACATCGTCTCCCCTCACCGTGGCTCCATCAACTCTCTTCAGGTACTCTTCTTGAATTCGGTACCAGATTACCCGAAGTATGCCGAGGATAATGCTCGTTCAGTTTAGTTATAGCTCATGAATTATATTTTTCATTTTTGTTAATATAAGGTATTGATAGTTGTTCATCTCTCTCATGATGTTTCCCCCTTCTGTTTGAAAACTAGTTATTAGCTTACTCGTTATGTTATTTGCAACACGAATCAAATTGAAGTGAACGGTTGTGCCATCTTACCTTGTAAACTTGACAACAATTGAAGCTAAAGAAACTGCGAACATTATATCAGGCTCCAAGTATTGGAAGATAAGGTTTGTTTAGTTGGTTTGAGTTATTTACCCGGAGAGAAAAAAGTTGGTTTGAGTTGGATGAGAGGTATCATTTTCCCAGCAAATAGTTTTCAGGTGCTGTCGTCTTGTGAGATATATTTGTTTTTTTAAAGTATTAATTAATGATTAAATTCATCATTTTCTATCGGCTTAAAATTTTTGGGATAATTAATTATTTAACATGGGAGTTCAAATCCCAACTTTACAGTTTATCCCCTTGTTGAAGGGAGTTTAAGCTCCTAGGCGAGGAGAGTATTAAAGTAATAATTAAATGATTAAATTCACAATTTTCTATAAGTTTTAGCTTTTGGAATAATTGGTGATTAACATTTTTGCCATGATAGTACTCGCTTCAATCGATGGAAGTGTCTTTGAAAAGAGAGTTACATTGGGTCTTAGCTTGTGTTGTGTACATAATGTACATTCCACTCGGTGACATGTTATTTTTTTTTGAGGAGGGCAAAGTTATAATAGGTAGGCCCAGTTATGATGTTTGTCCAAAATATTTCTACTCATTGTCAATTGCACACAGACTCGAACTTGTTCCAAGAAGTCTCTCTCTCTCTCTGTCTCTCTCTCCTGTTTCAAACTCTGGAATTATTACCACTTTCTCAAAGTGGAATGTTGGTGTCTTAGAGGCATGTCCATAATTGTTAGTAAGTTGTCACAATGATCAAGAGTGGAAAATTGAGGAGAAATTGAATGTATGTGCGGCATTGATTCATGCTACTTGGATTCTTCACCCTGAACTTTTAAATCAGAATTTTCATTACCCACTATTGATGCTGTTTGTATCACCCCTTTTGACTAAACAGCACAAGGATGCCATTATGGGTTGAATTTGTTACTGTACGGCTGATTAAATATTTGAATCTTGTGATTGGACAAGATAGTCAGACATATCTGTGTTTTTGTTTTTTCAACTATATATAACATTGCTTACTGGAAGACTACAAATATCATCTTTTTGAAAAAGAAAAGAAAATGACTTTCCTTAAGAAGCTTTAGAGGCCTACCTATTTTGACGATGAATTCAGGTTGATTTGACAGAGGGACGATATTTGCTTTCCGGTGCATCAGATGCTTCAGCAGCTGTTTATGATGTTCAACGTGCCACCGATTACGAGGCTGGTGGTCTCATAGCAAAGCACAAGTGCATATTTGTTGTTGACAAGCAACATGAAAGTGGGCATAAATACGCCATATCCTCGGCCATATGGTATCCTGTTGACACTGGGCTATTCATCACAGGTTCATATGATCATCACATAAATGTTTGGGATACAAATACCACTCAGGTAGGCATCCTTCTTGATGTTTATTGTCATGCTATGTGGTCTTGCACTCTTGTTTGGTACGTGAAATCTGTTTTGATATTCATTATTTATTATGTTATTTTATAGGTGGTAATGAACTTTAAAATGCCTGGAAAGGTTTATAGGACTGCCATGTCCTCATTGGCAACATCTCACATGCTAATTGCTGCCGGAACAGAAGATGTTCAAGTTCGCCTTTGTGATATTGCTTCAGGGGCATTCGCTCACACATTATCTGGTCATCGTGGTATGCCAATGGTTCACGCACTTATTATTCCTTTTAATTCATGTGCATGTTCCTTGAGGTCCTTGTTGACACGCAAGGGCAAAGCCGGGGGGCGAGAGGGGGCCATGACCCCACTGACCCTTGGGACCGTCATTGGATATGGGAGTTAAAATTTTTTTTTTGAATATTTTTAATCAATCTTTAGTTATTTTATTTAATATTTTTAATTAGTTTTTTTATCAACTCTATTTTTTATTCATGCTCCCTGTGAACCAAAATTCTGGCTCTGCCACTGTTGGCATGCGCATGTACCAATGCTGTTCAGATGCAGCAGTATTCACGTTGGACAAGTACTAACTTCCTCCTAGAACAATGTTTGGTCGGTAGGGTGGCCGGCATAAGACTCTTAAATGGGATCTAGAATGCAACATGTCAAGTCAATTCCATAAATGTGTGAGAGTATTACGGATCCAATAAACTAAGTTTCTAGGTTGCATCATGCATGCACTCCTGAAAGTTGGGACATGAATTTGAAGATTTATGTTGTGCTCATAAAAAAGAAAAAGAAAAAATATTAATGGATATATCTTAAGTACAAATCTTTTTGCTCTACTGCAGTCTGACATTTTATAATATCTTTGCTTGTGCTTGGAGTCCTACACAGCTTGTGTCCACTCTTGTTTGCATTTTGTTCTTTTATTCTATTCATATTTGATACATTTTAGAAATCATATTTATTTTTAAGGTTCCATTTTTCACAAAACTTTTTTAGTATTTTCAGGTGTTTAGTTGCGCTTGGAAAATTTGGTCAATTGAAAAACACCCCATGTTTTCAGTAAAATGGTTTATGTTTTTTTAAGGTCTAAAACATTTTCCATCCATAACTCCTTTCTTCAAACCCTCCACCACATCATGGGACCTTGCAGACACTATCCCCTCTCTCAATGGCACCAACCCCTACCAGAGCCACCCCACCAACGCTGTCCTCACTGAAGCATAAAATGTTTTCAATGCGAACCAATCAACGAAAAATATTTTCAGGATTACAGCTAAACGTTGGAGAATCAGTAATTTTTTTGGGAAAATGTTTTAGAGCCTAAAGTTATAAAATGTTATTTTAATGGCTAAACATTGATGTATAATTTGTCTCAATTGTATTCTTCTGTATTTGGCTTACATTTATGACATAGAAGAAAGTTGCCTTGCATTTAATTGTGATAGAGCGTCTTTGATGGTAGATGGTGTGATGACGGTGGAATGGTCAACTTCTAGTGAGTGGGTTTTGGTTACTGGGGGATGTGATGGTGCAATACGTTTTTGGGACATCAGACGTGCTGGATGTTTTCTTGTTTTAGATCAGTCCCATTCTCAGCTTGGGAGACGCCCACAAATCCTGGAATGCTCTGCCACTAACAAGGTTTTCTTGATGTCTTTTCTCTTCCAAAAAGCAATGCTTGCTTTATTCTTTTTCTTAAATTGCAAACTTGGGTCCACTTTAAAATTTTCATTTTAATAGGATCGTCATTATTGTTTTCAGTTATCACCTAAAATTTATTTAATATTGATTATATCGTTTGTCCTCATTGTTGAATTTTATAATGTACTTTCTAACAGCCATTTTGAGATGGATATAGGAGAACAACCTTTTGAATAAGTTATGCATATATGTATATGTAGTTGCAAATCACCTGTATCAGTATATCTCATGATGGACTAGTCTTGCATAACTTTCTCATATCAAAACTCATCTTATATAGAGTGAACATATTTCTTTATATGCTTAACTGTGATTGCTTGTGCATCATAGCACAGCAGTGTTCTATGAAAATTTGTTTGGCTTTTCATTTTTTTTTTTTCTTTATCCCTTTCCTTTATATGAAACCAGTTATGAGAACGCAGCTATACCTCTTGGTGTGCAACATGTAGCTGAGGTTTCTAACAGGCTGACATTCTAACTAAAATGTGACGTGACTACGAAAGAGAGGGGGAAGGGGGGGAGGACTAAAGAGTGGACAGAGGGCCAAAAAAGGCGCATATAGGGTTCTTTTTCTTGCATAGCTGGCATCTAGGCATGGCTGCTGTTTCTTTATTTTTATTTGGTTTACATCTTTATATTTATTCTTCATAATTGGACATGCAGCAAACGCTGTAGTATGTAAACAATATTGTAGATTGTGGCCTTGAATTGCAATCGTCTAATTATGTTAAAAGCTGCTTGTTAAGTTGTAAATAAGTTTATTTTTTATTCTGTCTCAGGTTTTGACATCAAAGTCCCTATCAGCTGGCCAAAGTTCATACACAAAACCACGGACACAACAAAGGAAGGTTGCTGGTGGGAATGGTACAAAACAGTCACTTGTTGGTAGGAGACAGAGATTACATCCAGGAATGTTGTCTAGTCAGGATCGTGCCACCGCTCATTATGGTGCTGTTAATGGGTTAAAAGTAACTGAAGATGGCATGTATCTTCTAAGTGCAGGTTGGTTTTCATTAAGTTCTTATCTTGTATATGTTAAATATGCTTAATAAAAAGAGTCCTTATAAGTTATTCAGGATGGTCTTGTGGCTTTAATTAAAGCATGTGGAGATGCAGCCATGCAGCATGGTTAGATCTGCATGATATAGATAAATAGAGAGAATGTAGATGGTCTAAAAATCAATTATGGGGTTAATTGCATGCGTGCTCTTTGTGAGATTATCAACTAGGAGATGTCGTAAGTCGTTAGTATGCTTTTGCCTCTTGGTAGGCTGTCCATAAAGGGTCTGCAACATCATAATAATGGACAGCTGGGTTCTCTCCTTATATATATATTATCGTGTGTGTGTGTGTAATGTACAACATGATTGATACGTTGTTTTCAAAGTACTAAATTATTTGAATTTTGATAAAAAAAATAAAAAATAAAAAAATTTACTGTTTTTGTTGACTAGGTGGATAAAGAAAGTGCTTGTAGTGACTTTTTAAGCAAGAGTTTTGGCGTCCTTTAAAATTATTAGTAACGGTAAAAAGATACTTGGATCATGGCTTTGCAATAATGAGAATTCACAGCAGTTGTTATTGTTATTTACTTTAAGCAGTTTCCTTAACCTGTTGTTTGTTGCCATACAAAATGAACCATGGGGCCAAGTTTAGTCTCATCTTTACTGCCAGTGTCATCATTGATGAAACTAATCAACTCATCTTGTTTCCTCTCCTAAACATTTTCTTAATCATTGTAGTTGCCTCCTTTTAAATTACTAAGATATAATGAACCGATCACACTGAAAGTGTAATCTCTCTCTCTCTCTCTCTCTCTATGCTTTTGGGTTGCAGGTTCTGATTCAAGATTAAGGTTGTGGGATATTGAATCTGGCTGCAATACACTTGTGAACTATGAAACTGTGCGCCTGCAAACCAGCAAGCCAATACAGTTGGCGACAACCCAGGATTCAGACCTAGTTTTTGTTCCATGCATGACAGCAGTGAAAGTAATCATCCTCTGTAGTTTTCAATCTGCTTAACTTACATTTGAATGAAAGATATTAGAGTTTTATGCAAACCTCACCTCAAGTTGATTGATGGATTTTTCAGGCATTTGATGTATGGTCGGGTAAGACATCCCTGACATTTCGTGGACACTATGAATATGTGAACTGTTGCTGGTTTAGTACACAGGATCAGGTACAATCATGATCCTCTTCTTAGGTATCAGTGCCATGCGAAGTAGAATAGGGAGTGAACTTGCTATTTTATCAGACGGTTATGTCATCCAATTTGAGTACTGAAACCTCTGTTTTACTTTGGAATCTGATTTATGGAACATGAAACTGTGATAATGCTATTCCCAAATTTAATAAAGCTAATCATCTGAGTTCATTGTGTTATCTGCCTTGATTTAAAAATATCTCCTCCCAACTTTGTAAGCTGTAATTATACTAAGGCATCTAAAACGCCTGCCCTTGGTAAATCATTTTTTGAGTTTCCAGAAGTGGGAAAAAGAAAAACGTGAAGAGTGATAAAGCTTGTGTTTCAGGTAGTGATGAAATTTGTAACTTTAGGAAGAGAGAGGGAGAGAGACAAAATAAACCTGCAGCTGGAGTGGAGAAAAAAATTAACCAAGAAACAAAAAGATCGATTCTTATGCCCTGGATCTATAGAAAATAAATTGAAACATCAAACATTTTTCATATGGAAGGTTGATTTTTATCTGCCCAATATAATCTTCCCTAATTGTTTGACTGATTTGTCCAATATTGCAGGAATTATATACAGGTGGAAATGATAGACAAATTCTTTTGTGGTTACCATCCAGGTTGATTGCTGATGAAGCGGTATATACCCTTCGAATTCGTATATTTACTCCTTTTATTGAGTTTGTTTGCATATATGCACTAATCATAATAGATACAATGTGACAGTATCTCATGTGGATTGGATGGACTTGCAGGATGAAGGACCTGCTCAGGATCAGGACAACTGGAGTGATTGACATTTGCAGTTGTTACATTCAGGCATTTAATCTTGATTTCTGGATGGCTAGCTCTCTGATATTCCTCATAGTTCTTTGAATCTGTGTCTAATACATAGCGTGACCTCATAAGTTCCTATGCTATAGTCCCTAGCATGAATATACACTCGACTTTTAGTTTGCTTCTTGTAATTAGTCATCGTTAATGTTTTGGTCATATATATGCAGTTCTTATAGTGACTTGCCACAGTTGTAACATAGATTTCTATGCTGATCTTCTAATGAATTTAAGATGATTATTTTGTCTACCAGTGGCTATTAATCGAAATGTGTAATTATGCTACAGCATATGAGCTGACAGCTGATGGAATACATTTAGCGGGCCAAGACCACTCTACTATCTCCAAAGAATGGCTGCAGCTTTGCCAGAAACATAGAATTACAACCCCTATGGTGGAGAGCTGCAGTAAATTATGCTGCGCACTGCAATATCATTTCTTCCCAAACTCAGTGTATTGTTTGCTGCGAATAGCAATGGCCCATGCGTACTTACTGATGGTAATATGTTTTATACTCCAATGTAACAAAATCCTATAGTATTATATATATATATATATATATATATATATATATAGAGGAATGAATTGGGGGGGGGGCAGCGGGCGGTGTTGGAGAGTTTGAAAAAGAAGAAGACAACGAGCTTGAAAAGAACATGTAAACATTAACTAATTAGTATATACATAGACATCAACCAGAAAGAAAGTGAAAAACTTATACACTTCACTTTCTCATATATTCTGTACAAAGAATTTACAGATCTCATGAAGTGATATTTAAGGCACTTGAACAATTTTAAATTGATTTTTCCAAGGAGCATCGTGGAATGGGACTCCAGTCTCACAGGCCGATATCTCACCCCTCTTGTGGCACTTAGAATTGTCATTGCTTTGGCTCCCAAATATTGATATGTACTTCCTCTTGTAGCACTTGGAAATATTACTACTGCTGCCCTTGCTGGGCTTCTGAAATTTAGCTTCTTCATCCAGACACTCGGAATTAAATTTTCCATGGCTCGCAACAATTTCCTCAAGTCCTTGGTCCACACTTTCTGCAGCAGGATTCTTCCTCAAGAGTTTTTGACACATGATCGTATCTTGAAAATCCAAGAAAGCATAATCTAGCAACTGTATCCTCTCAGAATTTGTCATCTTTTCGAACCCAAATGAAGTGGTCCACGTGTTCAGAACAGCAGGAGCAGCAGCCAAAATTAGCCTCTCCACTCCTAGTGCCATCAGCTGTTTTTCAATCTCGTCCATCAATATGCGACACATTCCACGTTTACGATATTTAAACTTGGTGCAAACAAGAGGTAATTCCGCCACCTTTTCTCCATAAATCCTTAAAGTAGCCACACAAATTACTTTATTTTTTCTCTCCAAAAGCACGGTGTAGAACCCTTTGAAATTTGATCTGTTAAGCTCAGACCCTCTACCGAAAATCACATCTTCAACAAGGTCACTGTTGGTTTGAGGATCTATCACAGGCTCAAAACACTCATGCATCACAGCTATAGCCTTCTTGAGCTTGCTACACTTCTCTTTCGAGGCCTCAATATCAGGAGCATCAGGATTACAGCTTTTATCTTCTGTGGACTTTAATAATGTCCAAGTCAAATTGTCAGTACCCACTGGAATTGGTTTCTCTAAAAGCTTGCGGAGGCCCAAAAATATATCTTCACACTTTCTTCCACAAAAGCAATGATCTTTGTTGTTGGTCGCTGCCCCTTTACTCCTTATGCACCCAATGTGAAATTTGTGCTCGCATTGCTTGCAAGTAATGAAACCATCTTCCACAGAATCTCCTTTGTTTTCTTGAAACTTGCTGCAACCACAAATTCCACAAGCACATGATGGGCAAAACCAATCACCATTCGGAACATCCTTCAAGCCAAGACAGCTCTTGTGGAACGCGGATGGACAATGATCACATAAAACCAGCTCACCCCCATAGTGACAGACACAGCATATCTCATCACTCTCTTCTAGCTTTGTTGTGAAGCTTTTGTTCTTATTTCTCTTCACCGCTTGCCCTTGGCAATCTTGTAGAGAAACAGAGCTTATTTCATCACTCTCTTGCAGCTTTGTTGTGAAGCTTTTGTTCTGATTTCTATTCATCGCCTGCCTTTGACAATCTTGCAGAGTCCTCCCATCTTCAAGTAGAATATTGGCAGCCGGTCTGTGATTTGTACTACCAGCATGAGCTTCAAAACCAGAGAGAGTAAACACCTGACAGCAGCAAATACACTCGATCCCATCACGAGTTATGTGCCCCTCTTTTGTTGGAGGGACACCATTCTTGCCACGGTAATGTACTCTTGTCCTCGGCAACACCACCTCGTTGTCCACCAACCAAGATAAAGTTGTTTGGAACTTATGAATTCTTCCGTTCCTTTTTTTTCCCGATCGAAGCACACTTTTCGACTGGCTAACGCTTGAATGATTCCTTATTTTCTTCAAATCCGCCAGTACCTTTCTGGGTTTTGTCTTTGGATGGCCGGCTAACTCACCCTTAACTTCATCGCCAAGATTAATGCCTTTCAAAGGCTTACGATTACGAGCAGGCGTTTCAGAAACAGAGCTAGAGGCAACCCCTTGGCAAACAGAACCAGAAGCAAGGGCTTCTGTTTTATCATCACCGTGATTAATGAAATCTTTTCTCTTTGGATGGCCGGATAACTCACCCTCAACTTCATCGCCGAGATTAATGAATTTCACAGGATTACGAGCAGGCGTTTGAGAAACAGAGCTAGAGGGAACCCTTTGGCAAACAGAACCAAGGGTCTCTGTCTTATCATCGCCGAGATGAATGCATTCAACAGGCTTACGATTATGATCAACCGTTTCAGAAACGGAGGAAATTACAAGGGTCTCTGTTTGGGAAACAGAAGTAGAAGCAACGGACTCTGTTTTGGAAACAGGATCAGACGACCCAGCAATCCCAGAAACCCCTCCTTGATCAATACAGCCTTTGCAAGCCGTTCGAAGCGAGTAAAAAGATCTTCCAGTGGGCGAAGTGTAGCGCAACTCACGCCTTAGTCCCTTCTGGCCGTACCAGATCACCCACCCCATCGCCGCAAGATGCTTTCTTGCCTTTTCTGTCCCATCTTTCTTCTTGAAACTACTCTTATAACCCTCGTCTTCACCCAACATGTACCAATCCACAACGGCCTGGGGGCAATACTCGGATTCAACAACGAGCAGATCGGAAGGTGAATGACAAATACCAGTCACAGGGTTCTTCTCCATCGTTGCATTGAGCGAGGAGGGAGAAGAAGGATTTCTAGGGTTTCGGCGAAAGTCGGTGGAGGGCAGAACAAGTAATGCTGTGATGAGAATGAGATTATGCGTGTAGGGTTTGGAGATGAGATTTTAATAGGGAGACGTCCCAACGGCTAGTCACCAATTTAAACTCAAACGCCCGTGGGACCCACTCCACCCGCGTTTTGGAGCGATAAAACCCGGAAAGCGTTGGAGAATAAAAGAGTCCCATTCAATTATTGTTTTTTAATAAGATGAGAATTACAGTCCAAAATCTCATGTTTGTTAATTGACTTTGTTTTTTGGTTCTTAAAAGAAACACACTAACAAACAATTCAAAATAGAAAATAATTCTCAAATATATAATACTTTTTACAAATTTATATTCTTCTCTTATATATAAGAATATTTTGAGAACCCAAGTGCTTAATTTTTGTAGAGACAAGTGCTAATTTATTGTTTAAAAAATTAGGGTGGCCGTGCCGCCACCCTAACTAGCATTTTTTTTTTCTCTCTCTTCTTAATTTTTTTTTTTTTTTTTTAATTTTCAATATTTTTTTACAATTATGACTACGTCAGTTTGGATTTTTCAAAATAAGCAAAATGTATTCTATAAAAGACATTTCGTCATATGTGGACCATGCAAAAAATGTTAAAGTAATGATTAAATGATTAAAATTAAATTTATTATTTTGGAATAACTGGTAATTTAACATGGTATCAGAGTCAAAGGTTCTGGGATCGAATTTTGACCCCGTCAAATCACCCTCATTTAAATTAAATATTCTAGTAAGGGGGTGTTAAAGTAATGATATGATTAAGAGATTAAATGTACCCTAATAATTTAACATGATATCAGAGCCAAATGTCCTGTAATCGAACTTTGACTTCGTCAAATCACCCAATTTAAATTAAATATTTCACGTGTTGGGCCTCACCTATTTGATAAACCTTCCACCTATTCGATCTATCGGAAGCAGTTGCTTTTGGGACAACTAATGATTTAATAGAAAACACTTTTAAAAATATTTGTTGTCTTTATATCACATTAAAACACTTTTTTTTTTTCTGTTTTTTAAAAAAAGACACCCTCTAAAACAAATTAACAAATAATAGTTATCCAAGCATATTTGCAATACATATATATCCACTAATACACGTTCATAGTTATTATGACAGTACACGGCGCAGGGTTTATCTAATAAAATGAAAAGTTTATCTATTTAAGAGGAGTAATGCTAAAGTTTATCTATTTAAGGTTTATCTAATAGGAGTTTGGAATTTCGTTTCAATAAGGAGTTAATCTCCTCAACTGTAGTAGGAGCCTGTGTCCAATAAGGACTTTTATCTACCCTCAACGGCTTGTAATCTTGCCTATCAAGGTGATCACATATTTAATATTCTTTGGTTTAAAATTATCATTAGATTTGTGATAAATAGAAAATATCACAAGCGGTTGAAGGAAGATAAACTCATTATTGGACACAAGCTCCTACTACATTTTTCAGTTGGCTTCATGAGATTTGCTTGATCGTTTACTCCACTTTTTTCCTTTATTTTTCTAGCAACGTTTATGTAAAATTCTATTAATATCCTTGAGAAAGAAAATTGCCAAAATAATAATAATAAAGGAAAAAAGTACAAATACCTCACTCAAACTACCACTTTATTGTCAATGTCTTCCCAAACTATCAATTATCTCAATATCTCCCATAAACTACCAACAAAATATCAATACCCCCTAAGGACAAATATACCCTTCAAAAAAAAAATTTAAAAATTATTCTTAAAATTATATTTTTTTAAATATATAATAAAAAAAAAGGAGAAGAATAACATAGCCACCTCCTTGACCAAATGGGGTAGTTCGGCCACCCCATCATTTTTGATAAAATTTTTTTTTTTTTGAGAGGACCAACCCCTCGCAAGCAAAGGGGGTGGCTGAGTTACCCCTTGGTTTTTTTTTTTTTTTTTTTTTTTTTTGTGTCTTTTTGCTGACCTTGGAAAGACATTAACTTTTAGTAGTTTAGAGTAGACTTGACACAATTGGTAGTTTGTGAGGGAGGGGGGGAGGGAGGGAGGTGAGGGGGGACATTGGTGACTATACTTGTAGACAAGCCCATTAATCATAATTAGGCTCTTAGCTATGATTATGGGGTTTAAAAAAAGTACAAGTCTTTTATATAAAAACATGTACGATATAGAATGCAATGCAACTTTTGACCTAGTGTTGCATAATGCATTGTTTTTCTTTTTGTAACCTATATAGAAGTTATCATCTTTCATGAAGATGATTTGGAGTGGAGATGAACACACTTATTATGGTGTGATCATCACTTACATCATCAATCAAAACATGTATGATACCCTTCAATTAATCTTGACCCGGCATAGATTGAAAAAATCAATTCCCAATAAAAGTAGGGCTACCTACCACATTAATAATTAGGAATGCATAGCACTCCCACACCCTCGGCTTCCGTCGTGTATACACACCGATACGTGACATAAACCAAAGCCAAAATATAGTATAGCATGGCATCGAAGAAGAAAGGACAACCCAAACTGGCCAAACATTGTATATGGAAAGTACCCGGCAAAAAAAGAAAAAAAAAAAAAAAAAGTATTGCGAAATTTATACAATCAACATCCCAAAAACACAAACATAGTATATTATATTTGTCAAGAATAATTCTAAAAGTTCCTCTAAACATGAAGTGTCTTTTAAAATTACTATTTGATCAAAATTCAATAATGATCAATCACAAGCTCAATGATAATTTTAAAAGCCACATCATTGTTAAAGTGACACAAAAAGAACTTCTAGCATTACTCATTCGTCAAACATCCAAAATTCCGTGGAGAATCATACAAGCAGCAAAGACAACAATCTTGTACAAAACCCAATGGCATACGCTTTGGGATTGGTTGGACTCAATTATGTAAACATGATCCTTTTCTGTGGCAGTAGCATTTAGCATGCAAAATCCCCTGACATGCTCCCCAAGATGCAGCGTCCTGCTCCCTGCAAACCTTCAGACATTTGAAGCTGTTCCTGCATCTCCCGTGCCACCTTTTGCTTAAAAACTTACATTTTCCTCCTACGGTTGCTATCTCATCATCATATAAACAAATTGTAAATGACAAGAAAGAGATCAATATATATACATTGGAATGCGTTTAGTGTAAAGATAGTTGTCTTAAAAGTGCAAATTCTATATCAAAAGTCCATGTTTACATATAGGAATTTATATATATATATAGCTTTGTGTATATAGTTAGGGTGTAAAATCACGTACCCACATTCAAAAGAAGAATGGCAATAAGGATTGTGGAGAAGGAAACAAACTTAGAAGTTTTAACAATGATTTTCCTTGGAGTCTTAGCCATAAGCTTCCTCACTTATGCCGGTGATAAAAAAGAAAAAGAAAATAGGGAAATACTTGGAGAAGTACCATAGACAGCTCTATCTATATATAGATTTCATTTGTATATAAAATAAAGCTTTTCATTAATTTGATTGGAAAGACACATAATCACCCATCAAATTACAAGATTGTGGTTGATGGGAAATGGGAATCATAACCATATTTTTTAAGTGTATATGCCTCTACAGATGTAACAAAAGCTGCAGGCCGGCAAGGATTTGTGTATATGTCACCAAAATATATGGGAATCATATATTTCGTTATATATATATTGATATTTTCCTTCAATCGTACGTTTAATCAACCTTTTTTAATATATCTGACATTTGCCCATTTCCTTTGCTCATAGTCATTGATGACAATGACCCCAAATATTCCATGAAATTGGCCAACAGCCAAGGCTACTGGTGTAGGGGTGAAGTAAAAGAGCACAGGCATGCCGTGTGTAAAATATAAATATATATATATATATATATATTACGGTCCTTGGTGTAGCCCTTTTCTTGTTCTCAGCGGGCTTCGATGTTGAGCTTGTCTGTATTGGTGTTAGTTTGTCATTCCTCATTCATAATTTTATTTTATTTTATTTTTTATTATTAAAAAAAAAAGAAGCTCTACTATAAATCCAACCACATTCAAAAGATATATATATACACTTCCCTAAGTAGGAGTGTAAAAGCAGGAGGTTATTAATTATTTACCTGCTAATTGCCTAAGACAATGCAATTAACGATTTTAGGATTAAGCGGAAGCGGTTAGCGATACCCTATATATAATATATATTTTAAGACACATCTTTTTTTTTTTTGTTTTTTCTCCTCATTTCATTTGTTATAACAATCAAATTTGTTATGATTCATGGAATATATATATATATATATATATATATATATATAAGTCAAGCCAAAAAAGACCTTAAGACCTTAAAAAGAGGCAAAAAAAAAAAAATAGGTCCCAGAAGGCTCAAAACACAAAACAGAAAATAAAAAGCAATTAAATAACGTTAATTGCCTAACGAAGCGGTGACAATTATTAAAATAGGATAATCGCCCTTACAACCCTACTTCTTAGGTTGAGTTGGTGAGTCAGCGCTAGGCTAAAGGGCTTCCACCTCAGCCTATTGGTGGCCCACCCATTAATGTTAACATTCGGTTCGATTCTCACCCCTGGCCTTGAGAGGTGGACACGTCCACCGCCACCTTGCTTGAGTTGGAAACCCCATCAAAATAGAATTCTCACTCCAAGCTGTCTTGTTCGCTATTTGAGAGTGAGTCCGAGCCAGAAGCCCCAATTTGTTTCAAAAGGTTCGAAGTTTATCGTCTCCACCACTTTCCCTTTGAGGGTTTCTCCTCAAACGTTCGAGTGCAGATCTTCGCTTGGGTTGGCTCCATATATCGCTCTACCCTTAACTTTTCATTAGTTTCTTTCATGTGCAGTGGCGGAGCTAAACAATTCTTATTGAGGGTGCCGTTAAATTTTTTTTGGCGTCCTATAAAATATATGCATCCTAAAAAGTTTTTATTTTTGCATCCTCATGGATATTCAATCCCAGTTGGGAGAAAGGGGCAAGGAAGAAACATCAACAAGATGAAAATACTTAAAAAAAAAAAACAGATAAGAAGAGAACTAAGAAACAACCAAAAAAAATGATGAGAAGTGGCCCATTTAGAAGTTAAATGAGCTCGATGATTAACTTTTCTATTGACTTTATAATGAGCTTCCTAAGAAGGGAAGCTCCTTTCCTCCACCGAAAGGTTGTCTTAAACCAAACTATTATATAATTAGAAAAAAAAAAAACCAAACTATTATATAACCTAACTATAACAATATTAAACTATAATAGAAAATAAATAAAAAAATTCACATACCCCTTCAAACTATAATAATACTATATGAACTAAAAGTTTAGGGAAACATTGTAAATTTAATGGTACTTGGAAAAGAGTATTTAGACATTTTCCTGCAAAAAAAATTTAGGATTTATAATATTAATAATATTAAAAAAATATATAATTTATTACCGTTTAGTATAACGATTTCTATATATATGACTTTTAAAATCATAGAATATTGGGAAAAGACACAATATCAAGCAAGATACTAAGTGGCTTTTAAAGTTTGGTATGTTTTAATAAGGTGTTGCTAGCTAGCTAAACAATGTTGGAAAATCTTGAGTAATTTTACACATACGTCACTACAAAAAACATACTAATTAGTAACGTGTCTAAAGTTCATCACTTTTTGGCACATTACCAATTTGTGACACGTTACTAAATATTTTAGTAACGTGTGAAATGCAACACGTTACTGATTAGTAACGTGTTAAACTGCCACGTTACCAATTGGTAACGTGTCAGTTTCACACGTTACCAATTTGTAACGTGTCATTTTAACACGTTACGAATTGGTAACGTGTGAAACTGACACATTACTAATTTTTTGTCCAAATAATTAATTCCATTAATATTATTTATACTAATAATATCTCTTCGTAATTCCATAATATATACTAAAATGATTTATTTAGTTTTCATAATAATTTTGTTATATTTCATAATGATTTATTTAGTTTTGGTAGTTAAGAAGAGATCGATCCAATTGTTGCTCAAGTACAAATTATTCAAGTTACTGCACTATACATATAAAGCTTTCCATTTGATATATTTATCATATTGTAATGATAATTAAACTATTCAATGTCATTAAAAAATAACATTGTGATTTTTAGTAATAATATTCTAGACTATATATATATATATATAGTATACATACACACAATTAATCCTCGCCTGCAGTCACGTAATTTGGCAGTGTCCGGCGGATCAGGATGTATGGGGGGTGGGCCCACGTAAATTATAGAAGTGCCAAAGCTTTGACACGGCTGACATGGATTTTTTGAAATTTATCCGGAGTATATATATATATATGCCAGTTTTCTTTCGGTTGTTAATTAATGAAAAAGATGCTCGTTCATAATTTTTTTTTTTTTTTTAAAGCTCAACTATAAATCCAACCACATTCAAAAGATCTCATTATCGCGCACGAATATTCAAGCAATTATTATTATTATTATTTTTTGAATTGGAATATAACTATTCACTATATATAATCTAGCCTTTTTTTTTTTTTTTTTTTAATTTTTTCTAAGCCACACAAGAAAAATAAAAAGGAGAGGGAAGGAAGAGAAATGATATGTGTTTTTCTGATCCTAGGTTAATATTATCCACATAGGATCGGAGAACGCAAAGAAAAACTGTAACATTCATCAGAAAGAAACATCAACAAGAGAAAGATTAAAAAACAAATAAAAATAACTAAGAAACAACCCAAAAAAACAGATGAGAAGCCGCCCATTTTACGGTTAAATGAGCTCGATCGATGATTATGGCTTTTCTATTTACTTTAGAAGCTTCC
This sequence comes from Corylus avellana, assembly GCF_965113065.1. Lineage (NCBI taxonomy): Eukaryota > Viridiplantae > Streptophyta > Magnoliopsida > Fagales > Betulaceae > Corylus > Corylus avellana. Next base: position 19,593,576 of record NC_142498.1, read on the forward strand.
CAAGAAGGAAAGCTTGTTTCCCCTACCAAAAGGTTGTCTTAAACCAAACTATTATATAACTTAACTATAATAATATTAGATTATAATAAATAAATGAAAAAGTGCATATATCCCTTCAAACTAAGGGTGAAAAGGCAGGAGATTAACCACACTAATCGTAACAGTTGTCCGCACTAACCGCTAATTGTAACCGTTTTTTTACTCATACTTTAAACTACTACTCAATTGACAATATCTAAATTGAGACAATATCCCTACAAACTACAAAACATTTGTCAATGTCTTTCTTAGTAAAAATAAAATAATACTACAATAAAAATCTTTAAAAAAAAGCTAAGAAAAAAAAAATCTATTAAACTGTTTTATTTTTTTTCAAATTTATAAAAATATTTTTGTCTTATTAAAAAAATTATTGAATTATTTCAGTCTTTTTTCTAGCCTTAGGAGGAATATTGACAAATGTTTGGTACTTTGTGAAAAAAAATTGTCTCAATTAAAAGTTTAAGGTGTACATTGTCAATTGAATAGTAGTTTAAAGAGAGAATGCAAATTTTTTCTTTAAAAAAAATATTAATAATAAAAAATATAATATATTATAATATTAAAAAATAGATTTTATTTCTGTGTAGAATATCGATTTCTATATATATAGCTTTCAAAAACATAAAAAATTGGGAAAAGACACAATATGGAGAAGGATACTAAGATACACTGGATGAGTGGATTGGGCTGCTGAGATGTATCATGTTTTAAGCTTCTCAGACCACAGTATTTCCCAAATGGAACTATTCTTGAAGCCAGATCGGGAGGTTTGCCTTCATTTGCATGGAGAAGTATTTGGTCCGCACTATTTTTACTTCAAAAGGAAACATAATCAAATTTTGAGCTAAATTTTTTAATAATATTTAGAGACATGTTATATATTAGGATAAAGTCCACTTAATCCTCTCAAACTACTACCCTAGTAATAATTTATCTCCCAAACTACCAAAACAAGACAATGTATCCCCGATGCTAGCAAAATGACAAAAATACCCTTATAAAATTGTCAATAAGACAAAAATACCCTTGAAATTTTGAAAGAAAAAAAAAATTAGTATTAGTATTAGTATTTTTATTTTAGTAAGGGTAATTTTGTTATTTTTTAAAAATTAGAGGTACATTGTCATTGTTTTGATAGTTTTGAGAGGAGGGGTAAATTATCATTAGGGTGATAGTTTGAAGTGGTTAAGTAGAATTTACCCTATATATTATTTTCTCAACTGTTTTTTTTACAAATCTAATGAATTCACCATTGAATTTATAAATTCATGTGAGTTTAAAAAAAAAAAAATTAATAATAAATTCACTTTTTTTTTTTTTTTGAAGGAAAATCATTCTTATCTCATTAATAGAGGAATCAAGAGCATTAAAACTCTTACAATCACAGAACATAACGTTCTGAAAGATCCTAGCCGAAGCTAAAAGATCAAAGTCGTAACTAAAAGATTACACATCATAGACGCCAAACATCTGCTAACCAATAACTAATCTGCAGCTAGAATAACAGATCTGCGCTAGGCAGACACAAACTAATGCATAGATAGCTCTTATTCCTCGACCCTAGGATTAAAAGGATCCCATGCCGACACACATCCTCCTGAACCAAAAAGCCAGGATATTGTTCACATTCACAACCCTAGGGGTCTGGACCAAAATAACAAGCGAGGAGATCAAGAAAGAGGACATGACCTTATTATAAGCAGCAAGAAAAACAACAAAAAATACAGGGACAATCAAAGCAATACAACTAAAAATTTAAAAATAGAAGCACACTAGGCGGATAACAGCAGCCGAAAGAAAAGCCGATCACGTGCTTGCCGGAAACCGATGCGTAGATGGCGTTGGAAGCACATCGCGGTGGGGACGCGTGAAAAGACCCAGCAGAAGACAGTAAACGGCAAAGCTGGCGCGGAGGAGATCAGCGGCGCACTCAAAGAAATTGGGAGGAAGTTTGAGTGAATCCCCCATGAGCGGCACCCACAAAGTGTGCCCAAACAAACATCTAGCAAGAAAAAATAAACAAATAAACAAAGAGCAACAATAGGGAAAAGAAAGCGAAATCCAAAACAAAAACAAAAAAGAAAAGAAACACAGATCGGAGAAAAGAGGGGGGGAAGGAAAATGGGGAAGAGAGAGGGGAACAGATCAAGGAAAGAGAGGGGGAAAGAGAGGATGGGGGGAGGGGGAGAAACCCCTCCTCCTAAGTTGTGTGGCACTTCCTTAAGCTCTGCTAGGAATAATAAATTCACTTGTTCACTATATAAAGATAGATGAAAGATGGTTTGAAAGGAAGGAAAGCGAGCAAGTGCACGTGGGAGTGAATGAAGCGTTCCATGCTGTCCACTTTTTGACGGTGTATATCTTCATCATTACTCGACCTGAAATCACGTTTTAATCTCTATTTAATTATTTGATTAAAAGCATCAATAAAATGCAAAGGACATAAATTCCATAACTAGACGCTTCTTTTATTTTCATTTCTATATTTATAAAGTTTCCAACGGACAAAAAAAACTAAGTAGAACACCTTGCTCTGTTTGTTTTTGTATTTTGTATTTTTTTTTTTTTTTTTTTAAAAAAAGAGTTATGAATATAAATGTAAAAATAATTGGACATTTGGAGGAAATTTTCTTAAACATAAGTGTCAAGTGTCATTTAACATCTTTAGATTTTTTAAAAATTAATATTTGGGTTCCTAAGTTAATAGAATGACAATAAATGATTGTTAAGAATATTAAAAAAAATACGTGAGAGATAACACTTGGCACTTATTGAAGTTGATGTCCAAAATAATTTTAAGTCTTTTGTGTTTTAGGTTTTTTATTTATTTTTTATTTTTTATTATATATATATATATATATATATGAGAAGAAAAAAAAAAGAATTTATGTGGTTCGGTCTATAACTTATATCCATATGATAAATTCGTAAGGGCTACGTTGTTGCTCTTATTATACTTGATTAAATTTACAAAACAAAATACTTCTATTTATAAGAGAATTGGAGTAGGTTATATGAAAGGTCTCCTATAAGTTACTTTTGTGTTTATTGCAATTAATTAATACATATAGATGCAACATAGTAATCTAAATGGACATAACGTCTATTAAGTAATACCATATATATATATATATAAACCAAAGAAAAGTTTGACAAATGTAATTAAGATGTTATTCAATTTCATCACATCTTGCTTCATTCCTTCTTTAAAAAAAAAAAATCTTTAGTGAGATTCTAGCTGCTCTAGTATTGGCTCTTGCACTTGTTGCTAAAACCAACCATCTATTATGAGTAATGTCATGATTGTCATCCCTTAAAATGTTTTTTTTTTTTTTAATAAAAAAAAAAAAAAAAAAATCCAAGAGTTAATAGACACTCTTACATCAATCTCAATATATAACTTTTTACATTTATCATATATATAAATTTATATAATGGGTTATAAATTCTCTACGGGTTCTTCTCTCATTCTTTTACTTTTCAAAATTATTATTAAATTTTTGAATCTATGTATAGGATGCATATGGCTTGACAGGTCTAATGATAATTTTAAAAAGTAAAAAGATAAGAGAAGAACCAAGAAAAAAAAAAATAGCAATTTCTATATTTACATACAATCCATGCCCAAAGTTGTTATCCATTAGAAATCAACATGAATAAAAATGGACAATCTAGTCTGTCAAATTTCTAACCCAATTTTGAAAGAAAAAAATAGTGAAAAATAATAATAATAGTAAATTAAAGATGAATCGATAATGATGGAAGAAATTCTGTCACAAGAAAAAATAGAATTAAAACCTAATAAGTAACAACTTAAAACAACCGGTGCAAATGCAAGTCAATGTTTTTTCCGCTACCAGATTACTTTGGGGGCCATTTTAGCAGGTGCTGAAGGCAGGCAAGACGATCAGGCCAGTTTGCCTTCTCTCTGGCTCTGGATTTCCGATGAAGAAGAAGAATTCACCAATTGTGGGTGGGCAGAGAAGCAACGACCAATTGCAACACATCACCGGCACCGCCAAGGCGAAGCCTAAACCCGCTTTCCCGGAAATGGATCCGAAAATCTGGAGCCGGCTGCCGAAGGAACTTCTGGAGCAAATCCTCTCTTTTCTCCCTCTCAAGACCTTGTTGAATTTGAGATCAACCTGTAAGCACTTCAAGTCCCTTGTATTCTCTCCCCCGTTCATATCCAAACACTCCTCTGCTTCTTCCCCTTTATCTTCGTTTCTCTTGCTGTATCACCCTCTGTGTTTCCACCACTTCCCTTTGTACGACTCTGTCCTTTCCACTTGGCGCAACTTTCTTCCCCTCTCTGATTTACTACCCCGGAAACCGCCGTCTTTCTCTCTTCTCTCCACCTCCAATGGACTCTTTTGCTTCTCCCTCCCCTGTTCATCCTCCTTTCTTGTGCGCAACCTCTTGGCCGGAACCTCAAGACTCGTTGATTTCCCGGTTTACCCTTTTGATTTTGAGGCGTTCACTTTGGTTTGTTCCCCTGTTGGGTACAAGCTCTTCGCGATCCGTACTGGGTCTTCTTCGACTTCCGCTTTTGTTTACGATTCCAACGCTCTCCTCTGGCGGAAATACGACGGTTTGGATCCGATTCTGATCGACAATCATCAGCAGGAGGGCGCCTGCTATAATGGGTGTTTGTACTTCACGACGCCAGAGCCATTTTCAATCGTGTGCTTTGATTTGGAGAGTGGGAGATGGGAGAGGTCCGATACTGAATTGCCCGGCGAGCTCACATTTGTCCGGTTGGTGACCGGCGAAGGTAAATTGTATATGATCGGCGGAGTCGGGGTTGATGGGATTTCACGGAGCCTGAGATTGTGGCAATTGACTGAAGCAGGGAATTGGGTGGAGGTGGAGAGATTGCCGGAGATGATGTGTCGGAAATTTGTGTCGGTTTGTTACCACAACTACGAGCATGTTTATTGCTTTTGGCATCAGGGGAGGATCTGTGTTTGCTGCTATACATGGCCGGAGATTCTGTATTACAAGGTTTCAAGGAGGACCTGGCATTGGCTGCCCAAATGCCCTCACTTGCCCGATGAATGGAGCTGCGGGATCAAGTGGTTTTCTTTTGTTCCAGAGCTGTATGCTCCTGTCTAACTCTGTTTTCTCCTTGAATTTCTTGAATTGACGCTTGTTGGTGCTTTGTTTTCGCTGTTTTTTTTATGTAAATATGATGGAGATTTCAATGAAGGTTTGTTTGAGATTTGGGTTCTGTTTTACAGAAACATATTTCTATGATTCTGGACCTGTAAGTTTTTGTCAAGTCTCACTGGAATTTCATATCAAATGAATCTGTTTCCTGAGACCGCGATGGTCAAATACAATGATAATTTTCAAATGAACAGTTCAAATATGATCGTCATATTGCAGTAAACTAACAGAAATTTGACAAACTCAATGAACTTCGCATCCCATCACTCAGGCTAAGGGGGCCACTGTCCGATCAACTTACTCCGGCAAGGAGTCCTCTCTCAGAGAAGGCTACAATTCCCTTATCCATCTTCTTTGCAGTGTTGGAATGTTTGGAGGCCTACTTTGACTATTTCAAAATGGCCCTACACGAAATCTTGTTCCGTACTTCAAATGAAAAGTTGAAACAAAACAATTGACTAATTTCTAATGAATAATGGCCTAATCTCTCTAAAGGTAATTTAACCCCTTTTATAATCTTATTTAAATTGTTTTCATGTCATAATTCACAATATTAGATTGCCTAATCAAAACAGACCTGATTAATAAATGAAGAGTAATATTAGAGAACTATCTTTTTATCTTCCTAAAACTGATGTACTTTTTAAAATCACCATTAAATTTTATATGAATCATACTTGAATTTTGATCCAATGATGATTTTGAAAATCACATTAACTTTAGGAGGATAAAATAATGGTTCTTAGCATTACTCATAAAGAGACTTATAATTAACCAAGTTGAAAACAAAGATTTAGGTAAGCTTTTGTCATTCTTAATGAACTCATACTGCGTGTTTTTTCTTTCAAGTTTTTAAAATATTATTGTTTGGTGGTTCCGATGAATAAATAGTATATAATGAATGAGCAATTACTTCATTTCTACTTTAAACTGTATTTATTATATTTTAGTTGGGCCTTACAACAATAATTTTGTGGCTCAGCCACTACTCTTTTGGGTAGATAATTATCTTCATATGTAAACCTGTTTATTAGTATTTTGCGAATTTTAAATGGAACACCCAGAAAAATGCGCCATCCAAATCATTTAAGAGACAGAAAATTGCATGTGCCATCATCATCAAGAAAATTATAAACAGAAGACTTTTCAATTTATGAGAAACAATGAAGCTTACTTACTCCTGTTGAATATTCCTTCAAGGTCCAAGTTCAACACTTAATGAGTGCAAGCAATCTCTTGGAGCCACACTCACTGGTGAAAAATCAGCGATTTAACCAGTTTCGTGTAGAGAAACTTTTGAGAGTGCGGTGCACGGGACCAGGGTTTGCTCTACAGGAGTGGGTCCGAAGGGCCCTACTTTAGAGAGGTTTTCCGACATAATAAAAAAAAAAAAAAAAAAAGTCAACCAAAAAAAAAAAAACCACTAGGCCACTTGCACTCTACGTCGTACTCATTTGATGCTAAAACAAATTGATTTGTCTCATGCATTAGAACCATTGAAGCAAGTTCCGAATTATCCAACCGGAAAAGAAACACTTTAAAATAATCTAAGTAGACTTCTCCTCAAAAGATACTCCCATTATTCTAAGTTGTTATAAAAATCAACTCTTTTGTCTTTCTTTGTAGTAGATAAATATTTTTTAAATTAAATATCAAAAATAGGACATGTCATTCTAATTTCACCATATGAAAAAATTTATGACTTTCTTTGTAGTAGGCTTATGACATAACACAATACGAGATTGAGCTTATGATATTTGGGACTGGGCTTATGCCATTTTCTTTTCTCAAAAGCTATACCTTATTTTAAAATAAATAAATAAATAAATAAAATTGGTATGAAGAAATTTTATTTGTTTGACCTTTCTCTGGCTTACCACATTTGTATATCTTTAAACGTTATTTGCTTGGTTTTCTAGAAGACTATCCGGTAGCTATTGATTTTCTTGTCTATAATTTTTCATGGGGTAATGGCCTATGTACATAGGTGGAGACTAAATTAACTAATAAAATATAAAATACAAAACGTGGTTAAAAAAAAAAAACATTTAAGCTCTTAATTAATACAATAAAAACCTTACTCGCTCACCAAAAACTAAAATGATAAAAATTAGAGGGATCTCAATGATAGCTGGGGGGGTGGTGCAAACAAGAGATGCGGTAGTCGGCGGACAAAGGTGCTTATAATGCACCATAGAGGCTGCCCACTAAAGTACAACCACCAGCACTTCAGGGATTGACTTCAAATAAAGACGACCACGACAATAACAGCAATTGTACTACCGACAATAGTATCAAAAATAGACGACGGAGGACTTGGTGTCAATCCTTTTAATGAGATACGCGGTGCTTTTTCGACGTCACACTCTTGACAGTTCACATCAACCCCCCAATCTTATCTATTGGGGGGGAAATTTTCCCGGACAATACTCTCTCCCCAGGAAAAAAGAAAGAGAAAAAACTATGTGGAGAAATATTCCAACAATAGATAACTCCAGAGGATAAAGCCTTAACATTAGAGAAGTCTCCTTGAAGGATAAAGGTGTTCAGATTAAGAGAAACCGCAAACTTAGGGCTTCTTCCAACCGGATATTTGAGACCCAACAAATCGCTCAAGGAGTTTGATAATGAGAAAACTAACCAGAGACATTCCAATTGATCAAGCTGATCTGCATGAAACTCTAAAAGCAATAAACTAAAATAATCACAATGAAACCTTTGATAGAATCCAAACAGCCATTCAGTATATCAGCAATTTGATGATGGTGAAAGAAGTAATTGAGTTGCTTGGGAAGGCTGAGTCTCAAGCAATCCAATTAATCCATCAAGAATTATGCGTATAAAAAAAAAAAAAAAAAAAAACTGTAAAACTAGCAGTTTGAACATTCTCATTCTGAAACATGTGAACAAAACTAAGCCGTCTGAAATGAATCAAATTGCATTATCCCTATCTTAAATAAATATACCAGTTTTCAAGGCTTCAGAGAGAGCGCCAACCCAAACTTGGGATTCTTCTCTAAGGCCTTGGTGTCAAAGGCTCCAGAAATTGTCAGGAAGGACTTGGGCACAAGCTGATGCTGTAAAAGAGCCGCAAGATTCCCGTGGTTGTTGAGGTTTGCCTTCACAACTGTGTGAGGATCAACCACATACAAACATCCAACTGTTAAAGTGTTTTCATTTGTGGAGAACCTTCTACTCACCTCTCCCACGACGGCCCCTCCATTTAGCCGACTTAGATGGTGTAAGTACGACGCCCTCAGTGAGTCTCCTTTGTCAGCCCTACAAAAAGATATGAGAGCAATCAACTACCAACTATAAAACCTGACTTGTGCCTATGTTGTGCTGCTCTACTATATTTTACATTTGAAACAAGTGTAAATGTAAAACCGTTTGGTGTCGCTATGCTTACAACACAATTTAATCCTGCAATGTACAAATACAAAATACCCTATCTAAAGTTTGTTTCCTAAGTCCTATACTGTAACCCAAGTTCCCTTGCAGGAATAATTTCAACTTCTGAAATGAATATGAACCAAAAGAAACTGAATATAATTGTTCTCAAATTATTCTCTTCAGTAAAACAACAATACAGAAGATACAAATTTGTGCTAATGGAACACTTCACGACACATCTAAGGGTTAACTGATTTTGGTAACTTTTCTGTTAACTACCTCACGGAAGGGACAACAAGATCACTCAAGCATCTAATCTGGCTCATTAACAGCGGGAACTTACAAAATCACTGAAGCGCTGGAATCTGGCTTTGTCAAGCTCACACCAGCATTATACTTGGCAAATTTGCCAGAAGTTGTGAAGTAACTAGCTTCTGCTCCAAAGGCAATGCTGGGGGTACCAATGGTTGCCGAAAAGTCAAAAGCAGGGGATTGGTTCAGACCAAGAGCTGCAGTGAAAGTTGCATGTTCATGGAGATACTGAACCTCCAACTGCAATAGAAAGAATGTATAGCTATAAAAATTTTACTGTTGCAGAAATTTGGATTTACATATCCATTTAGCAAGAGAACTGGTACCTTGCCAGATTTGTAATCGGGTATTTTAAATGAAGCAACAGTTTTTGTGGCTGGCAAGATATCTGTGACAGTGAAGGTTGTCCAGACCTGCTTAAAAATGAAACTATTATCAGAAAGAACAAAAATCGTAATTCAAATTTTGAAAAGCGAAAAAAGGCAAGAAGCTACATTTGACTCTGTATCAACTTTGACATCAACTACAGCATTCTTGTGTTTGTATAGTGCTGCGACATCACCAGCAGAGAGACCTCCCTTCTTTGCCACCGTTGAACTAAGGACCTGAAGTTAAAGAAATAAGATAACTGTCAACTGATATCATACAAAAGGTGCTTTTGAAAAATAAAGCATCCACAATATGACTCTAGTCAGTGGCATCCATACATACATACATGTATACATATGTGTGTATATATGTGTACTATAAGTATTCATCAATATATATATATACACTATAAGCTCAAGAAAAATAACATGTAACACAGAGGCAGAAGCCTTGTCAATCGAGAACAGTCAGGCCTGGCTTTGCCTCTAGGCAAGACAGTTCTAACTAGGCATTGACATGGCAAACCTCAGCAAAAAGGTGACTTGGATATAGGAACTCACTAAAATATGTTATCTGAGTACAAGATGTAAGCACAATCAGTATAGAAGATGTTGGACATGTAATTTCCAGAAACCAGCCAATGATGATTTTAGAACAACGTCAATGATAAGAAAATGTCAAATGGAATCACTATTCTTTTCAACAAGCAGGTCAGTTTATCGAACCCATTCATTGTTGCTAGAGAACATATATATGCTAGACTAAAACATCGTTGATCAAACCAAATCAAAGTGAGTAGGAGATCAACTTCTTTGTTGTGTAACTGACACAGTTTGGCACTGTATTATTCTATTTTCCTCGTATTCCACACTAACAGTAAAATTCCAAACCCTATATTCTTACCCTTTCTAAATTGGCTCTCTCTCAATGCATCCAAGATCAATCATACTTCTTGTCGGAGACCTAATCATCATACGCACAGAATCAAACCGACGGCCACCACATCCTTCAATGCTACGTTTGTCAAGAATCATGCAGATGAAAGCAAGAAATGAGCCAGTACCTCAACTCATTAGTCAATCATCAACTTGACTCTATTCACAAACCCTAGCTTACCTAGTACGACTTCAGCACACAAGTTTTATCCATTCTATTATATCTAGAGCCATATCCATTGCTCTCTCTCTCTCTCTCTCTCTCTCTCTCTCTTTTGGGGACCTCATCTTCTCCCTACTGCTCATTTAGTTTAAAACAAATAATTCATATTCAGTGTTGTAATAGGTAGACACTAAGGGTATGTTTGGTACATTGGAATGACGATTACCTAGGAGGCTAGGAACATGAATATGAATAAGACTAAGTATTACTAGGAATATAAGAAGCTAGAATGAAATGACTATTCATGTTCATTCGTTTAGTGACAACAAACCAAATTTGCTAAAATACCCTAGCTCTAAAAATCGTTTTCCGAAAAAACCTTTTTTTTTTCTGGGCACCCGAAAAAAGAGAGAAAAGTGTTCATCCCCCATGGTGGTCGACCACTCCCAAGGGCCCGATGGCATCAGGAGTGGCCACGACCACCCTCGGAGGTTTTGTTGGGGTGACTAACCGGGGGTGGTTGGCCACCTATGGAGGACGAATACTTTTTTTGGGGTGCCTAGAAAAAATATTGGCTTGTTGGAGAAATGATTTTTAGACCTATTCCTACTCCCCACCTTGTTTAGAGGAATAACTATTTCTCATTTTAGGGGAAAGTTATTCCTAGTAATGATGTCGCAACCAAATAATGGAATAGCTATTCCATTTCTGCATACTAAATGTGCCCTAAGTTTGTGAGTTGCTTTTGCGAAAAGCATTATCCCCTTTCAGTTTTATGATTGCCATTAATGGAGATATCCTGTAGATCTTCATTCGAAAATATGTGGTTGTTTTTATATTGAAAATACACGGTAAGTAATTCATATATGGTTGTTTTTATATGGAGATACCCTGTAGATCTTCATTGGAAAATTGGGAAGAACAGAGTTCTTGACACTAAAAATTTATCTTCATTTCCAAGTTCACTTTTCTCTCATTCTTCTTTTTCTTTTTTTCTTTGACCCTTTGAACCATTCGAATTGAAAAATCAATTTTTTTTATTACGTTAAGGTTAAGCGGTAGGAGACAAGTACGCTCTGGGTGATCAAAACAAGCATTCAGGACAAAGACTGCAATTACATTCTGATAAACATAAATCCAGGGCTGTTGTATGAACCAAACAATCATAACCTTAAACAAAGAAACAAATCCGAGAGACACACAATTGATAGATCAAGCAGAACAATATTGAACAAATACTGTAACGACAATACGGAGATATATCAAAATTAATATTTTTATCTGGAAAAGTTTTTCCATATTGAGAAGCACTCAAGTGAAAAAAAAGAAAAAAAAAATGTAATCGAGCTAAAATCAAACAAAAAAATTCACAGCGATCAAGAACGTCAGCGATCAAGAACAATAGTAATAAACACATTGAAAGATTTTAAAATAGCAAATGAAAGGAACAGAGGAGGAATTGACCGTACCACTCCCGTGTCGGATTCAGTGGTGATGGTGAACTTCTGGTCGCAACTATAGTCCTTGTTGAGCAAGTCTGCAAATCGAAGCAGATATCAGACTCGTAAACGACATTAATTGCAAAAAAAAAAAAAGCCGTAACTACGAGAGAGAGCGAGAGAGATTAACCTTTGGCTTTCTTGCCAATTTCGGAGAAGAGTGCAGGTCCTTTGGACGCCATATTTGCAGAGAGAGACCAAGAGCTTTGCGGAGACGAAAGAAATGGAGGGTTTTGTAAGCTTCGGGAAAAGAGAGGGCTGGAAATTTATATAAACCCTTATTTTTAATTTTGGGTTTTGCTGGGGTTTAACCAAGATGGCATCGCAAACGACATGACGTTCAGATTGCTTCTGTAACTCATCTTCCAACCTAGAACGGTACCGTCTTTTAGGAAGATTGCCAAAAAATATTTAACCTTGCTCTCGTTGAGAGTCGAACTCAAGACCTCCCGCTTACTAAACGGGTGCTCTAACCAACTGAGCTACGAGAGCGCTTTTGGTAACACTACGGAGTTTTACCATCAAATACACAGTTTATCGAGTAGTTCCACCTTCCAGAGATAAAAAAATTACAAGGCTGCCGAGGGATTCCCCACCTAACCTTTTTAAACTCATGAACATAGACCGCAACATGCAGCTATTGCAGCATATAACAAATATACTTTAATCAAATTAGGTGGAGGTGGAGATCGAGTAGTTTTATTTTTTTATGTTTTTTCTAATTATTTGATGAGAGGCAGCATCTGGATTTGTTGCCACGTAAGTCATAATATTCCCGGATATCAAAAAATCCCCGACCCAGCATGTGACTCATCCCAACCATTCCAAATTACCAGCAAGGAAAGCTCCTATGGTTGTTGTGTGTCGCCCGGTATACATATTTGTTAATTCTACTTTGCCATCTTTGTTAATTTTCCTATAATTTGGGATGATCTTGCACATGGAGAAAACAGGGACTTTCAACTAGTTTAATTTTGACATGACCCCATGATAGGGCACCTAGCTCAATAACACCACCAACATCAATATGCTCTCAAAGCATTCAAGACTTCGCTCAGTACCTTCGATCGCTCATGCTACCAACAAGGCCTTAATAACTTTGATAGATATATTTTTAAGGTACCCAAAATCTTACTCAATACTCTCTTGATAAGGCATCTCGTTTAGTCACGTCACTAACGGGACCTCAAAGACCTTGATTGATACCGCCAAAACTTTGCTAAGTGATGTCATCAACATGACCTCAAAGACCTTGATTGATACGCTCTCAAGGCACCCAATATCTCTCTCAGTATCCTCTCAGTAGGGCACCTCACTCGGTCACGCCACCAACGAGATCTCAAAGACCTTGATCGATACTCTCTAAAAGCATTCAAGACCTCAAACAATCTTCAATACTGGATACGTCTTTTGGGACAATTGCACTCATTTAGCTTTAATAAGCAATTGTTTTCTCTTCTCCTTTGTGCATATAATTTTTTCTACATCAATTAATTGTTAGTATTTTATGTGCTAATCTCTAAATTGATCTACCTATATTTAAACTAACCAACAAACTCAAATTCCAAATTGGGATTCCAAAGACACACCCTCAATCCGCACACTTAAACAAAAACCTTGCCTCTTACACGACCCAACTAGGAACAATGATTCGACATATACCAAACCACAAGCTAGGGAGACAAAAGCATATGCTATGCTATGGCCTGGCATTCCCAAAACTCCAGATCCCTCAATATTAAAGGCCAGATACAAACCCAATTACAAGTAAAGACTACATTCTCAACAATCAACACTCATCAGCAAAATAAGCCGATCATGGGAATTGGGACAATTAGTAACATATTTCACAATCGCCTTCACAATAAAGCTTAATCGCCTAGTTCTTAAAATCTTCTCCATATGGAAACTATACACCCTCATCACTCCCCAAGTGGTTATTAATCAACCTATAAGGAACATCATACTCTACAAGAAAAATCACATCTTACTGATATCAACGTTATTATATTGGACAATGAGCATCTCCCATAAAAGTTATCATTGTCTCCAAAGTCAGGTACACACGTTTTTTCTCTTATACTATTCTATTTCAGTATGCTCTAAGACAACTTACTGACTTAAGTATCATAGTTTCCTATTAATCCCTTCTCAGGAATACATCACTCGGGTAATTTTTCCTTTGTTTTGTAGGAGTCTCGTCACTGGCATTGGCTTTCTTAGTCTCCATTTTTATTTAAAATTTGGATAAAAAACTTGTACGCATTGGCTTATCTATTCTCAATCTAAACTAACATTGAGCTATAGTCCTTCCCCAAATTTGGAAAAAGCCTTGTAGCTTGCCCTGAAAGATTTTTATTCATTTCTCTCAATCTATCATTTTCTCTCTTTTTGAATAAAACTTCAAAGTTTTGAATTTTTAAGCTAGGGGCTTTTTTATGGAGGGGAGGGGGTTGGTTGGAAGCTGCCGACGATATCCACAGCTAGTTTTATGGGTGAACATATTATTCAAAGATTTCATGGATTTTGATGAAAACTTATGTATTTATTCCTTTGTCTCCATCAAGACATACTATAATTATAGATGGGTAGATATTAGTTTCGAGGTTTATAAATTATGTTGTCTAGAAAGAACAAAAGTTCGCCGTCCAAAACTGGGCTTCCACTGTTCCACACATGCTCATCACTGCAGCAAAGGTAACCATGGAGACAGAAATTTTAAATAGAAAAGGCCAACCTCCTTGGTCTGGTCTAAGTGTCCACTACTTAATTTTATAATTAAGTATGGCTCTTTTGTTCTTTCATTATTTATATCCTTGTATCCTCCCAAGTGGATGGGAAGTAAAGTAAGCCTAGTATTCACTTGTTTATGAGTTGGTACAAACCAACTCTCTCTATATATATATTGTCTTGGCTTTTTCATTTAATTTTTCTTTTTAAAAAATAGCCTTTTTTAAACTTGAATGTGTTTGGTTTAGCGGTTTCAAAGTGCGTGATTTAAAAACAAAAACAAAAAAATCAAAATGCAATTAATAAAAACATATTTTTTTTAAGAATGCAGTTAAGCGTTTGGTCAAATTGTGATTCGGCCTTTAAAACTGTGTGCTTTTAAAAACGCATTTCATTGTCTACAATTTTATTTAAAACCCTATTTTTCACTTAGGGTGCGTTTGACATAGCGATTTTATAGATAAATAATGTGATTTTAAACCAAATTGTAAAAAATAAATTGTTAAATTGCAATTTTGTCAAACGCTCAACTATGTTTTTAAAAATCACATTTTCAAAATGCACATATTAAAATTAGAGGGACAAAAAGACCCTCATTATACACTACACCATATAGTTGTTAGCCAATCATTTGCTGGTTAGGCTGAAGTTCACAATTAAATTTGCACTATGATAGAACTCGTTTTCTTTATGGTTATTTAATACTTCACACAAATAAATTTGCACTATGATATTTGATAGAACTCGTTTTCTTTATGGTTATTTAATACTTCACATTATTTGGTGGAGCTACAATTTCTGTGATTAAAAACAGCAATTTGTACTGTATTATTATTATCCAAGAATGGACCCAAAAAAAAAAAATTACAACCTAATGACCGAAAAAGACGGTATCATGGCAAGTATTTGTATATAACAAGCATGCATATACGCTACAAAAAATATATATAAAACGAGTAATGTTATACTAGAAGCCACACTTTTATTTTGCCATGTTGGCCTATTAATATGACTAGTATTAGGGTCTGTTAGGGATTGCGCTTGAAGAGCCTAAAAATACTTTTAACACTCAAAAAGTCTGTTTGAAAAAATAGTACTTGTTTAGTACAAAAATTAAAAGCGCTCTTAAATGTCCAAAAAACCTAAAAATTGCCACAAAAAAAAAATGGCAAAAACTTAAAAAATGAAGCTTTTGTCCAAAAGCTCTTTTTGACTTAAAAGCTCTATTTCTTAAATGCAATCTCAACTAGACTCTAAGAGCCTGTTTGGGATTACGTTTGAAAAATAAAGCTTTTAAGTCAAAAAAATTCATTTTTAAGTATGTCAAAAGTGTTTTTTTTTTTTTTTTTTTTTGTTGCTATTTTTAGGTTTTTTGGATCATTAAAAGCGCTTTTAATTTTTTTACCAAACACTCATTTTTTCTTCAAACGAACTTTTTGAGTGTTAAAAACACTTTTAGGCCTCTCAAATGCAATCCCAAACAGACCCTTAATCAACTATTAAATTTAGTATATATGCCTTAAAATAATATTAAAAATAATATTTGTATCTCATCATTATTTTACCTGCATGCTAACGTTACAAATGTCAATAAATCAAATCTTATTAAAAGAATAAATAAATAATCAACGGCTTGTTAACCCCACCACCAGATAGAAGAAAAGTCTTGTGTGTGTGTTTTTTCTTTCCTTTAAAGCAAAAAGTGTATTCTTTTTTTTCTTAATTACATGATTCAAGATTATGTACTATTAGTAGCGTTATTCACGCTACCGATAAAACCGACTGATTAAATTACCACGTGGGAGGATTAGGTGGAATTTGTATTTCCTTAACATCTACCCTTATTCCCATCCTGTTCATGAAAATATCTTTTTATTCACTCAGGATATTTTTATAATATCGGTAGGTTACTGACTTTCATACATGTATATTCATCTTCACAGTCAAAACTTTAAGAGAAAATATAATTTTTTTTTTTTTTTTTTTTTTTTAACATGTCCCCACAAGAGGAGGAGAGAAATTTGAACTAATGACATCCGTTTCATTAGACGTGGTCCGAGCCGATTGAACTATTTCTTCAAGTAATTTAAATATACTTAAATATACTTACACGGTACTAATGGGATTAATGCCTCCTGATCAATTTTGCAACGTCACATAAAATTTTATTTTATTAAAAAAAAAATTAGATTTAAAAACGAATAAAAATAGGTGGCTCGACTACCCGGTGAAAGAGTGGGTTTGTGCGGCTGCCCCAATTGAAAAGGTAACTATTAGGCCTGAAGTTGGCTGCAGGAGCCGCCCCTCCACTAAAGGCGGCTGCAGGAGCAGCCTCAAAAATTACAAAGCATTTTCAAACGGATTTCAACTTCACTGTTTACATTATTACCCAAGGTAAAAGGTATTACACATTCTCTATTTTTGTTTGGGAAAGAATATTCTTTGTTAAAAGTTGAAATTTGATGTGAGTAAGAATGATGGAGAAGTTGAATATAAGCAGAAAGAAAGAGGAAAAATTTGAATCGGACAACACCTTTGACCGTGTCCTCCTAATCAAGCAATGCTTCCAATTCTCTCATTATTTCAAACAAACCCCCTCCCCCCACCCAACGAATCATTCCAACCAAGAGAAAAAAATAAAAAAGCTAACGCTAAAAAACGGGAATATAATTATTTCTTTTGAACCGCCTTTTACTTTATGCAACCGAAATTAATTTAACTCGTTTCTTTCGTTTATTTCATTGCCCCCTACATCGACTAGAATGGACAGAGTTTTCCTTTAAATTGGATTAGAGAAATTTCCTTCAAGACACGTGTTATTTGAACATGTTAGATGCACATGTTTTTTAATAGTAGAAATAAAGTTGAAATAAATAATATTAAAAATTCATGTGCATCTCACATGTTATTAAAAAAATAAACACATGTCATTTTTAAAAATTGGGTTGAAGAAAATTCTTCAAATCCAATTTGAAAGAAAACTCTGTCTGACTAGAAGCCTTAATTAAAATTTAAAAACGATTTTTTTTTTAATCTTTTTAATTTTTAATTTTTGCTTTAAAAGTGGACAAATTATTGAGCGGCCTAATCTTGTCTGATCATCTGCACCGGGCGTGGCCTGACCTGTATAGATGCTCATCATTAATCCAACCACGTGCAGCATGGTCATCAGCCATTTCTCACTAACGGATTTGGTCAGGTATATATGTGTTGTAGTTTTTTTATTGGTTGAAATTTTAATTTTAATTTTTTTTTAAGAAGGAGATACAGCACACAAGCCAAATAAATTTCGTGATTAAAATTTTATTTTATTTTATTCAGAATATTAAGTCGTTTAAAATTTTTAAAGAAGGTGAAAACATATAGTTGAATACAACAAAATAATATATTAACTTTCCATAAATAAAAAGTAACATATACTTAGACACATGGCAAAAGTAAAGGTGAATGAGTGGTTAAGCATATTTAGGGGTGACAATTTATATTTACGTGTTAAAGTATGTGTATTGTAGGTTAATTATAATTTGAATAATTTAATTAAACGAGTTAGACTCTTTAATACTAACCTATTAATTATGTTTTGAGTTCGTGAGTCGTGTTAAAAATTATCAACTTTAAATGTCGCGTGTTAGATTGTGTCGTGTCGATGCATGAACGTAAGAAAACTTGAATATGATTTATTTATTTAAACGAATTAGGTTTTATAACATGGATTGATATCAAATTTGTGATAAGAAACAAAAATTATAATAGCTGTATCCTGTATGTACCAAGTCCGACAATGGAGTCAAAAACCTAATGCTTCATCTATGAACTGGAGAAAGAGAAAAACGACAACTTTTTATCGTAGAGCGAACCTTCTATGCACGCGTTTAAAGAGAGAGAGAGTCAAGAGACCTCTCGCACGTGCTCGGACGACTGGGATTTGGTAGTATGGCGAGTAACTTTGCACGTGTCAGCTCAAGGCCCAACGCTAACTAGTCCTCTCTCTCTCTCCACAGCCCTTTTTATATCATCTCCTCTGTGTCTCTGAGTCTATCTCACCCTCACGGCAAGCCAACCCGAATTCGACAATTACCGGAAATAGACATACCGGTTTGCCCTCTGGCGAGGTTGGATGCTGTGAGAATACAAATTTGAGGCCATGGAGGAGGAAAATGGGGCGAATTACACATACATGGGGCGGAACTTCAGTGATCTGAGTATCAACGGCGACTCCACAGCTTTTAGCGAGTGTAATAGCGACAGATCCGGTGAGTTTCCGACGGCGTCTTCGGAGAGCAGGCGACTCCTCCTCGCCTGCGCGGCGGAGAACTCGGACGAGCTGATCCGTCAACTCGTATTGGACCTAGAGTCCTGTTCGATTGAGGAGCAAAAGCAAGCGGTCATGGAGATCAGACTCCTCGCCAAGAACAAGCCGGAAAATAGGCTTAAAATTGCCAAAGCCGGTGCGCTGAAGCCGTTGATTTCGTTGGTCTCTTCCTCTGATCCTCAGCTCCAAGAAAATGGCGTCACGGCGATTTTGAATCTCTCGCTGTGCGACGAGAACAAGGAGCACATAGCTGCGGCGGGAGCGATTAAGCCTCTGGTTCGAGCCCTCAGAACGGGGACTTGGACGGCCAAAGAGAACGCAGCGTGTGCTCTGCTCCGGCTCTCGCAATTAGAGGAGAACAAGATCGCAATCGGACGGTCGGGAGCGATTCCGCTGCTGGTGAACCTTCTGGAGACCGGAGGTTTCCGCGGGAAAAAGGATGCGTCAACGGCTCTGTACTTGCTGTGTTCAGTGAAGGAGAACAAGATCAGGGCCGTCCAGGCGGGGATTATGAAACCGCTGGTTGAATTGATGGCGGACTTCAGCTCAAACATGGTGGATAAGTCAGCGTACGTGATGGGCCTGCTGGTATCGGTGCCGGACGCGAGGGCAGCGTTGGTGGACGAAGGGGGTATTCCGGTGGTGGTGGAGATAATCGAGGTGGGGTCGCAGAGACAGAAGGAGATCGCGGTGGCCATCTTGCTTCAGATTTGCGAGGATAGCGTGTCCTACCGCTCTATGGTGGCCCGCGAAGGAGCGATTCCTCCCTTGGTGGCTTTGTCCCAGTCCGGCACCAATCGCGCCAAGCAAAAGGTAAGAGAAGCACAGATTCCGGTGATCAGGGTTGGGGGATGACGTGGCATGACATTTTTTTTTGTTTAAAACTCTACCACCTCATGTCAATGGGCTATTTTCGCCATTTGTCATTTGTTCGTGGAAGAGAGGCCGCAGTTTTGCCACGTCAATCTCCTCCCGAAGTTAATCACACGCTTTTTTTATTATTATTTATTTTCTTTTTATGTAAATACATATTCTAGTGATTTCTGAAATGCAATAATTTTTATACGGGCGGCGCACTTTTGTTCGCAAAGCGTAAAAACGACGATTCTGTACATATCATTCTGATATGGAACATGACAGTGCCCCCTTGGGGACAGAAATGTCTTTCAGCGGGAGGGCACCGCTCATTGCGCCGCGCCCAACCATCATATCTTTTGGATTACTTTTAAAAAATTAGTTCTGATTTTTCTTCACTTTTTAATTCTTAGTTTTTTTTTTTTTTTTTTTTTTAAATATTGTGGCGTGTCTGAAATCTGACGGAGGAGTGGTTTTTTGTCGTTTTGTGTGTTGCTTTATGGCGACAGGCGGAGACACTCATAGAGCTTCTACGGCAACCAAGATCCGGCAACGTCGCTGCCAGAGCGTCAGAGGTGTCAGTATAATATACCCCACCCGTGCTTGCGAGTTGCGATGTAGCCAGTAGCTCTAGCCCACAATGAGAAAGAGTGAAGAAAAAAAAAAAAACAAAAAAAAAACAGAAAACAAAAGATAACTTGTAAATATCTATGTAGCGAAGTTTGTAAAATTTGTGATAAAAGTGATCCGAGTTTGTTTTGTTTTTCTGTTTTCCTTTTTTTTCTTTTTTTAATTTACCCTTTGAGAATGGATAATCTCTCCGTACCAGTTCCATTTCCCCCTTTGAACACACTTTCTTCTTATATAAGAGTTCTTGAAGTACATGTTCTTTATAAGCTTTCATTATTATGAGATTGAATATATATATATATATATATATATAGTATTAGTCATTTAAAAATTGAATTTAGAAGAAGAAAAAGAAGAAATGATTGAATTATAAATCAAATGGAAGCAGCCGGGAACTAGTCCTTCACTTTGATTTTTTTTTTTTTTAAAAAAAAGAATCTTTTAGAGTGCACGAGAGTCGCGTGCAAAAGACAACATGAATAGGCGTTGCCGTTGATTGTGATTTGTGACGTACAACAACATTGATTTTTCAAGGACGATAGAAAAAAAAAAAAAACCCTCTCCTCGCTTGCCACCTCACCCAAAAAATCCGTTATTGATTGCCGTTAGTCGTTCAGTACAACAACCGATGGGTCCCTGTGTTGACGGCTATTGTGGTATCTTTTCTTCACTTTCTCTTGGCCAAGAGTATTTCGATGCTTATTCCATATTCTGTATTTACCTCTATCATAAAATTCAGACAAAATTACCGAAATATCTCTCTTTCTCTCTTCTTCTCCTTCTTCTTTTTGTCTAATTAACTGAAAAACTGCTAGAAACAAAAATAGACTCCAAATTTCTCTTTTATCTTGTCGGAAACTACATAAGTTTAACTTCGTTAATTTCATTTATAATAAAAATAAACATTGGTTTGGAGGAATGGGTTCCTATTTTCGGCATGTGCGATTAACAAGTAATCCCTACCCACACGTGTCAAAATCTATGACAGAAAGCTTCGTTACATATCAAGAAAGAGTATCTTCTGTGATGTGCGATGGAGGCTTGCTCTCCTTGTAGCCTTTAGGCTTGTTTTTCCTTGTACAACTTTGGATATTAATTAAATAATTAACTAAACTAAGTTTAATTTATGGACAAATGATATTTTTTTTTTTTTTTTCCCCAACACTTTCACATGCTTTGATCTATAATATGTTGTTGATTTGGATTTTTCATATGGTTGGATTGAGCGACGGGCAAAACAAGTAAATGGACCATTAGAGTGATGCCAAAGTAGAACCGATAGGAAAGTCTCGAATTGTTAAACCAAATAATTTTTTTGAGAGAAAAAGAGCCTCAAAAAAGTTTTTAAGCTATATATATATATATATATATTTGGAGTTTTGTGAACCTTCTTATTCAAGATATTTGGAAGCTTAATGGGCAAGTAACTTTAGACCATTAGAAATCTTTAATTGAGTGGGCCCTGATTATTTAATTTGTTATCAAATGTAATCAATAACCTTTGGTATCATATGTTTTATGCTTTTTCTAAGCAAAGAACATGGAAAAGGAGAAGAGAACCATTATAACGTATAAAAAAACATAACAAAAGGGGTAGGCAATCCTACAATAACATTTGTAGCATATGTTGCTTTAAAAAAGAAACTTTGTATCATGTGTGTTCAATTCTAAAGGTTAAGGATTTCTGCTCTTCAAATCATGAACCTATACTAACTAAATTAGTAAAATTGGTGCAGTTGGCTGCTTCTTATAATTGGATGTCTTTTTGTTCAGGAAACAAGTGCCACATACTTCTCCTGGCTTCTTTTTTTTTTTTTTTAATAATATTTACTTTGCCTATATATATATATAAAGCCTTACAGCCTTGCTCTTTATTGGAAGTCGATGTTGCACCTTTATTATGGTCTTAGAACACCAAAGAGTACCTTTCCTAAATCTCTTCTCTCTTTTTTTTTTTTCCCCCTAAATGAAGAAAAACCCTTAACAAAATCACATAAAAGAGACTCTCTTGGCGTTCTCTTGGTGTTTAAAGGCAGTGGCAGAGCCAAACAATTGATATTGGGAGTGCTACTAAAAATTTTTTGAGAGTGCCAAGTGGTAATTTGCGTAAATAGGAGAGAAAAAAAATATATATATTTTTTTTGGAGTGTGGTGTGGAACTTGGGTAGAAAAACAGCAAAAAATTTTTTTAAAGAAAAAGCTTTGAGGGTGTCGTGGCTCCGCCACTCTTCAAAGGGAAGCAAAAGTGCTACCCTTAAGAAATTTTGGTTAGTCTAGGGTTGGCTCAAGTATGGGGTTAGTTTAAGTGGTAAAAATAAAAAGTAAAAACCTTGGTCTTGATAGCATTCCTATCAAGTCTAAGGTTCAAATTCTTTAAGGCCACGCTCGCTCGCGAAGCGAGAGTCTTACTCAATCCACATCATTAAAAAAAAAAATCGATAGTAATTTTTACTAGCACGTAACAAGTAAGTATTAGAAATTACAAATAACATTTTTCTTTAAAATAAAAAATAAAAATGATGCGAAAGTAGTACACACTTTTCATGCTTCCAATTTTTCATTTAATTTTTCAATCATTTGTAGGGTGAACTGGTCCCACATATACATTCGGTAGTTGAAGTAGACAGACGGCTTCTGCGTAATAAAGTCGTCAATTATATTCCATTTCATCCCGCTGATTCAGTCTTTGTTTCAAGGGCTTCTCCGCAAATAAGTAAAATAAATAGCAAATATAGCGCTATATATATATATATATATATTCGAAATGAAAAGTCAATAATTGCGACCAAATGGAGGAAAAAAAACACACACATGGAAAGCGAGAGATGGATTAATCCCATAGACTTTATGTCATTATCTTATCTCTCACCTACTTTAGAATTGTTCGTCCTACTTTCTTTGCTTTTGGGTCCATTAGTATTTAGTATTACAACGTTTTTTTCTGTCGACTGTCGGTTTTATTTTTTAAAATATAATTAGTGATTATTAAAACCATTTATTCTATATATTAGGGCATTATATAATTTAACATGTTGTTGGAGCAGATGTTCTCACTTTGAAACTTTATTTTAATTAAATATTTAACGTGTTGCACCTTACTGTTAAAGTTTTGACTAAATTATTAAATTTACTTTTTTTTTTTTTTTGCTTGAACTTTTTTTTTTTTAATAGAATTTGCTTAAGCTTTTAGGTAAGTAGTGATTTAACAATATATCGGAGTCAAATCTGATGAGTTCGAATCCTAATTTCGTCATTTACTTTCTATTTCAATTAAGCTTTTAAAATAAGTAATAATTTTTTTTTATGTAGTCATTTAAAAAAAAAAAATTTATAAAGTAATAACATCCTATGTGGTCTTTTTTTTTTTTTTTTAATTTGGTATTTAAAAAAAAATTGTCATTATTATGAAGAAAAAGACATTTAAAAAAAAAAATACCAAATAAAAAAAGGACAGCATAGGATGTTAAGAAAATGATTGAGTCCTAACTTACAATTTGCCCAACTTAAGTCCAACTTTTGCCTTATTTTTTTATTTTAAACAAAAAAACTAAATAGCAAATGAAAAAAATGTCTGAAGCAATAATATCTATTTTTTATCCTTCTTCTATATGGTATTTTTTTTAAAATGAAAATAATATTTTTTTTTTTCAAAAAAATGACATTCTTATGAAGAAAAATATAATCTTGTATTTATCATTTCTCTTTTCTACTGGGGGAAAGACAAATGTGATCTCTTGGGGGGGCGTCGGTGAGTTAGTTAGTTGCGTCATCAACTACTTCTCAAGGCTGAAGCGGAGTCAGTCATAGACCCACATGCCCATGAACATGACCCGGTCGTCGAAGAGTAAAAGCCTCCATTAGGCACCAGCTGTTTAGTTTCCACACGCAATTTTTAAACAAACCTTCGTTCACACTAGGATGTTTGGTTTCTTTCTTGATAGGGTTTGAGGAGGGGGAAAATTATGGATAACGGGACAAGTGGCCAATCATTCACCGGATGGGTGCTTCACCACAAAAAGTGCTCAAAGATTTCCAAATATTAATAATCATAATTACTAGGAATATTCCATCTTATTTTAGCCATAATTGTCTAACGTCACATCCTCTAGTTCCCATTAATCAAATTGAAAAAAGGGCATTGAACCTTTCAACTCTTAAATTTTGTTTTAATACTACGTTAAATCAGTATTTATCTTAACAAATTTAAGTTTATTTAACTCAAGACAAGTAAATAAATTAATTAAGATAAATGATATATACTAATATACTGCACCACATCTCACAAGTATTAATCTAAATTGATGGACACTGTCATATCAGTTCAATGGGACGAAGGTATTTCAACAATATTTTTTTACAAATTCAATAGATCAACTATTATATTTATAGACTCATGTGAACTCCACATGAATTTAATGGTGGATTCATCCATTTATTATGATGGTTAAAGGATGATTAAAAAATTCCTTGCATCCAATTGCTCTATTTCGATGGATGCCAAATCTTTGTCATGTCCACCTTGATGGCCATGACTCATGAGTCCTCCTTGTTAAATCATCAGTTATCCTAAAAGCTTAAACTGATAGGAAAAGATAAATTTAATCACCTAATCAATATTTTAACACTACTTTCCCACTCTTGTTCTTCATGAAATGGAAGACCTCATGATTGTATCATCTTGGATCAGTCTACTATAGGAATAAAATAGATTGCATTGGAGATTTTTTTTATTTTTTATTTTATTTTTACATGTTCACATAACAGAATGAAAAGAAAAATGAGGATTTGATCTAATGACCTTCGATTCATGAAGAATGATCTCCACCCGATTGATCTACCATTTAGAGACTGAAAAAATAATGTTATAAAAAGTTGATTTCAATTGGTTTGCCATAATTTAGGAGAAGATTTTCTCTTCTCGATGACATTACAAATGTTAATGGGAAGACAGTGAGTAATTAACATTTGTGGGCTCATTACGTACAAAAAAAGGAAAAAAAGAAAAAAACATTTGTGGGCACACTAGTTTCTGGGATGAGGATGATGTTGGCATGGTTCAACTCCTTGAAAAGAAAGTCATCTCCCATAATGTTTTATAAAAGAAGGTTGTTATACCATCTGTCCTTGAGGCTTTTATGGTACCCTATTGTGTTAGAGGTTTAAAAATTTCCCCTTTCACAAAGTGGAAGCAAAGCATGGGAGGAATGAAGCCATCAAAATCTTATAGAAAAGATTGATCGGAAGTTAACAAGAGTTTTTCTAAATTTTTGGTAAAAGAATTTTCAATGTTGTATTTGTATATGTGGAGGAATCCACTTCTCACTTTTCGTGTTTAAGAAAATGAGTAGGGTTTATATATGATGGCGAAGATGTGAAAGTTTTAGGGTTTGAGATCATTACAAATGAGCCAAGTCACCCTAAGTTCTGGTTTCTATATGTAAGAGAAAGTTGCCTGCTTTATAATTAGGGAAAAATGTTAAGTTGGTCATTGTGGTTTGAGATTGTGACAAATAGCTCTTTAGAGTTTAAAAAGAGACTAAATACTCTCTTGTGTAAGGAAGAAAAAAAAGTTAACTGTTGTTAAAAAAGTTGATATAATTGTTAATGTGCCATATTAATATCAATATGATCATATTGTGACATGTTTTGAATAGAAAGAGAAAGAGTGAAGGGGGGTGGTCGAGCCACCCCTTTAGTCAAATAAGGGTGGTCAAACCACCCCATGAGAGTTTGTGAATTGTAATTGTTTGATGTTTTGCTCTTCAAGGTCCACCAACTATTTGTTTTTCTTGCTTACCCAAAGCAATGTTTAGTCAGTTTTTAAGACTCATAGAAGTATTGTCAACACCCCAAACTAGAGGGAAAAAATTTAGCATTTTTCCTGTAAAGCAATGTCATATACTACATTTTTATCTTACAACTTTCAAATAATGTTAATGTAATAATCTCAACCAATTGTTGAATATATATATATATATATATATATATAATGACTGATCTAGTAGTTGGTTGAAATAGATATTAGCATTATGAAATAGTTGTAAGATAAAAATATGATTGCTCTTCAATCTTCCCCAATAGTCATAGCTTCTACAGCCTTTTTATTTAGTATTTTTTTTTAATTCTTCTCTTTTAGGCCCAAAATAAATTATTTCCTTGGAATGAAGTGGATTTGGCGAGGATGGTTTTTCTGGGTCGAAGGGTCTAGTGCTGGGCTCCCGCTTCCACCTTGCAGCCCAGTAGATTCGTGAAGGGGAGAGATGAAAGTAAAAGAAAGGTTGAGGATATAAATAAAAGTGATTGTGAAGGGCTGGGCCGAAAAGAGTCAGGCTACACCTAAGATATATGCTCAAGCAATAAATAAGTCACCACAAATCCCAAATATTAAGGGTTCTTTTTTTCTTTCTTTTTTTAATAATAAATAAGAGTTCAAGAACAGAGAACAAAGAGAAGTCAACAAAGGGTCATTTCCACTATCTAGCCAAATTGATAAACGAAACATGAGGAAGATGATAGGAATGCTTCTTGAAAAGGATCAGGAGATGGTCGATTTTGCCGCAAAGTAGGTGCAATGGTTAGGATTTCTGTAAACCTTTTTAGCTTCCCAAAAAGAAAAGACTTGAATGGAGCATGAATGTGAGAAATGATTGGCAAAATCTTTCATTTAACTACGAGTGATGGGCCGATGGCTGATTAAGGGCTATATGAGGCTAACACACATCCTCATATGCTCTAATTTTATAATATTAACATGGATTTGGCTTAAGTGCTGTAAATTTTTCTACAGCGCCTATCTTGTAGCTCTTTTAAGGGCCTGGATTCAATTTTACTTTCTCTCTCTATTTTATAAAATATTGAAATTGAATCAAAGCCGTTAAAGGAAGTACAACATAGGTGTTGTAGGCTAATCCTACTAACATATGGCCCAATTGAAAAATGTTTATAATGATGTATGTATAAAAAATGTTTACCACGTCAACAATTCTTATTCACATAATAATAGTAAATAAAAGAGATAAATATAACAAAACAATTTTAAACTTAAATAATTAGATTGAAAAAAATAATAATTCAACGACGAAATTAAAATCTCACACATAATATGATAAATCTATAATAAAATTTCCTTGTTTTTATTCTTCTTTTTCTTTTCAGCCAGAAATCACCTTATTTCGAGCTGAAAACCCAAATTCGGAATGCCTCCTGAACTTAATGATCGAAACTGAATACCAAGACCCAATTTTAATTTTCTAGCCTCTATCTACATTTTTATAATATTTGAGGTTTTTATTTTCTACTAATATTTTAAAGTTCAATTTTCAAACTTTTGGTCGTAATTACTAATGGGCCAATGGCGAAAAAAAAAAAAGAAGAAAAAGTAATACTACCCCTTACAATTATTTTATGCTTTATTGGCATGCATCAATATATAATTAGAGTATCAATATATAATTAGAGTCACGTCACCTTCTTAAAAAAACATTAACACTCTTCAATTACATAATGACATGTGTCATTAAGTTATAAAAAACTTGTAAGTCTAAAATATTTAAAATTAAAAAAAAAAAAAAAAAAAAAAAACCAAAAAAAAACATATTGGAAAATAGCCCAAACAACTTTGGTCGCGAATGAAACCCTGGTTTGGAGGAGGTGGCCATGGCCATCCCTCCTCCCCTTGCCCTCTCCGCATGGTGAGCTAGCATATTTACTTTATGCCCCTAGCTCCGTTGCCTCATCCCTCCCCCTTCGGCTTGTGTGATTTTCCTCATTCTTTGCTGGAAAGGTCCAAGCCCAGTAAGGTTTTGGATAACCAGGCCCGAAACCTCAAGATCCGAGACCTATAAGTCCAAGACCCTTAGATTCGAGACCCATGAGGTCCGAGACCCTTTAAGCCAAGATCGTTAAGTCCGAGACTAACTCAGGACACACAGGTCTCAGTAGCAAGGATAACTCGGATATCTTGGAAGATACAACTGTTAATAGATAAGATCACTTATTTATACAAAAGCTATCACATCTAATTAAAATACAAATCATATGTATTATCCAATGATCGCATACAAATATTCAAATTAAGTGATACATGTAACCACCAAATCCTACGATCTTAATCTCCTAAGATCTCGGTAAGGATAAGCACTCAAATCCCTTGTTAGTAACTGCATCGCATAAACTTTGGGAAGAGAAAGTCATTGGTTAGGGGACTTTCACTACTTCATGCCTATAAAAGACAGATTATTTCTTCATATTTGGGTAAGCGCAACCTTGGCTCTTAAAGTTTCCTTTGTTGCTTATACTTTCTCTCAAATTCTGACTTGGTCTCTTCGATCCTTCTCTTTTTCTCTTCGATCCTTCTCTTTTTCTTTGTTGTGCACTCAAATCTCTTGAGTGTTAGTCGACTTGGACTCGGCAAGTGTGCCATGCCACCAGCAGAAAAACTATGCTTCAACACCTTCGAATACTGTTCGAAACACATCACGTGCATGTTGAAGCCGTTCACGTTTCCCTGGCGAAGACGTTAATTGATGAGCGAAATTTCGTCGTCAGCCATGAATGGCTTTGGGCAATGTTTACGGCCGCTGTGCCGCTCCTGGAACATGCAAAAGGTGAACGTGATGTTGGCCTCTGCATTGTTGTATGTGCACTTCTGATGACCATTTTGGACCCCAAAATTTCAAAAATAACGTTCGCGCCCATTTCTCTATAAATTTCAGTCATGCTGTGTATCTTTTTAGCACAAATGACAATAATCTTGATGATTATGAGAAAATAAGACTGACACTATTTAAGAAATTCATGAAAGCATGTGGCGAGTTTCGGCAGGTGTGCCATGTCACCAGCAGAAAAACTGTGCTTCAACACCTTCAAATACTGTTTGAAACACATCACGTGCATGTTGAAGCCGTTCACGTTTCCCTGGCGAAGACGTTGATTGATGAGCGAAATTTCGTCGTTGGCCATGAATGGCTTTGCGCAATGTTTATGGCCGCTGTGCCGCTCCTGGAACGTGTAAAAGGTGAACGTGATGTTCGCCTCTGCATTGCTGTATGTGCACTGATGACCATTTTGGATCCCCAAAATTTCAAAAATAATGTTCACGCCCATTTCTCTATAAATTCCAATCATGTTGTGTTTCTTTTTAGTGCCAATGACGACAATCTTGATGATTATGAGAAGATAAGACTGACACTATTTAAGAAATTCGTGAAAGCACGTGGCAAGCTTCAATCAATTCTTGCAAATTGCAACTTTGACGACAGTCCTCCAGTGTTAGCCATCTATGTGGGAATGGCAAAATCGGTGATCGATTCAATTAATTAGTCGATAGCAATTCGTTTATACGGTTTATGTTTCAGTTGTTCATTTGTTTTTTCTTTTTTGACATGTTTGCACAAGAGGGGGGAGGGGGATTCGAACTAGTGACCTCCGCTTCATAAAGCATGGTTCCAGCTGATTGAACTACCTCTTGGGAACAATTATTCATTTGTTAAGAGCACTACTTGATATGTTGAACGATTTCATTTCTTCTATTTTCTTTTTGTATTCTTTTTTTTTTTTTTTCATTTACAAGATAGAACATTTCTTCAATTTTCGTTGGTTTTTTCTCATTTACGAAATAGAACTGAGATTGCTAATGACAAACACGAAATTAGCTAGGATTTGACTAGGAAAAAAAAATATATGAAGCCATACATCGAGCATAAATTTGAAAGCGAAGTGCATTTCTATTCTATAGGAAAAGAGACATTGAGATGCCTGACTCTTGCCTTTAAATGTATGTCTATGGGTCAATAAACTCTTTCCTTTGCCGATGAGAAGGATCTTACGTTTATTGGGTTGGTATGCTGTCTTTCAAAACAACATGTTAACAACATATGGTGTGTGTATCAAATTCTTGCACTAAGTTACTTAGAACATCGATTGTTCTAGTATGTGGAGGTGGGATGTGAACGTGGCCTAATGACAGGGGTTGGCTTATATATAAAGTAAAATTTTCACCTGAATTTTTGAATCCTCAAAACTTAGTGTATTGGAACTGAAGTGAAATGCATTTTGGATTGAGCGATTTTGAAGCACAAGTGTATATATATATATATATATACTTGGTGTTTTGTTTTTGTGCTTTAATGAAGTTGCTTATTCATCCAAAAAAAAAAAAAAAAAAAAACAAGGTTTAAAATTAAAGGGCATTTTGGGAAGGGCAAAGTGGAGAGAGAAAACTTAATTTTTGGGAATAGCTTAAATATTAGGGAAATCATATATAAAATCCTTAGGTCAACGCGTTTTTTTTAAAAACTCCCTAAGTATTTTTTTTTTGGAAATTTAGTCTTTGGGTAACTCGAAACTACTAAAAAACTTTCTACCGTCAATTTTTGTTAACTGCCGTTAGTCCACTCAAAACTCCTTGTATTATCTGATTAAAATATTCATTTTTTATTAATTTAATTAAAAAAATTAAATCTTAAAAAAAAAAAAAAATTTGAAGGGTGGCCCGCAGGCCACCCCTCCACCCATGGGGTGGGCAAACCACCCCCGGGGTGGCTTACGGCCACCCCATAGGGGTTGGGGGGGTGGCCAGGGGTGGCACCGGCCACCCTTCAATTTTTTATTTTTTTTTTAAGATTTAATTTTTTAAATTAAATTAATAAAAAATGAATATTTTAATAAGATAAAACGGAGAGTTTTGAGTGGACTAACGACACTTAACAAAAATTGACGGTAGGGAGTTTTCTAGTAGTTTCGAGTTAACCATGAACTAAATTTTCAAAAAAAAATACCCAGAGAGTTTTTTAAAAAAACGCGTTGACCTAAGGATTTTATATATGATGTCCCTAAATATTAATGATTCAATATGGCCGTGTATAGCTTAAATGAGTGGATGTTGTGATCCTGAGCGTTAATTATGATAATCAATTTCAAGAGTTAACTTAAATCGTTTGATCAAATTTATAAGATTGAGCTCATGGTTATTTAAAGCACCATATAATTTGTAGAGCATGAGGTGGCCTACAGCTCGATCCCATTTTCCCTTCACCAACGGTTCAGATTAAACAGAAAATAATCTAACTGCTCATATTAAAAATCAACGGTGCGAGTTTTGGCCTCGGTCAGTGTGAGTATCAGGCACAAAGAAATTATTAACTATGAGTTTCTCCGCACGCAATTACGCTCCACATCGCCCAATGATTGATCCGAACCGTAGAATAAAAGATCTTAGTTGATGATTAAATGAAATCGTTGGATCTTTATGCGGTGATGGACATGCGGGACATAAGATTATTGCCTTTTGAGTTTATGCGTATCCTACCATTAATAAAGTGGAGGTCACTAGTTCGAATCCATCTCCCCCTTTTGTGCGGACATGTCAAAAAAAAAAAAAAATCATTACACATCAACGGCTCACATTTAATAAAAAAAAAAAATTGAATGGTTCCGTGCGTTTTCACGAGAATTTAGATGATTTAAATACAAATCCTTAATTAGCCATTACCGAAACTCACCATTTTTTTATTTTTAGCATTAATTACTATTAACTTAGTGTTTAATGCAATTCAAAGAATATAATTTTATGTTTAAGTTATTTAAACGTTGAGCAATTATTAATTATTATGTACATTTAAGGATAGTTAAGCAAAATTTGGTAATAAATCTTCAGGTTTTTTGTATGAATCGTTTACAAGCCTCTTGGCCCATGTGTAACCGTATTGAAAGTAAGACTAACGTGACAACATTCCCATTTGGGAATAAATTTCAGAGCCATCTTAATATCTTCAACCAGCTGTCCATACATTAATGATGAGGATTCTGTGGCATTTACACATCAACTATAGATTTAGCGTCCTCTTCCAAGATGAGATGAGTGACACCTACCTCCTTACTGAACGTGACTGCGTGATATGCTGCCATTGCCTCTGCCGCGGCTGTTCCAATAGTCTCGGCATGTGCATGCATTTGGCTGCCTTTACTACACCCACCTAGTCACGAATTAGAATGCACACACCCAGGTGACCGCTTGAAAGGTCCAATGATGCATCCCAATTTGTTTTATGCCATCCAGCTGCCGGCGCCTTCCATTTTTCTAGCAGAATCTCGTCACTTCTCTTCTCCTTCTCGTGGTCGTCCCCTGTGATATTAAGGAATTCATCTGCTGACTTTTGTGCCGCCCTTAGTAAGTCCCCTGGGTGTGTGAACAGCCCATTAAAGACATACTCATTTCTCCTTGGCCAAAGCTTCCTGGTAGTATGCACAAACAAAATCAACTCTTCTTCCGTGCATTTTTCAAAGAATACCTTCACCACTTGGAAGAAATTAGGACCAGGCACCCCAGATTTCTAAAAAATTCTCTTACTCATACCCCACACATCCATGGCTGAAGGGGAAGACCACAATATATGGTAGACAGTTTCCTCTGTATTCTCACAGATTGGACAATATGGGTCCGTTGCTACTTTCCTCTTAAGAATGTTTTCCTTCGTGGCAAGTAAATTATGGCAAGCACGACACATAAAAGTTTTTTCTGCATTGGGCAAATTCATCTTCCACAGACTTTGTCGCCACACATTATTATGGTGCTTCTGTTTTGATCCTTCCACTTTCAGTAAATTCTCCATCTCCTTTGTTAGATGGTAGGCACTTCGCACAGAAAAAATGCCCTTTTCAGTTCCTCTCCATATGTGCTTGTCTGCTTGGTTCGTTAGTGAGACTCACCATTAACGAGAGAATGGCCCTTACCTTCCCAGGGCTAAAAATATTATTAAGGATGTGTCCCACCACTTAGTGTCTTGGTCAATAAGTTGATTCACTCTAGCCTCAGCCGATAATATTGTTGGTGGAGAGTAAACCTGGTACATATGTGGTAGATTAACCCATCTATCTCCCCACATTTCCACACTAGCTCCATTCCCGATTCTCCATATCACCCCATTTTTTACTAGGTCCCTCACACCATGAATGCTTTGCCCCCTTTCGTAATTTTTCGAACTTTTGGTCATAATTACTAATGGGCCAATGGCAAAAAAAAAAAAAAAAAAAAAAGAAGTAATATTACACCTACAATTCTTTTATGCTTTATTGGCATGTATAAATATATAATTAAAGTCACGTTATCTTCTTAAAAAAACATTAACACTCTTCAATCATATAATGACGTATCAATAAGTTATAAAAAGTTTATAAGTCTAAAATATTTAAAATTAAAAAAAAAAAACAAAACTTATTGAAAATATCCGAAACAACTTTTGTCGCGAATGACGATAACGAAATGCCTGAAGTGGAAAAAAGGAGCAACAAGAATCCCACTTTTCCTTTTTCCGTATAAAATGAATTTTGTTTTTAGTTTTGAATTGCAGGTAGAAAACAAATTGGGTGGTTCAAGAAAGTCCGATGGAGAAGTGGGAAGGACAGAGAATCTCTGGCCCCCGGCCAAGGCCCATCAATGGGTGGGCCACACCCATATTTTGCATACAACCCCTATTCAGAAAATATACACGTTAGGATATATAACAAGAAGAGCAAAATTGGAAGTTAAGGTACACCTGACCAGAGTGAGGGAGTACAAAGCCGAAATCATTTTCTTTCGTTTCTTTTCAATCCCATTGATTTCCCAAAATAAAGATCAACACAAGAACACTCCAAAAATTCGGAAAAAAAAAAAAAAAAAAAAGAAGCCAAAAAAAGGGATACGTCAGCACGTGATTATCACGTGGAGACTCTTATCCTCTTGTACATCATATAATCCGAAGTCCACATATTATTCGCCAGGTGCCGAGATCTCCACCCTTATTACAGTTTTCAGGACCCCACTAGTCAGTACCTAATTCTGCGGTGCGCGCCTAGCTAGCGCGAGAGGGCTCGCCGGAGCTTGGCGGCGAAAAGCGTCGGTGCGCTCAAATGGGGAAGGTGGCCGTCGGTGAGCAGCTCCTCTATGGTGTTGCGCCCGCCCAAATGGTCCTTCAAATAGGTGGCGACCGAGGCCGGGACCGACGCGTCCTTGGCGGTCTGGATTATGCAACAGGGAGCCTTGACCAGGCCCAGCACGCCCCTCAGATCGCTGTTGAAAATGGTGCGACAGACGAATAGGGAGATGTCCGGCCTCATGTTGAAAAGGGTACGGCTGAATTCGCGGACCGCGTCCGGGACGTCGGCGCCGACGGACAATGGGGCGAACCCGCTGACCCACGCCGCGTAATTGGCCTCCATTGCGGACAACACTGTCTCAATTTCGCCTCGCTCGAATCCGCCGTGGTAATCTCTGTCGTTTAAGAATCTTAAAATGCACAAATTCCCAAGACCCATTAATGTTTTTTCCAGTAATTTTAAGCTAATTAATAAGCCGGTTTCATTTTTTTTTTCAAATTATTTATTACCTTGGAGAAGCGCCGACGAGGATGAGCTTGGTGAAGAGCTCAGGGCGGCGAATGGAAGCCAAAATCCCAATCATGGCGGAGACGGAGTGGCCGACGTAGGCGCAGCGATCGACTCCGAGGGTGTCGAGGATGGTGAGCAAGTCATCGACATAAGCGTCGAGAGTGGTGTAGCGGCGGAAATCGAAGTAATCGGGGTTGACGCTGCCGGCGCACACCAGGTCGTAGAGAATGACGCGGTAGTAGGGCGTGAAGGAGGAGAGAATGCGCTGCCAGACCGACTGGTCGGTGCCGAAGCCGTGGGCGAGGACGAGGACCTTCTGGCCTGAGCCTTCCACGCGGACGTTGAGAGCTTCTAGAAGGGTGCTTCCCATTTGGTGGATACAGTTGGAAACAGGGGAAATGAAAATGGGGGTTTTGAGGTTTCTGTTTTCGATTGATTTAAGAAAAGCTAGCGAAATAGGTGGGTAGGTGTTGTTTATGTTATCTCTCTCTCTCTCTCTCTCTCTCTGGAGCTTCCCTTGTTAAAAAGTCTTCGTAGATTTGTGGCTCTATTTATACTGCTACGAGGGAGAGTGTATTTGATTTTTCTTGGGCTGTATAATCTTCTATTCTTACCTGTCTTTCACTTTGTGTGAGTGACAGTCGAGTTCGCACTCTTCATCTTATAAAAAGAGGTCGTATTCAGAGGACAGGGTCCACTGGGATGGTAGTATTGGAATGTGATCACTATTGCCCGTCACCCCTTCAACTACGATGGCTGTCACGCTGGCTCTACTCTTCGCAACTCCTTGTTTCTTTTTTTTTAAAAAAAAAGAATAAAAAAGACAGTCGAAACGGTAGACACTTCTTCGGACCTGATCATCAAAATATTAGTAGAATCCAATATGTTTAACACTAATTACGTACAAGGATTCTCATCACGAGAGTCAATGTTTACTTAACAATATAGAGCAATTTACAATTTATTTTTTCATGCCTAGCGTTAATTTATTAAGTTATCCTTGGCAAATTTTTTATATTTTGAAATTGTTGCATGATTTCTTCATTGTTAATAGTATTGAATATTATGTAAATTAAATCTCCTGTTCATTGTTAAAAAATCTCTTTTAACAATAATTGTTGCCGTCAAAATTCAATGATAATGTCACTGATAAATAAACAAAAGAATAGGGTTTTTTATGTTGACAAATGCTGGCTTTTAAAAGACTTGTTGTGTTTTGAAAGTCATAGACTATGTACATACTTGGGTGATTAAGCCCTCTTTTGTTTGGCATACGAGCCAAATTCAAGCCCAACATTTAACTTCCTTTTTTTTTTTTTTTTTTTTTGGCCATTATTCACAACCTTTAATAGAGTAAAAGTATCATTAAACTATAAGGGAATTGATGTACGTTATCTGCAACAGCAACAAAAAACTTCCTCCATGAACCCCATTCATTAATGCATATACTTCAAATATGTGGTCAAGATATAACACTAAAATTGGGTCTGTTAGCGTTAGGGAGATAAATGAGTTTTTACTTCAAAAGTATATTAATATATAAATTTGAACATCACATTAGTCCAAAAGCCTAAGCTAATGGTCCTCAAGAGGTAGATCAATCGACTAAGACCACGCCTAATGCAGCGGATGTTACTAGTTCGAATCCCCCTCTCCCCTCTTGTGCGGACATGTAAAAAAAAAAAAAAAAGCCTAAGCTAATGGGTTTTGGTCCACTTAAATATATTAACTACTATTGAGTTTTTACTTAAAGTACATTAATATATAAATTTGAATACCACACTAGTCCAAAAGCCTAAGCTAATGGGTTTGGATCCACTTAGATATATTAACTATTCTTTTTTTTTTATATTTTATTTATGTGAGACTCAATATTTACAAGTACACTTATAACAATTGGGCAGGATTTGCATAAAAACGTTTAGAATGAAATTTGCAATTTGAATACCACACTAGTCCAAAAGCCTAAGCTAATGGGTTTGGATCCACTTAGATATATTAACTATTCTTTTTTTTTATATTTTATTTATGTGAGACTCAATATTTACAAGTACACTTATAA
Source organism: Corylus avellana (assembly GCF_965113065.1). NCBI lineage: Eukaryota > Viridiplantae > Streptophyta > Magnoliopsida > Fagales > Betulaceae > Corylus > Corylus avellana. The sequence continues at coordinate 19,630,414 of NC_142498.1, forward strand.
CAATTGGGCAGGATTTGCATAAAAACGTTTAGAATGAAATTTGCAATTTTCTAACATATTCAACCTCCCTCCCCCCCCCCCCCCCCCCTTCCCCCTTTTTAAGTACAAAAGTGGTAGATTAATCAATTACAAACCGTCTCCAAGATGTAGTTCAATCGGCTAGGACTACGCCTCATAAAGCTGAGATCACTAGTTCGAATCTCCCTTCCCCCTCTTGTGCGGACATGTCAAATAAAAAAAATCAGTTACAAACCACGCCTCATGAAGCGGATATCAGTAGTTTAAATATCTCTCATTTTTTCCTTTTCCTTGTACGAAACATGTTAAAAAAAAAAAAAAAAAACATTTTTTTAGAGAAAAAGCACAATAGGTATCTGAATTGTAGACACTGTCAAAAAGTAAAGGTAAAAAAAGACAGAATTGTAGACTGTAGAGAATAGTGTCATCCAACAATTTTGCACGGCCTCCTTTAATTGGAAATCTTGTACATCGCTATCTATTCCCTACGATCCCCCGTAGCCACCTTCTTTTGATACAAAACAAAGATGAAAGAAATATCACCCACTTTGCAAATTGCAATGTTGCCGACCTCCATCCATGCACCTGAGAAAAAGCATAACATTCCCTTTTCTTTTCTAGCAAAGTATGTATTTTTACAGGCTTATAAGAGTGACACCCTTGACAGTGATGCCATTAATTTGTTGTACTTGGGAGTCGGGACCCTCATTTCAAATAAAGGAATAATTGGATTTTCTTTCCTTTTGTTTTTTTGTTTTTGTGGTTGTAAAAAGGAATAATTTGAATTACTTTTAGTAAAAAAAAAAAAAACTAACATTTAACCTTAAGGGGTTGGCCCAGTTGGTGGAATTCTGGGACTTTGACTGTTCTTTATAGTCTCAAATTTGAAACCCATTAAGTGCAAACTGTCTTTTGGGACCAATCTCTTAGACGAAGCCCATGACTCAACCGGTCCTTGTTGAGAGAGGTGTGAAGTATGGGTTCCGGGTTTAGTGAGGCTATAGTAAGACTTACAAATACAATGTACAATTATCATTGAACACCATAAAATAGTTTTGGGGGATTCAATTCATAAGAAAAATGTTCTTTGTACAACTCTTAAGGTCGTAAAATCTAAATTATTTAAAGTAAAAATAAGAAAAAAACTACATGTATCCCTTCAATTTACTACCCAATGTACAATGTCCCCCAAATCATTCATTTTGGTTAATATATCCTACCAAATTACCAATCCTCTACTGGAATTGCAACATCTCAATCTACACCCAAAATAACAAAAATATTATGCATAGAAACGACAAAAAAAATGAAATAAAAAAAAAACACAGAATAGACCTAAGTTATGCCTTCTTTTCCCTAGATTTTTTTTTTCCTTTTTTTTTTTTTTTTTAAAAAAAATAAAATTATCTTATGCATGGTATTTTTGCTATTTTTGGTGGCAACAAGGAGATATTGCAAACCCCAAGGGTATAGGAGTACATTAGCCAAATTAAAAAATTTGAAAAAACATAGCAAATTTAATAATAGATTGAATTTAGAAGAGCAGGGGCGGACTGTAGTGTGGGGGACATAATTAAAAAAAGTTTAAAATTCAAGAGTAATTTTAAAATTTTGGAGGGACTTATTACATAAAAAGCATAAAATTTAGGGGTAATTTTAAAAATTTTGGAGGGACTAAAGCCTTACCGAGTTCAGCCCCTGCTGCATAGGAGTAAGTGTAATTTTCCCTACAAAACCTTCTATTTTCTTTTATAAAATCATTGGCATTATTGTCAGTTTAGAATTAAAGTAGATAAACGTAACAAATGGAGAAAAACATGTGAAAAAAAAATTATAAAAATAACACGTAATTAATTCATACCAATTAATGGGATTTCTTTGGGAAAATTCTAAAGCCGTTGAAAAGTAGATTGCCTTGTCCCCAAGGGGTAGCTTAATCGGCTGGGGACCACGCCTTATGAAGCGGAAGTCACTAGTTCAAATCCCCCCTCTTGTGTGGACATGTAAAAAAAAAAAAAAAAAGTAGATGGCCTTTTTTTTCTTTCCTTTTTTCTTCTGAGCATGGACAAGGTGATCATCATTATTGTTAGCGCACGAAGTGGATGATGAAAAAAAAAAAAAAAGTTGGATGATGATGATGATGACGGCGACGAGGACGGTGGTGTTATCGGGTGGCTTGGCCATGATGGCAGCGCCGACGTAGAAGATGATGCTAAAAGAATGACATATTATAGTGCGGAGCAGGAATATATATATATATACATTGATGATTACACTCCAAAAACAAAAAATGCATGCACGAGCAGCAGATAGAGGCTAGGGGCCGGCGGGCGCCATGCATCGCAGTTCAATGGGAGAATCATAGTAATATGTGAATGTCCCTGTCGAAGATGATCAAATTGCGTGTGTTTGTTTGTTTGGGAATGGTGGATACTGTAGGTGGGCGTGAAGGTTTGTTTCACATGGAATCTCTCTCTCTCTCCATCGATATCGATCGATCTACTGCTAATTGAGTAGTGAGTAGGGTCAGAGAGGAATCTGATTCAATGGAGGTTGCCTTCACACTCCGGAAATTAAATATACTGCATGGCCCATTTTTTTTTTCCTGTTGCCGCATCCATGCTTACTCATTGGCCACACCATTGACAACCCCGACACATTGCTCCTCATCTCTTTTCTATTTTTCCCTATCTTTGACAAAGACTGCATCCCCACGCCTCTCTCTCTTCACGCTAGCTAGCTAGCTAGCTCCAAACTTTTCACTACTTTTTTTTTTTAGTTAAAGCCAATGGGACAATGTTATGTGCGGGTTTTCATGAACAATTCTTCATGATTTCTACTTTTATTAATCAATACTAATTAAAGAGCAAAAGCTCTACAGTTTATGCTTTAATCTCCATTTTCTTTCTTTCTTTTTCCTTTTTCTTGTTGGTGCATGCAATTAAAAGCTGCTAAACAACAGCTCCTACAAACCTTTTTTATTTTTTATTATTATTATTATTATTTTTTAAATTTTTGTGTAGCCTTAGCTTCTTTAGAGCATCTACAATTGCTCCAACAGTCATTGTAAAATAGCATTTTTCTCTATAATTGCTACAGTTGAAAGTTTACTGTAGCAACTCTAAGTAATATAATATCATTTCCAAGGGTTTCATTTTCTTATTTTACTCTCTTCTTTCTCTCTCCCTCGTTTTCTTTCTCTTTGGTTCATCTCCAAGACTCCACCGAATTAAACACCATTCTTAGCATCCAAAATATTTTTTCCTCTTCTTCTCTTTCTCTCCCACTTTCTCTTCTTCTCTCTTCTCTGTCATTCTCGAGGGATACCTTTGTCTTTGAAACTCTGGAAGCAGTACTCTCTGGGAAATTAATTAGTCTAAATGTATGTTTTAGTTTTTTTTTTTTTTTTTTTTTTAAGAAATTTTCATTTCGTTTGACATTTTTATTGCTTTGGTAAACTTTTAGATTTTATGATTGATTTCATATATATGTTTATTTTCACTTTGATTGAGTGTTGGCAAAAATATATAATAAAAAAAATGATAAATAATATTTAAAAGGAAGTAAACTGTAAACTATAAAATCCGTTGAAGTGTATAGTAAAAAAGCAATAGATAAAGTTGTACTTTTTCAAAAGCTAAACTAACAACTATTTTTGGTATATATATTGCTAGCTAGGCAAAGGCCATATATATAATATATGCCACTATTACCTGTCGCTCGTTAAGTATATACATCAAAGATGGCAAGAAAAAATACATAGCAAAGAGATTTAATAAAAGGGTGGCTTTCCAAGTCGTGACATGTATATGGATAATGGCACAGAGATTTACAAGTACCATCCCTAGGAAAATCTAGTGAAAACATTCATAAGACAATACAACAAAATATAATTAATTAATTAATTAATACCATATTTCTTCTATTTTTTTTTTTTTAATAAGGTTTTAAGAATGATGTAAAGAGTCGGGAAGTGTCGAATTTGGATGAGTATTAGATCAAAACCCCAAATGACATATATTGTAGCTAGCACTTGTCTTCGTGGACTTGTTTCCGAAAATTATGGGGAAAAAAACCTAGTGAGAGAACCTTTGTGCCGGGACCCGGACATGAGTAGTACTACTGACGAGATATTTGGACAGATTAAATCAACCCAACTTTGTTTGTCTTCATAACTCCTATACCTGATAGGGTCTTGTTAATGAGAGATAAAAAGACTTGTGCGGATGCCATTTTAGACAGTTTGCAGATAAGTCAGAGACTGGGCCACCGGCCCCCCCCCCCCCCCCCCCCCCCTGCCAGCCATGGCATATTCATTGTGAAAACAACCCTTTGAGAAAGAAAGGTTTTCATTATATATATATATATATATATATATATATATATATATTCGTACACTACAATTGCTTGTGGAGGCAAAGGTTTGTATAGGGCTTTAATTGGTTTGATGAGTCATTGGTCTTATCTTATCTACACTTTTTGATTCTTTCTTTATGCTCCATGTAGTTTAGCACCCATATTCTCAACGTTGTCTAGATTATAGTGGTAGCTGACAGAGAGACACAGACAGAGACGGAGACAGAGAGAGAGAGACGTAAAACTAATATATATGGCCTTTTTTTTTTTTTTCCTGGGCAACTAATATGGATTTTACATGCTGTAAACTTGATTATATTAATTGTACTGGTTATTTGATTAAAACAAAAGTTTGATTGGAGTGAATTAATGGTAACTCTTAAAAAGAAATATGGAGCAAACCAAATTCATTAGTTGAAAACAAAAGTTAATTACATCATATTATATATGTGGTAATTAACTCAGTTTACAGTTGGTTGACTTAATTGAGCATTAATTTTGATAGATTCCATAGAGAATCTAGGTTTCCAATTTAGTTAATCATAAGTAAGACCTAATGTGTGAATGCATTCATGTGTTTCCAAATATATATGGGATGCTCAAATCAAATTCTGTCATATGGTGTCATTTCCTAAATTTGTTCCATTTTTTTCTTATGATTGAACCATAATTAATATATATATAAGAACAGGGGCGGAATTAGACTTTTAGTTTTGGGGGAGGGGCAAAACTATATATATATATTTTTTAAATTGGGCGGGGGGGGGGGGGGGGGGGCGCAAAAAAACATGATTTTAAGGGTATATTTAAAAAAAAAAAAAAAAATTAGGTGAGGGTTTTAAAATTTTGGGAGACCACCTAGGTCCGCTCCAGTATAAGAAAGAAGATAAGAGTTTCCAAAATGCTCGTCTCTCGATCTCCCCCTCTCTAGTGAGTTTTATCTCCTTATGAGTGCATTGATTACTCATAGTGAGCGCCAATCGGAGAGAAGGGAAGAGTTTTGCAACTTGAAAGCAAATCTACCTTGTATATATTTGCTTCCTCCGCCACCAAAGCACCACCTCATTGTCTTCATTGGCCTTTCCTCCACTTGTAGTCAACCTCATCCAACACCGAGTGTGTTTTGCAAGCATCGTCCCCCGCCTTTTTTTTTTTTTTTTTTTTTTTCTCATGACAATTTCTTGGCTCCTCTACTCATTCTCTTATTGATCTCCATGCATGGTTGGTACCTTACTTTTGTATATGGAGACATCCTAATCTAGTTATAGATCCAAATCCAGTGTCCTCACTCCTCTACCCTTTCATCACTGATCGAGTACGTCGTTTATCAGACATCACAATGGTGCTTTCCTATTTGGCCACTTCGGTCTAGCCACTACAAGTGCTCGCTTCCTTGTAGTTGTCGTGGTTCTCAAGTTTGCTTATTAATTATTACAGTAAAGATTATTTAAGACATATTCGTCTTTGAATTGTCCCTACAAACAGGTATTTTAGGCAACTATTTATTGGTCAATGAGTCAGTAATCAAATGTGTTGGCCTATTCATTTAACCTATTCCAAGTAAATGAATAGGTTCAGAACCCATTCATTTAATTGTTGAGCTAGAAACTTTGTTGGGCTTTCCCACCCATCTTGCGGTTGTCTTTGATGTTTTTATTCCCCTTCCTTGTTCCTTGTACTTGCTTAAAATATTTTTTTTTGGAAAAAAAGTGGAAGAAACATGTTATCTATTTATTTGAAGGAAATTATGGTCCAAGTTCTTGAGATTTTTCCACATTTCTGGAAAAGGGCAAAAAAAAAAAAAAAAAAAAAAAAAAAAAAGGAAGAAAAAAAAAACGTGGCTATTGTTATAAACTGAGCAAATGTTAAAGGAGTGCGTTTACTTTTCGTATTAAAATATGGTTTTTATTGAATCCCAACCCACCTGAAAAGGAAGGGGGGAGAGGAGGAATGATTTCCCTTGTATCATTACCTGGGAGATTATTTTTGATCGTTTTCGACATAATCATCTCCACTATTAATTAATTATATATATATATATAATAAAAAATCAGATTTAATTTTCTCATATTGTCAAAATATATCCTCATCTCGTAGGAATAAAGATCATTTCCATTTTATTTGAACTGGAGAATATCCTGTAGTGTAAGGATATTTTTATCATTTCAATGGATGATAATTGTACTGAAAGAGTATTTTTGTCATTTCAAAAAATAAAAATAATAAAAATACACTTTTATTATAACTAACTGAATATTTTCTAATTCATTTAAACCGAAAATAATTATTTTTCCTCTCGTTATCATTTCCATGAGGAGATGATAGATTTAGATAAAGAAAGTGTAGGTTTTCTTTTTCCATGCATGCGCGTAGAAGCTAACTCCCCACTCCAATGTGGGGTCTTATGTTAGGAGGTGACCTTTTTGCACATATTCGATTTTTGCCTAGATTTGCCCTACTTGGATAAGGTGGGAGTGGGATATTTAATTATACATGTGACCAGCTTCTTCTCCTCTCCTGCACACAGGTGGCATTCCACAAATTCATCGTGGAACCTGCTTATCATTGACAAAGTGAATCTTACGAAGGATCTCGAGGTGGCCGAACTACCACCTCAACTTTTTTTCTTTTTAAATATTTCGAGTAAAATATTTGTACGTTAACGTCAATGCATAAGTTTCCATTTATTTTAATGCTAAACACTAATAAAGTGTGTCCATGGAAAAGAAATGATAATTTAAGAGAATTAAGTATCATAAATGATAACGTCAAGAAGCTAGAGCTGGTTTGATTGGTAAATTACTTGACGTTGGTATCTTATGAAGTATCGGGTATAAGGTTCAACCATTTTTAAGTACAAACAATTTATTGGGACACGCCTGCGAGCAGAAACCTCAACTTTACCTAACCTGTGTGGAGAAAGGTATTTACATGGTGTCTTTGAAACTCTAGATACACTGGTTATCAATAATTTTTTTTTTAAAAAAAAAAAATCACAAAAATTAGTTTTGAGAGCTATTTACAAATGACCTATCAATTCAAGGAACAATAGATTTTTGTAGTAGTTGTTTAAAACTTGAAGGGAGTATAGATAAAACGTAGATTGAGTCATTGACTTTGAAATCATTAAGATCATAATAATGTATAGATAAGGTTTTAAAGGTAATCAAATCACCTGGTCAAGTCAATAGAATGGCTCAATCATCTCAAAAAAATACAAATGAGGGCGGCTGATCATCCCTACAACTCTAAAATTAGTTCGGCCATTTTCGAAATAATTTTAAGAGTGTGTGAACCACCTCCTTGACCCTTTGTTTTTTTTTAAAAATAAATAAAAAATAAAATTATTGAAGGGTAATTAGATAATTGAACAAAACATTTGCGGGTGAGAGTTACGTGCACAAGTTTCCCTTCGTGTTTTAATGTAAAAAACTAATAAAGGGAGTCAATAGAAAATAAGTGATAATTTGAGAGGTAGGTTACACAATCATATTTTAACCATATTTTTTTATAAATTTAATATATCGACCATTAAATTTACTTAATTCATCTATTCACTGTATAAAGATAATTCAAAAAAATTTATTTGAGGGGTCAAATATTAAAAATGATAGTTTTGACTTTTGAGAGAGCTATATATGTACAAACCATCTGTCAATTCATAAGGATAGATATATACGGTCCCAATTTTTTTTGTATTAATTGTTTAGAACAACAAAGAAGTATATTAAAAAAAACGTAGATTCTATCATTGACTTTGAAATCACGAATGAAGATAAGGTTTCATATAATATTATATTAAAAACCAAAACGTAAGATGAGACTTTTGTGCACAAACAATCTTGTACAATTACCACTGTCGTGTCCAATAATACACACAGTGGGGTTCCCTACAGTGAGGGTGTCTTTTCAACCCAATGCCACAGGTAAGTTAATCAAGGGAAAGAGAAAGAAAGAAAAAAAAAAAAAAAACTCAGTGGAAAATCAAATCTCCACCTTTTTATGGTATGGTAAGTATTGTCAAAACACAGATTCTCCTGAGCTTTATATAGCATTACCTCAAGCAGCCAATTAACTCCAAAAATGAACTCAAATCAAGTACCAAAAAAAAATCTAAGGATAAGAAGACAAGAGATAATCTGTAATTTTGCAAGGAATTTGATTTTTGATTAGATTGCGCCTGCACGCGTCCATTAACGTAAAGTTCCCATAATTAAACTCCCTATGTGGTGGGGTCCCCATCGTGTCATCCTTTTTTATTTTATTTTATTTTTAATTATTTTAATTATTTTTTTAAGTTTTTACTTTTAGTCTTTTAGATCGATGTCACTCGGAGCTGAATACCGTTCCATCACACTTTTCGGTGGGAAGCTTATTTGGTTGAAGTATATTCTTTCAAATCTTTGCACCGCTCATCCTTATTTCATTGATTTATATTGCGATAAAAAACCTGTCTTGTAAGTTGCTGACTTGGTGTCGATCCACTCAATTGTTTACTAGCACTGTCGTAAAATATGAGTGGCCGTTAAATGCTTTTTATAAATTGATATGACAGTTCACATGACACTTTTCATATTAAATCATAAATTTAAATTTATTTATAAAATTTATTGTTTAATGTTTTCATTATGTTATGCCACGTGGCATTCATGAAGATTGTCTCACATAAGTTTGTAAACAAATAGTAGTGTTAAACTTGTAATATTCTAAGCATTTTCCAAACTTTTAATCTTTGTATTGTAATTTTTATTTATTTTTTTTGTTTTTATAAGATTGCCCCTAAGCTCACTATATAATTTCGATTTTAGGATTTTACTACTTTTGATTTTAGAGTAAATTTTGTACCATTTAAAGTTTGTAGGATGTCCTTGGAGGGAAATTTAACTAATTAATCCGGAATATAAAAATTAAGCTCAAATTCGATAATAAAATAAACAAAATCAAACTTAAAAGGAGTTGGGCCACGTGTTTTCTGTGCCTGCCTACCGAAGCCACCAAGACTGCCCATGCACCTGAGCTGGGCCTCCTGGACTCCATCGAAAAAGGGCTTCACTGCCTCGACTTTGGTTGGGCCGTCTTCTTCTTTATTTCTTACAACACAACAATCACGCTACAAACTCCTTTCTCAATTGAAGTAAGCTGTGCAGTGAAAGTTCCATTTCTTCTAATTCCTCTTCATCCAAAGACCTAAAACCTAGGGTTTCTCATTCTCTCTAACTCACACTCACTCTCTCAGCGAACCGCTAAATGGCAGGCCCTGATATTCTCGGCGAGCGCCAGTCCGGCCAAGACGTTCGCACTCAAAACGGTACTCTCTCTCTCTCTCGGTCTCTCACAGCCGCCACTGAAAAACCTGCTTTTACTTTTTCTTTTTTTTTTTCTTGATTTTGTGTAAATTTAATGTCGATTTTTTTGTTTGGTTTGTGACGGTGGTGCGTTTGGAATAGTGATGGCGTGCGGAGCGGTCGCTAACATTGTGAAATCCTCGCTAGGTCCTGTTGGACTCGACAAGGTATTGAAGCTGTTTTTGTGGTTGCAATGTTGGTTGTTCCTGATAGGATTTGCTTTACTTTGTTCGCGGCATTTGTAGTAGCTTGAAATCGTTGATTGTAGAGGTTTCCTGGTGGCATCACCAAGTGTTAGACATGGTGTTCCTATAATCCCTATGCTCGCAAAGATTAAGGACTATTTCATCTAAATGTTCAAAGTTTAGTTTTACATGCTATAAGAATATGCGAAATGCAGGGGTTTATGGACTTGATAATAAATGATAACTGATTGAGATGAGATGTGGTGTGTGTGTTTGGTACAGAGAACATGTAACCTAATGGAGGGATTGTCAAAATATTAGTTAGATTGAAGTTTTTGAGTGGTGTAACATTAGCAAAAGTTACACCACGTGTAAGTCTGTAGACTGTTGAATTTAAATGTGTAGGATTACGAACAAAGCGATGTATTTCGTATTGCATAAGTGGTGTGAAACTGAGCATATTGCTTGTTCTCAATGGCGGGTGTTGTTCCTATGTACGTGCATTTGTTTGTTGAGTTGTAGGTTGGACACTTGCATGTGTTGGAGTTAAATTCATGTAATGCAGTGGAGACTGAAGATAGAAGGACAGTTTGTGAAAGGAAAGAAGAGGATTTTCTTTTTGGTCATTTGTTTACTTGTGTGTTTTTTATTTGAGAGGGGCACCAATCCATGAAGACTATTTAACATAATTATAGTGATACAGTTAAAATGATGATCTGCATGTCAAAGTCTTACCTTGTTTTTGGATGTCATTTCAGAGAGGCATTGCTGACATACCTTTTCCCCAAAGCTTTATATTGGTCTGTGTAGTTCTATGGTAAGGGTTTAACTTGCTTCTTCATTGATTTATTGTTTCAGATGCTTGTTGATGATATTGGTGATGTGACAATTACTAATGATGGTGCTACAATACTCAAGATGTTGGAAGTTGAGCACCCTGCTGCCAAGGTTGATAAAGAGTCACATCTTGCCTTTTGCTTTGTTTTACTGTTATGTATGTGTGTGTTGTTCCACAGATTTTTTCACTTTGTTACGTGTTTAATTTTATTTTTTGTGGTTTGTAGGTTCTTGTGGAGTTGGCTGAGCTTCAAGACAGAGAAGTTGGAGATGGAACAACTTCGGTAGTCATCATAGCTGCGGAGTTGCTTAAGGTAAGTGTAGGCAGTCTGATCATTTAAGTTCTTATGCCTTTTAGAGGAATTCCCTTATGTTTTGATGAATGATAGACTTAATTGATCATAATCCTTGCTGAGAGCAAATGATATTATGGTGAGGAATCATATTTATGCCACATCTATGATACGTGTAGCTAGTGTGTTCCTTTGAGATTTCATATTGGTTATAGAGGAATTCCCTCAGGGTTGGAGCCAGAATTTTCCCCCAGTGGAGGCAATTAACAAAACATTAGTAATACAAATTATTCACTCAGTAAATGGAAAACCAACTTAACAAAACAACTAATTTAAAATGTTTTGTTTTTTATAACATTGACGAGCATTGTTCATGTTTTTTTAAATAATGGGTAGGAAGTAAATTTCCACCGAGCAGTTAGTTTTATAATGGCAAAATAGTATATCGAAAGTAATACCAAACAAATCATTATAACCGAAGCATAAAGTAAATCATTAAATTGATGGTTGATTGATGCTCATTCCATTTAAAATTATTTTTTTGTCAAATGGAATCAATTGTTTAATCATTGAAACTGTTTTAATTAGTTTATAAAAATCCCACCTTTTCATGAAATTTTAGCAGGCACAATCTTCTCCAGTGGGGCAACTTTGAAAACTTGACAAAAAATTTAACTTATCCTTACGAGCTTATGTAACTTAAGTGGGAGAAGTCACCCCCACTCACTTGAACATGGCTTCACCTATGTACTTCCTCATGTTTTGATGGATGATGACTTAACAGATCATTTAATCATAATTCTGCAGAGAGCAAATGATTTGGTGAGGAATAACATTCACCCTACGTCTATAATCAGTGGATACAGAGTGAGTGATTCTCTCTCTCCCCCCCCCCCACCTTTTTGTTTTTATTTTAAGTTCAACACTATGTTACTTGGTGATTTGCCTTATATTATTCTCTATATTTGCATATGTTCTTGATGTGAACAGCTTGCTATGAGGGAGGCATGCAAATATGTGGAGGAAAAATTGGCTGTGAAGGTAAGTCTCCTGTGAATTCTTCTTTGTATAGCCGTTGAGAACTGGATGCGTATGCTTGCGTGTTACGATGACAGATGTGGTTCATAACCATAGTAGGCATGAATGGCAGTTTGGTATGGATCATACAGTTGCCATGAAAGACCATATTCTGAGTTTTTCAGTTTTATCATTTGTGCTAAAAATGGGAGAGAGGGTTCGGTGTGCAATGTTGTGGCCCCAACTTAAGATGAACATATTGAATTGTGGTATTATAGGCTTTGCTAAGTTCTTTTGCTCCCATGAAATTTTAGGACATATATGTGATCTGTTGAAAGAAGTTTTTAATACCCTACATTAGATTGACTTGTCCTTAGAAGATCATTTTTATTTTTCTTTGCAAAAGTAGCAAACTCGTTAAAAAACAATAATACAATAGGTACAAGATCACCTAATGTTATAATCTAAGATTAAAGGGATCAATAAAATCTGAAAACAAAGAGCACTGTGAATTGCTTCATGTATTCATCGAGTCAATAAAAAGATCTTTAGAAAAAACATAGATTTAAGGGGATTTAAACGGCACTCAACATTATTAAAAGTGTGATCATTCCATTCTCTCCCATGTAATTGACATAATGTGTGAAGGGACTGCACTTCAAATTTTGCTTCTTGTAGGACTACCAAATTTCCCTTTTCAGCAATGAGTACCTCAATAACCATTCTAGGTCATCAACAGGTGCACCCCAAAAAGAGAGAACACCAGAGCCCGCAACTGCATTGCTGTTGTACAATGTAGTAATAAATGTTCTACTAACTCTTCACTAGATATACACACACAACAACAGTCTTCGATGAACATCTAAGTACTCTTCCAAGGGAACATAATGCTGGAGGACTCTCCCAAAGCACCATTTTACATCACATCTTCCATTGCCAGTTGACCTCCAGCCGATTTTGTCGTGTCTTTACTTGAAGGATAATTAGAGTACAAAAACTCAAACCGGGAATCCACAGACTCTTAGCTCTCAATCTTGGATGGCTCTCACAAAGCGAAAATTCCAATCTTTGCCTTATTATCCTGAATACACAAATATGAGCCTATAGAAACATTCCTTTTCTCAGCTAGCAAAACCAAATCTGGAAATAAATCCTCCAATCTATCTCCCATACTACATTCCATGCCAAGAATGAACTTTGATACCATTGCCTAGCACAAATTTAAACACTTCGTACTTAGAAAATGGTCCCTATTCATTTTGTGCTGTATGCCAATGCTTTGACACAGCTGTAATATATTTGGTGTATAATACTCTTGATAAGATTGTTTCCTTGATTTGTCTAGGTTGAAAAGCTTGGAAAAGATTCTCTAATAAACTGTGCCAAGACAAGCATGTCCTCAAAGTTGATAGCTGGTGACAGTGACTTCTTTGCAAATCTGGTACGCTTATTTGTCGTTAAGTAATATAGAACTATTTGATTCCAATAATCTGGATATTAGTGAAATTGGTACTTGTTTCTCTACGTTGTTACCAAGCCGTTTGTGCTTGTTGTGCCTTTGATGAGCCTTTTGTGTGTTTTATTTATACATATATTTGATTTGTATTTCTAGGTTGTGGATGCTGTACAATCTGTTAAAATGACAAATGCACGAGGGGAAGTCAGATACCCAATCAAGGTGGGTTGTGTTTTTTTTTTTTGAATCTGGAGGAAATTTGATATCTGTTTTAGTATTAGTATTTATTACAAGTTCCTTTTACAACTACTGGCTAGAAGAATCATTAGCCTGATATGGCCCAAGCCCCTTTTCATGGTTTTTGTGATGTGCTAACATTTGTGGATGTGAAATTTGTAATGCCCTAGTTGCTCTTATCATGCTCCAGGGAATTAATATTTTGAAAGCTCATGGCCAAAGTGCAAAGGATAGCTATCTTTTGAATGGGTATGCTCTAAATATGGGTCGTGCTGCCCAAGGAATGCCAATGAGGGTTGCCCCTGCCAGGATTGCCTGTCTTGACTTTAATCTTCAGAAGACAAAGATGCAATTGGGCGTCCAGGTCTTAGTCTCTGATCCCAGGGAGCTTGAAAAAATTCGTGAAAGGTGACAGATAATAGCAAAGTATTTCTTTGATATTAATAGTTGTAATTTACTTGATTGCTAATCAGCTTTGCACACCATTGGAACAATCAATACTGTTTTACAGTTCACTTCCACATGCTCTTTTCTTTGAAGTAATTGATTTAGTATCCAACTACCTATTTAGAGCAACCTGGTAAAGGCACAACATGGTTTACGTACTTACATTCGAATAAAATTGTGTGTGTTTGTGTACCTAGTCCAAATCCTTCTCACATGTTGTTTTATAAATCTAAGTGGAGATCTTACCATTTTTTTTTTAAAGATGATAAGAGTCCATTTACAAATAAATTAGTCAGGAGAAAAAACAGGAAGGTAATTTATTTCCAATACCCTTTAAAATGAATCTACAAGTATCTTAAAATATATGTTTGCCATGCTACTGGTTCTTAGACATCATCTAGTCTTGAAAATGGATTTCATGGGAAGCAATTAATTGAGACCTTAGTATATAATTATGTTTAGTTGGGTTGTGAAGATTAGTGTTTTGCGTTGATGTTACTATCAGTTATGAGAAGAATACAAATGCCGAACTGCCTTTTTAAAAAAAAATATTTTGCTTCCTTAAAATTTGTACGCTAAGAGTATTAAAGTTATAGGCATATTGCTAGTGCTGCAATTTGGAGAAGAAATTTAAATATTTTCTTCTAACATATATGAAAAGAAAATTAGCTAGAGAAGAAAAGATTGCTGGATGTTACAACAATTCTTGGTATCTTGGTGAATTGAAACAACTCAAGTTATATAATCTTTAATGGCAATCCACCTTGAATTGTTGATGGGAAGTGATAAAGCTACTAATTTGGTCATACGTATTAGAAGAGTTGCTTGTCTTGATCCTATTGACACAATGTACGTGTTTTTAGCTGAACTTTGCAGTTGTACATGCTAGAGATCAATGATGGTGCCGTGGTTGTGCTCTTAGGGAAATGGTCACAAAACCAGAGATCTATAAGTGGAACACGTAGGACAAAAAAGCACAAATGTGCTTGTGGACTATGAAAACTGCTAGGGTGCCTCAAATATATTGATACTTATTTCCTTCGTTTAGAAGCATGTTGTGTGAAGGATGACCCTTAAGGAAGCATTCCCGAATTTATATAGCATTGCTTGTGTGAAGGATGCTTCTGTTGCAGTTCATTTTGATTATTTTAGTGGTTCCCTTCAGTAGAATGTAAGCTTTATTTAGATCGGCTCACGATTAGGAGGTGGATGTTTTAGGTTCTTTCTTCACTTTGTTGTATTCTCATAGAGTTAGACGGGAAGGGGAAGACAAGCTTTGGTGGGCCCCTTCACACAAAGGGGTGTTCGATGTTAGCTCCTTTTACAAGGTCCTTGCATGTAAAGATTACTTTCATTTTCCTTGGAAGAGTATTTGGTAGACCAAGGTTCTTTCAAGAGTGGCGTTTCGCTTGATTGGCAGCCCCAGGAAAGATTCTTACCATGGACAATCTGAGGAAGCAACAAGTTATTGTGGTCGATAGGTGTTGTATGTGCAAGAGGAATGAGGAGTTGGTGGACCATTTTCTTCTCCATTGTGAGGCTGTCTACGCCGTATGGAATGCTTTATTCAGTCGCTTTGGGTTGTTCTGGGTTATGCCTAGTCGGATGGTTGATTTGTTTGCTAGCTGGTGGAGGGGCCGGCTCTCGGAGTGTTGTTGTGTAGAAAATGGTGCCCTCTTTCATTTTGTGGTGCCTTTAGAGGGAAAGAAACAATCAAAATTTTGAGGATTGAGAGAGGACGTTGGAGGAGTTCAAGTTCTCTTTTGTTATTCTCTCTATACTTGGACAACTACATTTTTAGCTCCCTTGGTGATTAGTTTTAATGATATTTTTGTACTTTTTTCTCCTATTAAGGCGTTTCTCATGTACACTTCTTGTGTACCTGGGTTTCGCTTTTAATGATACTTTAATTACTTTTTTTTTTTTGGTAAGTAATGGTACTTCGATTACTTAAAAAATAAATAAAAAAGATGTGTCTTGTCAAGTAGCATTAGTTTAATAGATCTGAGGCTAAAATGATTGCATTTCCCTTTCTTTGGTCCATGTTCTCGGCTATTGAAAGAGTCGTTCTTGCTTTATGCTGTGTGTTGTGACAATTTTATTCACCTCTTCCTTATGGTTATCAAGACAAAAATCATTAGGTAATGTTTGTCTACATTTTTGCTTATGTGGAATTGATGTTACACATGCCTTTGCAGAGAAGCTGATATGACAAAAGAACGCATTGAAAAACTTTTGAAAGTTGGAGCTAATGTTGTTCTGACGACAAAAGGGATCGATGACATGGCACTCAAGGCAAGCTTCTATGGATATTTGATTCTGCTTTCAATCTACGACATGGCCAGTATTCATTTGTGGTCACTGAATTGGCTGGCATGATGATTAGCATTTTCTCCAATGCCATCATCCTAACTGAACTTGGTTGCGTGTACTGGTTACAAAGTCATATTTTTGTTGGCATTGCTTAAATAGTCGGTTATCTTTTGGTTTTGGTCCTGTGATTGTTACTATGTTACAGGGGCTATGTAGAAAATATTGGGTAATGTTTGGAGATATCTGAAACACCAAATCTTAGGAAGTGGGAAGGATAAAATGTTGAATTACTATTTCTTTCATGCTGCAAACTGAAAATTGAAGTTTATATAGCACATGACGTGATTGAACTGGAAGTATTACTTTGAGAGATCCATATAACGTAGGAAATATTTAAGGAAGTACCTAAGGACAATTTTAGCGTTTTGTTTGATAGAGGTTTTCTTGATCTATTGAAGTGTCTGAATTGGTCGCTGTCCTGACAGTGGGTCGCCAATGTTTATATGACGATACATTGATGTCTTTTGAGTAAATTATCTTCTAGTTTTGGTCCAGTATGTTGTTAGTTGTGTGGGCTGAACCATCTTTTGAAATGGGTTCACTTTGATTACGGTGAACTCTGGCTGACAAGCCATCTTCTTAGATTATTCTTTTCTGGTTCTCCTACTTTATTATTTACCTACTATCACACTTGCAAGCAGATTTAAATTTCTTGGGCATATTATGATTTTTTATTGTTCTTTGATGTTCTTTCAGTACTTTGTTGAGGCTGGGGCCATTGCTGTGAGACGTGTTCGGAAAGAGGATATGCGCCATGTTGCGAAGGCAACTGGTGCAACGCTGGTAAATTTCTAGCCTGCTTATGTTAATGATATCACTTTTCAAGGCTGTTATTTGCTTTTGACAGTGGCCAATAGTTAATGCAATCATGGATGTATGAAGGGCAATAGTTCTGGTTTAGAAATATTGTGATTTAGATTTTTTGAATCAGCCGAGCTTAAAAAAACATTTTGGTGGTGAAAGAAGCACAGTGCTCAGTTGTGACTTCTTTTTTTTTTTTTTTTTTTTTTTCTTTCAAGTCACCAAATTTGAGGTGGAAGATGGCTCCCAAGTTCGAGTTTGGCATGATTTTCGTGTGGGTATATGGTCCTTAAGAAAGCCTTTCTAGATTTATATGGTATTGCTTGTACTAAAGGTGCTTTTGTCACGGCTGACTTGGAGCTTTTTGGTAGTTCCATTTAGTGGGACGTAAGCTTTGCTAGAGCGGCTCATAATTGGGAGATGGATATCTTTTCCTCGTCCTTTAGGGTGTTGTATTTAGTTGGAGTGATGGGAAAGCGAAGACAAGTTGTGGTGGGTGCCCCTCCAAGAGAGGGCTATTTGATGTTAAATCTTTTTACAGTGTTATGGGTTGCAATAATGGCTTTCGTTTTCTTTGGAATAGTGTTTGACGGACTAAGATTCCGTTGAGGGTAACCTTTTTGCTTGGTCAGCGGTCCTAGGAAAGATCCTTACTATAGACAATCTTGGGAAGTGGCATGTTATTGTGGCTAATAGGTGTTGTATGTGTAAAAGGAATGGGGAGTCGATGAACTATCTTCTACATTGTGAGGTTGCTTGTGATATATGAAATGTTTTCTTCAGTTGATTTGGGTTGTCTTGGGTTATGCTTAGACGAGTAGTCAATTTATATGCTTATTGGTGATTGTTGGTAGCACTTGGAGTGCTGCTGTGTGGAAGATAGTGCCTTTTGTAGTGTCTATGAAGGAAAATGAATGACATAAGTTTTGAGGACTATAAGAGGACTTTGGAGGAAATTAAATCTTTATTCTTCAATACTCTATATCTTTAGACAATTGTTTCTGTTTATCTATTGGTGATTAGGTATCATGATTTCCTTGTTCTTTTTTCTCTTATTAGCTGTATGGTTTCTCTTGTATACTTCCTACGTACCTGAAGGCGTCTTACGCTTTTAGGATATATCAATTACTTATAAAAAAAACTATGCTTTAATCTTTTAAGCTGTATTTCAATTGCATGGCTATTTGTTACTCCTTTCATACCAGAATGAGTGTCTCGGTAGATAAATGCTAAAATTTAGCTCCATTAATCCCAGTATGAGTGGCCCACTTCAATTAATGAATCATATGGAATATTGATACAGAGATTTCAGACCAATGGCCTTTCATGTAAAACAGCGTGTGGGGAGGGAATTCTGAAATCTTTATTTTGCTCTTTCCTTCTTCAATTCTAGTGTGTCCATCTTATGATTGTTATGTATAAGTTTTTGTATTTCAGTGCATATTAATGATAACTTTTTCTGTAGTTTAAATAGGCTAACCAATATCATTTTGTTTATGATTGTGTACAATTGATGGGCAGGTCTCAACTTTTGCTGATATGGAAGGAGATGAATCATTTGATTCATCACTTCTTGGATATGCAGATGAAGTTGTGGAGGAGCGTGTTGCTGATGACGATGTGATTATGATAAAGGGGACTAAAACTACAAGTGCGGTGGGTGATTTTTTTAAAAAATTTTGATTATTCTTTTTTGGATTTACACTTCTCAACTCTGCAACCCAAATGCTTGAAATCCTTGTGGAATTCCTATTTCATGCATAGTCACCTTCTGATTTTTTTTTTTTTTTTTTATTTCCTCTAGGTTTCCTTGATCCTCAGAGGTGCGAATGACTATATGCTTGATGAGATGGAGAGAGCTCTGCATGATGCTCTTTCTATTGTTAAAAGGACCCTTGAATCCAATACGGTAAACTTGCACTTTCTATAATACTTGAATCCAGTGGAAATAATTCATTTTTACTATTCATATTCTTCATCATGACATATTACAATACAGGTGGTAGCGGGTGGAGGCGCAGTTGAGGCTGCCTTGTCTGGGTATTTGGAGTGCCTTGCTACAACTTTAGGATCCCGTGAGCAGTTGGCAATTGCAGAATTTGCTGAATCTTTGTTAATTATACCAAAGGTTTATTATAATCTATGAGCGCATGATTTAACCCCCCATCCCACTGATTGGAATTGTTGTAGAGACTATAATGACATGTATTTGGTTCAGGTGCTTGCTGTGAATGCCGCTAAGGATGCCACTGATTTGGTTGCAAAATTACGGGCTTACCATACCATAGCACAAACCAATGCTGATAAGAAGCATTTATCGAGGTATTTTATTTTGGAGCTATTTTGTGAGTGTCATTTTCGATTAAACCAACAAATGATTTCATTACTCCCATCATACTTTGCAATTTTTTCTTCTTTTTTGGATTAATTAAAAAACTTTTTCTTCTTCACTCAAAGTAGTCACACTAAATAAAATTCATTTCAAGATGGCATCTCTTCTAATGTGGGTTACAATTAAAAAACGGTACAGTTCAGCAACGTTTGTGTGTGTGTGTGCGCGCGTGTGCAAGAGAGAGAGGAGTTTGTAACTAGGATCTTTTGGGGTCTGACCTGAGTGCTCCCAAGTAAATTACTTGCGTGGAAATTTTCATTTTATCAGTCACTCCATATTTAATTGGTTTGGCCGCCTCTTAAATTATTGCAGCATGGGTCTAGACCTTTTAAAGGGAACCGTTCGGAACAACTTAGAAGCTGGAGTCATTGAGCCTGCAATGAGCAAAGTGAAGATAATTCAGGTAAACATTTTAGAACATACAAATGCTCTAACTTGTAAAGAGGATAGGATTATTGCTAAACAGCCTCTCAAAGTTGTTTCCTGAATTTTCCATTGGCCAGTTTGCAACTGAAGCAGCCATAACGATTCTACGAATTGATGACATGATCAAGCTTGTCAAAGATGAAAGTCAGAATGAAGGGGATTAGGATTGTGTTTTTTGTGTGGGAAAAGGAGGGGAGGGATTGTTCTTGCAGTTTGTTGCCAAGGACTTCCTGATATCATGTTTGTACCACCATAAATGCTTGTTTTTTTAGCCTGAGGCAATCTTTCTCTTTTTCAATCGTATGGTTTCTTTTTTTATTTTTTATTTTATTGTTGCAGTTTAATTTTGTGGATAGCTTGCTTATCAAAAAAATTTTGTGGACAGCTTGCTGCTGGTAAATTTTCGAAGCAAAGAATTTTTATCTAGATTTTGTTGTAGAAATGAAAGCACAAGCAAAGATTCTGAAATATGAGGTTGCACTAGAGACAGTTGTTGGCTTTATGGCTCAGGTCAGGCCCTCTTATATCACTCACTGTTTTGTATATTATCTATGCAGAGACAACGATGGGTTTCAGACAAATGTTTAGATAAAACTGCTTTTCTTAGCTAGTTGAGTTTTAGTTTCTAACAAGAACCATAGTAAAGGTTTATGGAAATTGAGACAGTTTTTACTATCCTATGAAATGGTCGTTTCTCCAATCTTTGCAAAGAAGTTTTATGTGAGAGTCTTCTTCTGTACGACCGTTTCTTTGGTGTCTTTTTTGACTAAGCAAGTCCAAGGGAAAAAGAAAGGGAGTACTTTTGTTTTGTTTGAAAAGAATTCATTCCAACGCCAAAGAATCCGGGTCTTGGCAATTCTCTTCAATTAGTCAAAAAAGTATTGGGTGTCTACGGATATATGTTTGAAATTAGTTTCAATTTTTTATTTTTGGTCAGAAAAAATGTAAAAGCAGTCCACATAGTTATATCGATATGCTATAAGTTTCTTATAGTTTAAAAATGTGATCAGGTATGCAATAACTACGTTCTTACATTCAACTTCGGTTTAATTTTTTGATTGAAACCTTTGAATGTCATGTTCGTAATAATTAGATTCTGACATGCATAATTCATAATTAATATATATGGAACACAACCAATATGGCTACATCAATGAAGACCCAAGTTTGACCCAGTGGTTCAAATCCCTACTGTCCGAATTGTTGTTCGAGTCTAAAGCCAGGTGAAGTTGAGGAGGTCAAGTCCGAAGCCTTACCGGCAGTCATATCAGACTCAAACAACAAAGTTAGACTGGCAAATTCAGCGTGCAAGGAGATGGTGGGACACCAAGGATGTTCCTAGCTTGATTCGATGGTCGACTCGAGCAAAAGGATCAGTCGGGAGATGACGCTTCTTCTTTCTAACTCGAGCTGCCGGTGGTCTACTCTTGTCTAATAGCTTTTCTTCTTGGGTGAGGATAGAGAGGGGAAGAAAATATATTTGATTTTTGCAGGTGGCTGACCTAGGATGCCTGAACTACCCCTAGCATGCAAAAATGGGGACAGAGTAACAATGGTCAGACATACCAAATATGCTTTAGTCTAGTGAAAATTATCAAATGAAGTTCAGGCCAAATAAATTGAATAATCATCAGAAAAATTCTGACAATTTTTTTTTTTTTTTTTTTTTTTTTCAATCAATCCAGGCCATATCTTCCTAAACTTAATTTTGATATTGAGATCAAAGAGGATTTTTGCGACAACTACAATGAGATGTAAAACTCATTGAGGCCACATTGTGCATGCTAGGCAGACAAAGGTCTATGGATGGACCCACCCACCCTTTGCAAGGCAAATGCAGCACTTAGAAGTAACATCCCTAAATCTCGTTATGAGACTCTTGAATATTAGAGTAATGTTATATATCACACAAATATTTCATAAAACTGATATGGCTCAAATACTTTATATTACAGTAGAAAGATTACAAGATCACATTACACGGAATGCTTGCACTAATATATACTGCAAACTAAATCATAAAGCATAGGTACAACACTAACTTAAATTGTAGAATGGGTACATCACTAACTTAAATTATTCCTATATGAATTATAATAATAAATGGATGTTGACAGCATCATGTGACAGGTGTGTCCAACAAGAATCAATTAATATTAGCCCAAGCATCAGCCTAAGTAAGCTTACTACAAACTCAATAGAAGATGAATGCCCAAATTGAAGAACTCTTGAAGCAGACTGTTGGGTTCTAAGTCTATAATGGCCGACCCAATTAATCCACAATCTAAAGCATGTGGTTAGGCCTCTCTTGAAGTTCAAAACGTCATCTTTCCAACCAAACAAGTTTCAGCTCATTTGGAGTTGTGCACATAGAGTTATGAATGTTTTTAATTGGGGATCCGACTTACATGCTGTTATTTTAATAACAGCATGTATGCTATAGTCTAAGCAACGGTTAAGATTAAATTTCAAAGTTGACTTACTTTTGAAAGCTTTTAATAAGAGAGAGAAAATGAATTTTTTTTTTTAGAGATTTAATGTTAACCGTTGCTTACACTACAGTATACATGCTGTTATTTTAATAATAGCATGTAAGCTGGATCCGAGTGTTTGGTGCTTCCTGAATTTAAGGATTTTGTTTTACACTCCTTGACTTAAGGTGGCTGTTTTGTCCCCTTCCCGAGAATTGAGGCTTGTTTTAAACTTTAATTGCATGCTTAATTTGAGTATATGTTTCGTCCTATGCTTAGAGGGTTATTCTAAGCTTCTATAAATATGCGTGCTTGCAAGTATAGGTTATATTAGAGTTTTGTGTTCAAAATCAACCTTGGGCTTGTGAGAGGAGAGTTCTCCTTGAAACTTTGTATCTCTTTGGTGTAACCTTTAGAGTGGTGAGTTTCTTAAGCCATGTATCCCTTGTTTTAATCCTTTTGGTGGTGATATTTTCTATCATTTTGGTGTTATCTCTTAGGTGGTGAATTTCTATCTTTCATTTGAGTGTGAGTTCGTGTAGTTGTTTCCATCTCCATTTCAATCCGGTATCATAATGTCTTGGAAAGGAAGAGATATTTACTGTCTGCTCTTTCCAACTAACAAACATTTTTTGTAGCATGTTCCAAGTTGTCACATAAGTTTAGCTTAGCTGGAGAATATTTTGTTGAGCTTGAGTAACTGGCTGGATCATGTATTCTAACAATGGCAAGGTCTAGTAGTCCTTTGAATCAACTCTTGTTAAGAAAAAAATATCCAATTGCAAATAAGTCTTACCACATAAACTTTGTAGTTACTCATAGTATTAATAGCCACCATCCACAACTACATTATCAATTGAATGGCTATTATGTCATCTATACACACCATCCACAACTACATAATCAATTGAACGGCAATTATGTCATCTCGTGGGCAGATACCTACAATTTATTTCTATATTGAATACTCTTGGATAGTCCAAACAATGCCAATAAATATGCTAAAACGGCTAAATACAACTTGCTCATGTGGGCTTGATCTTTTTTTGACTCTTCGTATTCACCTATTTTCTCTTGTAAGTATACAAGATTGGTCAAAATGATTCATGCATCATTGTTTTATCATACTGTTATCTTGCAATCTACTAAATGACAACCAAGTCCTTAATTAAAGGTTCCGATGGTTACTTTACTAACAAAAACAAAAACAACAAAAAAATGATTCAATTTGTAGAGATATGCCAAACTCCCAATGGTGGAAAAATGGAAAGATATATGATGTATGAGAGACTATTTTATTTTGAAGACAAATAAGGGTATTTCACTAGACAAATAATGTAGACCCATGGAACATACAATGTGTGTATAGTTGGGTTGTCGTACTTTGAAGACAACGCTAAAGTGGATTTATTGTTTCGGTTGAAATATTTTTCCTGCATCAACCATATAATATATAAGGGTTCAAAATCAAATCAACATTGTTTGAAGAAAAATGTCAAAACCTACAACTAATTTACAACTTGTTAACTCGTACTGGCATATGAGAAGAACGTGCTGATTTTTGTTTTTTTTGTTTTTAATTGACTTGACTCTAATTAGTACTAACATATACCAACAAATTGTAAAAAAAATTATAAAGGATTCATAGATCTATCATTGCTCTATTTGGCGCAAACCATTTTGAATTTGAATTACTCTTTCAACCAAACATGATCCCCACCCAAAAAGGACAAATAATTCTTTTCTGTTTTTTTTTTTTTAAAAAAAAAAATTGTAGATAGCATTGTTTGAAGAAAAATGTTAAACCTACAATTAATTTACAACTTGTTAACACGCATAAGATAAGAAAGTGCTAATTTTTTTTAGCGATTGGCTTGACTCTAAGTAGTACTAACATATACCAACAAATTGTAAAAATTATGGGTGTGTTTGGCAAAGGGCTTGAAAATAGAAGTGGACTGGAACTGTAGCAGATTTGATTGATATGAAAAAAAAAAAAAAAAAAAAAAGTAAGAATGTTTTGTATAAAAAAGTGGAAAAAAAAATTTGTTTTGCATTGATTTTTTTATTTAAATAGTAATAAAAAGTGATTGATGTGAGGTAAAAAATAAGAATATTATAGTTAATTTTAAGAAGAAGTTTTTGAATTTGTGGTCCTCTCCGGCCCATTCCTTTGCCAAATACACCCTTTGAAGTCATAGATCTATCATTGCTCTCGTTGGCGCAAACCATTTTGAATTTGAATTATTCTTTCAACCAAACATGATCCCCACCCAGAAAGGCCAAATAATTATTTTTTTGAAAGAAAAAAAAAAATTGTAGATCCCACACAGAAAAGTCGCAATTTGTCAGCGTGCCATTGGCTGACAACCCACATGTGTCCAACGGGTATCACGTTCCCATCCAATCAACGAGCATAAAAAAAACATTTACTTTTATTTTATTTTTTAAAAAAAAAGCATAAAAAATTCTCACGCGGTTTCTACCAGAAGATTGAACTTTGGACAATGTATATTTCTTCAACTACTCCTCCACTATCTAGTACCAACTACTAAAAATAGCAAGTAACTCCCGACAGTGTACGGCTTCTCTGAATGCCTGAAGAGGCGTCGCCACAACCGGCCGATCTGTCACACTCATCGTTGACCTTGAAAGAAGAAGACGCAAGGAGTTCACGCGCCAACAAATAATATCTGAAATTGAACAAGTCTTAATTGGCGGTCTCTGCGGTCCTGCCTTTTTCAAAAGCAGTTGGGTTACAACGGAATAAGTAACGGCTTTTGGTTTCAAATCAGATCAAAGGACACAGGATAAATATTCTCTTGTAAGATCGACGCGATTCCTTTGTTCCTTTCGTAGGCCATGTTTTGATTGATTTCCACGCACTCGCCTAAGCTTTCTCTACAATCCTTTCACTCTGGTTGAGCTTGAATGAGACGACGAAGCTAGGGTTTGTGAATATATATATATAGATAGGAGTGAAGGAGTAGGAGGAGGGCCTGAGATGGAGAACTACTTGAACGAGAACTTTGGGGATGTGAAGCCCAAGAACTCGTCGGAGGAGGCGCTTCAGAGATGGAGGAATCTCTGCTGGCTGGTGAAGAACCGTAAACGGAGGTTCCGATTCACTGCCAATCTCTCCAAGCGCTTCGAGGCTGAGGCTATCCGACGCTCCAATCAGGTTCCACTCACTGCGTTTTCTCTTTTCTTTCCGTTTGGTTCGGCACTAAATTTTTGGTGGCAAAGGGAATCCGCTATACTCTTTGTCTGTACTCTTTTAGTTAAGAGGAAATTAAAGATGGGGGCTAACTTCAGTAAATTTCTTTGCCATAAATCTAAGATTTGATTTATTTTGCTTACTTCTGCTAAATGGTTATGAATTTAAAATAATGCAAAGCGTTTGATGTCACCCTCCTACATATCTCTTGACCATCTCTTGTACGGAGATAGATAAGACAAGAGATAAGCAAAAGATAAACCCCTATCGCTTAAAAATCAGAAAATAAGAGAAAAGCAAAGAAAAAAAGAAAACGATAATCGATGTCGTTGAGAGGATTGGCCTTCGAGGAGTCAACCTCCAAATGCATTGGACAATTTTATCTTTCTTCTCTATAGATTGGCACCTACACGCTACACGCTCATATGGACGGGTTACAACTTATTATGGAATTGAAATGTTATGTTACTAGTGAGAATAAAGTCAGAATATTATGTTAATAATGACAATAATATCATATTAATATCAGAATAAAACCAAGGAAAATTAGGAACGTTGCAATGTAGAAGTTTAGAAGATGATTCCATTGTGCTTAATGTGGTGTATTTGGAGAGAATACAATAATTGAAACTTCGAAGACTATGGTTGTGGTTGGTCTTTAACTCTTGATCTTGCACAGTCAGCTTCACTTTAGATCATATACCTTGTCAAATACAAGATTCTTCCATCTACAAGTCACTTCAAACTTCTTACAAGGTTTCAGTGGAAGTGAAAATTGCTTTGTAATACCAATATCCATGAAATTGGTAGCACTACCGGTATCAATCAAGACCGTCATTTGTTGAAGCTTGATAAAACCATCGACCCGCATAGTTTGAGAGTTGGAATAACCGGCTAAAGCATGTGTAGTGAATGTACTTGAATAATTGTTCCTGTTAGATTCCATACCTTTTTGCTTCTCAAACGCTAAAAACTATTCTCAAATATCAGTTATCCAAACATGTTTCTAACACAATTTTCAAAACAAACACATTAGTTAGAAATCGAGGTATTCTATTGTTCATCATCTATGCCATATTATAGTACCATAATGCAACAGACGATGCTGGATTATGCATGCCGTAAATCATTAATAATTTTAAATTGACTAGGAATGAAAATACAGATTCCATTGGGTAGGTGATGTTCTTATCTTCTAGCTTGGCTTGAACTTAGCACCATTTAGTAAGTACATGCTGTACATTTTTGCCAACTGGATATCCCAGTCACATGAGTACTTCCCACTAATTTTGATACTAGTTGCATTTGACCCGGATTCTATAGTATTGAGAATCTCTAAGGAGAACCGATTCTCCGATGAGGTTTAAGCATGAAGGTGCATCCCAGTTCAGATTCTTTAATAATCATTCTTGGATTGTCCTTGCTGATTGGAACTTGTCTGCACTGTCTTGAAAATTATCATGGAGATGCATCTGTTTTGTAAAAGAATTATGCTGGATTAAGCATTGGTGACCTATTTTGGGGTTTCTAGAATGGCTATGAATTATGATTATACAATTTCAGAAGATTGGATTAAAACTCAGAATAATGATAAACAAAATTGAACTTCATAAAATTATTGGAAGTACAAGTTGTCTTGAGAATTGAATGCATAAATTGTGTCATCTCGGCTGTGAATTTCCTTTTTGATTCTTGCCTTTTTGTTTTGAACACTATAGGAGAAGTTTAGAGTTGCAGTTTTGGTTTCACAAGCTGCACTTCAATTTATCAATGGTAAGAATCTTAACCTGCTTTGATCAAAAGTTTGTGAAATTATGGTTATAATTCTTTGCATTGACTCCAACTTCAATCCCTGTAGGTCTAAATTTGTCCAGTGAATACACGGAACCAGTGGAAGTCAAAGCTGCAGGTTTTGAAATTTGTGCAGATGAGTTAGCATCCATTGTTGAAGGCCATGATGGGAAAAAACTAAAAGTACATGGTGGGGTTGAGGGTATTGCAAACAAGCTTGCAACATCGATCCATGACGGCATTCTGACTTCTGAGCAATTGCTGAATCGAAGAAAAGATATTTATGGAATTAATAAATTTGCTGAAAGCCCAGTGCGAGGTTTTTGGCTCTTTGTGTGGGAAGCCCTTCAAGATATGACCCTTATGATTCTTGCTGTTTGCTCTCTTGTCTCTCTTCTTGTTGGCATTACTATGGAAGGATGGCCGAAGGGTGCCCATGATGGCCTGGGAATTGTTGCTAGCATTTTGCTTGTTGTACTTGTCACTGCCACAAGTGATTATAAACAATCTCTGCAGTTTAGGGATTTGGACAGGGAGAAGAAAAAAATTACAGTTCAGGTTACCAGAAATGGGTTTAGACAAAAATTATCAATATATGAGCTACTTCCTGGTGATATTGTTCATCTCGCTATTGGAGATCAGGTTCCAGCAGATGGGCTTTTTGTTTCAGGGTTTTCAGTGTTGATAAACGAATCCAGTTTAACAGGAGAGAGTGAACCAGTTAATGTTAATTCTTGTAACCCTTTTCTCCTATCAGGAACTAAAGTTCAGGATGGATCATGCAAGATGCTTGTAACGACTGTTGGAATGAAAACGCAGTGGGGTAAACTGATGGCTACTCTGAGTGAAGGAGGAGATGATGAGACCCCATTGCAGGTCAAACTTAATGGTGTGGCAACCATTATTGGAAAAATAGGCCTGTTTTTTGCCATGATTACTTTTGCTGTTTTGGTGCAAGGACTGTTCAGCCGTAAGCTGCGAGAAGGGTCCCAATGGATCTGGTCCGGAGATGAGGCAATGGAAATATTGGAATTCTTTGCTGTGGCTGTTACAATAGTCGTTGTTGCCGTTCCTGAAGGGCTGCCTTTGGCTGTGACACTGAGCCTTGCTTTTGCCATGAAGAAAATGATGAATGATAAGGCACTTGTCCGTAATTTGGCTGCTTGTGAGACAATGGGATCTAGCACAACTATCTGTAGTGACAAGACTGGGACTCTAACTACTAACCATATGACTGTTGTGAAAGCTTGTATTTGTGGGAAAATCAAGGAAATAGGTAGCTCTAAGGAGACTTCTAACTTTTACTCTGAGATACCTGGTTCTGCTTTGAGTATCCTACTTCAATCAATATTTATCAACACTGGAGGAGAAATTGTTAAAAACGAAGACGGAAAAATCGAGATACTTGGAACACCCACTGAGACTGCTCTTTTGGAATTTGGGCTGTCACTTGGTGGGGATTTTCAATCAGAACGACAAGAATTAAACATTGTGAAAGTTGAGCCCTTCAATTCTGTTAAGAAGAAAATGGGGGTGGTTCTAGAGCTTCCAAATGGTGGTTTCCGGGTGCACTGTAAAGGGGCTTCTGAAATAGTTTTGGCTTCGTGTGACAAATTCATAGACTTGAATGGTGAAGTTGTTTCCCTCAATGAGGCATCCATTAATCATTTGAAGGATACAATTGAAAGATTCGCTTGTGAAGCTCTTCGAACTCTATGCCTCGCTTATATGGAAATTGAAAATGAATATTCTGCTGCAAGTCCATTACCATCTAAAGGGTACACATGTTTAGGAATTGTTGGTATTAAAGATCCAGTTCGCCCAGGTGTCAGGGAGTCAGTTGCAATTTGTAGGTCCGCTGGTATAACTGTTCGGATGGTTACTGGAGACAACATAAGCACTGCAAAAGCAATTGCTCGAGAATGTGGAATTTTGACTAGTAAGGGTATAGCAATTGAAGGCCCAGAATTCCGTGAGAAAAGTGAGGAGGAATTGCGTGAAATTATTCCAAAACTTCAGGTGATTTATATGCTTAATAACATTGTTTTGTAAATATTTGGAGTGTTCAATGGTCCTTCATGGTCACTAGAGCTGAGTACACAAATTTCATAGTGTCTGGTCGATGGATCAGTTTGATTTAAATTTTCTTGGACTCTGTTGTTTAATTGATTCCTACAATAAGTGTGACATTCCATATTGAACTCAAAATGAACACGCTTTGTTACTTGACTATATTTTTTGAAAAGATCCCCAGAGCACTCATTCTGAGCAGATTCCTTATTTCCAATTTGTAGTTCTTGTTATAACTTTTTAAAGTAGTTTATCTTAGGTTTTTATTGTCCTCATGTTCTCTTTCCTTGGAAATACTGAACAATCCCAACGTAGAAGTAATATGTAATTGCAAGGACTGGAGTAAACCAATGAGTATGGTAAATTACAACAATTCTGGGCGATATGGGCCCTAATGGATCTTTGTAAGTCACTAGCAATCATTGAGGATGAAATTGTTCAATAAATAGCTCTTTTCTGTGCGAAGAAACATGTCTGATAAACTAGATCTAATATTTCTTCATGTGCAGGTAATGGCTCGATCTTCACCACTGGATAAGCACACCCTTGTAAAACACTTACGAACCACTTTTGAAGAAGTTGTTGCAGTAACTGGTGATGGTACGAATGATGCTCCAGCACTTCATGAAGCAGATATTGGACTAGCAATGGGCATTGCTGGAACTGAGGTGTTTACTACATGCTGTTCCTTTATTCTTGCCTGAGAAAATATCTTATCTTGCAAAATATAGCTATGATGTGAACCTCAACTTCCAAAAATTTTAGTCAACTTTTTTAGTTTTATTTGAGATATATCTTTTCTCAAAATCCAACCCCTTCGAATTACTTGTGCCAGCTAACTCTTTTCTCCTTTCCTTTTTTGTTTGCTAATAATACATAGAATTGTAATTAAAATGCTTATGCAAAAAAGCAAGAAAAAAAGTCAGAATTGTATATTTTGATTTTTGATTATCATATATAATTAAGAAGTTTCTCCAGTGAAGGATTTGATTGGAAATTGGATTTGATAATATTTCTATAGTGCTTATTTCTTCCGACTTTGGGATCTTTATTTGTTGTTCCCTACTTTTCATATCAAAAGAATGCTTGGGGGTGGGATTTTAGGGCTTTTTTTGGGAAAGAAAAGCTGAGAGAGAAGGAGAGGGGGGTGGGGTGGGGTGGTGTGGGTGTGCGGAGGTGGCTGTTGAAGCCTTCTGGAGAACAATAAGAAATTACGGTTTGGTTGGGCAGTACCAGGAACACACGTAATCTTTCATGGACCAGTCTATATATATATTCAATGAATAAGTTGAGTGCAAGGTATCAAATAATAGAAATTTAAAATATTTGAGGATCTTATATGAACATTAAAAATTATGAATCTTAATGCAGTTTCTTATCACGCTTAATCATTTTTTCACATTTTGTTTTCTGGCAAGTTTTTACATTATGGAGCTGTTATTTGTTGTAAAAGTGGACCTTGAAGAAGGGATTAGGATCTGTGTTATGTACCTTTAGAAAGTTGGACAAGTAAACATCTATAATCGTTGTTCTTATGCAACCTTTCATTTTAAGCATGGGGGATTTTGAGGCTTAAAACTCAAGACCAGAAGGCTTCTCTTTCTGTTATTTGGAGGTCCCAATGTCTCTCCTTTCACCTGAGTAACCTGCGGGGCATTTGTTGTGTGGACTAATCTTCTTGTAATTGCCTACTGATTGGAGGTGCTTAGTCGTTGATATTATTGTTTTTGCATAAAGGCCCCTGTTCTTGTATCTTGTGGACAAGTTATTATCAATATTGAAATCTGCTTACTTGACAATTTATGTCGTTAAACTTGTTTGTGATTTTCAGGTGGCAAAAGAGAGTGCTGATGTCATAATATTGGATGATAACTTCTCCACAATCGTTACTGTGGCTAAATGGGGACGTTCTGTTTACATAAATATTCAAAAATTTGTTCAGTTTCAGCTAACAGTAAATGTGGTTGCTCTAATCGTCAACTTTTCTTCCGCCTGTTTGACAGGTAAGCAGATCTTCATCTTCTTTTCCTTCTTTTCATATCAGATTTATTTAGCATAAACCTTTTCCTATAACATTATTCCTTCCTTCCCTCTTTTGTCCTTGGGAACGTGCTCTCAGGAAATGCTCCCCTTACTGCTGTTCAGCTTCTATGGGTCAACATGATCATGGACACTCTAGGAGCACTTGCATTAGCCACAGAACCTCCAAATGATGACTTGATGAAAAGATCCCCAGTTGGTAGGAAAGGAAACTTCATCAGTAATGTGATGTGGAGGAATATCTTGGGGCAGTCTTTGTATCAGTTTGTCATAATTTGGTTTCTCCAGACAAGAGGAAAAGCAGCTTTTCATCTAGATGGCCCAGATTCTGATTTGATATTGAACACAATCATTTTCAACTCGTTTGTCTGTTGTCAGGTGATTGTAAACTCATTAGGACGTTTCACTCTTATTTGAAATGATCCAAATATTCTTAGTTTTGATAGATATAATTGCATGTTTGGGAAGTAGTTTTTATCTACTAGGCTCATTACTACTTAATCCTTTGAGGCTTGTGCACCATTTTTGTTGTAAATAATAGTAGGAGCATGCTATCAGGATTCCCTCCATACAAGCAGATATTATGGATACTGCCCAAAAAAAAAAAAAAAAACAAGAAAAAAATAAAAGAAGAAGATATTATGGATACTGCATCTAATTGGATGAACGTAGCTTTTGCTCAATGTGTGAGACCTTCAATGTGATTCAATCATGATGAACCCTTTTTATTGATATTATCACTTAGAAGTGTACAAGTGTCTTAGTTGTTTTATTTGTTTGCGAGTGTACCTATGAAGTTTGTGCCGAACATTGATAAAATATATGGAAAAATAGTAGCTAATATATCTAACTGGACCCAAGCCTATTAGCTTAGACTTTTGAGCTAAAAATAGTGTCCTAATATGTATATTAATTTACTCTTATTTGGCTCCCTAATTGTTTCTCTCTCTAATATTATTGAACTAGTCACCATTCTTCAGTCCCTCGTCATAAGAGCTGTGCTTTTTATTTTGCTTGGATTATGTAACTTAACCTGGAATGCTGATGTCTTCTTCAGGTTTTTAATGAGATCAGCTCTAGAGAGATGGAAAAAGTAAACGTATTCAAAGGTATAATGGAGAACTATGTGTTCGTGACTGTGCTTGCTTGCACTGCCCTCTTTCAAATCATCATCATCGAGTTTCTGGGTTCATTTGCGAACACTACTCCTCTCAGCTTGCGGCAGTGGTTCGTTTGTGTTTTCCTTGGATTCCTTGGTATGCCAATAGCAGCAGTTTTAAAGATGATCCCTGTATCATGAAACTGAGATCAAGGGCAAACTAAATAGGTACTTTCTGACTGGGTTTTCCAAACTCTTACCTGTGAGTGGCGGTTTAATTTTTGGTCATTACCTCATTATAAAGAGTGGAATAATCTGAACTGGAGTAATCCTATTTTTCACACCCATTTATCACGTCTTTTGTTAAACCGGCTGATACAACGTATTTTAAGTAGCTTATAAAGCCATTTAAAACATGCCGTATCTGTCAATGTGATAAATGGGTGTAAAGAGTAGTATTATTCTTTGAATTGATATGAGCTTTCATACTGTGAAGTTTGAAAGGCTAGCAAAACTTACAACTCAAGATGGCTATTAGTCAAATATTTTGTAGGGACACATGTTAGATTTGTTGTAGACTTCTACCTTGAGAATTTGGTGTATGAATTGTACAATTTGTTTGAGCATGTAGTTGTATTGTAATTTGATCACTTACTTTCCTTATGATTTATCTTAAAGCTGATATCAATTATTTGCTGGTCCAAATATCCTATCAATAGAGACAGTTTTGCAAATGAGTCCCTAGTTGTGGATTGGTACTAGTGTATTAGCACCAAAGGTTTAAGTAAATGTCTGGGCTACACAATGCAGTTTTTCCAATGGCCGAAATATATATTGGAATCTGGTGTCTAATGCTAATCATTTGTGGGTGATAAATGATAACAAACGAGCCGTTACGTTAGTGGCTCTCATCTAAAATAGGGCGTTTGTTAATAAACAAGTCCATTCTCAGGAATGCTACAAAACCATTGTTTCGGAGATCTCTTTTCTAGCCTGCGTGACAAGAAGCCATAGGCCTGGATCAATTATTTGGTATATTGCTTACTCTTTTTTTTGTTTATTATTATTTTTAGAACCCTCTTTATTTATAATGAAATTAAGAAGAGTCATTTCATGGTCAAGATTAATTATTCACGTTATCTAACAGTGTAGATGATGTCATATGATAAATATGTTAGCATGATATTCAAAAAAGGTTAAATAATGTGACATCATTTATACTTCTAGATGCAACATTAAATTTTGATAATGAGCCGACTCCTTTTCATTTCAAGTGATAATAAAGAGAATTCAATTTCCATTCAGGCCAGGGAATGGGTTTTTCTTTTGGGTTAGAAACCCAATTTATGTTGTGGATAAGAGGGGGAGAGCATCCGGACTCTCTCCCAATGTGCATGAATACCTAATTTATGTTGGTATTGATGGCATTGACATGGCAGCTTTTTTCTTTGCCGGCAGCTTTTTTCCAGTATTGAATAATTAAAAAAAAAAAAAGGAGAGGAGGAGGTTGGGTTACGTCGGCCTCTATGCGTATCGGCTAAAGAGTTTTGAGGAGGGTGGGCTTGACGTGTGATTTGCTGACATGTTCTAAATTTAATTTAATTGCGTGTGACAAATTCATAGGCTTAAATGGTGAAGTTGATATTATATATCTACTAAGAAATAATATATTAACAAAATATGAACATTAATATTTAATTACTAGTTTACTAGAATAAATATTTTTTAATATTTAATATAAGAATTATTATATTAACATTTTTAAAATTAAAAAAAGGCCTCATTTTAACTTTTTGCCTTAGGCCTCAATTTTTACTAAGCTGCCTCAGTGAATTATAAAGCCACTCATACTAAGTCTCACTTTGGTTTCTTACTTATGTGAGACTAGGCTTTACATTGATTTTAATGAGCTCTAATTGTAATTTTACTAATCATTTTAAGATAATGTAGCTGTGTCTAGTATTTTTATTAAGTCGTTATAAATGGTACTAGAACATCATGTCACTAGAGCACCGGTGACATATGTCCCGACAAGGATGTAGGGATTTGAATGAGAAGGATTATAACACCTAAAAAAGTTAGAAGTTTCACATTGGGAACATATATTGTCCACGTTGAGTAAATTGATTATAAAAATGTTCACGGGTACTAAGTTTCACACTGATTACTTATTGGGTGAGACTGGACTTCATAAGCGACTCTAGAAAATTTTAATTATAACATAAATAGTCTGATTAAAGTGATAGCGCAAATATAACTAATATTTTTATTCTGAGCAATTATTTAAGAGGACTCCTCCTTAAGATCACACCTCCAGGTGTGAAAAGCCAGCAATTTACCCACATGAACCAGGAAAATTTTCAAGGGTACTGGGCCACTGCTGGCATATAGGCCAAAGACCTAAGGTGAAAATAGTCAAATACAGTAGGATGTAATTTTAGCCGCAGTGAAGATGCCAATTTTCTGGCCAGCAAAGAAGGCAGCTGGTTGGGGCACCAAAGTCGTGACTCATGGCGAAAGTACCGAGTACTTGACCCAGTTTTGACCGCTCAGCTATCAGCTATGATCTCGTCTGGCCCCTGACCAACAACAGATTTATTTACAACTGTATTACCCATGAAATCCTACGCACTGGAGCGTCAACATGATCTACCCAGATCTTGGGTTTCAGACAATTACTGCTTTCTATTTTGTTTTGTTTCTTGTGTTCTATGTCGTTTTTGTTTCAAATAATGCTGCCTCCATACGAGGTGCTTAAATCCACCACCCATGAACACCCCCAGCACAGAAGATAAGTGAAAAAAAATAAAAAAATAAATAAAAAAAGTCAAGGGTATGAAGCCAAACCACCTAAGAAATGACAAGAATGTACCACAACTATTTGTTCGAATTGCTAACAGTTTTGACTAATAATATGAAAGACTCCATATGAAACCCATAAATTTTTGAGTTGCCCGATTACCTACTGCATAAATAGATCCTACATGGAATCTCACATTATCTGTGAATCTCCGTCAAGCTAACAATAAGTACCATCGTTAAAAGGAGCCATAATCCCATCAAAAAATCAACATAGGAACTCAACTGGCTTGGAAAATTGTGGTGACAGTAAAAACAAATGTCTCATCAAAGTATAATCAACATAGAAATTCCTTTTGATTCCACAAACAATGTCTTGGGTTTCATGACCCCTCAACCTAGCCAAGCCAGTGCCTCACAAGAAAGAAAGAGAAAAAAAAAAAAAAAAAAAAAAAAAAAAGAGCAGGGCCCGCTCAAAAGGCATTCCCCAAACATTCAAACAAATCCAATCACAGTTCACCTTTACACTACTTTTTTGCAGAGCTAACCCGCAGCACAGATGCATCAAATCAAGCAAACAGAGCCTCCTTACCCCTCTTTACCCCTCTGTCTACATTGCTTTCAGCCTTTCCAAAGACACCAACAAAGCATCCCAAGCATCCCATCAAAAGGCAGCTGGCTTAAGACATCACAAACCCAGAAAGAAAACCCAAATAGAAAAATCATTGATGAGATAAAAATATTGAACAAGAATGAAGCAAAGGACCCCACCTCCCTCCCTCCCTCCCTCCCCCTCCTGCATGCCCTCTTTTCCACATTGTGGCATTGGTCTCCTAACAATCAGCTTTTATCCCTCTATCCCAAACCTTAGCTTTTTATTTTTCTTTTCCAGCACTGTTTGTCCTTTCCCTGGCCGCTCCAAAGGCAGATTCAAGTAATCCCAAATCATGTCAATAAGAACTGATTAAAGAAGTCTCACTACACCAATAATTTTCATTGCGAAAGCCATGTTAGATCTTGTCAAAACCCTTTTAGTCAAATTTCTCTAGCACAGTTTATCACCCGGCAAGCCTCAACTTCGATCACATGTACTGAATGTAAGCCTTCTCCTTTTATTGCTGAGAGCAGAACTAACAGAAGAAATTTCTAAAACATCAATCGGCCTCGATTGCGACGGTGAAAGATCCGGTGAATTTACAATCTTTGTTATCTTAAGTTTCTCCATATCTAATCTTCGCATTATAGTATAGCATGAAAACAAATCATCCTGTGACAAAAACCCAACATATGATATGGTATATAGTTCTTTCTTTGTTCAACAAATCTATATATATATATATATATATGAGAAAATGAATTCTAGAATAACAACTCACAATCTCAAGAAATCTATAGTGAGAAATGGAATTCATCTTCAACTCCAATGATCTTCTTGTTAATCTATCATCCAAAGCCAACAAGGCTGCTGCAGCAGCTATAACAGACGGCCGATTATCTTCCAAATTGACCTCTACATTTAAAAACTCACATCAATACATAGATATATAAAATGAAATCAGTACAATAACATCAATTCAACATGAAAAGTTCATAAGTACCTCTCATTATAGTCAAGATGATTTCCAGAGTCCTAGAAACTATATTACTCGGTGGAGATTCCTTGCACAACTTTGTGATGAAGAAATGAAGGAAATCAAAAGGAGAGATGGAGCTCATCCGCCACTCCAATGTGCTCAATACCAGAAGCTCCATTCTCTGAATCACCTTGCTCCCAAAATTATAATCTTGTAATGGAAACTCTGACAACAGTGGAACTTTCACCTCCTCCATCTTTGCCGCCAAAGAAAGACATGCCACTGAGAGTAATCTAATAGCCCACAATTTCTCACTCTGCACAACATTTGAGGATTCAAGAAAAAGAACAAGAACAACCATCGATTATCAAAAGGATTGTATTGAAGCGAGGAAAAGAAATTGAACTTACTTCGATGGACCGCCTTGAAAGAAATCGATCGAAGTATGTTAAGGACAAATAAATTGTTTTGAAGCGAAATCCAAAAGCTGCTCTTGTCTGGATTCATTTACAAAAAAACAGAAATCAACCCGAATTACAGTTTGATTAATAAAAAGAAAAAAAGAAATGGGGTTAGACAAACATTGAGAATCCATGTGATGGCCTCCAAGCGAGCACATTTGAGCCAGTTTCCAGTCGCCAAAGATTTATTTCTTTTGAACCCATAACAGATTTCTCTTTCAAATAACATCTCCATGTACTCATCTTCCGAGCCATCATAATTCTTAAATTCAATGAGCTTCGACTCGTCAACCTCCTCTTCGTACAAACAAGTCTCACTTTCCTGACAAAGTAAGCTAGAGAGAGAATCATCCATTTTTATCTTTCTCTTTTCCTTCACCTTTTCTCACTCTACATCCAAACACAAAATCTAAGACACAGTGGGAGAAAGATATTAACTGCTAAATCCATGATTTGGAGAGAGAAAACGTGGCTTTCCACCATGACCAAAAAGGAGGGAGAAATGTGGAGATGGGGGGGGAGGGGAGAGCGATCGATGAGGAGCTAGGCTATAATTTAGCAAAAGATGCCGTTTTAGCGGTTTTTGATTGAAGCAAAACAATTCTGCATTGTCTTCAAGCGTGGCGAGATTGTAGAAAGCTCTGTTCTTTAAGAGCGTGTGTTGGGGAAGACTATTGTTTGACTGAGAAGAAAGGCTTTTGTTTCAGAGCACGAGCAGTTGGGGTGGGTGGGGACCGGTGATAATAGGCGAGTGGGAGCGTGGAGAACACTGTCCAATAGGAAGAGGTTGTGTGGCTGTCAGGTGGGTGCCGTACATGAGGTCGTACCCAATGAAGCGTGAGGCGCAACTAAGATCTTCTGTGATTGGAGGGGCGTGAGGATTGAGTGAGGTACGGTCCAGATGGTCTCGTGAGTGGTCAAATTTTGACGAAGAAAATGATCATGATGTACCATTCGATGGGATTTTACATTACACGTCCAATTAATTTTGATTGAAATGGTTGTCGGCTCCTCTAATCTTATGTTTAAACAGTGTCGAGCTAAAAAAAGAAAAGACAAGGGATCAACGGCTAGGGATAGGAATTCCAAATCAATGGTTAGATTATTAGCAGAATCTTTTGGACCCAAGTGTATTTGATAAAATAATCATAGCTCCTCATTAAGTACATCTTTAATGCCTTTTTTTTGTGAATGTTGCTTTAGCTATTAACCATTAGATTTTTTGTGAAGAAAAAAAAAAAAAAAAATTTTATTGTTTTTGTGTTTGACATGGTTTACATTTCTTATATGCGTAAACAATTTTTCGCTGCTCTCTTACAACTTTGAAAAAGTATTTATAAGAGCGTATTTCATGGAGCTTTAATGTCTAAAAAAGTCTCAACTGTTCAAATACCTGCCGGGCATACATGCCCCATACATAAGAGGTTGTCTAACAATTGCTTGTCCAAAATCACAAGTAATACGGATAAACAAATGCATTGAATCTTAATCCACTCTCAAAAGCCTTTTATTCTTGTACACAGTCTTCCTCCACAACTTCTCTTCGTCGTCTTTTTCTCTTTTTTGTAGTTCATTAAATTACATGAAAGTATAAAAAATATTTGATGATTTTTTATATGAACTAAACATCGAAAAATATTTTTCAAACACTATTTTAGAATTGCAAACAAATAGCATAAAATAGTACTTTTTCAAAAAAAAAAATCCAATAGAGAAGAATAGAACATTTTCTTACATAAAATATTTTATGCCGAAATAAGCAAACCAACATTAAAAAATAAAAATAAAATAAAAAGGTTAATAATCTCAACCACGCGGCAGAGTCATTGGGTGTTGGAGTAGGTTTTAGGCACATGTGGCTAAGCCCTACAGAAGTATTTGTTGCTAGGATTGAAGTGCAATCTATGATTTTTCTAATCCATCGACAATATTTAATATTTATGAAGTAGTATTTGTCACATTAATTGAAGCCTTCATGCAAGATCGTGGATTCGTGGGCTAGCTAGCTGGCAAATAAATGGCAATACTAGAAGAAAACTATAGCATATTAAATAGCTTCACCTTACAAGTCTTTTTATTTTTATTTTTTAACCAAGACAACTAACCACATGTTTATATTGTGCTAACTCACTACGTACTTGACCTGTCACTCACACAATTATTAAGTCAATAAAAAAATTTGAACTTCGGTCAATAATGTACGAAGCATATCCACATGCTAGCTCAAATGACTCTAAGAAATCACAAGTCATAAATTACTTTTAGGGCCGTATTTGAGTCAAGTTGAGTTTGGCCTATTCAAGCTTGGCTCGACAATATATATGATCGAGTTTATACAAGCTTTGTTGGCGAGCCTAACTTGAGTTGAGTCAAGCTGAGCTTTGATATGTTTAGCTCATTTAATAAACGAGCTTGGAATAGGGACCCATAATATACAAAGAAAAGTGTAAATACTTCGAGGTTCATGTCGTGTTCACACTAAACCAAGATTTATGGCATTAATAAATACATATTTTTTGCTACTTTTTTCCTTGTGGCAAAATGGGGGACTAATTAAATTTTTGAATTGGCACTTTTTCTATGGAAGTAGATATGCACTTGGTCTAAATAGACAAGTGAAATTATATATAAAGGCTTTTTTGAGTAATTTAATTATACATTCAATAAATTAAGTAGAAGAAAATATTTTCTTAGAAAAAACATTTTTATAGAAGATGATAGATTATTAGAGCATTAATGGCTAGCTAGCCATACTAATAATAGTATTTCTACACTTAAGTGTGCTTAAAAACAACCTTAAAAAGACTTCAACACACCTTGGGTCGAGGTGACTCCCTCTGTCTGTCTTAAGCTTTGTCTGTTTAATAACTAAACCGATTTCAAATCGAGCTAATCTGACTCAAGCTAGATCCTATTTGCAAGCGGATCTGTATATATTCATTGTTTTAGCATCAACCCCCTTGAAAACTCATGTTAATTAATTATAAGTTTCCATCATGTGT
The DNA here is from genome assembly GCF_965113065.1 of Corylus avellana. Taxonomy (NCBI): domain Eukaryota; kingdom Viridiplantae; phylum Streptophyta; class Magnoliopsida; order Fagales; family Betulaceae; genus Corylus; species Corylus avellana. The sequence goes on from NC_142498.1 coordinate 19,671,121, forward strand.
AATTATGAGGTCTGCTATATCATGTGGCAAATGTAATCACTCAAGCTGATTGATGACGCCATTGATGCTGTGTGAAAATATTTATATACGATGATCGATCCCGACCATCCGCATTAATACGCGTCAAGGATTTTTATTTTTTATTTTTTCTTGAAAAAATGAAGGCATCAACATCAAGCTGGTGAGAAATAAATAAGAGGCTATATATATATATATATATATATATATAAAAGCATGCAACAAATGTGGTGGTTAAAACTTCAAAATGTATAATGTCTTTTTTTCTCTTTGGCCATAAATTATTTGACGACCAAATCCCTCATGGAGGGGAGTTATAGGAGGCACCGAATCTGCGTGAGATTTTCAGATGCCGCCCCCACGTTATTTCCTGGGTATCATCTGGACCCGAGTTTTTACTCTAATGCCCATATGTCGGATGATATTTATAAACTACTACAATCCACTATTAATTTAAGGAGTAAAATTTGTATTCCTTCTACGAGTTTGAGACGTGTTAAAATATAGCATAAGTATAAGACTCTATATATATATAGGTCAACTCTAACCTAAATCATCTAGTTAAACAAGTTAAACCCCATCAACCCTAATTCGATAATTTCATGTTGGATTTAGTATCTTATTTACTTTGATTCTCTTCTTAGGTATAATATTTTTCTTGTGAAAAGTCCACATAACGTCCCACAAACTACCACCAAATTGACAATATTTTCTCCAAACTTTTAATAGGAAAAATGTCCCCTATAAACTACCAAAAATTTGACAATGTCCCCCAAAGCAAGAAAAAAGACAAAAATAACTCTGAATTTTTTCAACAAGACAAAAATACTCTAATAAATTTATTTTTTTTAGAAAAATAATAATAATAATAACAATTTTTTTATCAAAGAAAAAATGAAAATTTTATAAATTTCCACACCTTGGGTTTTTTTTTAATTATTATTTTATTAAGGGTATTTTCGTCATTGGAGAGACATTTGTTTCGATTGAAAGTTTTAGAAGGACATTGTCAATTAAGTAGTAGAAAATGTAACGTTTCCCATTTTTCTTTTATGTCATCAAAGGATATCTCCTGAACTGATTAACACAATTAAATGCGAGTTTAGAAAGACGATAGGTGGGAATATGATACTCTCTATTTAAAATTAAAGGGAGAATATCCAATTAGTGTTCTTTAGAGGAGTAAAATTGTCATTTTAATTTTTAAACAATTTTATCTTTATAAAATACACTAACTGGATACTATCCATTTCATTTGAAACGGATAGGTGGTGGGACGAGGTCCCAACTCCCAAGTGACGAATTAATAATTGTATGTTTGTTGAGTTGTCTTCCAACAATTAATCTTTCGATCCGGCTGCTGAATATAACGTACGTATATCAATATATATGCAGTACAATTAATATTTGTTACACACATTGTCCATTTCTTTTTATGACTTGGATTTTAGCCCCTCCATTCAACATTTTCTCCATATGGGTCAAACAGTAAAACTGTACAGTGGGATCCAAAGCCTTTTTTTTTTTCCTTTTTAAGAGCCTGGATTTTCATCAGTTTTTACTTTCTCATTACTTTTCTTTTCTTTTACCATAAGTTTTCCATCGTCGTGTCAAGGGATTTAAGGAGAAGAGAAAGGTTGACATGTCATAGGAGGGGATGACACAGAGGCAGGCCACCCATCTGATCAGACTAATTCTACCTGTTTGTGAAAGAATCTTTGCTTTCTACTTTAGATTTTCTTTTGTTTTCTTTCTTCTTTCTCAGATTTTTTTTTCCCTTTATTTCTTCAAAAAATTCTTTCTTGAATTCTTTCACAATGTACGTACTCGTGTTCCTTTTTCTCTTTGGTGCTACAATAACATTTTCATGAAAAACTTTATCTTTTCCTTTTCATATAATCATATAAATTCTACTATCATATTCATGATATCATCATGAAATAAATCACATTAAGTTAGGGCTCATGCCACCTTCTAATTAAACAAAATGCAATTTTCTTTACGTAAAAAAATAATATTTGATGCATATATAACTATTAACTCATGTCCCCAAGAGGTAGCTCAATCTGCTGTGACCACGCTTAATGAAGCGGATGTCACTAGTTCGAATCCTCCTCCCCCTTCCTTGTGTGGACATAAAAAAATTAAAAAAAACTATTAACTCATAAAATACATTTTAACCATTTCAAAGGGGCATTACTTACTCTTTCCTCTAACATTCTCTTCTGACGTCTGCAATCTGCATGCATTGACGTCACTATTAGTTTGGAATTAATTATTAAACCATAAACTCGATCTACTTTAGTGAAAATTTGACGGAGTTAATGAGCTAATTATTGTTACATGGTCAAAACCCAATCCTTAATTGTCAAAATTCAAATTCCCACGTACGTCCTTTTTCTGTCACATGCCAAAACTGGCAAAACTCAGGGGTATGCCGAAATGGGACAATTTTCTCTTATTAAAATTTAAAACTACTGAGACATTAAAATCAAAATAAGATAAAAGGGTAAAGTCCACTTAATCCCCTTAAACTATCAATTACAACAATGTACCCCCTCAAACTACAAAAACAATGACAATGTACCATCAATTTTAACAAAATGATGAAATTACCCTAACTAAAATAAAAACAAAAATACTAAAATTTAATTTTTTTTTTCAAAATTTTAAGGGTGTTTTTGTCTTATTAAAATTTTTATAAGGGTACTTTCATCATTTTTGCTATCATTGAGGGGTACATTGTCATTGTTTTGATAGTTTGGGGGGTAAATTATCGCAATTGATGGTTTGGAGGTAGATTGTCAATCAGGTAGTAGTTTGAGACTTTGAGGGGGTTAAGTGGACTTTACATGAAGTGTTTTACGTCAACTTTGGCAATTTGGCCCCTAAAAAAAAAAAAAAAAACCAGTACAATCTGGTCTTTCTCATTAAATATATGGAAAAACTTCACTTAATAACCGCCTCTCATTTTTCATCAATTTTACAATTATACCCTTAAACTTTAAAAAACGTCAGTTTAAGGTAATCATCTTTTAGAAGTTTAGAATGTCAATCATCTCATCAAAATTCAACATTAAATCTAATAGTTGATGAGTGAAATTTTCAAAATATCCTAAAGGTGTTTATAAAACTACAAAAATATTTTAATTTAGAAGGAATATTTTGACAAATTTCACTATTTCTGTTATTTCTGTTAGGATATAATGCTTTATTTTGATTAGTATAGTTGACGCCTTATTTATTTGATTGTTTGAAAGGAGAGACATTGAGAAATGCCTACAAAATGGAATTATTATAAGAGGAACCGCACAATGATTAATTGATTATACTACGTAGTTTCAAATAGAACATTAAAAGGATGTTCCCTCGAACGGTTTTTTTTTTTTTTTTTTTTTTTCCTGTGTCGAATGAACGGGGTGGGAAGTCGGGGACCCTTTTCTTTTACACATTCACTCTCACCCAAGAAAACTTGCTTGAATTATTATTATTTTTTTAAAAAAAATTAAAAAAGGAAAAAGAAAAAGAAGAACACAAATATGTCAAAGACACAACTGGAGTTTGGTGAAGAAAGTTATATAGAATTCTGTGCTGTCAGCAGGAAATTACACCAAATATAATGATGCCTGTAAGGGAGCAGAAAGATGGAGGGTACGAAACCAAAGCATGATTATGGTTTGTTGCCTTAAAATACTCCCGACACCCAAGGCTTATATACCCCACAAAAAATTTTTAAAAAAAATTAATTAACTAAAAAAATCATCAATAAACCCTAACTCATTCACCTGCCAATCTCTTACAATAGGAGTGTGGTATGATAATCTTAAATTAGGATCTTTTTTATTTAATTTGAACTTAATAATATTCAGTTAGTTGTAATAAAAAAATATTTTTACCTCTTTAAAAATATAAAAATATATATATATATTTCTCGAATATATATATATATATATATTTTTATTATAGCTAACTAAATATTATTCGAGAAAATTTGTTGTAGCAATTAGTAAGGTGGGGGCTGGGGGCATAGGAGTTTTTGATTCCCAATGTCTTGACTCCTGATTCTCCACATCATTCAAACTTGCTACTCCCAAAACCTACCGGGCAGTGTGCTCACATGGCTACATGCCCATAAGTTAACCCCACCCTTCAAAGCCATGTCTCAGGAGATTCAAACATCTCTCAATTTTGCTGTCAGGGTCGTTAATAATTTAGATAGCAAATGTGAAATAGTTTTTATAAAAAAAATTTAAACTTTTACGTGTTTTGATATTATCACTCAAAGTTCAAATACTATTAATTTAGGGTATCGAATTTTCAATTTTTTGTAATGTCCCCCATTCGTTAAGATGTTTTGCTAAATTCTGTCAAAATTTTCAAAATATTCATGTCATGTCGCCTAAATCTTTGCAATTTTGATAAAATTTAACAAAATGGAGAAGATGCATTACAAAAAATTGAAATTTCGATACCTTAAATTTGAAAGTTTTTAAACTTTAAAAGGTAATATCAAAACACATAAAAGTTCAGAATTGTTGAGTAAAGTTTCATCTATAATTTATCTATCGGAGCAAGTCTTGGTCAACCCACCTACTTATTTAAACAGATAAATCTCATAAAAACGTTTATATTTGCTATCTAAATTGCAAGCAATTCAAACCGCAAATTCCCAACAGCGATTGAGGTAGCATATAAAATTGGTGGTTTGGGCTCTTTAATAAATTACAACATACATGGGCCTCCCAAATTGAATGCAATTTTTTTTTTAGACGGTATGAGACCAATAGACCATAAAACAAGTAGTTCAAGACAAGCAAACGTAATAGATAAGAGAAGGATCGACTCAGCTTCTCGCCATGCCGTATTATTTGGCTATAATTCATGGACCCTTGACTGACGCTGACAGTTTAATTGTCAGCACGCAGCTCATCTTAGTTCCTGTCTGCTTGGCCCTTTCTTCATCATATAGTAATAGCCACAGCTGTATCTGGACTCAAGCAGTCAAGCTCATCGTCCTCGGGCTTCGAGCGGCCCTGTTTGGCAAAGACCAAAAATTGGTCGATACTATTTTTTATATCACATTAATCAATTTTTATTATTAAAAAAAAAAAAACCGTAAGACTAATACCAAACAGAGCGGCTCTCAGTTATTCATAGCTAGTGCTCATTCAATTTTTCTCGCTTGGGCATTCAAGCCTTTGCTATGAACTAGGAAGGACTCGAGAGGATTCGGTTCTTTATAATATGAGAATAAAATGGTCTTAACAAAAAGTCAAATTACTATTTTATTCACTGATTGGTTCAAATTGATAACCATGCATAAAAAATTAAAAATAATAACCGCAATAAGTTATAAAAATAATCTCTTAGTTCTTAGGAAAGTGTTAGAGAGCCAAACAAATGAACCCAGAAAAATTTTTAAACTGACGTGACAGACCGTGAGTGACAAACAAGGGAGAGAGAATTGTATTTTTTTTAATTTAAAAACCCTTATCACGTCAGTTTGAAATTTTTTTTGAATTTATTTGTTTGGCTCCCAATCATTTCTCTAGTTTTTTAAAAAGAAATGTGAACCTCTTGAAAAGTACAAAATTTATTCACCAAACGTGGGTTTAAATGATACAAATAGAGACTTGAATAACAACTGAATTTTAATCCCACATACTAACCAAACTTCTATTACTTAATTATATTGATAATAATAGAATAATTCTTAAACGGCGGTGGAGTAATAATACTCCTTATTAAAATAATTAAAATAGAAAACTAAACTACTGCTTGCACTCCATAAGATTTCTAGTTGCGTAACACACTATGCAGAAGAAGAGTCAGCTGGATTGATAAATTTTTTCGAAAAATTAGATTAGAACGGGCAATATAGTTATTTTTATGTCCCCCCAAAAAAAAAATCACTACCTACCATATTTTAAATCTAGAGGGTCGAGATATTGACAAATCCTGGAAAAACCTATGAGTTACTATCAAGCTCAAAGCACTCATTTCGAATTCTCTTGAATTACTTGACACACCAATCATTCAAGGAAATTGAGGAACTATTGTAGGGTTTTGATACCAATAGACTTTGGGAGAGTCCGTTCATCGGAAAGCTCAGTTAGCCTTTAAAAGTATGAAGGATTGCATGTCATAAAGGGCTCAACAACCTAACAGTATGGCGTCATATAGCCTAACTAGCTACCAGGATCTGAGTGCACCTTCACCCAAAATTCACCCAAAAAATGTCTCCAAGCAAACCATTCTCCCTCCCACCAACTTAGCTAACCGAACACTCACACCACGTTGCCCCTCCTAACAAATTCAGGAAGGAATCTCCACGTTAGGCAACAACCTCTTGGCGAGTATACAATCTAACCCTTAACGAAACTATGCAAAAATACATTTTCACCATTCTCCTAGTAACTTGGGCGTTGAAGTAACTTCACCAGATCCCACTAGTAAACCCTTCTAACCCTTTCTCATTTTCATGAAAGCTCCTCTCTAAAAGACGGTCTTCAGTGTAACCGTATGTCCTTCCACTAACACATGACTTTGAATAAAGCTTCTTTTTGCCAATGTAAATTATGTATTTCAGATAGCTCTACACTAATTCATTATTATTATTATTATTATTATTATTTTGGAATTAATATGAGATTAAGTTCGTTATTCATTATTTCTCATTGCTTCCCACAGCAGCGTTAAACGCCAGAAAATATCTTAACATCCTAGGTACGAAAGAAAATGAACTTCTACGACAATGGCTGCAATGCATCATGAAAGGGAGCATCTAGTGACAAAGTTTTGCAAGGCAAAATCAAGGTAGCTAAGAACTGCTGTTCGTCTTTTTTTGTCCTCCTTCCGTACAACTTTTTGAAAAATCTACTAATTAATTTATGAAAACTCCTATTTGTCCTTTTTTCATACATTAAAAAAAAAAACAAAAAAAAAACCAGTCATTGAATAGATAAGACCCAAATGAGTGAAATGGTGAATCCTACAAATCCGATAGCTAATTATTTTATTTCATTTTTAAAACAAGTCATTAATAGAAAGAGACAACAAGCGAGCATCTCAGGTTTAAGATGCACCAAAGTGCCCCTAAAAGCTTAAATTGAGATATTCCCATGCAAGGTATAAAATCCAAATATTGGTCCACTTTGCTTTTGTATAAATCAAACCCACAAGTGAAAGCCAACCACCGATTCTAAAAACTCATTCAATGTGACAAAACTTCGAAAATGAAACAAATACCATACGAACCAAGGAGGTAATGGAGGGTGAAAAATCTCCCTAAAGTCTATAGATTGCTCTAAATGAACACCCAGAGGCAGGATAATATAACCCTAAAAACCAAACGATATGGAGAAAACTACTCCTGCAACATCTCTAAAGAACAGGGAAAAAGCTGACTAGATTTATATCCAGGGAGAGAGAGAGAGAGAGAGAGAGAGGGAGGGATCACCCATGTAAAGCTGTGATAATCCAAAATAACAAGCTTTTTATGAAACTAAATATCAATTAATGCCTCAAAGAAACAATTGAGGACAATTATGGGAGAAACTACAGAGTATTAAATATCGAGGAGTACTACACATCCCAAATTTTCTTCACAAAAGTTAGTTCCCAAATGATGTGTCACCATATCATGAGATTTATTATTTTAGGAAGTGTGTCACCAACTCATGGGATGGTGACACATTATTTGAGAACCAACTTTTGGGAAAAAAATTTGAGATGTTTAGCATTTCCCTTAAATATCAATTAATGCCTCAAAGAAGAACGAGGACAATTATGGTACAAACAAATCTGATGTATGTGAATGCACCACCAAGTACACAAAAACATGCTCTCTACGTGGTGAAGATAATAAAGAAGAGTTGAAGCAAAGCATAATAACTAGATGGCAGAGATCCATGTGATTGATGATTACATCAGAGTTTTAAAGCAAGTGCAGATGGCTAGACCTCCTCATCACCCCCATTGACTGCATAGTGACCAACGTTTCGACCCTGTACAAACATGAGAAAAGGAGAATCAAGGAACTGAGCATCAAAATCGTAATCGAACAGCCTAGTGATACCAGTGTATGTAAACATGTTAACAGCAGTTGCATAAAAATATTTACAACAGAACTACTTGCTGCAGAACAAAATTGGCCTGAGAATCTTAAAAGATATTAATGACTCTACAATCAACAAATTGCTTTATTGGCCATATATAGCTAGCACATAAGCTACAGATCAGCACAAGCACATATTATAAACACAAATGCATCATCCTGACTGTGTTTCTCAGGATCCAAATCTCAAACAGTTGAGACCCCAGATCAGGATTTGTTTCCATAAGAAATCAAATGCATTTGTTTGATTATGAGCAGACTATTTTGGAACATTTATTTCTTTATATGTAATGTAAATCACTATTCCTTTACAAATACAAAAGAATGATGATATAATTCCAAGCCCAATCCACATCTTGAGATTTTGTCTCGAGCTCCTATGTACTGGATTCAACATTGGGTTCCACTAATATATGATTGGATGCAAAAGCTTTCCGCTATTTATAATCTAGATTCAAGCTTGGATGTGCAGGGGACTTCTAAATCCACACCTAATCCACCCAAGACAAAGTCACAGAACTAGCAGGTTCTGTAAAACCCAGGAACTACACGAGTGTTGGCAGCTGGTGTGACCTAGCCACTCAAGCCACACCCCACTCACCAAGAAGAACAGAAAGAAGCAAGAGGGGAAAGATACACAAAAGAAAAAGAAAAAGACACAGCACCCCAAAGTACCAACCCCATCCACATTATTAAGGTTGCATACGTGCAAGTAAAGTATGTCTAGCAATCTTAATTTAGATGACCTCATAAATATAATTTTTTAAGTGCGTTATTAAACCCAACCAAAGAAAGTCCTTGACGGTTGTTTTCTTTCAAAGAAACTCCTTGGCATACTAATAAAGGTGGATAAGAAATCATATAAACTTTTCATCGAGAAAAAACCTACCTCAGATAACATTCGCTGCTTGTTAAGTTGTTGGGTCCTAGCCTTGTTAACAACCGAGTTCGGTGACTTAAACATTCTCTGTAGAAGAATGAAGAAAAAGTTACACAAATAAAGTACATACAAGATGTGACAAGTAGCAAAAACTCAAATGGTGCTTATCACTCCAAAGATGAGGTAAATGCAGCTAGGAGAAACCAATACAGATAAGAACCAACCTTTTCAACGCTAGATACACGATGTTCATCCTCAAGAGGATTCTTCTTCTTTGGTTTGAACCCAAAGAAATCCTGAAGGAATTCATTTTCCTGTCTCAATAAAATTTCCCATAATCACTCAGCCAGCAAAGCAAGACTAAATTGAAAAACAGATAAGAATAATTTCCAGGAAACCAACCTGCATATGCTTAATAAAGCCTCCCCCAATAAAATGCTTCAAAAAGTTCAACTGTTACATTTTCAAATTAGATAAAACATCGGAAGTTGGTAACATTCACAAAACTAATATATATAAGTGGAGAAAGGTGGTGGTGGTGGTAATGGAAAACCTGTATTAGTTGAGACCATGATGATGTCTGTAATGATTCTCCACCAATCTTCATTGAAGTCTCAGGACAATAACCGTCCTAAAATAATTATTTAGATTATTATTACTTTTCCACAAACAATTGTCTTTTTTTTCTTTTTTTTTGATAAATAAAAAACTGTTGACGTCTATATTTGTAGAAATCCAAAGAAGTACCTCCAAAAATTCCAACATATCCCGAAAGAAGTTCCTCTGGCTGTTAAGATCTTTTTTAGCAGATCCTTTACCACCTGCCTCAGCAGAGAGGCTTCTGACTTGATTTGTGATTTTCCCCTTCAATCCTTGTATATGTGAAAATCCTTCTCGGGGTTTGCTTCCTTGAATTGAGCCATCAGTTGAATCTCTAGCTTCACGAAAAAACTTGTCCAAACTTCCCTTCTCAAAAATTATAGCAAGCGCTTCACCAGCAGCAATGCGTACAGACCGGTCATCCTTGTCTAGCAGGCTAGAGAAATATGATATTGACCTGCATCATTACCCAAAGATGTAAGTTCGTTTTCATTAAGTTGGACAAGAGGCAGTTTTGGACTATTGAGGTCAATTGCATCTAGACTGTGCAGGTGTCATCTTCCTCAAGGCTCCTGCATCAGTTAGGTAGCAGCCATACCCATATAAAGCACCAAGCATAAGATGGTGTAGGTGGTACTGTGGTTGTGTGGTGTGCACAATCACTTTCCAGGAAGAAAGAATTGCTATCAACTAAAAGAAAAGGAGGGCAACCGAAAATAAAGTGCTGGACTGAAGTCAAGATCTTACTCTTGCCAATGTTTGGGATTTAGTTTAAATCCATCCATAGTTGTCAGAAGAAAGGACCAAGCAGATACCACTGCAGTTATAACATCTGCTGAGGGTTTGGATGCAGCAACCTAAAATGTGAAATAGCATCACGTTGCATAAAAAACCAGTGGCTAGGACAAAAAACAGCATAGCTTTTCTTTCAAGTTCAGATCAAAGTCATGTATGTTCTCAAAAATGAAGCCATAAGAAAGCAAATGGCAACTACACTAAATTGTCAAATCACTAGCATTAATAAGTTGATTTGTACAAAAAGCCAAAAGCAGCAAAATTGGCATGACTAAACACTTTCAAAAGTACATGTATCGAGCATAAATACATACATTGGGACCAAGTTTTGGATGAACCACTTGCCACATTACTTGCATTGACTTTTCTGTTTCTTCTGTGTCACTTCCACCAACAAAAGTGATGACAGCCAAGCACTCCAGCAACTAAAATTACAATCCATGGAATGCAGAAAACAACAGGTTGAGCATAAAATGAAGTCCTGGTAATCGAGTAAATGAACATAAACCAATAGAATCTTAAAAGCTTATATACCAATTTCTTTGAAGATTGAGGCCCAGATTTTAAAGCCTGTGAAAGAGGAGTGACTGATTCCTCTAATATTTCATGTGCGTTATCCCCGGGGCCAACAGTCAATGCCAACAATCCTACAAAAATGGATTACAATGTTGAAATCTAATCCAATTTGGAAGAGAATGCAAATGAGTCAACATAAGGATAAGTGACTGACCAATGGCACGTGAAGCTAAAGATATCTCTGTAGAAGACCCACGTTTAATGGAGCTCAGACACTGATGCAGTAAAGTAGCAAATCTGCAGAACACCAACGGGTTGTGAGAATCCACAAGAATATTTATATACAAGTGCATATCTTCTGTCTCCGCATAATCACGTATGTTCAACACTAAACAGAGGCAAAAATGAAAATAGATGTACAGCCCGGCCCTGGAGTATCCCTTAGTTATCACAAATAATGACACCAGAGTTTCTTTAAGTTGTTCTCTGGTTGCCTTGTGACAAAACAACTAAATGGATTTCAGTCATAAGTGGTTGAAATTATTGGTTTAAAACTTAATAAACCGAACAGTGGACCCGCCTTAGCCCTAAAGAAGCAAAAAGAGACTAAAAAGAAGCAAATTTCAACAAAGAAACAAAAAGGCAATAAAAAGGTACTCACTTCTTTTCCAGAAACTGATGCTGCATGCTGCTATTGAAAGCCTCAATAATTGCTGCCAGAGCTTTCTCTCTTGTAGAGCCCCTTTATCCAAGAAATAATAATAATTTCAACAACAACAACAACAACAACAAAAAAAAAAAAAAAAAAAAAGGCCAATATTCAGCTTAATTCATCGTCTCAAACTTAGCCGTTGAAGAAAGATAAATAATTTAAAGCACCTCAGACATAATTTCCATACAAAGATGCAAGCTTAACAAGATACAATTCTCTCCATAATCTAATTTTAGAAACTTAACACAAAAATTGCCCATTCATTGACAAGAAGCAATTCAACTGAAATAAAACAATACCTCTTCTCAAACAAAGCATCTAGAGCTTGTTCCAGCAAACTATCTTTATCTAATTGGACTTCTTCAGTCCCCAACACGGACAATCGATCCGACCGCGTAGTCGACGACGAACTCACACTACTATTATCATCATCGCTGTCCAACATCGCAGCATTCTTACGCTGAGAATTACCTGCCAAGTTCCAATAACATTAACACCAACGAATTCCAAGAAATATCAAAGGAAAATTATTTCAAGCCGAATTCAATTTACCCCCTAAATCTCTGCACAATTAACTTTGTTCAAACAGAAACCCTAAGATCAAACAAGATGCGTAGGGAAAAATAGAAGTAAAATGAGGAAAAGAGGCTTACGCTTTCCCATTGGTGACGGCCGCTCGTTTGTCAGAAAGGGCTACAAGATTGACAGAGAATCTGAGGACGCAAGAGATCGACGGAATTGAAGTGAATGGAAATAAGCGAAGAAAAGAACAAGAACAACAAGAAGAAGAACAGCTGAGATGATTCGAATGAGGAATAATCCATTAAAATTCAAGGGTACACAAAATCAATCCGAAAGCTCGGAATTTATAAGGGGACCAGAGTTGGAAACGTAGATGAGGCGAGAGTCGAGAGAGCTATTAGGCGTTTCTCAACACGAACGAACTAGAAATTATTCATATTGCGTGGTTCGGAATATTCGCTGGTTCTCTAGAGGGGTTCAGTCGGTGATTGTTACGTGTGGGGATCAGACTTGTTAGGTTTTTGACCGTTGATTCGGATTTTGGATTTTTTTTTTTTTTTTTCCCTTCCGTATTACTAGAAGTACAAGTATATTTCAAAAAAAAAAAAAAAAAGAAGTACAAGTATAATTTTGTCATGTTTGAACGTTTGTTTGATTGGTTTAAATGTGCGTATAGCTTTTTAAAAGTTCGTTTGAAAAAATATATATATTAGTTTGGTAAAATAAATTAAAAGCGCTTTTAAGGGTTAAAAAATTAACCAAAATGCACTTTTGGTAAAGGCACTTTTGGTAAAGGTATTTTTGAACTTTTAAAAGCGCTTTTAAATTATTTTACCAAACATGTAATTTTTTTTTTAATAAATTTTTGAATATTAAACGCATTTTTAGACTCCTAAAATAAATATAACTTTTTGAGGTAATTTTAAAAATTATATTACTTTTGAAATAAATGACGACAAAAATCATATTTCTAATGTTACTCAAATTTCTTACCACACCAAAAATATCACTTGCTATTAAAGTAAGAGTAATTCTACTTTTCTAGGAAACAAAATGGATTTGCTTGATTCGTTTATCTTTTTGTTACTATCATAAAAAATGTTTTTGTATGCATGAAATTTGCTGACTATTTTTTCTAAGATTATTAATAAATTTACTTGAAATAAAAAAATTCGTGTAATTAGGAACCTCAAGAGATCGATAGAGTTACGAAACTCACTTGTCCTCGATAGCAAGCGTATTTGCTTAAGAACATTCCTAAGAGCATTCTCAATGGAAGAGCCATATTTTTATGTAAAATGGTTTTTCAAAATTCACTTTTATCTAGTTTAGCTAAGCTATTTTTAAGTGTCTCCACATCTGATTAGCTATATTTCTAAAAAAAATGTGGAAAAAGATTTGAGAAAAAGATAAAGCAGGAGAGAGAAACACTAAAAAATAAAATGGCTCCCTTAAAAAGTGCTGCTACATTTAACTTTTTTTTTAGCTCTTCTAATCAAATATCTATTTTACATATATTTTTGGCTCATCCAATGTAGGAGGTTTTTTGAACATTTGAAGAGCTATTCTAGATAAAAATAACATTTGGCTCTTCCATTGGGAATGCTCTAATGGAGGAGTCATATTTTTATGTAAAATGACTTCTTAAAAATCAATTTTATCTAGTTTATCTAAGCCATTTTTAAATATCTCTACATCCGATTAGCTATATTTATATATATTTTATTAAAATATTATTAAAAGTAATAAAAGTTTTGGGAAAAAAAGAACTGTGAGAGGAAAAATGGAAAATATTTTGAGAAAAAGAAAACATGAGGAGAAAAAGTAGGGAAATATTTGGAAAAAATGAGAAAACATGTGAGAGAAACAATGAAAAATAAAATATCTCCTTTGAAAAATGCTCCTACATTTGACTTTTTTTTTAGCTCTTCCAATCAAATATCGATTTTACTTTTTTTCTAATCCAATGTAGGAGGTTTTTTAAACATTTAAAGAGCTATTTTAGATAAAAATAACATTTAGCTCTTCCATCGGTTTTATGGTTAGGTAATGAGGTCAACGCCTAAGATCTTTAATTTTTAAAAAGCACCAAAAGACCTTTTATATTAAATTTATCAAATAATAATAATAATAAAAGGCCTCAAGAAAAATAAAATAAGAGAATGTCATTTGACATGCTACGAGGGTTTAGAAAAAAAATTAAAAACAAAAACAAAAATAAAAAAACTGATGTAGCATATTTAAGATCTTTAAAAATCCCAAACTAAAGCTAGAACCATTTTATATATATATTTTGTCTTATTTTATTTCATCACTTATAATCTTTTGCTTATTGATTTTATCATTCTTTATTTCTTTGATATTTTATATGTTATATTTATTATTGATTTTAATTGGTCTTTTTTATGGGTTTCGATCGCTTGTTGTTAATTTTAGTACACAACTAATTAAATTTTATTTACAATCGTTTGTCTTAGAAGAAAAATAAAACAGGTTAATAAAACAAATAATATGTTAATAAAACTTGTACATGAAAATTTGATTAGTAATTTTATATCTCAAAAAGTTAAAAAGAATGTTTTTTTGAATTAATTTTTTAATATATTAAGAGTTTAAAATAGAAATGCATCATTTAAACTTTAGGGTATAAATTTCATATAAATTGGATTGTATAAATTCCTTCAACAAAGTGTCACGTATCTTTTGAATATATATGTGAAAATCACTTCTTCTTTTTTAATATTATTAAAAATATATATTTTCCACATATTAAGGGACACATGTCGCTTATAGAATTCAATTAAAATAAATTTCTTAACCCAATTTATAAGAAATTTGTCCTATTTATTTTTTATTTTTTGGCTTTAATTCTCAATTTTTATTGAGCCCTTTTGCTTAGACAAATAGATTCCCCAACCTTTTTTTATGCAATTCGAATAGCCAATTTTACTTTAAAAAATAATTAAAAAAATAAGCAAATTCTTAGCAATTTTTTTTCCCGTATTTCGATTAGCTTTTCTAGCGGTTGAAAATACGTTAGATAACGGAAATAATATGCTGTTTGGATATCGTTGGTGCTGGTGCCAGTTGGGAAGTTGAGAGGAAAACAAGAGAGCGCGTGGAATTTGAGAGGGACACGTGGAGGAAAAGAAGGTTCCAGTAGGGCTTATAGGAGTCAAAGGTCGCGTGGAAAAGTGGCTGCCCTGGCTGATGGGGGTCCCAATTAGAGTCACACAATTAACGATAAAACTTCACCCCAGGTGGCAGTTAGATGATAACACGTCTCATACTACAGCACGTAACTGTCCGAACTAAATAACCTTCCAGTGGTTAAGTAAATTAACTCCCTACTAACTCCTATTATAAGATAACGGCAACTTCACGCCTACCACCAATAATCATGCAACGTGGCCTATCACTGCTTTATAAGACAAGGTGGAGAAGAAATAGAGAAATATTATGAGTTAATAAATTTTTCATATTTGGTCATATTTTTTTATCATTAATTATTGAATTTGTAAAGTTTATCATTGATTTCACATTAGTCTATAAATCTAATAGTTAATTGTAAAAAATTATGAATCAAATATGGATAACTTATTAATCCATAGCATTTCTCGAAGAGATATATTACTATTTACAGTAATTTATCAATTTCATATCACATTAATATGACAGTCTCAACAAATTCTTATATATATATATATATATATATATATATATATATATATTTCAAAATAATGACTTGTAAAAAATTAATTGAGCCTACGGTATTAATATTATAAAATAATTATAGGATGAAACATTAATCAATGGAGAAAGACCAATAGAAAGTTTTTAGGATGTTGTTCGGGAAAATAGTTGCATTGAGTACTTCATATGCATGTGGGCGGCTCAATTTCAATAGAAGAGAGCACTAGCAAACAAACAAAAAAATCTCAAAAAGTTTCATGCAATAAAATAAGTACTCCATAATTGAAATTCAAAATGGAAGAGTAATCAATATTCCAACGAGCAATAAAAATTGAAAGGACAATCAAATTATTTAGCGATTATTATGATAAGTGTCACATAAATTGTAAAGTTAATTTTTTAGAAAACTTTACTTTAGACTCCCGAACTATCGTGAGTTTTGAGAAGACACCTTCCCAAAATTTAAAAACTCTAAATTTATACTCTTGAACATTCAATTTCAATCAATTTACCTTCTCTGTCAAATTTTAAACGTTAAAAGTGATAAAATAACGTTTATACCCCTGATTTTTTTTTTATAAAATTTCAAATTTATCCTTAATTACAAATTTAAAAAAAATTAAAATTAAAGGGTAATTTGGTCTTTTTAGGTATTTCCATTAAAAGTTAACGGAATGGGGTAAGTTGATTGAAATTGAAAGTCCATGGGTGTAAATTGAGAGTTTTTAAATTTGGTGGGAGTCTTCTCAAAATGCACAGTAATTCAGAGGTCTAAAGTGAAGTTTCCCTTTTTCTTTTTTTTTTCTTTTTTTCTTAAAAAAAATAATAATAAAATTGTGAATTGTTACGTAGTGGACCTTAATAATATCGAACGAACCCATGCGAGGCTAAGTTGCCCTTCATCCAGTGTTTTCTACTTTTTTTCTTAGACCATCTTGAAGCCCAAGTATGGTGGGTGTCACCAGGTAGCTCGGGCCTTGGGTGGTCTATGACTTCTTTCACTGGATGAGATGAAATTATTATTATTATTTTTTCATGATCCGATAAAAATAGTTTTTGGAAGAATTGCTAGGTATTTTAGCTAAAGAGACAAAATAAAACTTGTTGCCTACACCAGACTTCTAATAGTTCCCTAGAAGAGAGTTCTTACTATCTAGGGTTTTCTATCTACCCTCCCTTTTTAATGTTCTTGAATGTTTTATTTTTTACAATATCTCTGCTAATTTATTATTTGGATTGCAATATCCCCCTTCCGTCACCTAAAATAACAAAAAACACCCTCTATTTTGGCCTTTTTTTTTAAAAAAAAAAAAATTATTATGGAATGTATTTTTGTCATTTTTTATTGTCAAAATGAAGACATTGCAATCTCAATAGTAGATTCGAGATTATTGCAGCAGTGAATGGCATAACCTCAAATCAACAATGGTTGATCTTTGACAAGTGTTAAGCCATGTCAGAAGATATTTAGGGATAACCTCAGAATTTTCTTAAGGTCGAAAGATATTTGGGGATAATATGGGTGAGATGAGAATCTCTGTTTATCTCTCTCTAAGATTTCTTGCTTGAAAGTTTAGACCAATCCCCTTGGATTGGTATGATATGTATTCGTCTAGCAGCAAAGAGGAAATAGGAAGGGAAAATGGAGTTTCCATGGCTAATCTAAAGCAGCAAGATGCTTTCTTCCCTTTATATTTTTTGACTTATGATGAATATATCAAGCTAGGTTTATTGTGTTCTCTCTCCGGGTTATGTTTCCTTTATAGGAAAGTGAATCCCTCATCGAGCAATGACAAAATAAAATGAGAGAAAAGAGTGACGTGACATCCACTTTTCTTCTTGGGCATTGGCTTATTAGATGAACATGTGAGAAATAAGGCTTTTGCTTTTGAGTTTTTCACAACCTTTGCTTCTCGAATACGCATGAAATTAGACTCTCAAGGTATATTAATGGTTGCCTGAGAGAGTGACTGTTAAGGCTCAAAAAACTTAATTAAGGCCGAACCATTCACTTATTACATACAAACTAAACCGTGTCATATATCTTATGACCCATTTATTGTGCCAAGCCACACATTGTGTTGGTATACTCTTATCCATGATTGAAAAAAAAGAAGAAGGTGAAATTCCTCCATTTAATTAGATTTGAACTAGGGAGTATGTATATATATATATATATATATATATATATGGGCATTTACAATCCTCCTCACATTCTCCAGCTGGAGTCTTCAAACAAAGATTTTATTTTTTATTTTTTATGTTCAAAGATTAATCTTTAAGTAAGGCTAAGTATTGATAATTTGATATATAATATTGTATAAATGCAATACTCTTGTTGTCATGGCTTGGCATCTATTCCAATGATTTGAATCCCACCAAGATTTTTAAGATTTCTTTGAAGCCAGCTTGGGGCCGTTTCGTCTGACTGCAATGACTGGAACAACTTCAACAAATTTCCTTTCAAGTGAAGATCGTGGCCTCTAATTATTGGACCTCGACATCTCGGACTTCCAATACCCCGATATCTTTATCACTTCACATCGACTGTAAGGGTAGTTTTTTTTTTTTTTGTGTGTTAACAACAGAAAAGGTGCTTAATGCTACAGCGCAGACCTCTTTTTTTTATTAAAAAAAAAAAAAAATTGACTTTTCATTATTGATGAACATCAAAAAAATTATGTATATGCTTCCAAAAATAAAAAATAAAAAAAAATTGTCTTTTGACCATTCTCTGCAACTTTTCTTTATTTCTTTCATCTTTGGGTTTGCTGTCAGAGATGGAAAGAGGGTCAAGGCGGCGGCTTCTTGTAGAAAAGGGTATTTATTTACGAACCAATTCTAGCCAAAGTCTTTATCTATTCAAAAAGAATCAGAACTGAAAGTAAAAGTTATGTCACCACAAAGCAAGTTTTTTTTTTTTTTTTTTTTTTTTTTTTTTAACAAAAAAGAGTTAAAAGGGAATGATCTTTCCCACTCTTTATCCTAAAGGAAGAAGTGGGTTATTCTAGAAACGAAAATGGGTTGGCCTCCCCAAGAATAGACCTAAAACAAACTAAAACAGTGCGATAATAATTACAAAATGTAAGAAATTGGTCAAATAAGTAACTCGGTCATCTCAAGGCGGTTACAGAAGCAACATGGGCACAGATTAAGACAAATCTATCTGAACCCCTACTTGAAACCAACAACAACCATTAGAAAGGGGTTGAAGCCGAAGGAGTACTATAGTAGTCAATTGTAGGGACTGCAGTAAAGAGAGGAACCAACATACATTCGGTTAAAAAAGTCTCCACTAAAAGATCAAAACACCTAAGAGCCGGAAGACAACAACCCATAAAATAAACAAGCAGCAGAAAACACAAATAGCTAGAAATCACAAGAAAATTAAAAATAAATGGAAAATAAAGAAAACAGTAAAAAAACACCCACTGAGCATCGGCTTGACCAGAGGATGGGTTGGATGGAGGAGCGTCTGGCAGCAGCTTGGATGGAGGCTGGCGAAGCTTGAGGTGCACCTGCCGGCGCGTGTGGTGGTTGGAACAAGGCGGGAAAGGCGTCAACGGAAGGCTGAGAGGTTGGGGAAGGCCCTGGAGTGGCACGTCGAAGCTGGGGAGGAACGAGGGCCGACAGATCGGGCTTGAAATATTCTGAAGCTGAGAACAACCGTAAAAATGTGAACGACGCGGCTATAGGGAGTGGAGGATGGCCAGAGGAAGCCGACTAGGCGGGGTGAAGTGGATCGAGGAAGAAGGGGCAGTGGTGCCGCTGCTCAGGGAAAAAAAAAAGAAAGAAAAAGAGAACTTGCGACGGAGAGGGGAGGAAAAACGGCCGCACTACGCGGAGAGGAAGAGGGGAGGGGGGAGAAGACAAGGTCTCTCCCTCCTCCCCCGGTGACAGCCGCACATAGGCGGAGAAAAGCCCTCACTGAAGAGGTGGAAAACCTCATTGAGGAGGTGGAGAAAGTTGCAGGAAAAAGCTTCTCTCAGGAGAGAGAAGAGAGCTTTTATTCAAAAGCAAGCTTAGATGAATGGAATTGGTGATTAACATTGCTGCATTCTGGATTTGGCTTAATTGCCATAAAAATTTGAAAATTAAAAAAATTACAATGTTGTAAACTTGGATTGTACCAACAAAGTACATCACCTAATCCAAATTCGTGCAACTCACCCGTGTAAGAATCAAACTGGGATTATCCATCAAATCATGAACAAAATTTATATACAAGCTTGAAAGGATATATAGACAAACAAATAAGTTGTTGTGTTTCACAATTATGCCGAAGAAATAACAGGCAGGATGATGATCAAAACGATGTTATAAGAACTTATGTGCACTCATGCTGAGGCCAAAAACCCGAGAAAAAAAAAAAAAAAAAAAATGATGAACACAACCCATTCTGAAAATTTCTAAATCAACAAGTAATGCTTCAGAAAATGAACATTTCAACTAAACACAGAATTAAGAGGAGTCCCAAATGAGTGATGTCAAAAAGACTTTCTGAAATCCCATTTGCTGCATACTAACAAAATTACACTTTACTCCCATCAGTTAAGGTAAAAAAAACACCTGAAATCTACACAAGTACATGACGACAACAACAATAACAATAATACCTACGAATTTCCCGAACCCCACGATCAACACCCTCCTCCTCCCCTCCATCCTCACCGTCCAACAGGAAACAGCTTTTATCATCACAAAACATGATTATCGGATTCATCTCCCCCTTAGACCCAACAGCTAATCTCAATCACACCTTTCTCCGAATTGACGCTTTTTGTATCGTTACCATCAAAGAAGAAAATGCCAAATGAACCAATCAGGCTTGCACTGGATGCTTCCGGGGCCTTCCTCTCTTCTTCGGGGGGAATCCCACAAACGAAACGTTTTCCGGCTGCGCCAATGGCGGTGCCGCACCGTTCCCACCACTCTCTTGCGGCGGCGTTTGGTGAAACAACGGCGGCATCCAATTCGGAAACCCCGTTTCAGCCGCGGTGGCGCTTTTCGGAACATTGGCCGAATTTCCGACAGCGAAGCCCATCGGAAAGACCCCCCAGCAGCAATAGTAGGCCTCCTGGCCCGGCACTTGCGGCGGCAAGGACGGGATGAGCACCGCGTGGAAGCCCCGCCGGCAATTCTGGCACCGCAGGCAACAGCCCTCGTAAACCCTAGGGTACTCGTAGAGGTTGTAGCAGTAGGGGCACATCGTCCAGAAGCTCGACAATCTCAGCCGTTGATCCTCCGGGCTCTCCCTATTCTGCTGGCCCCTTTTCTCGCTCGGGTGCTGGTTCCGGCGGACAGGCAATTTCGACTGCTGCGCGGCGAGATCGACCTTGGAGAAGAGGCTGAGCTCGTTGTCATAGAGGGACTTCTTGGAGCGGTCGTTGAAGACGGCCCAGGCGTCGGCGACGAGCTTGAAGGCCTGATCCGCGAGGGGGCACTTGTTCTTATCCGGATGGAGGAGCAGCGCGAGGCGGCGATACTGCTTCTTGATGAGGTCCTGGTCGTCGGAGCGGCGATCGAGCTGGAGGATCGCGTACCAATCGTGGTGGTTGTTTATGCGCTTCTCCGCCGCGAGGAGCACGTCCGCCACGGCCAGGATCTGGTCCGAGCCTTCCAGAAGGGGCTCCGTCTCCTGGGCGAGGATGGCGAAGTCTCTCGACCCGGTTAGATCTCGGCTCTGCAGGAGCTTCTCGGCGATTCCCAGTAATCGCTCGGCTTCGGCTCGATTGGGATTCCCTTCCATTTTGCTGTGTCCGAAATCCGAATACTCGAGGAAATGAGACGGTTGCGGGTTGGGGGTTGGGTTGGGTTTGGGTTGGTCACCTGGTTTTCTCACAAAAACTGGGGGTGGAACGAAAATGTGTTTGGTAACATTTGGACATTTTTTCTTTTTGCCTAAAAAGTGTTTTTGGAGAAAGCCAACAAAAAGTAATTTTTATTTATCTATGGACAAGAGTTTTCTTTCAAACTGGTCGGAGGAATTCTCTTTTAACTTAGTCTATAAAAACGACATTGACAAGCACATATTTTTTTAATAACATGGATAAAGTTGAAATAAATCTTATTAAAAATTCATATGTACATCTCATATGTTATTAAAAAAATTGATACAGATTATTTTTATAGACTAAGTTAAAAGACATTCCTCCAACCCAGTTTAAAGCAAAACCCTATCCTTAATTTGTTTATTATTTCTTGGAAAACCATGGATACCTCTTAAACTACTATTATATTATCAATATTTGTCACTGAAAATGTGTTTAGTAAATGATTAATGGTATATACCATATTTTTATCTCACAATAAGAATAACCAATCCAAATGTTACTTAGAGTTGTCACCTTAGTATTGTAGAATAACCTTTTTTTTTTTTTTTTTTTGATAACGAACTCATTTCATTTATTAAGAGGAACCTTGCTCGGCAAGGACTTTTACATGGATACTGTCAGGATACCCCCTGTTCCACAACATCTCCTCCTTTGTTGAAATTGCCACCTTAGCTAAAGTGTGGGCCGTGTCATTTGCTTGTCTGCCCACATGTCTAACATGCCACTCTCTGTGTTGTTGCAAATTTCTCCTGGCCTCCTCAATTAGCATGCAATAACTCCCATGCCACAGACTATCGCGTTGCAGAGCTTGCGTAATTTCCTTCGCATCACCTTCAAGTATAAGAGACCTCACCTCATAGATAGAATAATTGTAACTATCTATGATTATTTTTTCTTAACTTTAACTGAAATTTTATTTTTTCTAAGAAATTGAATGGTAATTATAAAAAACGAATAACATTTTAGTCCTTCAACATAATCCTTAAAAGTAAATTACATTTTTATCCTCGAAAATCCCAAACATATAATACAAAATTTTCTTCGACTTCTCAGTTTATTTGCTTGAATTCACCTAGCCAGACCGGCGGACCCGCTTGCCGTTCTTAGCCACAAACTTCCTCAAAAGTCGTTGCGTCACACCCCTGTTATGCTTCCCCTTCGCCGGAACCACCGCCGGCGCCACCCCTTCTATGCCATCACAGCCTCCAGCAACCTATTCATCACTATTTGGCACCGCCGGCCGGTAAACTTTTGAGCTCCAATTTCACCGCGGTTAAGAGTTCCGGCTTGGATTTCACCGGAAACCCAAAATCTCAATGGCCAGTGGATCTGAAAGTGAGTGGTGGGACCCATCTGACGTTGTAAAGGAGTAACATGTCCTCCGAATCATTCTCCATCAACGCAAACTCTCCCCAGGTGACGTCTGGCAACTGGCAAGGGTACAAATTTGCGGAAATATATGTTTTGAGCTTATACTTGCTGGTGAGATTGTTCTATGTTGTTGATTCTCGTTCTGATTATTACAAAGAAATCAATAAAACACTTTAATTCGTTACTATATATATATATATATATATATATATATTGGTTAAATTTTCTTTACTCATTAAATTTTAGGAGTTTTTAATTCAAACCTTAATGTTTAAAATTTGGTAATGTACCCACATGCGTCTCACGAGAAATTTTGATGCACTCTATTTTAATTTTACCTTCATTAAAATCTATGACATAATTATCTTAAATTTTAAAATCGTGGGTAATTACATAATTTTATAAATTTTAATAAAGAAAAAACATATAAATTTTTTTATTTTTTTGATTTGGCCTTTTTTGGGAGTGGTTCACCTTCTTTATATATATACATATATATATATATATATATATAATTTGTTTTTAATTTTTTATTATTTATTATTTATTTATTTTTAAAAATAAAATAATTATTTTTAATGCGCCACATCGCGGATTAATGGCCTTACGATCTCTAAGAAGAGATCCTAGTCATTAAATGAATAAATGAACTGGGAATATTCTTGTCCATTTTAAAAGTGATGGATACTAATATGAGACATTTTAATTATTTAATAAATTAAATATGACGCAATGCACTAAAAATAATAAATGATCTTGGGTTGTAGATAATTTGGCCTTTTAACTTGATTAGCATTATTGGCTGCCCTTTTTCTTCTTTCCCTTTTTTTTTTTTTTTTTTTTGCATGTGTCAAATACTACTTTTTAACCTTTCCAAAAAAAAAAAAATACTTTTTAAATAAAAGTTATTATTTTTTAAAACTTTTTATACTATTATTATCCAAAAGTAAATGAAATTTTTTCTAACAAACCATATCATCTCTAAATAAAAGAAAAAAATATTTTAAAAATATCACAATATCTATATATGTTTATTAATATTTTTCCATCATTTCCTAAATTAAAACTTTTAAAATTTGAAGGAATAGATATAATTTTTTTAATGTACCAGTAAAAAATTTAGGACAAATTTTTCCTCCGAAATTGGTGGAAGGAAATTCTTTCAATTTAGTCTATTAAACAAACACTTGTCATTATAAAGCATACGATTCTCACATGCATTTCACCTCAGTTTATTAAATACTTTAGCAGTTTATTACATACTTTAGAGCATATGATTCTCAAGTGTATTAAATGTACTTAAAAATCACATGCTCTAAAAACATATATCAAAATAATTTAATATATTGAATTAAGTTATTTTAGGTGCGTTGCTTGAGTGATGAAGAAGGTGAAAATGTTTGTTTATTTAGTAACATGGCATCATTTGAAAATTTGCAAAAGAGAGTAGTATTATTTGACCAAGGGTGACGATTGGCTTATGTTTTGTTTCTGTACAAATAAGAAGCAACCTGATCTTACCACGATTGGATTTAACACACTGAATACGTGGTACGATTTGATTGCATCCTTTTCGCACGAAAGCATGATCTAAGACAATAATTTCACAATATTTATTAGGGGTAAGTATATTTTCCTTTCATCAACTACAATACTTTATCACTTTATCCCCATTAACTGACAATTCTATTGCCCAGTTCTATCAAACTACCATTTTATGCTCAAAATTTCTCTTCTATCAATCAAAAGTGTTAACTCAGATGGTCAACTCATCACGTGCGCCCTACATGCCATCTTGAAATGATAAGGCGTTGTAGTTAATGGAGACAAAGTAACAATACATTGTAATTGATAGAGGAAAAATGTGGGATAAAAAATTTCAAGATGGCATGTGGGGCGTACATGACAGGTTGACCGTCTGAATTAATGCATTTGACTGACAGAATAGAGGTTTTGGGCACAAAATGATTATTTGATAGGGTCGGACAGTAGAGATGCCAGTTCATGGGGCAAATTCAACTCAAATTTTAATGAAGTTAGTTTAAGGTTGCCCTAATTTTGTCAACTTATTGTCGCCCTACCAAAAAAAAAATACTCAGCAAGCCAAGTAATGATATATACCATATTTTTATCTCACAACTATTCCACAATAATAATGTAGCAGTTCCAACTAATTCCTAAATTTTTTTTTTTTTTTTTAACAATAATTTATTAAATTGATAGTTAGAAAGATAGTTGTGAAATAAAATGTGGTATATAAAATTGAGTAATGTGTCATCTCTTATCACAATTTCACACCACTGGGTTGATGCCTTGAATCAATCTTTATTAAAAAATTAATGAATTAATTAATTAAAAAATAAAATAATAATAATAATAATAATAATAATAATAATAAAAACCCTTAATCAATCAATCTTTGAATTGACGGATTTTGACTTAGGGGTCCTAATTAGTTTATGAGAAATTCAATTTTACAAGTTGAATAAAAATACAAATACAATACAAAAGGGTGCATTAATTTTTTTTTCTTCCAATTTTTATAAATTTTAAAAAGAACTCCTCAATCATTTTAATTACATTACATTCCATTTAATTATAATTTATTTTTCATTTTCAATGCTTTCCAGTTTTTACTGGCAGACCTGTTTTTTCTCTGATGTGCGAGCTCCGAGCCAGGTACGTGGATGTGTAATGTGTTAATCAGATTCAGCTTCTCTGATCGGGCTTCTAATATTAGTTTTTGATGGGCCGGCTTACGAGATTATGGGCCTCATTTTCTACTAATGCTGGTCCATGAAAAAATCCATAAAATTATGTCTAGGCCTATATAAAACCATGGGCCACGAAATAAAACCTTATTCTTGCTTAGTAACAGCAAATGAAATTTCCAAAGTGGTCAAAGCTTCGAATCTATGCGGTAGATAATCTCCACATATATTTGATTAGTATTAGTCGTCTTAAATTTTTATTGATGTCTTGGTGGAACTGAGTCAAGTTATGAGTAATTCTAAATGGTTTACTTGTGTCCTACTAAAAATGATGTGGCTATTAAAATTACTCTTGGATCAAAACTCAATTATGATCAATCAAAAGCTCAATGATGATTTTAATACACACATTATTCTTAGTAAAACACAAGTAGACCCCATAGAATTACTTGTCAAGTTATAGCTCAATCAGATTTGAGGAAGAGCCTACGGTTCTCACCGTCTAAGCCTCTCCTGTGCAGCTTCAAGCGGATAGGTACTACTAAATAATCACGTCTAGGTATGATAGTCACGGTCGGTCTCCCCGGCCTAACAAATTTTCAGGAAAAAACAAAAAAAGAAAGCAATTTTTTTTATAAGTAAATTGATTTATAATCTTTTTTTAAAAGAAAAATAGGTTAATTTATTATAAAGTGATTTTTTTTTTTTTAGAAATATCTTCGTGCACTCCAATTACTGGTGAGGCAGATGACATTGATGGAGTTTTCAGTGAACAGTTGAAAGAGATGAGTGGAATTTAAATTGATATTGAGAGAGAAAGATGGCCAAAAGGATAATCCTGATTCCTTCAATAAAGGGTTTATCTTTAAAGAAAAAAGTGTGTCAGTGGGCCATAAGGATTCGCACCAATTGACGCGTGCAAAGTGACTCAAGAGTCAAGATCTCACAGAAGCCATCTGAAACAAGACTGATCTTCTGTGACTAAATCTAGGTTCGGGACCACGCTTAATAAAGCGAAGATTATTAGTTTAAATTTTTTCACCTCTTTTTATATGAACATGTAAAAAATAAAAAAAATAAAAAATAAGGTAAGTTCAGGGACGGACCCATGCCCCTTGGTTTTTATTTTATTTTATTTTATTAAGTTATGTATTTTTCGGTTGAAAAATTAGACTTGGCCTTTACCAAAAATAAATGTAAGGGGAAAATATAAAAAAAAAAATCCTTCAAACTAACGACCTTTTTAAAAGAGTCTTATTATGTTTAAAATGTGTTAAAGTAGCCAATTAAACAACTAAAGTATGTCAAAAAAGCCATATATATATATATAATACCCTTATTCTTTTAAAAAATAAAATAAAAAACTAAAAATTAAATTTTTTTTAAAAAAAAGAAAAAAGGAAAGGCGCGGCTTTCCTTTTTTTCTTTTTAGTTTAATATATATATATTAAAAATGACATGTGTCGCCATTTTTATTGGTGTTGACGTCACATTTAATAGAATTCGTCATATTTTTTAACAGATTTTGACTCTAGCAACTAATTTTTTTTTTTTTTTAAATATCTAAAGAACCTTTGATTTTACTTTCATACGACATGAAGTGATTTGTAATTTAGGCCAACTACAGTAACTAATTATTTATTTATTCCAAAAAACTTTCTTTTTGAATTTATTCACCCATTTGTTTTTTTTTTCCTTTTAAAAGTTTGTTTTTTTTTTATAATTATTTTTATTTTTTATTTTTTTAAAGAATATGAGTATTAAAGGAACATAAAAAAATAAGTGACATTTTTTATACATTTTGGTAATTTGATGGGCTACTTTAGTACCTTTTGAACATTGTGGTGCTCTATTGCAAACGGCTATTAGTTTGGAGTTTTTTTTTTTTTTTTTTTTTTCCCCCTAAATTTAACATGAGCCCCTTTAGATGGAAATTTCTGATTCTATCCTTGTTATGTTGGCTTAAATACAAGGACGAATTTAAGGGGGGAATTGGGAGTGGCCTTGGTCCCCCCAAATTACAAGAAAAAAAAAATTAAGGCAAACAAAAAAAATTTTAAGGCAAAAACAAAAAATTAAGAATTTTTTTGCCAATTGGTTCCTCCAAAAAAGAAAAAAAAAAAAAAAAAAAATTGGCCCTTTATCCCTCCCCAAATTGAAAGCTGGCCCCGTCCCTGCCTAAATATAAAGAATATTCCAAGTAAAAGCATCTTGCATAATTGTTTTAAGAGTAATGCTAGGTACCATATTTTTATCCTCTAAAAATCTTCATAAAGTTGATGTAACTTTTAAAATCACCATTAAATTTTACATGAATCATACTTGAATTTTGATCTAATTGTGATTTTGAAAGCCATATCAACTTTAAGAGGGTTTTAAGAGGATAAAAAGATGGTACCTAACATTACTCTTGTTTTAAATAGCTCATAATAGTTATATTTAATTATTACAAGTTATTTTTCTCTAGTTGAAGAGCTATTGTAAAATGGATATGAAGTTCATGAACTATTTTTAAAAATATTTTCTCTTTCCATTCTTTCTCCCTCTCTCTTTCACAGATGGAATTTTAATGGAAATTTCATGTTTGGTTCCCATCTTGTCATCTTATCTGTCCTATTTGAATGGAAGTTTCAGGTTTGGTTCCCATTTTGAATTATGATGGCCTTTTGATTGAGGACAACATTTGGCAATTAGTTTGATTATTGAGTTCTGTGGGAGGAAGAATTTCCTTCTAGAATTGTGTTGTAATTAATAGTGAAGTTAAGTGGCAGATTTCTGAACATTGTCATATTTTTCTCTCACCCAAAAGGGAGAGTTATTATTGTTATTGGGAAATCAAACAATTTCTCAAGACACAAATGGTGCGCATGCATGTGGATCAAACAATATAAATAGTGATGATGTTGGGATTTGGAGAATTTGGTTGTGAAATCAAAACAAATATGGCAAGTATCCTCTCGTGCACTGCAATTGGCTGCATTGTGCTTTGCACAGCCTCCACTAAGGTTACTATTTTTCTCAAGATCACACATTTATTGTTTGAGTGATAACTTCCAATCAGGTTAATTCTTTGGATTATCCAAAATGGCTTTTGAAAGACAACTAATTACTAGGAGCTAGAATTTTGTCTGCTTTCTAGACAATCATTTAGCACCAACTTCCTAATGTCTTCAAGTGCTCATGTCACAAAAATAAATAAAAATTGCTATATAAAAATAAATACATTTAATTATTTAATTTATATTCTAACATATATGTTTTTTTCTCGTGGATTTATCACATGCGATGTATATTTATTTCTCGTGAAAATGACAAACATGCGAGAATAAAGTTACAGTTATGTTTTTGGTTTTTTGAATGAGTGAATAAAGTTACAATGTTCGTGAAAGGCAAGCTTTGGAAGGGTTCCAACTTTATGTTAAAGAAATGGGGTTAAAAGGCCACCTCAAATGTTCTGATTCTCATAGATTTATCACATGTCTTAAAACCCATGGATATTGGTGAGATCAAAAGTTCAATACAACATTTGACTCTACTTGCATATATTCTAGTATATATGTAGAGATCTGTATATGGATATTTTTCATAATTTTTTTTTTTAATACTTGTAATTTAATGACATTACAATTATTATTGTTGCTACTATTGCATTCACCTGTACTTTTTCACCCTTTTGGATTTTGAGAATGAGTCTTTTGTAGATTTATAGTGCCCTGATAGCGGCCAGCTTTCAAATTAGAGAGAATTTCGGGCATAACTTTTTATCTAATGAACTTGGGCCTAAAAAGATTATCCAATCGATTTTTGACACTTGGACAACAAGAGGAGAAAGTGTCTCAACACCACCCTATAGAGGACACCGAGGCTGAATAAAATCACACTCACACCTTATTGAAAAAGTGCCATTAGGAGCATCCTTCCAAACAGCTTTATCTCCCTCCACTCTAATTTTCTCTTGGGCCATGTTCATCAAGCTCCACTTTAGGAGCCTCAATTCCCAAAAGTTCCTGTCTAATTAGGTTAGTTCTCACCCCAATTAGACCAAACATGTTGATCCATATCTAAACAAATATTGAGGAAAACAATGCAAACACTTCTAGAAATTACAAATGAGAGAGAGAGAGGGGAATAATATGACAATGTGGAAGACGAGCTTTAATTCCTATTAAGAACAATGTAAAAGAAGTTGATAACAAAGACAACGACCAATTTTTTTTTTTTTTTTTTTTTTTTTTTTTGAGCAAGGACAACAAGCAGTTGATGACGAATAAACTTTTGAGAATTGAACTTTGGACAAGTTCCATTTGCAATTGAGAAATGCTAGGTTTTTTAATTTTCTTTTTCCAAAAATTTGGTTTTCAAATGACGTGTCAACATCTTATATAATCTATTGTTTTAATAAATAGAGACATAAAGCGATGAAATTGTACCACATCATTTGAAAAGTAATTTAAAAAAAAATAATTGAGAAAATAAAGCATTTCCCTTTGAAATTTTGTGGTGACAAGTCCAATTACACCAAAACCTAAAGTAGCCCAATGAGTGGCTTAAGAAGGTGTATTTAGTAAACCTTTTTGTTGTAAGTTTTTTTTTTTTAATAATAATAAGAAGCAACTGATATGGTATAAATGTAAAATAATTTGTTAACTTTTATGAGAGAAATGTAGTTTTGAAACCATGTTAATTTTTTTTTTTTTTTTTTTAAGAAAAGTGAAAATAAAATATTTCCAATACTATACCATGATTAAAATCTATAAAAATTTTATCATCTTAAATTTTAGTGGGAAAAAAAATATATTGAATGGAATTGAGATTCCTACTTTTTCTATTTTGTTTTCTTTTATGAGTGAGTTGCAATGAGGCGTGGTCCCTGCTGATTAACTATCAAACCACAAATAAAAAAAGGTGCAAGTAAATGTCACTTTTGGGACAAGTATATGCGTACTTTGCACAATTTTCTTTACGATGGCATCTACATTTACTTTTGTCCAAAAACCCACCATGAGAGTATACAACATTATTCCTTCGCACAATTTTCTTTTTGATGGCATTCTTAAAAGTGCTTTTTTTTTTTTTTTTTTTGTGTAAATAATTATTCTATAATGTTGAGAAGGTTGTGTAAACCAATTTTTAGATTAATCATTATTTAAAAAAAAAAAAAAATCTAAGCATTAGTTATGATTGGCACATAAACATTGTAAAGTAATTATAAAATAAAAAAGTAATGTATACATTACTACTCCTTCAAAAAAAGTATGATAAGAATGATAGCACTGATTAAAAGAATTGTATCATATCACGCTTTCATATAATGAATTGGGTTTATGTTTTATTTCGTTTTGAGTCTGTGTTGTTGGGGAGCCAACCCCTCTTTCAGTTTTAGGATCATTCACTTTTTCTTCCTTTCAAATCAAAAATGAAAATAATCATCCTTTATAACTCTTTCCCTTATTCAATTAGAAATAGTTGAGCATTTATCTTGATTTTTCTCTCATTCTTCTCCATATTAAAAAAAAAAAAAAAAAAACCATTATATCTGTAAGACTCGTCTAAATGAAGTCAAATCCAATAAATATAGGATGAAAGAAAAACCGAGGTAAATGCTTTATGACATTTCTCAACTAGCCTTAAAAATAATTGTTGTTGTTGTTGTTTTTTTTTTTTTTTTTCTTACTAATTTAAGGCAAATCAAAGCATGGTACATAGTACTAGAGAGTAGTACATAGAAGATGGAGAACCTCAAAAATATATACCGCGTGATTTGAACGCAATTGGGAGGAAAAAGAATAAGAGAGTATCTCCCCAAGTTCAAACAAGCACCCTCTTTAAACATTTGCCATATATTTCGAAAAAAGAATCCAACTATATTATCCAAGGTTTAAGAAAACGAGAACTCCTCCTATTTGGGACCACGGAATCTCTATGGAACTCATTTAAAATCACATGCTTTGTCTTCGAACTCCTACCACCTTTTCTTGAGATCGAATAAAGTTGTGCCAATTGCAAGAACATCGTGTCCATGGATGTACCCACTTTATTGTGTTACTTCCCTTTTTTGGCTCAACAAATATTTCCAATATCTAAATCATCCATGCCATTCCAATATTATTATAATTTCTTTTTACAAATGAATGTCAAGTGGCACTCCACATTTTAGTAGCGGATAATGTAAAATCATTGTTTTGTGTACTTGGGAAAATTTTTTAAAAGGTTTCCCATATTGGGTATTACCATAAAAGAAATCTTTTGACACCCAAAAGATTGGTAAAATAATGAAGTTATTTTCATGGAAATAAATTGGCTCTTGTATGTTAATGTTGTTTAGAGGTGTTTTTTGTTTTAAAAAAATATTCTGATGCGGCATAAATATGAATATAGTTTTGAACATTTTGTAGGTGTTTTGTATTTTAAGTTATTTGTTAATATTTTTTTTTTAAAAGAAACATGTGGTAAAGAAACATATGCAGTAGCAGAGTCATTTGAGGCTTTGGGAGTGCCACGGCACACCCAAAGCTTTAAAAAAAAAAAAAAAAAATTGTATGCAATTTTCCTACCCAAATTTCACACGGCACCTCCAAAAAAAGAATTTTATTTTTTTTATCGTACTTATAAAAGTTATTATTTGACACCTTAAAAAAAAATTTAACGAAACTTTCAATATCAATTATCTAGCTCTGTCGGTGAAGATATGTGGGTATCAAACAAAGTCATTTATTCTTATAGGATGGATGGATGACCGTACACACGTGCTAATTATTTATAGAAAAATGTTATTTATATTGTATACTTAATATATATTTCTTATTTTTATCATTGATTTTAAAATGTATATATATCTAAAAAAAATCCTTGTCTAAAGAAATTTCTGAAATCATTTGAAAGAAAGTGATGACGTGGCGGTCCACGTCAGCAAATGAGAGTGTAAAAAGGTGCTTAGGTTTGTTGTATGTGCAGAAATTCACGTGCACCCGGCTTTCCCAGCAGAAAGATGCTTCCCAAGCTCTTAACCATCCAATCCAAAAGCCCAAAAGCAGGTTCAGTTGAGTTGCATTCTGACTTGTGATGGACACTCGCTTTTGATGGAAATTCCCACCATTACGTCAATTTGTCACTTTCTCAGATAGACCTCAGAAAATGACCAATAGTGCTACCTCAACTGTTTCGCGGTGATCCAAACTAGCGGTGACCTCTTTATTATTATTATTATTTTTTTTCTAATCATAAGAAAAGTAAAATAAAACTAATTAATTAAAAGAGAATATTACAATTTATATGGTCGAGCTTTAAATGCAGATTATATTCCGTGATTGAGAAATGCTATTTACTATTCTTGTATGCTGTTCTCGTATTTTTTATTGTCGTTTTTTAAAAAATTAAGTATTGAATTTGTATGACTCACATAGGTGAATGTGTAAGTCTTACATATCTCGAGATGAGAAACGCTATTTAGTGTTATCATATTTTTTTTAATTCTCATTTTTTTAAGATTAACCATTGAATTTGTAGGACTCGTGAATCCTACATATCCAATGGTTTATTTTATTTTATTTTTTTAAAAAATGAAGATAGTAGAAGGATAGGAGAATACTAAATAGCATTTCTCATTCCAAAGTAGAGATGACCAAGAGAAAATTATAGTTAGAGAAATAATAAAATCAATTATCTCAATCATCTTCCTATAGTGAATTGATGAATTCACTATCGAATTGAATTTGTGTGAGATTCACATATGTCTATAAATCAAATGGTCGATCAATTGAATTTACAAAAAGAGATGTTGAAAGATTGCTAACATGCATGTACAAATAATAATGGAAATAAAACAATCAAAATATTAATTTTCAATACACTAAAATTTCACTCTTACACAACAAAAAAAAATTAATCTGAAAGAGTTTTATGTTGACAACTAATTCAATATGGTTTTGGTGACTATGATTTGAAGATTTAGAAAAAGAGAGTGGATGGTGCATTGAGCATAGTCATAAGTCCACCTTAAAATGACCCACTATGTAATATTTATATATTACTAATTTTTTTAATAAAGAATATTCAATTGTTCTTTTGGATATACTCTTTGCTATAAGTAAGCAGTAAGCTCACACAAGTCAAGAAGAACTTGAGATACAAAATAATTAATTCAATAGATTCAATCGAATTTGTGTTAATTACCGGCCAACTTTGTGAATCCATAAGTGCAAACTCAATAGACACAAAATCAAGTGAAAATGATTATCTTACAAAATGAGTAATTATTCATAAGTGAAGTATGAGTTCCAAGCAATAACAAGATTTTAAAATTTGATCATTTTATTCAATAGCAAGGTTCCATTTATTTGTTGAGATGTCTACACAAAAAGAGGGAGGGAGATTCGAACTAGTGACATCCACTTCATAAGGTGTAGTTCAAAACCGATTAAATTAGCCCTTAGAGACGGGTCCGTTCATTATTAAAGACGGTTAATTTACATCCTTTAATAATCATCAAAACTAAGTTTATAGAATAAAATGGGTTGATGAATTTAGAAAAAAAAAAAAAAATTATCAAATAAAATCAAAACTTTTGAAAATTTAACATTAATTTAGAACTACCCTTTATTTTGAATTGAGAATCAAAACTACAATAATTAGCATACTATTGGATTCACGAAGAATTGTGAAATAACTGCCATGCTCAGGAAAAGAAAAGAAAAAGAAAGAAAGATTGAAGTAACTGCTATGTAATTTTCTGTACAATTCGAATCCTGTATTCTGACTTGTCTTGATATGGAAGAAAGAAAAGTCAGAAGAAAGCAAAGTCAGAAAAAAGCAAATTGTCTTACAAAAAAGAAGAAGAAAAAAGCAAATTAAATGGAGACGAGCCTGTATGAGCTGCAATGCAGTCGATCAGGTGGGGTAGGGAAGTATTAATTAATAATATTATTTTATTATTTTTGAAGAAGTCGGGTAGGTAATTATGGTATGAAGTGATGGCAGCATTGATGTGTATGTACGGAAAAGCGATCATCCACACATTAAAGAAAGAAAAAGAGAAGCACATTATTTATTTTATTGCCCCCAGAAAGTACTGAAAAAACTAATAAACAAATCAGTTTTCATGGATCCTGGCTCTCTCCCCAGTCCCCAATCACGCACACATAGAGGAGTATTTTCCCTTTTCTTTTTCTTTTTTTTTTTTTTAAAAAAAAACTTTTTTGGGCAACATAAATGTAGAAAACCTGAAGAAAATAAAAATAGGGTCTGTTTAGCTATAAAAGGGAAGGCACCCTTTCCTTTCTTGAACACACAGCAACTCCCTCTTTCTCTCTCCGGAGTTTTTATTCTCCTAGCTTGTAATTGGTGACTTTTGGTCTAAAGCTCAGACCCTAACAAGGTAAAAGAGGAAAATCCCACCAATTCTGCCTCTGCATCGTGCAACTCTGCATGTTCATGAGCTGTAACTGTTGGGTTTTTTTTTTTTTTTTTTTGGTTCTTTCTGGGTTTTTTTTAGATCTTACTAGGGTTTCTGCTAAATTTGCCAAATTTAGCAGATACCCACCTTTTCCTGTGCTATTTTATGTTATGTGCATTTTTATTTTTTTATTTTGTGGGTGTGAAAATGTGAAGGTTCGTTTGAATTTGTGGAGGGATAAAAAGGATATGGCGAGGGAGAAGATCAAGATCAAGAAGATCGACAACGTCACGGCGAGGCAGGTTACCTTTTCCAAGAGAAGACGAGGGCTTTTGAAGAAAGCTGAAGAGCTTTCTGTTCTTTGTGATGCTGAGGTTGCTCTCATCATCTTCTCCGCCACCGGAAAGCTTTTTGAGTTTTCCAGCTCAAGGTATTTTATTTTTTTATTCTTCTTCTTAATACTGTTCTTTTTAAGAAATCACAGTTCATTTTCATTAGCGTATGACTCTTCCAGCTGTTTTGGTTTCTGTGTGTACGTGTGTGTGTTTGAGAGAGAGAGAGAGAGAGAGTCTTATGGTTAAGTTAGAAGGTCAAGACCACCATCTCATCTCTTCATATCAAGGAAAGCGAGATCTTTGCTCAAATTTCGGACGTGCTTTATTTTTATTCTTAATTATTTATTTATTTATTTATTTTTTATGATATACGAAGAAGAAACCTCGTACCTTAACAAAAAAACAAGCGTACTGTGAACTAGTTATAAAGGTTGTTACATATATAGGCGTTCAAGTGATTGAGAAATCGAAAGACCGGCCATGAAGTTTTATTTCCTTGGTCGTTTACATTGAGCTGTCTTTCATGAAATAACAGTTTAAAGTTTGCTTGTTGGTGGTAGCCACAGAAATAGACGTGTTTTGATCGATACAACTAACTTCTGGATGTTTCAGTTTTCATCCATGTCATAAAATTTTGTGGATCTTTACGTGTCCATGTTCATTTCTTCTCATGAAATTCTCTAATATGTGGTTTAATAAATTAATTTCGATGATCAATTAGATAGTTTTAGTGAGTATACCATGTAGCATTCTCATCTTCTCATATATATCTTCGGTGGGGTATCATGGAAAATAGCCATTTGGAGAAAGCCATGCGCAGTTTAGTGGTGGGTGTAATAACAGGCTAGAAAGGTGCCATTTATCCCTCTCCTTCCCCAACAACAAAAAGGGTCCATGTAAATTCATTTTAATTGTGTTAATAGGAAATGATTAGTTTAACTATTTAATTTATATTCTAAACACTTCTTCATGTTTGAGCTTAAACTTTCTTTAATTAGTAAGACCTAATACATGAAATACTTAATTGAAATGGGAGGTGAATGACAGAGCTCAGAATCTATGCTCTGAAATTATGATAAATCACCATTGATTTCAAAAGCTTAAGGTGATAAAAATGGATGAATTTAATAATTTAATTTATCTTCTATCGCTATTAGCTTGGAAGAACTTTGTCGGTGTTACTTGATCGCGTCATTTTGATTGTTAGGAAGTGATTGACAACTCTTAGCTCATGATATTTGCTTAAGAGAAGCTGAAATTTTTTTTCTGTTAGAATATGCTCGAAGTAAAGAAATGGGGGACGGTGAGCCAGGAGGACCATAGAATAGCGGTCCCTAGTCCTCCTTTACAGCTAGCGGATTAATTGAGAAGACAGGAAACATATATGATTTATAGCTGTGGCTGGTAATTGATGGTTGATAAAACAGGCCTCTTAACACCAAATACTTTAAATTAATCTTTACTAAATACCATTTTTGCGTGTTTTAGCCCAAATTAACATGGTCTAAGCTTGTTTTAGTTTTAGTTTTGCCCTCTTGGTGGTACAAATTTATAAGTGAACTAAGTTGGTCCAATTATAAACATGTTTTAATTAAGTAGTGGTTACAGTGTGAAAGCAGCCATGGAAGGGGGCCTGTACGTTTGAAAAACGAGTTCAATCAAATGAGAATATACTGATCATGAGTGGGGAAAATGAGGAACGATTATTGTTTCCAATTGAGTGTGTTCATAAGAAACTAGCCACTACTTCTAATGAGCTAATGTTGATGAGAGAAAGTAGTCTAATTATAAGATGGTTCAGTTTTGTGTAATGAAAATGACGTATTGGGAAGGAAAAAGAAGTCACTTGTTTTACATAAAAGCAAGAAATAGATAGAGGGATCGAAGATCAAAAAGTGCTTGGATGAAGAGTGGTTAAATAATTACCAGTCATCTGTTGAAGGATCTATCTTT
Organism: Corylus avellana; assembly: GCF_965113065.1. Classification (NCBI taxonomy): domain Eukaryota; kingdom Viridiplantae; phylum Streptophyta; class Magnoliopsida; order Fagales; family Betulaceae; genus Corylus; species Corylus avellana. Next base: position 19,708,568 of record NC_142498.1, read on the forward strand.
AGATTGAGCTCAAGGAAAAAAAAAGAGAAAAAAGAAAAAAAGAAAAGAGATTCAATTAGTTTATCTTGTAAGAACTAGAGATTACGGCTTTCTCAATTTAATGGAGAGCAAAACAAAATAGGGGAAACTAGATTTTACCTCAAAATTATCACCATTTTGGCATTGGAATTGATCTTCAAAGTTTAAAAAGTCACACTTGGACTGCACAAAATATCTAACTCTGATGCTTAGCATCCATGCTAAAAGACCTTTTTTGGTTGGCACAGGCCACTCCCAAGGGGTTAGAGGGTGTCTGCCACACCCTTGGGGGGTTTTCGGGGTTGGCTTGGGCCTCCTCTTAACCCTTTGGGGGGTGATTTGGCGGCCACCACTTGGGAATTTTCGAGGTGATTTGGCCACCCCCAGAAACGACTCCAGTGGTGGCTGGACCCCCCCCTCCCCAAGTGTGGTTCTGCCGTGTGGAGGGGAAGTTCTCTGCCACTTTCATTTTTCCAAGTTTTTTTTTTTTTTTTTTGGTTTGGTTTGTTTTTGTTATTTTTTAATTTATTTCATTTTTTCATTAGGTGTAAAGATGAGTTGATATTAGTACCCCTACAAAGTTTAGGAAAAATACATTTTACATCCCTAGGGGTATGTTGGGGCGAAAATGTTGCGTACCGTGCACACAATGTAAGATCCGTGTAACAAGATGAAAAAAATTAATGGAGGGTGCTAAACATTATGGTTAAGTAGTATATGGGGTTCGAATGTCACTTTTTTAACTTTGATAGTACAAATGTCCAAAAAAAAAAAAGAAAAAAAAAAGGTACCTTTATTTTGCTGAGACAAATTAAAAGAAGATATCTTGATCTTGACATGGTTAAGACTTTTAAAGTTTACTTCCTTGGAACAGATGTCAGCTAATAATCATCAAGAGAATATTATGAAAACTTCAAGTTCTCGTTGCAATTTTTAGGTCCAATATTTGAAGTGTCAAATAAGTAGCATAAGAGTAAAATAATGATTTTACATCCTATATATATATATATATAAGAGGTTTTACCCTCGTGCTACAAAAATTTAACTTGGCTTTCCTTGGTCATCTAGATGCAACTAGTTGCCTAAACCATCTCCATGAATTGGCCCTTTGGTTGAGTTTTACAAAGATGTCTCTTATTAGGTGCTATCATGAATGCTTTCTTTAGCCAATTTCAACAGCTTCCTATGTCGTCAATCATCATCGTATCTCAACTTTATAAAGGATATAGCAGTCATCCTAACCTTAAAAGATTTAGCCAAAGTTGTTATATACTTAAAAACTCTATTTGGTAATGTATAAGCTATCCACTATCCATTTGGGCATGGTGACATGCTAATTGTTGGATCGGGCCTTTGACCATCTCATCTAAAAACCATTTGGTGTCTAGTGAGGGAAGCCAAATTCTTTTATGACATTCAAAATCGCACATCGCAAGGCATGTTCTAAGAGCCGTCCAAGTGAGCAGAGTGGCATTGTTGCATCTCAACACTAATTAACCTGGAAAGACAGTGTTTTTTACATGCATGAGGCTGATATTGGCATCACTCCTCGGTTGCCACTTTTCTTGGTTGACATAGATGACCCAAGGCCGAAATGAGGACAAGAGTAGCATTCACCTTTTTATTCTTCTGTTTTTTTGAAGTATTGAAATATTGATTAAATGTTTTCTTTTTTTCCTAATTGGTTTAAGCTTTTGGGATAAGATAAGTGATGATTTAATGGTCACTATTCGCATATGCCATATAAAGTGCAATCTTCTATATGGTCTAATACGGGCTATGAGAGAACCTTATAATGGATAATGGATAGTATCAAATTCAAAAATATTTTAGGAATATTGACAATGTTTTTTTGGGGTTAGAACCAAGATCAACACCTTATCTAGCTTCCAGCCTTACAATTCTTAATAGATGGATGGTTGGTTGTTAGGGATTGCCCGTTAATCTGATTAGAAAGTAGGTGATTTGTGTGACGAAACTTGTAATAAAATGGAAAATAAAGAAAATAGAAGAAAAAAAGAGAAAATTGGAGATAAGGATTTGTGGATGGTTTGGTGTTAAGCACTTGCGTCCGCCGCTAAGAATGAGCTCATTAGGGTTGCATTGTGCTCTTATTTCTTGATATTTACATTACAAATGACTTCTATTGATAAGAGAATTGGATTCTGATTTGATTACAATTATACTTGATATCAATTAATCTTAATAAACAAATATTTATTTATGATTAAGAATTTTTATCCTTATTATATATTCTAACATTGTGTGCTCCAACTGTTAGTTGTTGGTAGGTTGCTTGAATGCAACCGGTGTCTTTGTAGCTCGGAGCCTATATGGTTGTCGGCCCTTTTGTTATATTAGTTTTGTTATTTCTTATTCATCCAAAAAAAAAAAAAAAATTTGACCAGAGGTGAGAGGGAAAAGGACACTTATTGTAGGGCCGATCTTCCTTGTTGATGTAATGTCATTGCTTCGATGCTTGAGGAGCATAAATTGAAGTTCTAATGTTACTAGGACATAGGCCAATAGTGGATATTGTTCAATATCTATCATTAAATTCAGTAAACATGGTTGAGTTGCCATACATCAAGCCTTGCGTCTTAAGCAAAATTGAGTTCAAAAATCAAGCTCGACTGCGGGCTTCTTTAGCTTTTGAGAACGATATCAAAAGCCCTAGCTTAGGTTTAGTTGTTGGTTTGTTTCAAAAACCAGCAAAACCAAAGTTCTATTTGTAGTACAAACGTGCTTTATTTTATTTTTGAAAGCAATATATGATCTTTGCTAACTATAGAACCCGACATTTACTTCACTTCTTATGTTATCTATCTTATATTTTACAAGTTCACTTCCATAGTGGGCAGCGTCTAACTATGGCCTTTTTTCATCTTGTGAAGTATGAAGGATATACTCGAAAGGTATAATCTTCAGTCTAATAGCCTTGAGAAAATGGGCCAACCGTCTCTTGAGTTGCAGGTATGTCTGAGGGGGGTCAATATATAGAACATAGTTGGTGGGGCTTGGGGTCTCAAGGGGAATGAAATAATCTAATTGTTTATAAATGGCTTTTTCAGCTAGAGCATGGTAATAACATCAGATTGAGTAAGGAAGTGGCGGATAAGAGCCAGCAACTAAGGTACGTATATTATTAAGTAGCTGCTAGAGGATCATTTTTCCATGTGTTTGCTGATACTAATTCCATTAATTACCTTTGACGATAGGCAGGCGAGGGGAGAGGATCTTCAAGGACTAAATTTAGACGAATTGCAGCAATTAGAAAAAAAGCTCGAAGCAGGACTTAGACGTGTGCTTGAGACTAAGGTTTGTGCTAGGCCTGCTAATTTCACCTGCCGGGTATATATATATATATATAGGAAAAAAACTCAAAATCAATGGTTATGGTTTGCATCTTTATAGAATTAGTCTCTATGTTTTGAATTTTATAGGATAGATCTCTAAGGTTTGCTTTTAGATAAAAATGCTCCTTCAGCCTAACATTTCTAATGGAAGTTAACGTCATGTGACAGCTTAGATGGAGAAGGATCCTCTCCATTTCATTGGATCCTTTTCCATCTCATTTGAAATGGAGAGGACTGAGGAGCCAGTTCATTGCCTCTAGAGTGGCAAAATTATTAAAAAAATAGAATGACAATTTTGCCTCTTAACCAATGAAGAACCCGTTCCTCTCCATTTCATAGAGAATCTCTTTCCTACTTAGACACGCTTCTGCAAATGATAAGCATGAATGTGTGGGGGGGGATCATTCATTGGAGCAGCAGGCATAAAGAGTGATGTTAAATGATTGTTTATTTGCATAGTTTCCCATCCTTAGTTGAAATGTATCAAATCGAGAAGTAGTATGGTGGTTGTGAAAAATGCCCCTTAATCATGCATGCATTATTGTTAATTGCAATTTTGCCTATTTTGATTTTGTGGATTTCTCCCCAATCTTTTGGTGTTGTATATCTGGCTGATCTACGTTGTTTCTTTTGCTTTTCTGTGCAACCAAAAGAAGGTATGTTTTGGCCTAAACGAACTCGAGTTGTGTAGCAGAGGTTGCAGTTCGGCAAGTCACGGTTGGTGGCTCGTGGCTCGGTGGTTCGTCACATGAGTCTCTCCGTGCGACCAACTTAGGGTGGCAGCAATCGGTTCGGTTCAGCTCGCAGTTCTTGGCTGCGTCGGCCCTCCTTCCATACGACAGACTTAGGACTTGGGACTTGGGGCTTGTGAGTTTTAAGTTTTGGCGAGGGTCAATTGCTGAGAGAGCGAGGAAGGGACTGATGTGGCATTGTTTTAACTATGTGGTGCACACATGGCTGTCTAACATGGAGTTTGTTAAGGCTGGTGGCAACGTGTGATTCTGACGTGGAATGTTATACACGTGTTGGCTGATGCGTCTAAGTCGTCATGTAGCATTAACTTCTGTTAGAACTTAGAAAACTTGATAGGACTGTTTTTATCCAAAGCAAATCACTGGGGTCTATTCTATAAAATTCAAACCTTAGGAGCCGATTCTATAAAAATGCAAGCTAAATTACTGGGACTGATTTTGTATTTTTCTCAAATACATATTAACAAACAAAAAAAATAACGTGGAGCTTCTTTTTTGTTTCAGGAAGAACGGATAATGACTGAGATTACTACACTTGCAAGAAAGGTTAGTAAATTGACTTCATTAATGGATATATATTACAAGAGTTTTTTTTTTCTTAATTAAATGATCCTTACCACACTTGATCGAAAGGAAGAGAGTAGGGAACAAAAACCGAAAAGAGTGGGGAGACATATCGTAACTTCTTCTTGGTCAATATACAATTAATAACACCGGGTCAAGCTAAACACAACGGCACGCCGACAAATTTTTTTTTTTTTTTTTTTAATATTAAAAAATTAAAGAAAAAAAAATTGCCTGTTAGCGTGCTTAAAATCACGGCCCAATAACACCCTATAAACTTTTCACCTGTTTATGCTCAAATTGTATTTATGTTCCTTGGATGGGGTGTGGAGAAGTTCAGTGAAAGTGATCATTTTAGTTAGGTTGGCAACTGGCAAACCTGCATTATTCTCGAATTCTCATCAAAGAGATGTGTAGGTTAGAATATATGTTTGGATTGATAAGAATCCTTCCTTCTTGAAGTCCTGAGAACCTCTAGTCTAACTAATTTCGCCAGTGCCTTCATTCATTTGCGTTCTTGCACTGACTACCATTGCAGGGAGCTCAGTTGATGGAAGAGAACAAGCAATTAAAACAGAAGGTGAGTTTCTTTTTTTAATTTCTATTTTTGCATGAAATCCCGAAAAAAATGGTGGGTGAGATTTTTGGATTGCAGATCATGGTGTCGTACAAGGGGAAAAGACCTGTTAATCTGGACTCAGACATAGTGATCCAGGAAGAAGGCACGTCATCAGAGTCGGTCAACAATGTCTGCAGCTGCAATGGTGCCCCTCCACCAGAGGATGACAGTTCTGATACATCTCTCAAATTAGGGTAAGCAAAGTTTTTTTTTTTTTTTTTTTTTTTTTAACACGTTAAAAGAATAATGCTATATAATAATGTCAATATCTCACAAATATGCTATTATGCTGATGTAACAAGGTCTAGTAGTTATTTATTTTTAACAATATATTAGACCTTGTCCCGTCATTATAATGAGATATTAGTGCGGTAGCATTCTCATGTCGAAAAAAGTAAAGAGAAAGAAAGAGAGAACAATATACAAAGTAAGGGCACAATGTATATATTCAGGTACTAGTTTAAACCCTAATCTGGTTCATGAAAGTTTCCCATATTCTCATTAGGATCATACTGTGAAGGCATTTCCCACTACTTTTAATAACCAAAAATTTAACAAAAGGCACCAAACAGTCTTTTCAGAATGGATTTTATGGGTCAAATAAGGGCACTGCTGCATGCCTGTTAAGTTGTTCCTGATTGCATCTTTAAATGCTTTTTCAATGCTCCTGCAGGCTATCCCTTTAGGTGAAGCTTGTGGAAGACGGAGGAGACTCGTGTAATGAATAAGGCTGGATCCTGGTCTCTTTAAGATATTACCAAGTTTAACGAAATGGTACAAGCGACTAGAGGACTTGTTTTGTTTTTATCTCTTTTGGCTGGTGCTGCTCTTTGTTTGAGTATGCATATGAATTCTCTAACTACTTTGACTATTTGCAATCGGCAACCTATATGTAAGTGCTAGGTTAAATAATTAATGACTTCAGGGGGTTTAATGAGCCTCTTGTTGCCTTTGCATGAGACTTAACATGGGCCCTTTTGTGATCTTTGTATGAGAGGATTAAATTATGAGTAAGCTAGGCCCCATCCATTCCTTGCATGTAATTACTTATCGATATATGTATATATGAAAGCTTCAAGTTCAACACCTTTGACTAATGAGTTATGGGGAAATTATACTTTACTATCTAAGTATACCCCCTTTTGTGTTATGTGTCTAATATTCAAAAAGTGACATTCGACTTCTAATTATCTAACTTTGGCAAGTTAGATCCTTCATTTTTTTTCATCTCTTTTGGATTGAATGCCAGTCGCCTTTCATGACGGTTTACAACTTGAACTCTAAAAAATGTTCTTGAGAAAAATATGAAGAAAAGAAAAGGAAAAGGTGGTCAAGTCACCCATTTGGGTATATGATGGTGGTTTAGCGTATATGATGGTGGTCTAGCTAATCTTAGGTCGCTGAATGGTTTTGGCTACCCTTATTTGTCTAGCCTGAGGGCGACAAACCATTCACACGGGACATCAGGGTGGGGCTACACCTATGTGCCAAAATGGGTAGTTGATTGAAACCATCTTTAACGGCTTGTGATCATTTGGACTTATGGGAGTAGTTGGATTGGTTGCTACTATTTGGTTATTGGGGGTGGTTTTATCTACCCATCGTTCTCTAGTTTTATGGCTAGCGAGTCTCTCTTGGTGCATTATCATTGTCTTGCTTTCCTATAAAACTTGTAGGCCTCGTACTTACTTTTTGGCTTTTGAGTGCAGAGTTTCTAGCTCGAATAAGCTAGTTTTCTTGTTTTAGAAAATAATAAGAGAGTTTGTTGCAAAAAGTTTTTTTAAGAGTTTTTTCTATTATTTAGAGAAGGAACTGAGACTTCGGGAGTCTAATAATAATGCCATAAGGTGTATAATATCAACACTATATTAGTGGATGGTGGATCGAGTTTTACTTCATGGATACTAACTTAGTAACATAATTACGGGGTGATGAATGATATATACATTCATATTTCCACACTAACTAAAAAAAAAAAAAAATCAAAGAAAAAAAATTTAAAAATCTAATTATATTGACCTTACATGCCGCGAATGACCGGTTAGAACCTGTTTAGGATTGCATTTATGAAATAGAGTTTTTAAGTTAAAAAAAGTCTTTTTGGCAAAAGCTTTTGCCAAAAGTGTATTTTGGCAATTTTTAAGCTTTTGTATTCTTAAAAGTGCTTTTAATTTTTTTACCAAACGAATATTTTTTTTCTTTAAACGAACTTTTTGAGTGTTAAAAGCACTTTGGGTCCCTCAAATGCAATTCCAAACAAATCCTTAGTCTTATCAAATTCTCACATCATTTTATCATCTGTTGATATGGTTGAAAATACTGCTTTTTTGTTTTTGTTTTTGGGTGGGTGAAAAAGAACCTCAACTTCAAATTGGCCATGTTTATCTGATTTTTCCTCATTATAAATATATACATACCCGTCATTAGCTTTGTAACTAATATCATCTAAATGGACCGATCAAATCATTAGGTAATTTAACTGATGAAGGCCCAGCAGGAGTTGGGCTTTCCTAGCAGTTTGTTTTATTAATAATGTTTTTCCGTTCACTGTTTCAGTACAGTGTTTTCCTATACGGCACCGTTGAAGAAGGGGCTGCCATTTTCCCCCTTCGTTTGCTCAATTTCTAAAGGATACAGTGATAAAATAACTAATGCTATATGTTACTGGCACACAAATTTATTGCAAATTAATTTATAGGAAATTTCTACTGAGTCGGCCTTTGAAAGTGATATCTTTCAAGTTATTAAAACATATATGAGAAGTACATGTTATGTTATATTATTATTTTAACATACTCATGTGTCATTGACAATTCACCCTCAAATTATAAAAAAGAAAATATTTTATATTCATTTCTAAAAGAAAAATGTTACCTACACTTTGAAGTTTACATTTTAAAACAGTAAAAATCTCAATTAGAGTTAAATTTTAAATTTAATAATAATTTTTAGTGTAACAAAAATAAGAGTATGGATTTAAGAACGTCCCACTTTTAAATGTGTATTTTAATTCACTTTATAAAAGCAGAGGCATCAACGATCTCACAATTCTACGCTCTCCTAAAACGAGTACGATTTACGAAGCACCGAAAAGGCGAAAACATCTTTTACAACGCATCAGTGTGTGCACGCTCCGCCACTGAGCGTGGACTAGTCACTAAAACCCCCTGGAAGACTCTAATATTTTTCCCCTGCAAGTCTCCTGGAGCATTTGTTTCATGTACCAAAATTAGGGCACTCTTCAACGCGCTCAAAGTCCCCTGATCTCTCTCTCTCTCTCTCTATCTCTCGATTTGCCCGATTCTCGAAAACCCCAGATACCGATTCACTGAGTCGCTCCAACTTGCCCTTGTCCGAACCTTAATTTGTCAAGCTCGGGATGAAGAGCTCTCCGCGTAGAGCTCTCGACGTCTTCGATTTCAAGGAAGAGGATGAGCTTCCTGAATTGGCCGCCGGTAAATTCCTCGGGAAATTCAAAAACTCTAATCTCGATAATCATGCCATGTTGAAGTACGAGTTTCTCGAATGTGGTAACGTTCCCTCCATTTCTGTCTCTTTTCCCTTCACTTCCCGGCTACCAAATGGAGCTTTTGATTTTGATTTTTGATTTTTTGATTTATTTTGTTATTTAAATTTTTGGAGCTCGAGACACTTATAATGAACGTGTTCAATTTTGGTCTATATTTGATTCTTCACTCTCTCATTGAAGAATTCGTTACATCATTAGTTTCTCGCCACAATAGGAACTAGGCATGTTTCGATTGGTGGTGATTAACGATTTCAACTATTTGTCCATGTACGAGAAGAGGTTCGGTTGTTTTACGCATTGACAGGATTTGTTCAAACCGAGTTTGAAGTGGGTTCTTCTTAGGGTTTCATGCATTGTAGGAGTATAAAAGAGCTTATCCTGTCAGAATTTATTTTGCTTTCTACTCGCACTAGAGTAGTCTATGATCATCGTAACCGTTCTGTGTTTGGTGTAAGGATATCCAATGGTTTGCGCACTACACATTCTCATTTTCGTTAGGAGATGTAGGAAGAATTAGTATTATAATATGTGAGTGAACTGGAAGTCAATGGTTCCAACAAGGCTGGGTGTATGTGATTGACTTTATTATTATTCCTATGTTTGCCAAGGATACCTTAGTTTTCTGTGGGGCTGAGCCAAATCATCTATGCAATTTACGGACCTTATTCTTATGTTTTGAAGCTGTGTCAAGTTTGAAGACGAACTTAGCTAAGTCAGAATTGGTTCCTGTGGGAAATTTTGATAATGTGGCTGGGTTGGCGGGAATTATGGGTTGTGGCGTTGCGTCTTTGCCCTTGAAGTATCTTGGTCTTCCTTTGGGACATCCTGTAAGGCCAAGCATATATGAGACAGTGTTATTGAGAATGTAGAACATCAATTGGCTATTTGGAAAATTTTGTATTTGTCTAAAGGTGGTAGGATTACTCTTATCAAGAGCACCCTATCCAACTTACCTACGTACTTCATGTCCATATTTTCTTTCCCTAGGAGTATTGCAAACCCTATTGAGAAGCTCCAATGTGATTTCTTATGGGGTGGGTTAGGTGAAGAGTTCAAATATTTCCTAGTGAGATGGTCCAAGGTTTGTACTCCGATATTTGAGAGAGGGTTGGGGCTTAGGAACTTGCCGAGGTTCAATTATGCTCTCTTAAGTAAATGGCTTTGGCGCTATGTGCTTTAGAGAGAGGCTTGGTGGAGAGTGGTGGTGGGCTCTAAATATAGAAGTTTGTGGGGAGGGTGGTGTTTTATGAGCCTTTTGGAGTGTATAGGGTGGGTTTATGGAAGACTATTATGAGGGATTGGAGGATGTTTTGTAGTCATACCGATTTGAGGTGGGAGATAGCTCAAAGGTTAGATTTTGGCATGATCTTTTGTGCGAGGATATGGCCCTTAAGGAAGTCTTTCCAGCTTTATTTGGGTTTTCTTGCGCAAAAGATGCTTTTGTTGCAACTCACATGAAATGTTTTGGAGGTGCCATTTAGTGGAACGTGATTTGTTAGAGAGGCTCATGACTGGGAGGTAGAAGCCGTTGCCTCGTTCTTCAAAGTGTTGTATTTAGTGAGAATGAGTTGGGAAGGGGTGGACAAGCTATGGTGGGTCCCTTCTAAAAAAGGGTTGTTTGGTGTTAAATCCTTCTACAATGTCATGGGTTGTCATGATGGTTTTCGTTTCCCTTGGAAAATCGTTTGGCAGAATAAGGTTCCGTTGATGGTGGTCTTTTTTGGTTGGTTGGCGACCTTAGGAAAGATCCTTACCATGGTACTGATTATGATTAGTTGGGATTAAGGCATACTGAGTTGAATTAATTATCTTTTGGACAAAGTTTTTCTTCAAACTGGGTTGGAGGAAAACATTGTCCTTTTCTTTTCAAGGAGGGGCCTATAAAGTTTTCTGTAAGTTCTAGACCTACCATTTCTTGAGTATGTCTTATGTGGAGGATTTAGAGTCTAGAACCTAATAGTAAGTTATATTTAGACAAACACATGGTGGAGTAAATGCACGTGTTGCGTGCACTACACTATGTTAGAGGGAAGTTTAACAAGATGCCTGAAGAAAATCTATCTTGTATTGATGGTTTTCGTACTTTTTTATTTCTTTGATAGTCGGTATACATTTACTTGAGAATTTGTTTTAATCCAATGAGATTTTATAATATTAAAACTTTACTATTAAGTTACTTAGCCAGTACACGCTGAGCTGCTGTAGCTCTTCTAACATGGTCTTGATAATTTTTGGGGAGGCTGTTTATTTTGATTTAGGTGATACTGGCAATCATATAATAAGTTTGCTTCAGTCTACAAACTTACAAGCTTGTGCTAAAGCTGTTCTTACATTTGAATTGGTTTTCCTTGCCTTCTAAGTTTTTTCTTCTTATTACATTATTATATATCTGTTTAAGATTTTTCCTGTGTACTTGGGTTGCACCCCTGTGCCCGTTTTTTAATATACATTACTTATCAAAAAAAAAAAAAAAAATTCTGTTTTCAGATTTTTTTGGCAGGTAATCAGAGAAAGATTTGTATTAATTCCTGTATTTTTTATTTTTTTATTTTATTTTATTTTCTAACCTGGTTATAAAATGAGTTGATTTAGCATTATCATCCATGTCATCTTTATGTATTCTTAATGCATGTATTTATGTTTGCAGTTGCCCCGGGAACTGATGTTGGAAGAAAAGAAGTTGATAGTATACCTTGTGTAGATGTTGATGCAGCTGACTGTGACCATAGTCATGACAATGCTAGTTCACATACCCCTCTAGTCGCAGAGGAAGAGAACTTTGCTGACAGAGAAGAGTTCTCTGGTTCAGATGCTGCCCTGCATTCCTATTATGTTAGTCATGAACAACGTCTTTTTAAACTAGCTACTAATGAATCCAGAAGTTTCCCTTCTGAACCAGAGAGAAAGGATTCAAGCCTTGAAGTACCTCAAGGGAAAGGCCAGACAGATTATCCCCTTTTGAAGACTCCATTCAGTGTATTTTGACTTTCATATCTTTACTAATTAACTCCATGAATGCAGAAATTAATATTCAAAGTTACGCTTACATTGTTTGGAATTTCTGCAGAATGAGCATGTTGATGTCGTCTCAGATGCTGATGAGAGCCTGAATGGGAATGCTCCATCAAGTCCTACTTCTGAAATTGCAGAAGATGGTATTTCTCAGAGGAACCTTATTACTTATTATCTGCATTGTATGCTTTGCATTTATGTGGAGCACCTTCATCTTCTTACTATCTGTTGTATAACTTCAGTTTCATTGAATGGTTGTGCATCGGATCATTGCTTCGGCGACATGGAAATGGTAATTATCTTTTCTTTTGATATACTGAGAAATATTGGGATTACTGAAGTAGAGATTGAGCGGAATTTTTCTGACCTTTCACGGCAAACTTGAAAGACACTGTCCAGTATTATTTGATTATATTGTCTTTGCCACCTAAATTCCGAATTTCTATTGAGGCATTATTTGTTGCTTGGCTATGTCAAGTATTTTCGTACTGTCATTCCCTCCTGCTTTTGATAGATAATGTAATGCTTTTGAAAGCCACTTTGCACTTGTGGTAATTTTGTCTACATTGTCATATGTATACAGCTTATGCTTGGTGCTTTTAATGACTTATGAAAAAGAAAAAAAAAGTTGCCCACTATTTGTTCCCCACTGTTCATCTAGTAATGATTTTCTTGATTTTATTTTATACTTCCTGTGTGGGGGTGCTTTACGCATTTAATGATATTTTGATTTCTTATCGTTAAATTACCATTTGTCCCAAAAGTTTAAACTGATAGGAAGAGATAAATTTAATCACTTAATTATTACTTTAACATTCCCCCTTACGTGTGGGCTCAAACTCCCTTTTAATAGGGGAGGCTCAACACGTGAAATATTTAATTTAAATGAGGGGTCATTTGACAGAATCAAGGTTCGAACTCAGGATCTTTGGCTCTGATACCATGTTAAATTACCATTTGTCCAAAAAACTTAAGCTGATAGAAAGAGATAAATTTATTCACTTAATCATTACTTTAATACTTATAAAAAAAACTGTTCATCTTGTAATGCTTATTGCTCTTATCGAAAAGAAAAAAGAAAAAAAGTCATGCTTATTGCACTTATAATAAATGGATTTATTAGTCACATTTATATTCCTGGTATAGTAGATGCTATCACACATGCAATCATACTCAATTCAATGGAATTGTTTGACTTAGTTCAGTTGTGACCACATTTGGTTCAACCTTGTGGCCAGTCTGGGTTCAGGATAAAATGGTTTGCTTCCAATCTGAAGGTGTTAGCTGCTATCTACTTGTTGCTAATTCTATTTGAATAATCTAAAATTGTTTGAAGGTGCTAACTGTTTGCTAATAGGAAGTGTACTTACTCTCTATACCTATTTTAACTTGCTAGATACTTCTTAGCATTATCATCGTTAACTTTTGGCACGTTTTCTCCGGTATTTCTATTTTAGTGGTCTGAAGGCCTTTTGAATTGTGACTGTTTATCCTGTTTGAAATCTACAGGATGACGTAAATATGGAGGTTGTGCTTTGTCCCGATTATGTTGTATATCGAGATATTTATTGTACAAGCCCCCAGTTAAGTTTTTCACGCGGTTGTATCAAAATCAGTGGTTCAACTCCACATGGAAATGAAGGAAGCTTTGAATTTGAATGGGGCATCGACGATCTTGTCGACATTAGGTGCCAGTGGATGCGAAAAGTGCGTTCTGATGCTCCTATTGCGATGTTTGCTGATAGTCATATATGTTTGGTTTTGAAGTTCTATACTTTCTTTTGTTGACTACATTCAGGTTGAGACTGTCATTATAAAGCTCCATGTAATAGCAAAGGATACAGTTCAAGCCAATAATGTATGTAGCACTTCAGGTCAGTTCATTGAAATAAATTACTAAATTGATGCTTATTCTTGTTCATGTTTGATTAGCACTTCATGTTGTATGCCATGAAATATTATGTTATCAAATTTTGAACAACATTTATTTTGGGAAAATTATCAAATGTTTTATTAGTTTAAACAAACTAAGCCAAACTCTCATGTTTTCTGTTTTTAGCTTACCTCTCTCCAGTTTTTGTCCATGCAGTGAATTCCCTTTCAATGACATTTAAGCTATGAGTGAAGAAATGGGTATAGGGCACCAACCCAATGTGATTCATACATTGACAATAAAATGTAGTAAAATGTGGGGAGGATGAAATGGGCACATTGCAATGATATTTATTTATTTATTTTTTTTAAAAAGTGTTAGTTTATTAGTATGTAATAGGATGGTAGGAAGTGAATACTGATAGGTAATCTATATCCTTGGTATTGTTAAGGCTTTTATTGTTATTCATATTTATATGTTTAACAATAATTTTTTTTTTGCAAAAATATACCCAATTATAAGATATGATCCTTGCTTCTTTTTGGTCTAAAAAAATGTATGAACTCAATTCTCGTGAAATAAGATGTAGTTTAATATTCTTTTTCAAAACTTTATTAGCTCAGTTTTTTGCTTTAAGAATTGTTAGGACTTCAGTGTTAAGCTAATAGTAGGTTCTCATTTTGCTGGTTACCTGCATTTACCTCAATTTCTAGGCATTGAGGAGTTGAAGATTGCAGTTGTCGACCCTAATTGGTCCTACAAACAGAAAGCGATAACCTCTTTGCATATGAAATACTTGGCTATGTGGGATCTTGTGCTTGAGTAAGTTTTTAAATTTCCTTAATTAATTCGTGCAATTTATTTTATTTTATTTTATTTTTTTATTGTATCTTTGTTCATAACCTAATAATGTTTCTTATTTCTGGTGAAAATCAAAAAGTGTATAGTCTGTCTAGCTTAATAAAGCTGTTGTTCAATACTGGATTTTCCTAACTTATCAAATCAAAAGAAAAAAGATTGAACAATGCTATTCTCCAAACTTGGAATGTCTTGCATACCACAATGAAATTTGAATGAGTTTTGTATTGAGAGCGGTATATATTTCTTACGTACTTGGGTGCGTCTTTTGTGCTTTTTAATAAATTGTGTTTACTTTAAAAAATCCTATTTGTAAGATAAACAATTAATATATGTGCTGTATATTTGCTTGGTTAGACTAGGAAGTCATATGGGTTAGGAATTATTTAGTTTTCAGTTATGAGCAAAAAATTTGGTTGTACATTTGACATGCTCCATCTGGTCTTGGTCGGGTCTTAAATGTCAATGATACCGGATATGTCAACATTCAATTTGCATTGGGAGGTATTTTAATGTAATTGTCTTTACCTTGAAAATTTGAGTGGGCTTCGTGAAATTTACATTACATTATTTATCAAAAAAAAAAAAAATTGAAGAATATACCCTCTAGATGTAATCTAATGTGGCGTCCCACATTGCCTGGTTATGGAGATGGGGATATACTTAAATGTATACTTATACCCTTAATGACAATAACACGTTTTAAAGCCGTGATGGTCATGAACCCATCAGAACTCTGCAGTTAAGCGTGCTTTTGCGAGAGTAGTACCAGGATGGGTGACCTTCTGGGAAGTCTGGTTTGGGGGAGCCAAAAGCGGACAATATTGTATGTCATTGGGGTGAGGTGTTACAAATGGATAACAAATTCTGTGACGACCCGCTTAATAAAACATGACTAATTTTTTTTTTTTAAAAGCATATACCCACAACAAGGGGATGGTTACAGTAGCATGGCGATACCGTAGTATGCTATGAACCAATGCATTAACCTGATTGACAATATCATAAGTCTCACAGAGGTACATGCATCATCCATGATTCATCAGAGTTCATATCTTTGCAGCTGAAAATAAATAACATTAGACCTACATAATACATTCGAGTTGACAAATACATCTATGTGAATAAAGTTTTACATACAAAAGAATGACTATACAAAAGTGTCACATGCGACACGAGCCATATACAAAAATTGATGTCTAAGCATATACATGAATGCTTATACAAAAGGGAACTGTCAACTAGTTCAACAAAATAAACATCCGACGCATCTAGGCCTCAACATCATAGAAACCCAGATACAGTCACTAGGTCATCATCTATAGTCCCTACACCTGCATCAATATTAACAACATCGTATGTACCACGGGAATCACCACCACCCATGATGCAGGCGGATTTATGAGCCCGCTATCTCCATAAAAATAGAGACGCTCAGCAGTATAGAACTCACTAGGCTTTCCCAAAATAACCATAATTTGAAAACATACTAAATCAGCTGTGAGAGTATACGTAAGCCCGATCTTCCTCTCTCGAAACATGCGTATACTACCCCATCTAACTTTACAAATCATACAGCATAGTTACACCTATAGGCGTGCGCTTACTATTTTGGATGAACACAAATCCATAAGCATAGGTAATCAATAAAACATATTGAAAGTCATCATATATCATCTTATGCAACCATTCATATCAATATGCGTTATGCGCAGTTGCATCTTCTGCGCATAGGTATACGGATACGCCTAGTATAAAAATCATCATATGCAACCATTCATATCAATATACATTATGCATAGTTGCATCTCCTGCGCATAGGCATACTGATACGCCTACTATAAAAATCATCATGTGCAAGCATCATAAATCGTATGCAATGCATGCTCATGCAACATCATCTCTTTTATATCATCCATACATATACATATATAACATCATCTCCTTCATATCATCCGTCATACATAAATACATAATATAACATCATCTCCTTCACATCATTCGCCATATATATATACATAACATCATCTCCTCATAACATCCATGCTCATGCTCATGCCATAAATGCTCATATGCTATTTATAAATCATTTCATAGAATCATACTCATGACATATTCATCATTTTATCTTGTAAACCCATGAAGCTCATAGAAACCTTTTATCAAATATTTCATGAAACATCATTAAATTTGACAAAGTATCACAAAACATATTTTTAACCTTAAAACATAGCATCTTTTGCCCAGTAAGTAGAAAATGGTATCAAAGCCATTGCCCATCCTGATATGAGGGGAGCGTGCACATGCCCATGAAGGTCGCTAGGCCCACTCGCTGGGATGCCAAGAATGGGCTAATCCTATGAGGGTCACTAGCGGGGACGCTGGGTCCTTAGAGGGGGTGATTGTGGCGTCCCACATCGCCTGGGTATTGAGATAAGGATATACTTAAATGTATACTTATACCCTTAATGACAATAACTCGTTTTAAAGCCGTGATGGTCATGAACCCATTAGAACTCCGCAGTTAAGCGTGCTTTTGCGAGAGTAGTACCAGGATGGGTGACCTCCTGGGAAGTCTGGTTCGGGGCAGCCAAAAGCGGACAATATTGTGTGTCAATGGAGTGGGGTGTTACATCTAATATCAAGATGAATGGGAAAAGGCATTTGTACAATGCTTTGCGGAGTAAAGTATAAGTGTACAACAAGGCTCAAATTTTGCAAAATTTTAATGCTAATATTACCAAGTATGCCTTGCATATTTGTCACAGTTCATTCTGGTATTTTATGATCATATGTAGTGTATGTGCATGTTTGCGTATATTTCTCATTCCCATACACCAATGATCAGGGAAAGAGTATCAGAAGTTAACCCTGTCTCCCTGTCATCCCCATTGCCACTAGGAATGCAATCTTTTTGTTTTTTGTTTATTTGGTGGTTTTGGCATAGGCTAGTATATTAGAAGGAGATTTCGACTTTCTTATCTTGGCTGGGCTTGATAACCTTTGGACTTTGGCCATATCTGTATCAAATCACTACTTGGAAGTTATTTCAATCATATCAATAGAATGTGGGTTATATAATTCAGACTTCACAGTTTCTCCAAGTTCTGTTGCTGGCATGGTTAGAGCACCCTCGAAGTACAATAACAGGTCACATAATGTCTCTCTTCAAAGTAAGTTGATGCAGAAGTATTCTAAATTCAGCATTTTTACTGAATTTAGAAGTACAGCTGCTTAGAAGCATTTAGGGCCATTGGATGTGCATATTGGTTTTCTGGTTGAGCAGCCTACTGCTTGGTTGTTTTTCTTGTTTTTTTTCAAGGTATCACAAAGATCCATACATCAGGACATTGGTCTAGCATTTGAACTTGCCTCCTCTTTTTTTTTTTTCCTGGTGTGGTTGGGGAAGAAGAAAATAAATGGTGAAAAAATGAAATAAAAACACTTTTTTATATAAGCTTTTTTTGATAAGTAATAGAAAATATTATAAAAAAGTGTTAAGGCGCCCCTAAGTACATAGGAAGTATACAAAAAGAATCACCTAACTAGAAAGGGAAACGCGAACAAGAAAATCATCCTAACTAATCGACAATGGGGACACAAACGCTATAGTCCAAAGATACAATGTATGAAAAAAAGAGGGTAAAATGTCCTCCGAGGACCTCTCCAAGTCCACAAAGCATCTATTGTTCATTTCCCTCCATAAACACCAAAAGAGGCAAGTAGGCACCATCTTTCAGACCGCAACACTCCTCCGCCTTACAGAAGACCACCAATAGGCAAACAAATTGAAAATCCGTCTAGGCATAACCCAAGACATCCCAAAACGACTAAAGATGGCACTCCACAAAGCAGAAGCTACCTCACAATGAAGAAGAAGATGTTCCACTTCTCAATGAAAAGTAAAAACACTACTATTCTAAGGTGCATGGCTTAGACAGGTGCTGCATTTAGAGCAGTGCTGGAGTTCACTTATTGACATCTAAGGGGTACCGGTTGCAGTTTTTTTTTTTGAAGGTAGAATTTCAAAACAGCATGCTAATCACTCGCATTTTAGACTTTTAGTTAGCTGTTACACCATGCTTTATTAAATCAGTGGACTTGTGGTTTGTATGTTTCTCTCTTCGTCTGCTTTGATATTTTTGCAAGTGTCATAAATGCTGGCTGGAAGCAAAATTGCTGGTTTTTCATCTCTTCATGACTGTGTTGTTTTTCTAAACTTAATCTTCACTTGCTCTACTCTATTGGAAGATAACTTCGTCATTTTCTTGTAGTTCTGACTTGGAAATGGATGGGAATGATTTACTTGGACGGAGGCGTTATTTTCCAAAGTGAGTGAAAGTGATTTATATCTCTCTTTAATGGAACTGTGAAGATGTAAACTTTGATGGTTGGGCTTCATAAAGCTCTTTTTGTTGCCCTGCTATTTCGTCATCTGTCATCTGTCTTTCGGGAGTTCCTCTTTTCTCTTATGTTCCTTGTGTTCTTTTGCTCTTTTCAAGTATGGAATGTGTCCTTCTGGTGCGTTGTGCTAATGATTTATCAATTTGAAATAAAGACTGATTTTTTTTTTCTTTGTTCTGTGATTAACTTAGATTTGGTTTGAAATCAAGTTGGTCTTAAGTTTATGGCTTTCACTCCTAGGATGAGTGAGTTAGAAATTGTACATTTTATTTTTCCCTTTTCATGTTACTAGTTGTGATCCATACTTTCAAAGTTGAAGCATGCATGTCGTAGTTTGCACCAATAGTCGAACTGTGCACAAAATGCCCATGCAGATCTTTCTAATTGATTAAATTATTAGTAACTCTTTACCACTCGACATCTGCTTTAGATCTTAATTTGTTTATTTTTTACGAATTTCTTAACTTTTTTGTTTTCTATTGCTAGCTAGGTGTTTTTCTTGTATACTCCCGGTGTACTTAAGTTTCACCTTTTGCGCTTTTAATGATATTTCAATTACGTATTAAAAAATTATTAATGATGAGAAAATATTAACACTGAACACAGGGGATCACTTATAACTGTCAGAATGGGTTTCACTCTTACTTATCAAAAAAAAAACTGTCAGAATGGGTTTCACTCTTTTTGTTTTGTTTTTTGAGATATGCTGTAAAAAGGCTAAACTGTTAGCAAACTGAAAGAGATTAGTATATTAGTGGTTATACTCCCGCTTGGGGAGAAGTTACCCTCATCAGAAAATTTAGATTTTCTTTATATTAGATAATAGCGTCATTTTTTATGTGCACTCATAGCAGAAATTTCATTCCTTTATTTGTAGAGAAATGCTGTCTTTTTCAAACTGTTCAAGTTGTACTGCCTAGTGGTTACTCTTGTTGAACTTGATATGTACAGATATGGTTTGGTGCACTTTTTGTGGTTTTGTACTGTATTTTGTTTACTCAATAGCTGTCAGATGTATGCATACAGTTTCGATGAGCCTTTTGAAGATGTTATCTATCCAAAAGGGGATTCTGATGCTGTTTCCATCAGTAAGAGAGATGTTGATCTATTACGACCAGATACATTCATAAATGATACAATAATCGACTTTTACATCAAGTAAGTCATATGCATGCATTATTGTTTTTCTTTTGGTTATGACCTATCAATTTCTTTCACTTGTGTTTGTCAAAAATGGTTGGTTCTCTTTGACGCTGGCCGTGGTTGCAGTTATGATCTATATCCATTGGCTTAGCTTTTAAACTGGAACTAAGCATAGCTTAGTTACTAATGAAGCTTTACCCATCATTGTTTGTATTGTTTGATTTTTGTTCCTGCATTTAAAATGTACCTGTTTTAAAATGCTTGTCGTTTTTTGTTCTTTTAAAGTAACTCGTGCACTCCATGGGACTTGAACCCAATACCTCAGCCATCACCATGTTCTTTTCAGGAGGGTGGATGTGGCATTTGACTTAAAAAGCCATTGGCCATTTAAAATCTTAATTGATTGGCAGGTATCTGAAGAATCAGATTCAACCTGAGAAAAGGCACCGTTTCCACTTTTTTAATAGTTTTTTCTTTCGGAAGCTGGCTGACATGGACAAAGATCCAACAAGTGCTTCTGATGGTAGGGCTGCTTTTCTACGTGTTCGTAAATGGACAAGGAAAGTTGATATTTTTGAGAAAGATTACATCTTCATTCCTGTAAACTTCAAGTAAGATTTTCTGAGTAAACATTTTGCTTCTTGCAGTAGGCTTTAGTTAAATTTGGAGCACTGATATGAACTGTCTCTGCATTCTGATGACAGTCTACATTGGAGCCTAATAGTCATATGTCATCCTGGTGAAGTGGCTAGATTAAAGGGTACGTTTTATTGGAATGTGCTACCTTTTTTTGTTGTGAATCTTCCCTCCATTTGTTATTTTGGCATATTTCAGATGAAGAATTGGACAAGTCACATAAAGTACCATGCATATTGCATATGGATTCTATCAAAGGAAGTCATACGGGTATCAAAAGTCTTATTCAAAGGTATTCTTGAATTTTTGAAGTTTACATGTTTCTGTTTCCTGACAGATTTAGCTTATTTTTCGAAGGTGTGCCACACATTATGTGGAACTGTTCATTCCTTTCTGTGTCGTTCCATATCGCTTTATATATTGTTGTCTTTGTATGCAGTTGCCCCATGTTTTGTGCAAGTATGTCACTTTATTTTTAAATATTTTGCTTCTTATCTATTAAATGGTCAAAACCACAGTTGTGCTTGCATGTGACATAATTCTTTTTAAAGAAAAAAGTGCTTATAAAAATCTGTTTTTGAGTTACTTTTACATTGTAATTAGTTTTGTATAGTATAATTAATTATTATGAATTTAACTGATGAATTAATTGCAATACATTTCTAATAAGATTGAATTACTTATCAAATATATATATATATATATATATATATATATATATATATATATATATATATATACAATTTTTAAAAATGATTTTTGGCAGCCTAAGATTTCTAAGTTACAGATTATATTTTATTTTAGTTATTTTTTGTTTTAATTGAAGAGCACATATTTAAGAAAATGAAGGATTTTAAAGTAAATTGATTGGATCAAGCTTGTGTGGGACATCCTGCTCAATCACTAATTTTTGGGCTACTAAAACCTTATTGCTTATTTTATTTTGGACCAATTAGGGCCAGTACTAGATACTTTTTCTGCTCCTCTTTTTACTCTAGCCCATCAGATATGGATTTTGGAGTGGAAGCTACATTTTAACATGTTTTTTTTGCATTAAAACAAACTGTAGTGTGTAAATTTATTAGTTTTCGTATTTCATGGCTAAGATTTTCGTCAAATATGCCTAGGGCACATCACAAGGAAATACCTGTTTATTTTTCTGTTTGATTATTGAAGTTATAAAAGACAAGAGTTCGTTCCTAGTACAACCTTCGAAGATGGTGGCACGATATTTTTTTTTTATTAGAATACAAATTTAAATGATTAAATTCATTCTTTCCCAGTAACTTCAGTTCTTGGGGCAAGTGATAATATATCGTGCTATGGGAGTTGTGATCCTGAGTTCAGACTCTAATCTTCATTGTGCCTCCCATTTTAGTTAAGCATTCCACATATTGGGTCTCATTTGTTGAAGGGAAGTTTGGGCTACATGTGAGAAAATAGTAATTTATTATCAATGCTATTTAGGACAAAATGGTAATTTATTATCAGCCATCTACCAAAAAAAAGTCCAAATTATTCTTTAAATGCTTATTGTAATGCTTTAACAACTTAAAATGTTCTTTGACAATTACTTATCAAAAAAAAAAAAATGTTCTTTGACAATTTCTTTAAGCTCTTTTGCAAAAGATTGTTTACACTTAAATCATCCTTTTCCAATTTGGTCTAGTACATCATGTTTTTTTTGTGTGTAGCGGTGCATTTTATCAGTTATTTTGTTATCAATTAATGGATCTTAGGTCACATACTATTCCTATTGTAATTTCTTGTAAGATTGGGAGATTTATGTTACAATTTTTTTTTTTGGTTGTCAAAATCCTCTTTCTAGCTTGGTTCATCTCTTGTATGCTTGTGTACTTGAATTGCACCTTTTGTGCTTTTTAATGATATTTCTGTTACTTATTAAAAAAAAAATTATTCCAAATTAAAACATCTACATCACTTTTGTGTGCATAGATTTGCACGTGGACTTCTCCAGCAGTGCGTGCAGTCTTTATTTGATTCCATTTTTAGTAGGAAAAAACATTTCTTGTCTCACTCAACAGGGACCTATTTTATTTATTAAGCATGACTTTTGTATTGGCTAATCACATCTGTTTCTTCGTGTAACTTGTAAATTGTGCTAAATCTGTATTAGGTCATGTATGGTCATCTTCCGTTAACAAGTAGATGAAATTAGTGTTGTAGAGTTAGATAGGAGCTCATGAGAGATATAGGAAGCTCTTTCTATTTCTGATATTATGGTCTGCTAATCGTCACACGTCTTCCTTTACTGCCTAGTATATTTGGAGAGTTTTTCTTTTTGGTGCTTGGAAATTTTTAATTGAATGATCGATGATCAGATTGCATGTGATCTAATACAAGAAAATTTAGGGGGTTCAGTGACAGATGTTTATAATTTGTGATGTAGACAAGACGGTTATAGTGTTTTAGTTGGCATTTGATTTATTTGGGGTTTGAATGTACTAACTACCTAACTTATAACTAAAATTACAAGGGGTTGGCTCAGTGGTTGGACAACCTGGGACTTTGAGTATGCTCCTTAAGGTCTTAGGTTCGAAACTCACCGAGTACAAACCGTTTCTTGGGCCATTAGACTGGGGGTTCGCCCCTTGAATTAACTGAAGTGTACTTGCTGGAAACTCTTTGCCGATGGCTTGTGCACCTCCGGGATTAGTCGGAGTGAAGTTCCGGATACCCAGTGCCAAATTAAAAAAAAAAAAAAAGTAAATAACTAAAATTAGACATCTGAAATTACACATTTTTTGTTTGCAAGTATATAACTAAAATTAGACATTGTGCATTGCATTAATAGTTTCCTCTCTTGTTTACTCTACATTTTGGTCTCCCGCAGGACTCATGGCTCTAATGTTCTTAAATTATCCTTGATTTATCCTTTGTGTTTTGTTATCCTTGATTTTTTTTTTAAAAAAATCATTATAGGTGTGTTTTGTTATACCTTTTGAAAATTACATCCTTTGAAACATTGAAATGACAGTTATTTGTGGGAAGAGTGGAAAGAGAGGCAAAAGGAGGCACGCGAAGATATCTCGTCTAAATTCCTTAACCTGCGGTTTGTCTCACTTGAGGTACTGCCTCTAGTATTAGTTAACAATTTTTAGCTACTTTAAAGTGGAATCATGTTGAAAAAGAATTGCTTGTAAATCTGCTTCTATCAGCCAGCCATTATTGGTAAGGTGTAGAGGTTATTCAAAAGGTATTATTTCATCAAATCTTTGTGTAGATTTTGGAGCTTTGGAAGCCTATATGAACGTTTAGTGTCTTCTTGGTAAATCCTGTGTGTTAATATTATAGATTTGACCCTTGTTAGAAAGGGTTTAAAGAGGAACAAAATGAAGTATGGATCATTCTAAAGAAAAAATGAATAAATAAACAAATGAATGTAAAGTGGGTATCCCTTTTAGTAGAATCTCATACTTAAGATTTTCTCATAAGTTCAAAGATAATAGGTGTACATATTGTGACGTTAGAAAGTAATCACTCAATGTTGTTGATTATCAAACTTTCATTTTGATGTTATTGAATCCAACTGAGCAAATCAACCTGTTTGTGGGTAAATCAAGTTTTCCATTTCAATGGTGATGAAGACTCTGTTTGTCACTATAGATTTTCAATGCTATGGAAAGCATTATGAATTGTGGGTAAATCAACCTTCAAAGAAAATATGGATGAAGGGAAATCTTTTTGTTTATTTTGGATTTCT
Organism: Corylus avellana; assembly: GCF_965113065.1. Taxonomy (NCBI): domain Eukaryota; kingdom Viridiplantae; phylum Streptophyta; class Magnoliopsida; order Fagales; family Betulaceae; genus Corylus; species Corylus avellana. Next base: position 19,733,056 of record NC_142498.1, read on the forward strand.
GTTTTTCAGTCAGCACCAACTCTTATTTCATTATCAATCATAATCATGCAAATAGTCTGAAGAGGATGGAGATGTAGGACAGGGCTTGAATTCATTAGCATTCTTCTGGAGGGGCTGTTCAGTGACCCTTGTCATACAGTAACTGGGGCCCAATTAACTCATACCTTATTGAATAAATCAAGTTACTTAAGATATGCTTGATTTGTTGAGAGCTATATATCTGATTTTGTTAATTTTTTTTCATCAGAGTACGAATTTTTTTTTTCCTATTGTTCAAAGAATTGGAGTTAAATCAAATGTATGAAATCCCAAATACTTGAATTTTTACATAGTTGATAAAATAAAACCCAGTAGACAACGAACCTAGATCTTCTGGGCCCAATATGGATGTTCATATGGAGATGGTGAATATTTTTGTTTTGAGTTGACTGCCTTTCCTAAACAAGATATATTGCAAGAGTTGGGAGGTGTTGCATCTTGAAGCTTGTTAGATCTTAAGAGTTATAAGTTTTTGGGTTTTACATGAATAATTATAAATGAAATATGGTTTACATCTTTTTCCTAGTTTGGCTCTCTCTTGTATACATCTTGTGTACTTGGGTTGGGCCTTTGCCCTTTTTAATGAACTTGCAATGACTTATTAAAAAAAAAGTTTTTCCTTGCCTCTTTTACTTAACTTTTTTTAATTTTATTTTTTATTTCCTTGTGTGGGCGGGTGGAGAGATAAAACATGCACTTTAGGTTTCAATGAACCTGATATGCGTGTACCTGAGATATCCCATGAATGCAATCACATTAATATCCTTTTGGACACTTTAATTGATCAGGATGAATTTTTATGTCCTGTTTGCTCTAGAATAACTTTCACATTTAAAGCTTTGCTATTTTGTAAGTTTATTTTCTTGGTATCTGCATCTTCACCTGCAATTCGATTCTATTTGTTTAGTTCCATAAGATGACTATCCGTTCAGTTATGTAAGAATTAAGATAATCAAATTTCTTGGAAGTTAACATTGAGACTTCTATTCATCTCTTTTGCTTGTTTGTATTTGGGATTTCAGTTATGTAAAAATTCAAGCCCTTTTGGATGATAGTTACCAGTTGAGAGAAATATGAAGTAGATGCAATATTTTTATGCTCAAGATATTTGCTTCTTTTCACTTCCTTAGTATATATTCGGTGCATATGTATTACCTAGTCACATTTTTCACATTCCATGTCAGCTACCACAGCAGGAGAATTCATTTGATTGCGGTCTGTTTCTGCTTCACTATCTGGAGCTGTTTTTGGCAGAAGCTCCTGTTGATTTCAGTCCATTCAAAATAATCAAGTGCTCCAAGTTTGTAAGTCTGCTCACTTAGTCCCACGAGCAATTTAGTATCTTTTCCTCTTTGTTTCCTTGGATTTGATTGAGGTGTGCAAAGTCTTACGTATCTTGAAACCCTGACGTGTGATGTGCAACCCTTTGTAGCACATATTTTGACTGCTGTGCAAATTGCAATTTTTTAGTTACTTGTACATGCCAGTTTGAATTTAACCCAACTGGTTTGGGCTTTTTTTTTTTTTTTTTTTTTTTGCATTTTCTTATTCTCTAGCTCTTCTTCTCTATTTTGCCATTGCTCCTCCCCCTTTCCTTTGTTTTTGTTCTGTGTGGACTATGTTTAATTTGATAATTATACTATAACCTAATGAATATTGCTCTTTCATGTGTATTATTCTTTAGATGTTAACAATTCAAAATAACATTTTTCTTTACCCAGCTTAATGTGAATTGGTTTCTACCTGCTGAGGCTTCTCTCAAGCGTACGCTTATCCAGAGGTTAATCTTTGAACTCCTTGAAAGTCGTTCTTCAGAAGCCTCTTCAGCTGCTTGCAGTGACGAAGACGAGCCCTCTGAATTTGCAGAGTACCATAAGAACAAAACTAGTGTAGAGTTTCTTTCTGAGAGATGCAGTCCTGCAATAGTTCAGCAAGGCAATATATCTAGTTCCCAAGTTGGCCAGGGGATTGAGATGACTCTATTATCAGCATCTTCTATGAGTTCCCAGTGTGTTAACAATGAAGGTTTGGTTCTCAAAGAGTTTCTGGAGTCAGGAGCCTCTGCAGGATCATTACTTGAACGATATCCATCTTTTGGCCACCCATCATCTTATTACCATCTCAATGGTGCTATATCACCAACAGAGGTATTAGCTTTTCTTTGTTATATTGAGAATTGTCTATTCTTTTCAGTTACAAGTATACTGAAACTAAAAAGCATGACCATAGTTAAATTGATCAAAACAACCTACTCTTTTTTGGGGAAAGTCGGTTATTACACTTGATGCTGCTTCACTGTTTTTGGATGTTGCTTTATCATGCTTATGTGTGAATGGAAACTGATTTCGAATTTTTTTGCTCTTTCCTAGCCAATACTTTGGAAATCGTATCTCTCTATGCCAATGTTGGTTAACTTGGTTTGTAGTAACCCTTGAAATAAAACTAATAAATACTCTTGTTTATTGCTTTGGTTGTTCAATTTTGTAAATCTAACTTTCTAAGGGAACATTTTTTATTACTTTCACATGCAAATAAAAACCCACTGCTTTTATATATTTGGTGTTTAGTTTATTACACTTCAAAATAAGCACGCAAAGTTGAGGAAAGCATACATTAATGTTCGGAAGAGCATATGGCGTACCAAGGCTCCTTCGAGAGTGGCTTTTTTTGCGTGGACGGCCGCGCTTGGGAAGATTCTAACCCTGGATAATGTTCGGAAGAGAGGTATTATTGTGATTAACCGTTGTTGCATGTGCGAATCGGATGGGGAGTCAGTTGACCATCTCTTTCTTCATTGTGGGGTTGCGAGTACCTTGTGGAACGCTGTATTCTCTCGGTTTGGTTTGTGTTGGGTGATGCCTGGGAGCGTCAGGGGTTTGTATGCTTCCTGGTGGGCGGGTGGCAAGTCCCGTAGCGCTGTTGTGTGGAAGATGGTTCCTCTGTGCCTTATGTGGTGCATCTGGATCGAGAGAAATACTAGATGTTTCGAGGATTCGTCTAGAAATATTGAGGATCTTCTACACTTTTTCTTGTATACCCTTTTCACTTGGACCGCTGGATGGCTAGCGCCCTTAGTGATAAGCTTCCCTGATTTCCTTTCTATGTTCTCTTCTTCTTTTTCTTCCTCTTAGTCGCTTTCTTGTATACTCCCTATGTACTAGGGTTGCGCCCCTTTGCGCCTTGATAATATATCTTTACTTATCAAAAAAAATTAATGTTTTCTCGATTTGGAAAGTGAATAACTGGACATCTGTTCGCTGAGCATCCCAAAATGGAAAAAAATGGGACTGAAAATAAAAAGAAGCATGTAACTCTTTTATCATTGAATTAAAATTGTGGCTGTGTGTTGAACACAGTGGAGAAGTTGGTAAGGAAGAAATGTCGTTCAAGATTTTAAAATCACTGAGGGGCGGCTAAAGGCCTACTTAGTACAACAACATAGTAACTGGTTTGGCTGGTTTTTGGCAGTGGTGGAGCACGGGGGTGGTGGGAAGCAAAGTTTCATTATAATTCTAGAGGGATGTGATAGAAGGGGTTGGAGAATCTATGCCTTTGACTTGAGAAAGCTGGTGGCCGTTCTTGGCTTGCTTTTCGATGAGGGGAGCAGTGCTCCTTTTCTTTGCCGACCCAATGGTGGCTTGTTGGCCTACGTCGTGGGCGGTGCTCCTCCAACATCATTGGGTAAACTGCAGGTGAAAGGCGCTTATAGTATATCCTATGCGGAGGTGTAAGGTAGGGCGGGCAACTTTTTGTGTCGGGGGTGTCGATTGCCCTGGGTTAATAGTGGTAAAGCACGACAAGTCCTTTGTGCCACACAAGCACAGTTGTAGTCATACCATCGCAGGTACAGAAGGACAGCGACTGTGGCTGCAACGTTGTAGTACCTGCTCCCTATGTTCCCATTGAAGCTAGCGACGTGGTAGTACAAGAGAATGTTCTAGATAACTATGGGGCCCTTCGATATCTAGCTATGTGTGAGAGAGAGAGACCTTGTGGCGGCGTGGTGGTTGCCAAATATGACAGCTCATGGGCTGCGTGGTGTTGCAATGAGGTTTATGGGTTATATGGGGTGGGGTTGTGGAAAATATTTGGAGGGGTTGTGGGAAGTTTTCTAGTCATGTCAGATTTGAGATGGGAAATGACTCCAAAATTAGATTATTGAATAACAAGTTGTATGGGGATTAGGGTCTTAAGAATAATTTTCCAGATTTGTGTAAAGGATGTTTCCGTGGAAAATTACTTGGAGTTAACCAGTGATACCCATCAGTGGAATGTAAGCTTTATCAGAAATGCTCACGATTGGGTGGTGGATGTCTTTTCTTTATTTTTTTACTTTTATTCCTTTAGATTGAGGCATGGACGTGAGAGAAAGCTTCGCTGGGATTCCTCTTGATAGCACCCCCTTCCCTTGGAAGAGTATTTGGAGGAATAAGGCCCCTTGAGAGAGGCTTGTTTTGCTTGGACAGCCACCCTAGGGAATTTCATCGCCATGGGCAGCCTAAGGAAATGACATTTTATTGTGGTTGACTAATGTTGTATGTTTAAGAGGAGTGAGGAGCTTGTAAATCATCTTCTTCTCTATTGTGAGATTGCCAGTACCTAGTGGAGTTTTTTCTCAGTCGTGTTGGGTTGGCTTGCATCATGCCTAAAAGAGTAGTAGACCTTTTTGCTTGATGGAGAGGTTTGGAAAGCAGTCCTCAAAGCACACTAGTTTGGAGGGTGGTTTCATTCCGCCTTTTGTGACGTCTTTGGAGGGAAAGAAATGATATAAATTTTGAAGACCGTGAGAGGACGCTAGTGTAATTCAAGTCTTTCTTTTTCAAAACATTTTCTCACTGAACAACTGCTTTCGATCTCAATTTAATTAGTCTTAATGATTTTCTTGACTTGTTCTCTCTTTCTAGCTAGGCATTTTTTCTGTATACTATTCCTTATGTACTTGAGTTGCACTTTTAATGATATTTCGTTTTTATTATAAACAAAAAAAAATTCATTAGAAGTTACTATTATTATTTTATATATTATTATTTTATATTTATGCAGCTTACAAGTCACAATTTCAGTTCAGTATAATAACATTTAACTCACGTCAGCCCCCTGTCCCCCACACAAGATTTAACTCCATATTGTAAGAAGCCATGTAATTCTAAATTCTTTTGAAATTGACTGCAATACTTGCACTTCTAATGCCTTGTCTTTTTGTTTCATCATAGGAAGATGTAGAAAACGGTGACCGTTTTGGGTATTTGCCCTCTGGTGATACTGGTATTCAGCAAATGATTGGCATCACGCCTCAAGCAACCAGCATTGCATATTCATCGAGAGATTTTATAGCTGAAACTTCTTATAACTTAGGGATCTCTGTGGATGCAGTGCATGATGATGTTGACTCATCCCCCGAAACATCAAATTATGCCTCTGATGATATAGAAATAGGGTTCATTGAAAATTGCCCTGATGGAGAAGATGTGGGTACAAGTCAAAAAGAAGAAACAGATGAACGAAAATCATCACCAACAGAAAACATCGAGTGTTTGACAGAAACCCATGTTTCTGCTGCCAGCAATTTGCTGGATGCTTCTGCTGTTGAAGATAACAGCGACCCTGATAAGATGGGTGATGGTAATGGAAACAATGATCAGCTTCCCATCCATGAAGAAAATTCAGTATCATTGCATGATGATATAGATAATGGGGAGGTTGCTTGTGATAATGTGCTGATGATTGGTGATGATCAGATTGCAGAGTCAGATGGGGAACAGGCTGCAAAAAGGCCGCGGCTTACTCCACCCCTTGAAGGGGAATGAAATCTCAACACTCGTAGGATAGAACATCAAAGGTCTCCCCCTTTGTAAGTAGGACCGGAGGTGAATTTTCTGTTTCTTTTACTGTTCGTCTTCTCTCTTACTCTAGGAATTGATTGCTGTGCTGTGAATAGAATTGTGACCCTATGTTAACTATTGCTGGTATATGGATGAACGGACAAAAAATTATTAGATACAATTAAATATCAGTAACTTTACTTGCCCTGCCAGGACAAGTTTTCCTTTTCTTTTTCTTTTCAGCAATATAGCAAATGAATTGAGAAAAACATGCTAGTTCCTTTGGATTTTGAAATTTCTTTGGAAAGTTTGTTCTCCTTGGTTTTGCTTTTAACATCCTGGTTAATCAAATTAACATTCGGGTTAATGTTTTCGGTATATATATATATTAACCTTTTGTCTTTCTGTGGTGGCACATAAATTGATAAGAGAGGCTTACTTATGTGGGGTTATTGAATTTTGCAGAACTTAGGCGGCTAAGCTCTGCGCAGGGCTGCCAAAAAAATTGGCTAGGTAAAAGCAAACACAAGTGTTGCCGATCCCATTTCTAATCATACGTTGTTAAAAACCCTCGAAGTTACATTTTCTATATTATGGCAATTAAATCAACGTACCTACGTCAAAAACTACAAACAAATCTCATTCTTTTTTCATCTCGATCACTCCTATCATGAGAGATTATTCGCGGGTCTAATGGTACTTATGATCACTCCTATCATGAAAGATTCATCGCGAGTCTAAAGTGTTGATCGTCTATATATGATACCTCATCTTAATCAATCCAATTATAGACAATGGAGGAGAAAATAGCAATAAAATGAATTGTAAATATATTATATACATGTAGGTCCAATACGTGGTTGACATGATGAAAGAGAGTTAGAACGGCTACAACTACAAAGAGTGGTAGTGGTATAGCACGGGGAATAGAGAGGAGCTGGTTAAGCAAAAGGAGTGGACAAAATTGTCCCAATTTTAAAAGAGATGATTTTTTTGCTTAAATGGCTCCTCCCCATTTCTAGCAATCCTTACTTTGCTTTTCGATTTACGAGTCAAAGAATGGTAGGGTGTTACATGTTGTGGCAGTGAAATTAATAATATATAAAATTATGTGCACGGTTAAATATCTTGAAATCTTGATCATAAAATAATTTTTTACCTTTCAAATGAAATGTAGAAGATCTGTTTTCATTGAAAAAATGCTATTCGACGTAGCACTAATAATAACTATTTAATTCAAAATTTAATAGTGGTTCATCTAAAATTTAATAGTCATTTTAATATCATATCAGGAAGTGTACATTTAAGAGTGTACGAACATAAATATGCGTAGCAGTAGGTGTACAAGCGGTAATTGTCTCTAATCACCAACTACAAATGTCTTAGGTGGTTATCGAATTTTCGTCACTACAACCGTTTTAGGCAGTTACTAGTTTTAAAATAAGGTTATTGAAACTAATAACCGTACCACATAACAACTTTTTAGAAATAGACCTTTCGGGCCTATTTATGGTTTTGAGCATTTTTTAAAGGGAAGAATTAGAATACTTCAAAATGTAACAAACCTCAAAAATATTATTATTATTTTAATTAATAAAAATCAATTTTATTACACTTGAAACGAAACCCTACATCAAATCCACCAAAACGACCTCATTTTGTATATTATTCTTATTATTTATATATAAGCAGTTAGTAATTTTTTTAACTGCCTACAAAAATAATTATAGGAGTAATTCAAGAAGTCCTTCTTGTGTCTCTATTAATTCCCTCTAAGAATGATGTGGCTATTAAAATCACATTTGATTAAAATACAATAATGATTAATCATAAGTCCAATGGTGATTTTAATAGCCACATCTTTCATAAATAGACTTAAGAAAAATACAAGAGAGACTTGTAGCATTACTCCAATTATAGCGTTTAACCTTTGAGGCGGTTAATAACGGCCGATTTTACACTCTTTAGTAGCATCTTTCTTGCCGTTGAATAACATCGACGTGGCGGGCCATTAATTTTCTGGAACGTAGATGGAGGGAAGGGAGTAACTGCAGGTGCCACTTACCAGGTACCTTGAGTTTTTAAGAACAGAAGAAAAGAGTTATTAAAATCTTCTTCTGCTCGACTCGTGCCAGTTTCATAGATTCAAAGTTCACACACTTTCAGACTGAAATCTACGGTTAGGGTTTCAATCATATACGCCAAAGACATTCCGTCGACACCAAAACCACGGGCAATGAAGCTCTACTTCAGCGGGTCCCAGAGAGCTGCTATTGCCGGGCTTTTCGTGGTCCTCTTGCCGGTTTTCCTGCCCAATCTGTTCGGCCCTCTGGGCCGTGCCTCGCCTTCCATCTTCTCTGTACGTCACTCAGATTATAGTGAATGATTAGTTTTCTTTTTTACCTGATTGTGCGAGTGAAGTTACTAGAAAATGCTAGGATTCAGTGGCTTCGCAAGTGGTCCGAGCTCTTTTGTTTATTTGTATTCATTTATTTTAAATGATTTTATTTCAATCGGTGGGGAATCAGATAAGCTAAATAGCGTCAATGTGATTTGATTTCTATGTGTGTCACTTAATCTGTGTCTTACTAAGTAATTTATGATTTCTATAAAGATTACAGTTTAAATTGAATAAATCAAATGCCAAATTTTCTGTATTTTATTGTTAACTTGCACTGCAAATTTTTTTTAGGAAAATTCTGCTTGAAACGTGGTCATTCTGGTTTTAATATGATTAAACCATGATTTGTACTGAAAAGAATGAAGAAATTGTTTCATTGCATTGCAGGAGTGGAATGCTCCCAAACCTAGGCACTTGGCTCTATTACAGGGCGCTTTACAAGGCCAATTTGTAAGTAACTGAGCACTTGACATTTTTTTTTTTTTTTTTTTTTAATTTATGTAAATGGTAAAGATGTTTGCACTGAGATTTTTTTTAGTCGGTTCAACAGCAGAGTAAACTTTGGTCTCCCTTGGCAAACCAAGGATGGAAACCCTGTGCCAAGCCTACAAATGTACCATGTGAGTGAGTGCTGAAAATAGAGCATAATATATAGGTTTGTCCATTACTTATACTTGTACATGAGATGAAGTGCTGGTTAGGAATTTTTTCGGATGGGTGCTGAAATGTCTTCTCATGTACTCACATTTAATGTCTTGTGTTAGTGCCGGAAAATTCTAGTGGGTATATCCAGGTGTTCCTTGATGGAGGATTGAACCAGCAGAAGATGGGGGTAAGTAACCAACAATCTACTGTAAGGATGTATCTTTTGGAGAGAATAGGAGAGACATTCATAATGAGAGATGTTATTTGTTGTAACAACTATGTAGCAAACTTTTTGCCGCTGTAGAGATGTCTACATAACTTCATTTTTTGTTTCATGTTTCCTAAAGATCTGTGATGCAGTTGCTGTTGCTAAAATTTTGAATGCAACCCTCGTGATTCCTCACCTAGAAGTGAATCCTGTGTGGCAAGATTCAAGGTACTTTATGAGTAAGCTTTTGCAACCTTACCTGCAGTTTATTTATTTATTTCCAATAAGTAAGGCATTTATACTAGTTATGCTTTTGCAGTTCATTCACAGAAATATTTGATGTTGACCACTTTATTGATGTCCTGAGCAATGAAGTTTCAATAGTGAAAGAGCTGCCTAGTGATTTTTCTTGGAGCACAAGGGAGTATTATGCCACGGGCATTCGAGCTACCAGAATTAAGACAGCGCCTGTTCATGCTTCAGCTAATTGGTATCTGGAAAATGTCCTGCCCATATTGCAGAGGTAAATGAATAACTACGTCTACTCTTGAGATTTAAAATTGTTGCTTTGTTGGTGGTTTTAAGTTTATATTACTCTTGTCCATAAGATGCCTCCTGTTGCAGTTGATTTGGGTTCCTGGTATTGCTTGGAGACTCACTAGTCACTACAATGGGCATTTGGCCGTCATTCTTTTATTACACTGATCATGCTAGATCTGATTTCGCTGGAAAACATGGAAAGCATTTTTGCTCTAGAGAAGTTCTCAAAATAGGGGATAATGTGAAAGATTTCGTTCTTGGGAATGTTGCTCCGTGAAACAAGATATTTGGTTAAGATATATAATAATATACAAACCGGTCAAGCCACCTGTTTCTTAAAATACTTAATGCCAGAACTTGATGATTTAATTGGTATCTGGATTTTAGCCAAATTTTCTTCGGTAATAGATGTTTTTATTTCATTTTGCCTGGATTCATATGGAAAGCCCCCTTTATGTTGAGGTATCAATACTCAATATTTATTTATTTGTTGGCGCTCTAGGTTTGCAATCCTAAATACTTTTTCAAATTTATTAAGGGTTTTCTCTGATGCAGTTATGGAATTGCTGCTATCTCCCCATTCTCTCACCGATTGACTTTTGACAACTTGCCTGCAAACATTCAGTGTCTACGGTGTAAAGTCAACTTTCAAGCACTAGCCTTTGTTCCTCATATCAGGGCTTTAGGAGACACCCTTGTCAATCGCCTCCGTTCACCTCCCAATAAAATCCAAGCAACAAAGACTGAGTACCTTTCGGAGAAAAAATATCAGATTGGGAAACAGAAAGCTCAGAAATTTGTCGTATTACATCTTCGCTTTGATAAAGTATGTTCTCATTTTCTTTTATGGCAATTTAGAGTTGATTTAAGTTATCTTTGGAGTTTTTTGGACTAATATCTTATCAAATACTAGTGTTGGACCAATTGTGCAAATGAAAGTTTCTGGGATAAGTATCTAGGGTCTCAGACTCTCAGTAGCAGGTAGTGGGTCCAATACAAAGAATAAGCCCCCAGGATGGACTCCCAATAGCAACCATCTTTCTAGACCATCTCATCTGCCTTTAGTGTCTTTTATTTACGTGAATTTCTTGTGAATATCTGGGGCAGGGTATAAGGACCACCAATTTACTCATTATTTCCTCATAACCTACCCAAAAAAAAAAAAAAAAATTGTGCTCGTGCAGGATATGGCTGCTCACTCAGCTTGTGATTTTGGCGGGGGTAAAGCTGAGAAACTGGCTCTTGCAAAATACCGGCAGGTGATTTGGCAAGGAAGGGTCCTAAATTCTCAGTTCACTGATGAGGAGTTGCGAAATCAGGGACGGTGCCCGTTGACTCCAGAAGAGATAGGATTGCTGCTAGCAGCTTTGGGCTTTGACAATAATACTCGCCTTTATCTTGCTTCCCACAAGGTTTTCATGATTTTTTCATTAAGTTGAAATTCTGAGCAATCGTTAGACAAGAAGGTGGTTTATATGGTTTGTCAGATATCTCTGTAGTTATTAGTTGAAACATGTATCTCATATTTGGATTTATGATTTTCAGGTTTATGGTGGAGAGGCGAGGATCTCAACTTTGCGCAAATTGTTTCCACTAATGGAAGATAAGAAGAGCCTTGCCTCTGTGGAGGAACGGGCCAAGGTTGAAGGCAAGGCTTCTTTATTGGCTGCGGTTGATTATTATGTGAGCATCCAGAGCGACATCTTTATTTCTGCTTCTCCAGGCAATATGCACAATGCTTTGGTAAGTATCTCCAGATAAATTTATGTAAAATTATGTCCTCATTAAGATTATAGTAAGTCAGATTATCAGAATCGTCAGATCATGACTTGCTGGCTGGCCACTTGTTATGGTAAGACCAATGGGATAGAGGGTCATGATATGTTGGTCCGTTTGAATTTGCGGCTTTAAAAAGTGAGATTTAGAATGTGCATTTTGAAAACGCAATTAAACGTTCAGTAAAGTCGCGGTTTGACATTTAAAATCAGAGTTTAGCTTTTAAATAATGTGTTTTTAAGAACGTACTCCTTTGCCTGATATTTGAAAACATAGTTTTTTTCTACGTTTTTAAACCGCATTTGTTTTTTTTAAAAAAAAACACACTTCTAAACTATACACTTTTTGCGATTTGGTTTAAAGTTGCATTTGCAAACGCGCTCATAATGTCCTAGCTAGTGATTCCAGATCTTTATGTGTAATGCAACAAAAGCCTGCAAATATGCTATAAAACTGAAGCATTTAATTCTTCTATCGACAAATATCAAAATTCTTTGAACAAATGTAACTTTACTTGTATCATCAGGTGGGACATCGAGCTTACTTGAACTTGAAGACTATAAGACCAAACATGGCACTCTTGGGCCAGCTCTTTCTTAATAGAAGCATGGAGTGGTCAGAGTTCCAAGGAGCAGTTCTGGAAGGGCATAAAAGTAGACAAGGGCAAATCCGTTTAAGAAAGGAGAAGCAATCGATATATACATATCCTGCTCCTGATTGCATGTGTCGAGCTTAATTGAGTCCAATCTCAGAGATTACCAAAAAAAAAAAAAAACACGTGGCTTTTCTGTATTTCATGATTGGCCAGCTCTACAATTTGTAGTGGCTTATTATGGACTGGCGAGAATATTGGTGATATCCTGTTTCTCGTTTCTGTAAAGATAAGGTATGGCTTTCAACTGAGCAGGGTCTCTCTCTCTCTCTCTCACAAGCAATGAATAAAGACATGAAATTCAATCGTTAATATAAAAATTAAATGAATCATAATACAACACATAGATGAATAAATGTTTTTCTTTTTTGAAATTTTCATTTATTCTTATAGCCCAAAAAGGAGAGAACCCTCTAGTATAAATGTAATTTTTATATTATTAATCATAATGTAAGAATCGATGTATTCTGCTATATACTTGTTAAATAAAAAACTGAACAGTATTCTTATTTGGACGATTGCAAATTACCATTGAAGATACGATTTTATTGAAATTTGGAACATATGGAGTATCTTGTTTTGAAAGAGTTCTCCTCCAAGCTGTATGTACTAGCATAACCCAAAGCTAATGGCACATAAGTTTGTCCTCCGTGGTTTAACAATTTTATTTTTACTCACTTGAGTTTTAATTCGTATTACAAATGATATCCCACTTATTGATTAAAACAGAGTTAGCACTCCCGTCCAAAAAACTGATGAAAATTCATATCAGCACGATAAAAAACTTACACGTGGCAAAGAGTAGTATTAAAATTTTAAAAAATAAGGAAATAATAAAATTAAAATTTTAAAAAATATAGTTTATAATGTTGTGCTACATGTTTTTGGTACTATTTTCCCGTCGCTCACACGTTATTTTTACAATTACCATGGAGCAAAAGAAAACTTCTCACTTTAGTTTTCTAATGTGCAAAACTACATTTTAGTTGGTCTTGCTAGTTCTGAACGTGCAAAACAAACGTGTGCAAATGGCATGCGTTTCTGAATAGGAACTTCCCCTTCTTCTCAGTCTCTTTTGCTAGTCCAACAGATAATAGCTTCCTCAACTTGATGACTACAGCAACCGGATCTATGTCACTGATAAGTCAATTTCTAATGGATATTGAATACACATTAAAAAAAATTACATCCAAATTTGTGAGACGTTCATAACTTGAGATCTCGACTTTCTTTCTGTAAATCAAGGAAAATTCAAGAAGTAAATCAAATAAACTAATTCCCCTAATCAGCTTAAATTATTGAAACAGAATTTCTTTCAACTTTTGAACCCAAATAACATGATTACAAAAGCATATATAATATCAAAGACTACCTATATAATATCAAAGACTACCAAAGGGGTTATAGGTTATAGCACAATTTTATCCTACAATATCATTCGAAATTTCAAGATTAGGGTTTAATTTCAACAATATCGATCATAACCTTGATTGGAACTATCTTGATCATAATTAGTTATCAAAATATATTACAAACCAAATTTAATTGTTCTCTAATAAAATCAAGGCCTACACTTAACCAAATATAACATAAAAACTATCTCGATTATATTCTGTCGAGTGGCTCCATTAGCGTCACATCTAGACTTTAGCTATATAGGATCTAGTTCCTCAAAAATTACTCAAATCAAATCTATGGGGTCCGACGACTTAGTGAGTAAAAATGCATATAACAAGTATACTCAACATAAAATTAGTATGTTAGGGTTTGTACAATCGAGTTTGGGTCCACCCAAATTAACCAATTGTCTAGGGTTTTAAATTACTAATCAAGACTGGCATCGAAAAAAAAAAAAAACTTGGTGCCAAACAAATTAAATTAAGAAATTTTAAATTCCTTTAAAAAAAAATAAATTAAATTAAATTCAAAACCTCTATTTTTGGATCGGAATTGGTTGCAGTCATCTGCTTGAAGAGCTCTATCAATTTCTTATCAAATTGCACTCGAATCTTGAGAAACAATTGCAAGAATCCCTCCGATAATTTTACCATACAAGTTCATGCTCAGGACTACTATTGGACTAAAAAGCAGTGAGGATAACTAACACCATGAGGATACATCATGTCAAGAATAAACTATCAAAACCTTAGAAAAATTATGCTAAACTAGAAATATACCAAAACTTTTTGAAGCATCCCAAGCTCACACCAGATCTAATGGGAGATGCATGTCATGTTCTTGATCAAAATCGCTGCATTCAAAGGGGAAATGTTTACAATGTGGTTCCTAGGAAAGTATAAGATATAATTAGGAAGTTTGCAAAATCAAAAGCATAATATATACATACAGGATCAGGTAGTAGTAGCAAAAATCTGCAAGAATCAAACCATTCACAATTTCTAATAGGATGGCAACAAAAGCGCACCATAAATTATTATAAGCCAGAGATGTATAACCCAGAAATGTCACCGATTGTCCTTTAGTAAGCAATATCTGCATATATAAAAGAAACAGATCATATCAATAGCTTGTAAAGAAATTGAGCTAACCCAATTTTCAACATATACCAATCTCGCACACCCCAGCATAAATATATAGTTTGCTGTAATTGAGGTAGCATCGAAATAAAATGAAGATAACAATAGAAGGGAAAAAGATGCCAAGTCATTTTTTTGTAGAGTGAAAAAACAAAACAAAAAAAAAAAGATGATGTGACATTTTGCCACGTAGACTTGCGGCAGGAAACCATGACACAATTTAACCGGCAGATGTAGCTCTGTCAGTCGCAGTGAATTCAGTGAAAGCCCTGCAAAAAGATAGTTAACAATGATCGATGAAACGAAAATGAAAGCATGTGTCTTCACCTCCCCGAGGTTGAACCCAAGCTTAACGACTCCCAATAAGTGAAGGAGATCTGCTATGAAGGAGAGCCCTCTCGAATCCAAAATATTTACCAAGCGTACGATCCCCAGACTACCCAGGAAGATCGTACTCATAAGTACCGCCACCTCTCTCGGCGTCGGAGATATCTCTCTCTTTAACTCTACAGCAGCCGATTGCCCCTTTTTCCCGCTCATTCCCTCCATCTGTAGAGGTCATGTGGTAAAAACAAAAGTTATATATATATATATATATATATATATATATATATATATATACACACATTGTTGTTGCCGGTTGGAGAGGATCACGGAGATTCTGTTGAGAGGAGGTAGCAATACTACTTTTTAAACTTTCAAATGCTATCTTAAACAAAGGATTAAGCCCACTAGGACTAAAACAAAAATTAAAGAAAATGAGAATTTTTTTCCACCTAAAAGTAAGCACCCTGAAGGTGTAAGGAAACCAAATAATCAGAAAAAGCCGAAAGGAAGAAGCAAAAATGCAAAATCCAGTTGAGTACTACAGTGGCCGTGGAGGGAGGCTGAAGCCGAAATCCAAAGAAGCCAAAAGCTGAAATTTTTTAAGCTAAAGAAACCAGAGAATCCAAAGAAACCAAATTATGAGAGTCTAGAGATTCTTGAAGTATTTGAAGTTTAAGGTAAGAGTATAATAGTTTAATAAATATTTTAAAATAATAATAGTTTAATTAATTAAAGAGACTTAACTAATTTCAATTGTCAGGACGGCTGCTGTAGTCCCCTTATCTTGTTATCCATTAATTAGCAATTGTGCTTGTATCTTTTATCTTTCCATTGTATAGTTATTTAATCACGTTCAATTGAAGTAACGAGATTAACTTTGTGTTTGAAAAAGATTTTAATCTAAAAATCTAAGTTTCTTCTATCCACATTACATACATTATTCACGTAACGTAGAGACTTTCCCAACATCATCTCCGCACTTGAGATGATCGGCCAAAATGAACTTTGTCGCCGGTTCTTGTCCTGCCTGCGCTAACACTTCCGAACGAAACAAAAGACAAAAAAGGAAGCGGTCATTTTCAGAACGGTAGGTAAAGCAGTGCAAGTTTACAATTTAGTAATTTACAGAAGACGAACAAGCAGGCACAAACATCAGTAAAAGGTCAGCTACTCAAACAATTATCAGAAAACGGCATCGTATCCCAATGGCACCGAACAGTGGCAACCCGGCGATTGACCCGAGGAGCGGTTTCTGCAAGTCCAACTCCATCTTCTACAGCAAACGCAAGCCCACTGCACACCCACCCAACCACGCCCTGGACGTCACCACATTCATCTCGTCCCGGGCCCACCATGGCAAGGTCGCCTTCGTGGACGCCTCCACCGGCCGCCAACTCACCTTCGCCCAACTCTGGCGAGCCGTCGATTCCGTCGCCACGTTTCTCTCCGACAATGGCGTCAGGAAAGGCCACATCATCCTCATCCTCTCCCCAAACTCCGTCTTCGTTCCCGCGGTGTGTCTCGCCGCCATGTCCCTAGGCGCCGTAATAACTACCGCTAATCCCCTCAACACCGCAGGAGAAATCGTCAAGCAGATCGCCGATTCGAAACCGGTCCTCGCTTTCACGACTCGCCAACTCGTCCCGAAACTCTCCGTGTCGCCAAATCTCCTTCGAATCGTACTGCTCGACGAGCAGTCTAAACCCGCCGTTGAAAACCCTAGGATCGTGGCCACGTTGGAGGAAATGCTGAAGAAGCAGCCGAGTGAGACACGCCGAGTCAGGGACCGAGTCAACCAGGACGACACGGCAACCCTTCTCTATTCATCAGGTACCACCGGTGCGAGCAAAGGCGTGGAGACTTCGCACAAGAGCTTCATAGCGATGATTCAGATCCTCATCGGTCGGTTCGGATTAGACGAAGGAGAGCACAGGTTCCTTTGCGTCGCCCCAATGTTTCACATCTACGGTCTAATATACGCGCTGGCGCTACCCGCATCGGGAACAACGGCAGTAATCCTCTCCAAGTACGACATGCACGATATGCTCTCGGCGATCGAGAAGTACCGGATCACAAACACCTCGCTCGTGCCGCCGGTACTGGTGGCGCTCGTGAAAGGCGCGGATGAGATACGGTCCAGGCACGACCTGAGCTCGCTGCGCACGGTTTCGTGTGGTGGGGCCCCGCTGAGCAAGGAGGTGATAGAGAAGGTCGTGGAGAGGTATCCGACGGTGGTCATTCTTCAGGCGTACGGGTTGACGGAATCGACGGCGGTTGGGGCGACCACGAACTCGCTGGAGGAGAGTAGGCGGTACGGTACGGTGGGGCTGCTGTCTCCGAACATGGAAGCGAAGATTGTGGAACCGAAGACCGGTGAGGCTCTATCGGTGAACCGGACCGGTGAGATTTGGCTTAGAGGTCCCCCCATCATGAAAGGTACAGTTTTGACTTTTTGTGCTCGTCACTTTGTGAAGTCCATTTATTGATTTTTTAATTGAATGTTCTGTCAAACAAATCTAAGGATATTCTCTTTTTTTTTTCTTTTTTTTTTTTAACATGTTGACAAGTAAAAAGGAGGATTAGATTCGAAGTAATAGCCTTCTTCGATTGAAGTACCCTTTAAAGACATTTAAGGATATTTTTATGTTAAAGACATTGTATATAATGTCACATTTTATTATTGAGTAGTCCGTACTATGCGTGAGATTTTTAATTGTAATTTCATTTTATAAGTCAATGCAACTTTATCTTACTTTTCATGTTAAAGGTTTCTGTGAATACTACGCAATTTGACCGGCCTTTTGAACTTTAAAATTTCTCAATTTAAACCCATAAATTTTTAATTGCTGTCAATTTGAACTCCTCAGTCGAATTTTAAAGGTTAAAAGTGAGACAATGACGTTTATACCTTGACTTTTTTATAAAATTCTAAATTTACCCTTAATTTCAAATTAAAAATTAAAATAAAAAATTTTAAAAAAAAAAATCACAAGGTGACCCACAGTTGGGCCACATTTTTTTCTTCTTTTTTTTACATTTTTTTTTTCAATTTTTTTTTTTTTTATAAGAAGAAAATTGAAAGGTAATTTTATTTTTTTAGGGGTTTTAAGGACAAAAATTGATAGATGGAGTAAATTGACTGCAATTAAAAGTTCAAGAGTTCAAATTGTAAGATTTTGAAGGTCAAAGAGAACTTCTCAAATCCCGTGCTAATTCAGATATTAAAGTGAATTTATTATTCCTAGCGCCTCAATGTTTTGCCAAGTGCCAGATCCTTTTTTCGAATTTACATGTCTTGGAAATTTTATGTCTGCGGTTCACATTTCCTTTTACTGATATTGGGAATGTTGTTGTTGCAGGTTATTTCCTGAATGCAGAAGCAACAACATTAACTCTTGATCCGGAGGGATGGCTGAAAACTGGAGATCTCTGCTACATTGACGATGATGGCTTCATTTTTGTGGTTGATAGGTTGAAGGAGCTCATTAAATACAAGGGATATCAGGTGAAACATTCATACTTGATCTTTAAGTTCTCTAAATTTGTCCTTCACAGAACTACTCTGCTTTAGTTATATATGATTAGTTTCTGATATTACATTTGGAAAGATATTTCAGGCTAAAATGTTACAAAAATTGTCTTGAAAGTACGTTGATTTGTCTCTTGATGTCTTAAGGTCCCCCCGGCGGAACTAGAGGCCTTATTACTTATTCATTCAGAAATCTCTGATGTTGCTGTTATACCGTAAGTCTTCTCTATTCACATAAAAAATAAATAAGTTTGGGTGTCGCTAATATTCTCAGTGGGACTGAGTCAAACTATGATTCAACCGGCTTGAAGGAACACTCGGGTTTCCTTTAGGCTCCTCATGTCATTGGTTCTCGGCAGACATGTGCTACTCGCATATCACCTAGGAAGACATGTGCTACTATGATTACGCATGTCGCCTAGGAAGAATAGTTACTCTAGTCTCTCCCATTTTGTCTTTTTAATTAGAAAAAAAAAACAAAAAACAAAAACAAAAACAAAACAAAAACAAAATGCACTTCATGGAAGGTGATTTTTCTAGGGAGTAATTTGTGATTTGCCTGCCTTTTTTTTTAAAAAAAAAAAAAAAAGAGAGCTCAGTTTAATTTCTTGTGTTTTAGATTTCCTGATAAGGAGGTTGGAGAGTATCCCATGGCATACGTGGTAAGAAAAGCTGGAAGTAATTTATCTGAGGGCGCAGTCATGGACTTCGTAGCGGGACAGGTGAGTCGAAGTATTGAGTAGTCAAATTCTTTGTTGTCACTGTATTCTTGAGCTGCTGCTGTTATATTCACAGGTGGCTCCATACAAGAAAATCAGGAGAGTGGCATTTATAGCTTCTATACCCAAGAATCAGTCTGGCAAGATTCTTAGGAAGGATCTTGTACAACTTGCAACCTCAAAACTTTGAATTGTTTGGTTTTCTGCTGGGATTTTGAGGGCGGCAATGCAGTGATGTGTGAAAGTGGGAACACATTTTGCACCCGCAAAACGGAGATTTGGCTACTCAAAATGGTGGCAATTCAGGTATATATATATAGGTCGTGTCTTGTCAAGGTAAAGTGGAGTCATGAGTATGTGATTATATAAGTCAATATGAATATGACTAATTTAATTAATCATGTCAAATGCATTAAAAAGACATTTCTTTTGTCATATTTGTTAGTGATCAACCAAAGTAATATACTTAGGTGAAATAATTTATCAAGTATCAAGTGACGGATAAAAATTATGTTCAATATATAGAACTGCCCTGCCATGCTCAAGTGGAGCCCTGCTGGTGGGCTTGTGCTGCTGGTTGTATACATTGCATAGTACGTATAATCATATTCATTCTTCGGTGGACCGTGATAAGTACGTATTGTTTATTTGTTTTCTTTATTGCCTTACCCCCTTTTTTTTTTTTTTTTTTGGTTTATCTCCCAAACTTGGAAAGGTTGGTCATTCAATTAACTAATTGGTCAGAAAATGCACACATTTTGGAGATAAAAGCGCATGCCCAAATCCAATCCCCTTGTTACCAATAAAAGATGCCATTTGGAAGAGTAATGATGGTTGGGGATCATCTTTTTATCCTCTCAAAGTTAATGTGACTTCTAAGATTATCACGAAATTTGGAATGGTTTACTTCTACTGATAATTTTAAAAGTTCCATTAACTTTGGAGGATAAAAAGATAATCCCTAACATTATTCATTTGGAATTGCTTCCGTGACTATGCAAGTAATTCCTCTACAAAGGTTGCCCAAAAGAGGATGTGCTTGAAGAGAACTAAACGCCCCTGCTTTGATGAATTACACATAAAAATAGCATAAATGAAATGGTGAAATCCCATTCAAGATTTCACCTTATCTAATAACACTGGCAAATCATCATGTCTGCCGTGAATGCCTGTTTGAATCGACAATTATTTACAAACTACAATCAAGGGATTTCAAATAATGCAGCTTTTAAAAACTCAGCCACATACACTTGAAACTTCAATTGGTAGGAGCATAGATTACTTATAATATCAGCAATCGTCACCTTCTTCGCACAGTTAATCGCTTTGTGTGCCGATAGGAACTGCTGGCATTTGACCATCTTTCTTATCTTTGCTAACGGTAGGAGACTTGCACCCATTTCTCCTAGCAGTAAATTCTTTTGACTCTACATGCGTCGAAGAAGAAGGAGCCCCTTCCTCCTCAATCGGAAGGGTTCGTTTTGACCCTTCTAAGGCTACACCAAGAACAATATTCTCTTCCACGGGCAGCCTCGGTGTTGATTGAGATGCAACAGCCCTCCCACCATCTTGCTTCGCTTGTAAATCGGCTGAAGCATTATCCATTTTTTCACTGCCTGATTCCAGGGAAGCAGATAATGGCTTCTCAGCCATTGACCCACATGGAGTTAAATCTTTGGAATTCGGTTCCATTGTCTCCTTCCCTACATCTCCTGCGCCTTCTTGCTTGAGATGAAGCATTTTGGAGTTGTTTTGGGCTGAACCATCAGACACCAAATTTCTGGTTTCGTTGTCAGATATCTCAATTGATGAAGTCTTAGAACTTGAGCTTGTGTCTGATCCAGCCTTTGAATCTGCTTTGGAGTCAGATGTTGATACTGCTTCAACCTTGGTGTCTTTTTCTCCATTATGTATTGGACGAGCCGAAGCCTTACTTTTATCATCACTGCTGATTCTATAAGAGGGTTCAATGAGTAGGACAGGATTGTTAGCAGCTGCTCGCGAACGAGTGAAAATGGCGTCAGCAAACGGAATATTTTCCAAGTCAGCCTCACTGTATATTTTCTGCACTGTGCGAATGGGTGTGGCAAGCCGCGCCCGATGATGGCTGATAACTCTGAGAAGATCCAGCAGTATTGCTTCCTGTTTAATTTAGTTAACCGTCAATGCGATAAATTTCATGTTGATGGCAAAATACAGCATGTTAAAAGGAATCAAACTAACATCCAGAAAGGAAAAAGAAATTTATGCCTACTCCAAATACCAGAACCCCAAATTTTCAGGCAAAAAGCAATAAATGTAGGACCTTTAATTCTGGTAAACAGGGACCCTACTCTCTCAGACCAATATCTAGTTAAAAAGGTATAACCACTTCATATAAAGGTTCATGGTTTCTTGACATCTTTAAGAAGACTTCTTAAGATTTAATTTGGCATCTAAAATCAGAGTTCATTCAAAAAGTTTTCCAATACAATCTTCCAGCTACAATTTTGGAGATTTAATCACTGTTCAAGGATCCAATCACAGCAATGTAGATAATAACAATACCAACTTAAAAATAGAATTTTTTTTTAAAAAGGCTGTACGCTCTCTATGATTATAATTATTATATTACTTGGTTTGCACAAGATGAATAGCATTGAGTGAAATATTTAATAGTAGTCTTACCTTGACACAGAGGTACTCTTCAAAATGTGAGGTTTTCACAAAGCAAGATATCAAAATCTGCAACAATATTACCCGACGGACAAATGTTAGCACTTGCAATAAAACCAATAGTCATGATTAACCCCCATTCATAAAAAGGCAATATAGCACTCTTACGTCTTCTAAATACATAACTGAGATAAAAGCAAGGAAAAGGTGAACTCAAAACATGGGGACATGCGCCAACCAGATGTCACATAGGAAATATAGACCCTTTAGCTGTGTAATTAGAAATCCTACCAAACTTCCATTAAGAGCTCAGAAGAGCACCTTTCATAAGCAAGTGGATAGATGTTCTCTGGCCTTGAGTGAGGAATTGCTAGCTATAGCTAGGACACACACATATATCTTGCAGATGTATTAACAACTAACACCATCATTCAACCACAAGTCAGCAAACCCATTATTTTCAAAGGTGGGGATGCAACCCTCAACCAGTCCAAATTGGAGGGCTGAAACTTAAATCGCAATGCTCTTTATGAGCTCATTGACACCATGAAAACACATTTTCATCATATATATTTCAATTCTTCTTTGTATATAAGTCAGAGATGTGAATACAGTATTAAAACATTCTAACGAAAATGACAGGTAATATAACAAAAATTTGAAAATTTATATTGCATAAAAGAAACTTTAAAAAAAAAAAAATCAAGAGAAATGCCTTACCATAAGAGCCTGATTTTCTGGATTGATATTTTCAAGAAAAACTCTTCTGTGCAACCTTTGCTGCTCTACTTGAGGATTTTTGGACAAGACCTTACGCATGTCAGCTACAATAGTCTGCACAATGAATAGGGATAACCAAGTCGCTCATATCAGGTGAACCAACAGAAAGTCCTTGGTCGTAAAAATATAATGGCAGGCAAACCAATATTTCTTCTCACATTGATCTTATTAACATCCAAGTGACTGATGGCAAGATGGGTCTTGATGCGCCAATGTGTCTTCTGACTAAGATTACTCACAACATTAACAGTGAATTGGTGGTTTGGAATGTGAACTGCTTCACGATCAGCACCTCTTATAATTGTTGGAGACCACCAACCCACATGCTGGAAAATATAAAATAAAACGCTTGCTTTAGAGGAATAAAAAAAAAAAGCAGTAGATTGGGCAGAGTACTTATCATTTTGCAAAAGCAACCAAACTTTAAAGTTCTACTTGTGTTCAGAGGAAGGCAATCAGAGGATAGACATACATATTATATTCTTTTCTTTTACACTCATGTAAATGCCCTTTTTTAGAGGTTTGAGCAAAAAAAAATTTAATACAAACCTCAACTGTGCCAGAAACTTCATAGCCTTCAATCTTTGTTTGAATCCATTCATTCACAACAAATGGCCGTGTTGCATGAATCATTACACTTGAAAGGAAATTGGTAAATATCTGAACACATCAAAATATGATTCAAGCTGTGCAAAAAAGAACGTTTACCTTGACAACAAAGGGCTAAAAAAATGTAAATCTGGTAGAACTTTTACAGGGACCTACAAGGATGTACAGCGTGCAAGAAACAGTAAACCTGCAGCAATTTCAATGGATGATATGACAGAAAATATAGCTGTACCTCACGACCAGCAAGCGTGAGCAATACTGTGCCAAGACCACCGGCAGTTAGCCACCTTTGCGTAGAGTAACCCAACAACTCCATGAACAATGAGACAGCAGCAACCCAAACTGCAGTATAAACAGCTTTCCCAGCAAAACTGAAGCCCATCTGCCAAAGAAAGAATCAACTGTTGTAAAATGAGACTTGCTTTTGCTCTCAAATTAGTGTCATCATAATAGGTAAATAATATCCCAAGTCCTTGAGCCAAAATAATAATAATAATAGTAAAAATAAGTAAAAAGAGGAAAGGAGGGGGGAGTATGCCACAATGCTTCCTCAAAAAGGTCAAAAGGTGTAAAGAGGAGATGCAATTTAACATAATTTTTACAACTGTCCTCTGAAATTTGTCTTCATTGTTTACTGGCCAACAAGAAGACTCCTAACATTTCACTGCATGTATTTCTCCATTAAATATTCCCTTTCCCAACATCATTATTGCAGCAAACCAATACGCATCAAATAATAAAAACATTATAAGGAAAAGAAGAAAGTTGTGTGATGAAAAATAATCGAAGCATACATTTCTTGCATCACTGGGATCATTTGTCTCCATAAAGAATTGTTGTCCCTGTTGAATCAAGCTGCAGAGGAAAAGATATGCGAAATAAAATCATAATTTAAACCACAATACCAATAAGTGAACAATCAACAAGCTAAGCTCAAAGTCATTGAAAACAACAGATCACAGCAGTATATTTTTGATAACCAGCAAATCTCCAATCACAGAGAGAGAGAGAGAGAAGGGCATTAAGAGGCAACATAGCACCATACTCACCTTGATGAACAATAGGCAAATGCTAGCACTGTCGATAGCGATTGTACAAAATTCAAAAGTCGTTCTTTGACAGCTTGACTGGCTTCTGAAGGTAGGACTACACGATCCAATGTTCTGAAACAAATAACACTGTTGTTAGTACCAATATAATTAATGCACATAGAGGGTTTGGAAATAGAGCCGAAATCTAGTTCCTTGCAACATAGATATACACCTGCAGATTAGTATTGCACCAGTCCATAGCAGCAAAGGCTGAAGATAAGAAGTCAAAACATAGTATGAACTACTTTTCTTCCAACTACTATCAGTTCTCTGCAGCAAATTGTCATAAAGGAGTGCATGAGCCAGTTGAAGGATTTGACCTCTATTTAAGAAAGGGCATGGTAAAATATTTGAATAAATACATGAAGAAATATAGTTCTGCTCAGACGCATGAGTGGCCCAAGACCCCAAGCAGCAAAAGCAACAACACCAACAGCTGGAATCAAAAGCGCAAGAGGCTTTCCACGTAGAGCCTCATATGACCTGCAAGATATATTAGAATAAAAAATGTTATAGGAGGAAGAAAAGAAGCCATGAAAGAAAAATACAATAATTTTTAGCAAACACTGGGCAGAACATTAACAACCACCGCCCATTTGAGCTAAGCATTTATCCCATTTGGAATCATAATCAGATACATTCACCCTGTTAACAGTGCAAGTGCAGGAATAGTGTCAACCCAGGGTGTAAGTTGGTAAAACATAAAATCCAAAAATGGATACCTCGTTAAAACCACAGTTGCAGATTTCATAAGAGAAGTCTCATTTCCTCCGCTAGGTGCTAGAACAGATTGGCACAAGAAAACATTACATCTGGAGGATACAGGACATATTGTACCACGCACACTGCTCAAAAGATGGAGACTCCAGGCTTCCTGTCGCTGACATCAACAGACAGAATTTTCCATTGCCTCAGACTCCATAAAAACGAGAACATTTCAATCTTCATCTTACACACAAAGAGACATTCTTGAAGGCATTGTATGCTAAACTATAAGCATGGAACTGCTGAAACCTTCGCATGCAGTATGAAGGGCAGATATCTAAAACACTAAACCAGTACCACACACAAGAATGCATGGGAACATATCAAGCATTTGGGAAACTGTGATGAAAGTAACATTAGAAGATGTGCATAAAACACCAACAAAGGCACATAAATGTCTGGATCCATAGTAACCATACCAAACCATTCGATGAAAGATTGATGTGCACCAAGCTTAATCGACCCTTTCCCATCACATTCTGTGAACAAAACAAAAACAAACAAAAGATCGGCATTTTTTTCCTGGAAAAAAGATACTCCTATGCAGAAATAAAAACATTAAAAAAAGATACAGATCACATACAGTATGTTGGTTACTACATCCATAACCACTACATATCTTGAGTTCATGGGACAATCGCATTGAACCAGCATGTGCCATCATGACTCAGTTGAATCCTTGGAACCCAAAGACTAAAGCATCAAATCTCATAAAGCAACTTTCTTTTATGGGTTTCAGACTACCAAACAAGCGTCGAACCTGCCAAAGTAAAGAATTAGAAATTCGGTGGACAGAAAGGAAATACAGGAAATAGCCCAACAAATACAGTTCCAATTTTAGATACTGTTTGTTATAAAAACACACTGTTTGTTATTAAAGGTACTGTTCGATTTCTTTAACTAATAAAAACAATAGTACATGACTTAATTAATTGGATAAATGAGTACAAGCATTGCTCTAATATACAACTACAAGCATTCAAGTTTCCTTTTCCTTTGTTTCCAAAGATCTTTCAGCAACCAAAGTCACAAATGGATTTAGAGAGTACAAAAAGAGATATTAATTAACCAAAACCTTAGATCTCAAAATGCATAACAATTAACCACATTCTGTAGCCATTATTTACTAATGCCTCAACTAGACGCGCCAGTCCTCTTAATTTCATACAACAAAACATCAATTTAACAACGAGCAAGGAAAAAAAAAAAAAAGGCATTCTCAGTTTATACCAGCCAAGCTGCAGTTCAAGCAGCATACCAGACAAGCTGCAGCTCAAGTAGCCGTTAAAATTCAAAAACAGAAAACTTTCCTGAGAAACAAACAGAAAAACTCTCCGAGAAAATTTCGAAGAACCAAAACCAAAAGAAAGAATAAGAATCTTGCCTTGCTGAGAGTATTTAGTAGGAACCTTCTCCGTGGGAGACATGGAGAAGCACGAAATGGCTGGCATTATGCTAATATGCGCCGGTGGGTGAAGTTTAAGGTGCCGACGTGTTCCAATCAGACTGCAACGTTTCTGATATTGTCAACTTTTTACGTTGACCCGGGGCAAGGGAAATGGAGTTTACAGTGGAGTTTATGTGGCAAATGGATGGAGAATGTTAAACGTGCGCGGGTTGCGATTCTTTTTGTTTCCGCTGCACCAGCACTTTGCTCAGCTGTCACGTGGCTCACTTGTCAAATGGGAAAGCTTCCCGGTTGTTTTGAGCTCGGGCCGGGTTTGGATTGTAAGCCTTATAAGCATTTTGATTTCAAATCTGTCTTAATCTGCTTCGCGCATATAACTGTCTTTGTTGGAGGTAAATGTTTTTTCATTCTATGGTGCTTCGCTCGTTTAACAATTTACGGTGGGTTTAGAATTGTGATTTTGCAAAAATAATTTACGTTTTTAGGACCCGTTTGAGAGTACGATTTTAAAAATTGCGTTGTTAAAAATTATGTTTTTGAAATTGCTACTTTTTAAAATTTCATAGGCGTTTGATTAAACATGTTAAAAAATACTTTTTTTATCAATTGAGTGTTTGGATAACATTAGCATATAATTGCGGTTTCATGGCCAAATAGGTAAATATTGCGCCAAATATAGTTTTAAGTGAAATCGTGATTTTGGTTTAAATTCGCACTTTTTCAAATAAGCACCTCATAGTCAGCTTAAAGAAATCGCAGATTTTTCTACGATTTTAAAATTTGCGTTTTTAAAATCGTAATCCCAAACACTTCAAAATTGTGATTTGGTTTAAAAACGCAGATTATTTTTTAAAAAAAACGCACTCCCAAACGGACCCTTGAAAGATATTGCAAAATATAAGGCATTTGACATTACGACTTAAAAAGCACTTAATTTAAAATATGAAAAATATCTACAATTTCTATAAACAATCTAGAGAGTACTTATTTAAAAAAAAAATGCGAATTTAAACCAAAATTACGATTTCACATAACAAGTATATATATATATATATATGTTTTACCAAATGTCTTTACGATTTTAAAAAGTAACAATTTCAAAAACATAAATTTTAAAATTACACTTATTGAAACCGCAATCCCAAACGGGCCTTTATTAGCTGAGCTATGATCATATAATCACATTCATTCTTCGGTGGACCGTAGCAAGTACATATTGTTTATTTGTTATTCTTATTGCCTTCCCTTATTTGTTTATTTGTTCTGAGGAAATGCACGTATTTCGGAGACTAAAGGACATGCCATAATCCAATCCCCTTGTTACCAATAAAAGATGCCATTTGGAATGGCTCTGGAGACCATGCAAGTAATTCCTCTACAAAGGATCCCCAAAAGAGGATGTGCTTGAAGAGGACTAAACGCCCCTTCTATGATGAATTACACTTGTAACGGCATAAAATGAAGTGGTGAAAAAACATTTAAGATTTCACCTTATCTAATAACACTGGCAAATCATCATGTCTGCCGTGAATAACTGTTTGATTCGACAATTATTTACAAACTACAATCAAGGGATTTTATGCAATGCAGCTTTTAAAAACTCAGCCACATACACTTGAAACTTCAATCAGTAGGAGCATTGATTACTTATAATATCAGCAATCGTCGCCTTTTTCATGCAGTTAATCGCTTTGTGTGCCGATAGGAACTGCTGGCATTTGACCATCTTTCTTATCTTTGCTAATGGGAGGAGACTCGCACCCATTTCTCCTAGCAGTAAATTCTTTTGACTCTACATGCGTCGGAGAAGGAGCCACTTCCTCCTCAATCGGAAGCATTCGTTTTGACCCTTCTAAGGCTACGCCGAGAACAATATTCTCTTCCACGGGCGGCCTCGGTGTTGATTGTGATGCAACAGCCCTCCCACCATCTTGCTTCGCTTGTAAATCGGCTGAAGCATTATCCATTTTTTCACTGCCTGATTCCAGGGAAGTAGATAATGGCTTCTCAGCCATTGACCCACATGGAGTTAAATCTATGGAATTTGGTTCCATTGTCTCCTTTCCTACATCTCCTGTGCCTTCTTGCTTGAGATGCTGCATTTTGGAGTTGTTTTGGGCTGAACCATCAGACACCAAATTCTGGGTTTCGTTGTTAGATATCTGCATTGTTGAAGTCTTAGAACTTGAGCTTGTGTCTGATCCAGCCTTTGTATCTGCCTTGGAGTCGGGTATTGATACTGCTTCAACCTTGGTGTCTTTTTCTCCATTACGTATTGGACGAGCCGAAGTCTTACTTTTATCATCACTGCTGATTTTATAAGAGGGTTCAATGAGTAGGATGGGATTGTTAGCAGCTGCTCGCGAACGAGTGAAAATGGTGTCAGCAAACGGAATATTTTCCAAGTCAGCCTCACTGTATATTTTCTGCACCGTGCGAATGGGTGTGGCAAGCCGCGCCCGATGATGGCTGATAACTCTGAGAAGATCCAGCAGTATTGCTTCCTGTTTAATTTAGTTAACCCTCAGAGAGAGAAATTTCATGTTGATGGCAAAATAAAGCATGTTAAAAGGAATCAAACTAACATTCAGAAAGGAGAAAGGAATTTATGCCTACTCCAAACTACCAGAACCCCAAATTTTCAGGCAAAAAGCAAATAAATGTAGGACCATAAATTCTGGTAAACAGGGACCGTCCTCTCTGAGACCTATGTCTAGTTTAAAAGGTATAACTACTTCATATCATGGTTTCTTGATATCTCTAAGAAGGCTTCTTAAGATTTAATTTGGCATCTAAAATCAGAGTTCATTCAAAAAGGCTTCCAATTCAATCTTCCGGCTATAATTTTGGAGATTTAATCACAGCAATGTAGATAATAACAATACCAACTTAGAAATAGAATTTTTTTTTTTTTTTAAAAAAAAAAAAGGCTGTATGCTCCCTATGATCATAATTATTATATTACTTACTTTCAACAAGATGAACAACATTGCATGAAATATTCAGTAGTAGTCTCACCTTGACACAGAGGTACTCTTCAAAATGTGAGGTTTTCACAAAGCAAGATATCAAAATCTGTAACAGTATTAGCCAACGGACAAATGTTAGCACTTGCAATAAAACCAATAGTCATCATCAACCCCCATTCGTAAAAAGGCAATATAGCAGACTGTTACGTCTTCTAAATACATAACTGAGATAAAAGCAAGAAAAAGGTGAGCTCAAATCACGGGGAAGTGTGCCAACCAGATGTCACATAGGAAATATAGACCCTTTAGCTGTGTAAATAGAAATCCTACGAAACTTCCCTAAAGAGCTCAGAAGACCACCTTTCATAAGCAAGTGGATAGATGTTCTCTGGCCTTGAGTAAGGAATTGTTAGCTATAGCTAGGACGGACACATATATCTTGCAGATCTATTAACAACTAACACCATCATTCAACCACAAGTCAGCGAACACATTCTTTTCAAAGGTGGGATGCAATGCTCAACCAGTACAAATTGAAGGGCAGAAACTTAAATCGCTATGCTCTTTATGAGCTCATTGACACCACGAAAACACATTTTCATCATATATCTTTCAAGTCTTCTTTGTATATTAGTCAGAGATGTGAATACAATATTAAAACATTCTCATGAAAATGACAGGTAATATATCAACAAATTGAAAATTTATATTGCATAAATGAAACTGTAAAAAGTCAAGAGAGAGGCCTCACGATAAGAGCCTGATTTTCTGGATTGATAGTTTCTAGAAAAACTCTTCTGTGCAACCTTTGCTGCTCTACTTGAGGATTTTTGGACAAAACCTTACGCATATCGGCTACAATGGTCTGGACACAAAAAAGGGAAAACCAAGTTGCTCATATCAGGTGAACCAACAGAAAGTCCTTGGTTGCAAAAATGTAAATGGCAGGCAAACCAAGATTTCTTCTCACATTGATCTTATTAACATCCAAGTGACTGACGGCAAGATGGGTCTTGATGCGCCAATGCGTCTTCTGAGTAAGGTTCCTCACAACGTTAACAGTGAACTGGTGGTTTGGAATGTGAACTGCTTCACGATCATCACCTCTTATAATTGTTGGCGACCACCAACCCACATGCTGGAAAATATAGATAAAACACTTATTTTACAGGAATAAAAAAAAGCAGTAAACTGTGGGCAGAGTTCTTATCATTTTGCAAAAGGAACCAAACTTTAAAGTTCTACTTATGTTCAGAGGGAGGCAATCAGAGGATAGACATACATGTTATATTCCTTTCTTTTTCACTCATGTAAATACCCTTTTTTTAGAGGTTTGATTAAAAAGAAATTTCATACAAACCTCAACTGTGCCAGAAACTTCATAGCCTTCAATCTTCGTTTGAATCCATTCATTCACAACAAATGGCCGCGTTGCATGAATCATTACACTTGAAAGGAAATTGGTAAATATCTGAACACAGCAAAATATGATTCAAGCTTTGCATAAAAGAACGTTTACCCTGACAACAAAAGGCTAAAAAAATGTTGGTCTGGTACAACTTTTACAGG
Source organism: Corylus avellana (assembly GCF_965113065.1). Taxonomy (NCBI): domain Eukaryota; kingdom Viridiplantae; phylum Streptophyta; class Magnoliopsida; order Fagales; family Betulaceae; genus Corylus; species Corylus avellana. The sequence goes on from NC_142498.1 coordinate 19,764,097, forward strand.
TACCTACAAGGATGTACAGCGAGCTAGAAACAGAAAACCTGCAGCAATTTTAATGGACTATATGACAGAAAATATAGCCGTACCTCACGACCAGCAAGCGTGAGCAATACTGTGCCAAGACCACCGGCAGTTAGCCACTTTTGGGTAGAGTAACCCAACAACTCCATGAACAATGAGACAGCAGCAACCCAAACTGCAGTATAAACAGCTTTCCCAGCAAAACTGAAGCCCATCTGTGAAAAAAAGAATCAACTGTTGTAAAATGAGACTTGCCTTTGCTCTCAAATTAGTGTTGCCATAATTGGTAAATAATTTCTTTAAGTCCTTGAGCCCAAAAAAAAAAAGTAAAAAGAGAAAAGGAGGGGGGAGTATGCCACAATGCTTCCTCAAAAAGGTCAGAAGGTGTAAAGAGGAGATGCAATTTAACATAATTTTTATAACTGTCTGAAATTTGTCTTCGTTGTTTACTAGCCAACATCAAGACTCCTATTCAAAAAAAAAAAAAAAAAAAACATCAAGACTCCTAACATTTCACTGCACATATTTCTACATGAAATATTCACTTTCCCATCATCATTACTGTAGCAAACCAATACGAATCAAGTAATAAAAACATGATAAGGAAATGAAGAAAGTTGTGTGACAAAAAAATAACCGAAGCATACATTTCTTGCATCACTGGGGTCATTTGTCTCCATAAAGAATTTTTGTCCCTGTTGAATCAAGCTGCAGAGGGAAAGATAGGTGAAATAAAATCATAATTCAAACCACAATACCAGAACCAACATACAGAATAAGTGAATAATCAACAAGCTAAGATCAAAGTCATTGACAAGAACATATCAAAGCAGCATATTCTTGATAACCAGCAAATCTCCAAACAGAGAGAGAGAGAAAGAGAGAGAAGGGCTTTAAGAGCCAACATAGCACCATACTCACCTTGATGAACAATAGGCAAATGCTAGCACTGTCGATAGCGATTGTACAAAATTCAAAAGTCGTTGTTTGACAGCCTGGCTGGCTTCTGAATGTAGGACTACACGATCCAATGCTCTAAAACAAATAACACCGTTGTTAGTACCAATATAATTAATGCAAATAGATGGTTTGGAAATAGAGCTGAACTCTAGTTCCTTGCAACATAGATATACACCTGCAGATTAGTATTGCTCCAGTCCATAGCAGCAAAGGCTGAAGATAAGAAGTCATAAAATAGTATGTACTACTTTTCTTCCAACTACTATCAGTTCTCTGCAGCAAATTGTCATAAGGAGTGAATGAGCCAGTTGAAGGATTTGACTGCTGTTTTAAGAAAGGGCATGGTAAAATATTTGAATAAATACATGAAGAAATATAGTTCTGCTCATATGCATGAGTGGCCCAAGACCCCAAGCGGCAAAAGCAATGATACCAACAGCTGGAATCAAAAGTGCAAGAGGCTTTCCACGTAGAGCCTCATATGACCTGCAAGATATATTAGAATAAAAAAATTTATAGGAGGAAGAAAAATACAATAATTTTTAGCAACACCGGATCGGAACATTAACATCCCCACCCAAACGATATGTTACATAATTAAGTATTTGAACTAAGCATTTATGACCTAACCAAATCATATGGAAGAGATAAATGGTTATAAAGTAGAAAATAATTGAGGACCTCCCTTTCCCCACTAAGCAGTAAGGTCAGCCCAATAGAACCATCAAACTGTACAATATATCCACACATACACCCAAACACCTTGATATCCAAGAGAAATCCTAACATCAGTAAGTAAAAGAAAACTAATAGAAAATCATGTTTGAAACAATTTTCTATTTCAGCAATCCCATTTAGTACCATAATCAGACACACAACCCAAGGTGTAAGTAGAGAGCTCTACAAGCTTGGTAAAAAATAAAATAATAATCATAATAATAAAGAAGTTCCCATTCACACACTTCATATATTCCCAATTCCCACATTAGGTTAAGAGTTTGTGAACTTGAACAATGTACTTTGTCCACTTCATACAATCCCCATTTACCCACTCCAAAGAGAGTGGGGGAGAGAGAGAGAGAGAAAGAGATTGAATCCTTGTAACTAATTGGGTACCATAAATCAAACACGTAACAAGCTACAAAAGGATTACCCAAAAGTCGACAAGATAAGCAACATCATAAGATGCTGATCCAGTTAAAGGGTCAAAATTACATGCACAAGATGTAAAGGCAGTATTTAAATTACAGCCTCTCCATGCTTCCAGTGAAGCTGGATTCACCAGTAGACAATTACAAAATGCAGGTAATTCTACCATTCAGGAGTAAAAATAATATTATAGACCATACTAGTATGTTTCTTTCTAATAAAAAAATTGGTAAACCATTAAATCCAAGAATGGATATACCTCGTTAAAACCACAGTTGTAGATTTCAGAAGAGAAGTCTCATTTCCGCCACCAGGTGCTAGAACAGATTGACAAAAGAAAACATTACATCTGGAGGATACAGGACATATTGGACCACGCACACTGCTCAAAAGATGGAGACTCCAGGCATCCTGTCGCTAACATCAACAGACAGAGTTTTCCATTGGCTCAGACTCCATAAATACGAGAACTTTTCAATCTTCATCTTAAGCACAAAGAGACATGCTTGAAGGAATTGTATGCTAAACTATAGGCATGGAACTGCTGAAACCTTCGCATGCAGTATGAAGGACAGATATCTAAAACACTAAACCACACACAAGAATGCATAGTAACATATCAAGCATTTGGGAAACTGTGTTGAAAGTAACATTAGAAGATGTGCATAAAACACCAACAAAGGCACGTAAATGCCTGGACCCATAGAAACCATACCAAAACATTCGATGAAAGATTGATGTGCACCAAGCTTAATCGACCCTTTCCCATCACATTCTGTGAACAAAACAAAAACAACAAAAGCTCGGCATTTTTTGACTAAAAAAAAAAAAGATACTCTTAAGCAGAAATAAAAACATTTCTTACAACAACAAAAAAAAAAAAAAACATTAAAAAAATATGCAGATCACATACAGTATGTTGTTTACTACATCCATAACCACTACATATCTCCAGTTCACGGGACAATCGCATAGAACCAGCATGTGCCATCATTGACTCAGTCGAATCCTCTGAACCCAAAGACTAAAGCATCAAATCTCATAAAGCAACCTTTTTTTTTTTATGGGTTTCAGACTACCAAACAAGCGCGCCACCTGCCAAAGTAAAGAATTAGAAATTCAGTAGACGGAAAGTAAAAACAGGAAATAGCCCAACAAATACAGTTCCAATTCTAGATACTGTTTGTTATTAAAGGTACTGTTTGATTTATTTAACTAATAAAAACAATAGTACATGACTTAATTAAGTGGATAAATGAGTACAAGCATTACTCTAATATACAACTACAAACGTTCAATTCTCCTTTTCCTTTGTTTCCAACGATTTTTCAGCAACCGAATCCACAAATGGATTTAGAAAGTACAAAAAGAGATATTAATTAACCAAAACCCTAGATCTCAAAACGCCAAACAATTAATGCCTCAACTAGACGCGCCAGTCCTCTTAATTTCATACAACAAAACATCAATTTAACAAAAAGCAAGCCAACAAACAAAAAAAGGCATTCTCAGTTTATACCAGACAAGCTACAGGTCAAGTAGGCGACAAAATTCAAGAACAGAAAACTTTCGTGAGAAACAAACAGAACACAATCCGAGAAAATGTCGAAGAACGAATAAGAAAATTAACTTGCTGAGAGTAATTACTAGGAAACTTCTCCGTGGGAAGGCATGGAGAAGAACGAAATGGCTGGCAATATGGTAATATGTGCCGGTGGGTGAAGTTTACGTTGCCGACGTGTTCCAATCCGATTGCAATGTTTCGAATATTGTCAACTTTTTACGTGGACCCGTGGGCAGGGAATTGAAGTTTACGGTGGCGTGTATGTGGCGAATGGATGGAGAATGTTAAACGTGCACGGGTTCCGCTACCCCAGCACTTTGCTGAGCTGCCACGTGGCTCACTTGTCAACAGGAAAAGCTGCCCTTTGGTTCTAACTTCTGAGCTCGGGCCGGATTAACGGCATTAGTTGATTGCGATTTTGATTTTGTTTTTGTTTTTAGTATAAATTTTTATGCAAATTTTTATGAAAAATTCAAAATTTTATCCTTTTTTTTTTTCTTCATAAAATTCACTATGATACATATTTCAATAACTTTCAAATGTTCTCGAGGCGTAACTCAATTGATTAAGGACCATGCTTTATGAACGGGAGATTATCAGTTTGAATCATCCATTTTTTCTCTCTTTCTATAAACATGTAAAAAACTTTTTTTTTTTTTTTTTTTTGATAACGTAGGATAACTTTACTCAGATTAATTGCACGTCGTAAACGCATACTACACAACAATCCTCACCGTTAATTAAATTCCTACAAGTAACTGACCCTACTCGCCAGAACCAGTTACCAGGTAATTCAGGAGCTTTCACCCCTGACGGGCTAAGCAGAAATTAAAATTTTTATAAAAAAAAGTTAAACTTCCAAACAAAGATGAAGCCAAAGTGATTTATGCATTTTGATTTCAAATTTGTCTTAATCTGCTTCCCACATTTAACTGTCCTTTATTGGAGGTAATGAAGACATTCTGAGTGCATGGTTGGTTACTTAGGGGTTTAAAAATATTTTGTTTGAAAAAATAGCAATTTTAAAATGCAATTAATAAAAATATAATTTTTAAAAATAAAGTTACGAGTTTGATAAAATTGCTGTTTAACATTTAAAAACTATGTATTTTTAAAAATACACTCTCTTGCTTGCAATTTGAAAATCACGTTTCAAATGACAATTATTTTTAAGAGTAATGCTATGGAGCATCTTTTTATCCTCCTAAAGCTGATGTGATTTTTAAAATTACCATTAAATTTTAGATGAATCATACTTGAATTTTGATCCAATGGTTATTTTGAGAGCCACATCGACTTTAGAAAGATAAAAATAGGACAAAAAGATGATCACTAGCATTACTCTATTTTTAAACGTACCCTCACATGGATACTTTCCTTTTCTTTTCTTTTTTGTGGTTCTAAAGTGCAATTGACCTGCGAAATCTTGAGGCAAAATGCACTCTATAAGTATTACTTTGATGCTTTCTTGGGCCATGGGGGCTTGTATTTGAAGAAACGATAAACAGCAAAAGAACAAGATGTGATGGCCACATGTTTAAGGAAAATCAAAACCAGTAGCAATAAGCTCCGTGCGCCTCTTAAATGAAAAACATATTCTATTTATTAAAGTATAAATTAAATGGTTAAATATAACTTTTCATATCAACTTAAACTTTTTGGATAACTAGTAATTTAATATGGTATTAGAGCTAAAGGTCATGAGATCGAACCTTGACTCCATCAATTCACCTTCATTTAAATTAAATATTTCAGATGTTGAGTCTCACCTATTAAGAGAGAGTTTGAGCCTACACGTGAGAGGGGTGTTAAAGTATTGATTAAGTAAGGAAGTTTGAGCTCATACGTGAGGCGGGTGTTAAAGTATTGATTAAGTAAGAGAGTTTGAGCCCACACGTGAAGATGAGTGTTAAAGTATTAATTAAGTGATTAAATTTACCTCTTCCTATTAGCTTAAGCTTTTAGAACAAGTGGTAATTTAATATGGTATCAAAGCAGAAGTTTTGGGTTTGAACCCTGCCTCCATTTAAATTAAATATTCCACGTGTTGGGCCTCACCTATTAAAATGAAGTTTTGAGCCCACATGTGAGAGGGTGTTAAAGTATAAATATAGCTCTTTTAGCTTAAACTTTTTGGATAATTGATAAATATCCAGAGCCTTAATTACAAACTACTTGCATGTGGCAATCGGGACTCTTCTAGGAGAAAGGGAGGGTTTTCTTTTATGAAGCAAAGCCAAAATTATCGAATTAAAGATTATCTCAATTTCATTTGAACTGGATAATATCTAGTTAGTTATAGTAGATGAATATTTTTGTCCCCTCAAACAGTGAAAAAATAAAAATACCTCTCAACTATAACTAACGGGATATTATCCTGTTCATTTGAACCGGAGAGGATCAAGGAAGAGAACATCACCCTTCTCCCACGTGAATTGAATGCTCTCTTCTTCAATGATTTCTTCACATCTCTCGTCTCGACTAATGTGTTAAACCAAATTCTCCTTTCTCTTCTTCTATCAAACATCAAAAACTTCTATATGATATTTAAATTCCAAGACTGCTAACCCTAATAAAGCTATTAATTAACATGGGTTGTGCATATCGATCTATGTTTACTAAACAATTTTTAAGACAACTAGTAGTTTAACATAATATTAAAGTATAAGTTTTGAGTTATATATAACTCCGCCTCAGTAATTCACCTCTTATATTGAAAACTCACGGAGCTACACATATACGAGCAGCATATAAGCCTTTATGTATTGTAGGCTGTTTTATACGTTCTCTCAGCTTATGGGTGATTTGATATTCCAGATGCATCCTTCCAGCGAAACTTGGAGCTACCACCAAATTGTCATAGACCTATGAACTTGAGGCATGGAATAATTAACCTTTGGGCTTGACAAATGCTCAGATTGCAGAAATCATCGAAGAAAGGATCCAGATTTGAGCGTGAATTCTTAATTTTATCCTAATTCTACCCCAAATATAAACGATTATGTACCTGAAATATATATATATATATATATATATATATATATATATATGTGTGTGTGTGTGTGTTCTCTTTCAGTTTTGTCTCCTTCTGTGTACAGTACTATTAATCTAGCCGTTTTCTCTCATTCTCTCTTTAGTGCACATTCGTAATGACTAATGATGGATGTGGTGTGGGATTAAAAACTAGAAAAGAAAAAGGTAATAGTACGTGGAAAGGGTTTAACGGTCGCTGAAGTGGAAAGGGTTGACGGTTGTTGTGGTAATTAAAAGCTCAATTTGAAAATCTCACCCGCCGGGCCGCCAGTTCTATTTAAACGTGATGGTTTACGAGGCTTTTGTCGTAAATTGGAATTTTGGTTTGTGACCAATTAATCCAATGTCTTTGGTTGCATGGGTACGGGTCTATCCGAACCTGCCGGATATTTGTCCGCCAATAGTGTGGTGGCAATGTATCTTATCCTATCTTATATATATATGAAAAAATCTAGTTACAGCACAACTTAACAAAAAGTATATATACTCTTAATTAAGAGTAATGCTAAATATTAAGCTCTCATTTCCCTTTCTTGATGTGTTACAGCAAGCAAACTCCTTATAGCCCATTTTCTTCTTTATGTTTAGGAAAAATCTCAAAAAAATTACAAAAAAGCACATACATTAGAAGCCTTAAACATAATTAACATCAATATTTTTCAATGTATTGGGAAACACTGTAGATGCCCAATATATTATTAAATTATAAAAAAACGGATTCTCTCTCATCTCTCCTTGGTTGCAACTTGCAATGATAAAAAGAAGTACTATTTAATTCATATAGAAAAAAATAAGGGAATTTATTGTGAAATGTTTTTTTTTTTTTTTAATAGGGAATCACAAAGTAGTTTTATTCCCTAAATTGAGGAAATATGTTTGGGAAGCTGCTGCTAGTACTCTTAGAGCCTGTTTGGAATTAAGTTTGAAAAATAGAACTTCTAAGTCAAAAAGAGTTTTTGGGCAAAAGCTTCATTTTTAAGCTTTTACCAGAAGTGAGTTTTTTAGGCTTTTTGGACCCTTAATAGCGCTTTTAATTTTTTTACCAAACGAGTACTTTTTTCTTCAAATGAACTTTTTGAGTGTTAAAAGTATTTTTAAGCCCCTTAAATGCAATCTTAAACAGGCCTTAGTGTTTATCGGTTTATATATATATATATATATATATATATATATATATATATATAAAGGCTGACCAAAGAGTATACGGATTGATATATTAATCGAGTTGTATAAAAATAAAATAAGAGTTGAATATATAATATTACTCAATAGCTAAATTGCTACTTGCACGTTAACGTGCACGGTTTGGTTTAGGTGTAATATTACTTAAAGCATTCTCAACATCTACTCTAAAGCTACTTCCCTTATCTACATATAGGAAAAATCTTTAAAAAAATCACAAAAATTCATCTACATTCTACAGCAACTTCCTTATATCTTCTTTATATATTAGGATTGCTACAGTTAAACCCATTCGATTGTAGCAATCTACATGGTTTATTATAATCATAAAAGAACATTCTCTCTTCTCTCAGATCTCTCTATGCAAAATAAATGAATATAAAAGTAAAAATATATAATATTTTAATGTTATAGAGAAATATAAAGCGAAGTTATTGTAAAGTGTATTTGAACAGGAAAACAAAAAGTAATTTTGTTCCTTAAATTTATAGAGAATGAGAAGGAAGTTGTTGTGAATGGGTTGATACCCCTTCGAATTACTCAAAATTAGAGAATCTCATATTACGAAATCGTGACCCTTCATTTTAAATATAATGGTCTATAAAACCATTGAAACCTCGGTAAAATAAAAGTCAGCTTAAAATAAAAAGTTAATGCATTGGTTATACAAAAGTAGCTGACATTTTTTAGACTATTGAATTTAAAATAAAGGGCTACAATTTTGTAACATGAGATTCTTCAATTTTGAGTAATTAGAGGGGATCTCAAACCGCTGTGAATGCTCTTAGAGCTGGACTGTTGGATTTGGGACATGTGCCTTGATTTTAACAAGTACAATTCCAACTAAGATTGAATCCAAACAGAATCCAACACACAATAGTCAAGAAGGAACTACATTATCAAACAAAGAGATTAAATTCTCATAAGAAAAAAGATATGCACACAATAAAAAATTCATACCGCAAAGTGCATATTATTTGAAGTGAAAATTAAAATTACTATTAATTTTAGACGAATTACTATTAAATTAAAAAATTAATAATTTTTACTGTCACATTAAAAAAAGTGAACCTAACTGTTTCTCATAAATAGTTTGTACTGATGAGTTGGGTTCATTCAAAATTATTTAGACTAGCTATGATGTACAAGTAATGTTACAAGTCTCTCTTGTATTACTTTTGTGTCTCTCTAAGAATGTTGTGTATCTTAAAATCACTGTTAAGCTTGTGATTAATATTTTGATTAAATAATAATTTTAAAAGATACGTTAATTTAGAAAAATTAAGAAAAAAAAAAATTATAGAATTACTCATAGTTGGTGTAGCTCTGTTTAAGTTTTATTAATAGTCGAGTTGGATTGGATACACACTCAGTCTAGTACCGTCCATTTGAGGCGGGCCAGCCTGGTCCGAATCAGATATTTCCAAAAATACCCGCACATGAGTACCGTTTACAAACGCACATGACGTGCACGTGATCTATTGCTATATTTGAATTCGGACCTAAGCGCCTTTTCTCCAATTCACTTTAATCGATTCCCAATCGCCCGCTTTCAAATTCGTAGTTTGCAATTCCATTCAATTTATTCAAAAAATAACAAAACAAACAACGCCTCTCTCGCAGAGAACCCATTTCTTCCATTTCCACCAATCGCTCGCTTGCTTCCCCTATCTCCTACAGGTACTGTCAGATCCGCCACGTTCTTCCCCTTGGTTCAGATCAAAGTTTGATTACCTCATTTTTTAAAATCGTTCGTAGCCTTGACCTAATCTTTGATCCAAATAGGGTATTATGCTATCCAGTTTCTGCTGATTATTTTCAATGCATTGAAGCCTAATTTCTATATCGTTGTTCTGCAAAATCTCATCGTATTTTGGATATTTTTTGGTCTTTTAACCGGGTTAATGATTGGGAAACAATGAGTTTCGATTTTGGATATTTTTTCGTCAGATGAACAATGCAGTGCTTGGAATCACTAATTTCGTTGTTGTTTTGTTTGTATATTATATATGGTACAGGGGGGTTTTTCAGGGTTTCCGATTTGGTTTAGAAGGGATCGCATAAGTTGGAGATGGAGAATTTGGACGTGAGGAATGCAGATTCTTCTCAATGCGTGCGAGTCGCAGTTAACGTTAGGCCTTTGATCACATCTGAGCTCCTACTCGGCTGCACGGATTGCATTTCCGTTGCTCCTGGTGAACCTCAGGTACTCAAATTTTTGTGTCTGAGCTGTTGTTTCATAATTTACAATGTAGTTACTTATATTTTGATATTAAATTGCATATTATTCACTATAATGCTTCAACTTAAAAGTTCAAAATCTTTTTAGAATGTTGAAATTTTAGTTTGTTTAATGTGCGATGTCTATTGGGTGTTCAAATAGGTGCAAATTGGGTCGCATTCATTCACCTATGATTATGTTTATGGTAGTACGGGCCCCCCTTGTTCTGGATTATATGACGATTGTGTAGCTCCTCTTGTTGACGCGCTATTCCATGGTTACAATGCCACGGTTCTTGCATATGGCCAGGTTTAACTTTCATAAATATATTATTGTTGGTTTTGTTTTTATGTAGAGTTCCTTAATCTCGATATGCATATTGAGTTTATTCTTTTTGTTATTTAAGACGGGTTCGGGAAAAACATACACGATGGGGACTAACTATATGGGGGAAGGAAGTAATAGTGGAGTTATACCTAAAGTAGTGGAAAGTATATTCAAAAGAGTGGAGACGACGAAAGATTCCACAGAATTTTTGATTAGAGTATCATTTATTGAGGTAAAAGATGCTTCCAGTTATGTTATTAATTTTTGTTTTTTCATCTTAATGCTTGGTTTTATTTGCGTAATGTGGTTTGCTTTGATGACAGATATTCAAGGAAGAAGTGTTCGACTTGCTTGACCCAAATTCACCGGTTGTCTCTAAAGCTGATGGGGCATCTTTGGCAAAGCCTGCAGTGCCAGCAAGAGTTCCCATACAAATCAGAGAAACAGTGAATGGAGGAATAACACTTGCTGGTGTGACTGAGGCGGAAGTTAGGACAAAAGAAGAGATGGCAACGCATCTATCTCGTGGTTCTCAGTCTCGTGCCACTGGGAGTACAAATATGAATAGCCAATCAAGGTTCACATTTCATGATGCTATATATTTGCGATCTGTTTTCCCTCTGTTTGTTACTATTTTCTGAATATGTTCAAACTATTTGAAACCCACTTGTTTTTCTCTACTATTCACTGATTTGCATTGCCTATGGCTTTCACATGTTTATATAGTTTATAATGTTGTTCTGCATGTTGTTTTTGGTACTGTCTTTCAGTCGCTCACATGCTATTTTTACAATTACCATGGAGCAAAAGAAAACGTCTCACTCCCTGCCTGGAGTAACTAATGATGACATTGGTGATGATATCTTATGTGCAAAACTACATTTAGTCGATCTTGCTGGTTCTGAACGTGCAAAACGAACGGGTGCAGATGGCATGCGTTTCAAAGAAGGTATATTTAATGTTTACACATTGGAGACTTTCCTTGTTCTAGGGGTTTCAATTCTGTTCCAATAGGGTTATTTGGATGGTGGCAAGATGAGCACCTATAGCTTTTTGTTTTAATTTTTTATATCCTCATATATGGTCAATTTGATCTACCCGTTGTATGTGGTTCAGGCATTCATATCAATAAGGGTTTATTGGCTCTTGGGAACGTGATAAGTGCTTTGGGAGATGAGAAAAAGAGGAAAGAAGGAGGTCATGTTCCATATCGTGATAGCAAGTTGACGCGCTTGTTACAGGCAAGGGGATCTTTTTTCTTTTTTTTTTTTCCTTTCCCACTTAATGTTTTAGATGGAATTTCTTGCAATACTGTAAATTGAAGATTATCTAAAGCTCTTGGATTGGTTTTCTGTACTCTATTTGAGACATACATATGCTTATGGTCATCTGAATGGGCATGATTTTTGTTTGTTGAATCTAGATTATTTAGTTGAAAACAAAAACAAATAAAGAAAACTGATATTGGTGTTCGACTACTCACAAAAGCAGTTATAGTGGATGCTCAGAGTTTTTGGGGGAAATAAATTACTATATTATATTTTACGTTACATGGGAGCACGCAGGAAGAGCATCTACAATAGCTTATACATTTTGGGTTTCTATGTAAAATGGCTAACCAAACTTTGAAAAAAACTCCATCCGTTCCTTTAAACCAAAGGCATGTTGCATTTCATCTATAGAACTTACCCAAATGTAGGGAAAGATTGTAGATGAATGTATACATTTTTTTTATACAAAAAATGATTCTCTCTCTCCCTCTTTCTCTTTCTCATTCACTCTCTTTCGTCCAAGAGCAAGTATGTTTGGAAAATGAAATAAATGAGAGAATATTTAAATTATATAAAGAAAGAATATATATTTAGACGTAGAGTGCATTTGAAAAGTCATTAGTTTAAATATAAAAGTAGCTTTTGGTTAGCTATTTTAGGTAGAAATGTAGATAATACATTGTGAATGCTCTAAGTGTAATATGGAGAACAAAAAATAATTGAAAGAGGCCATTAGGTACAAAATTTTATTGTTAAGTTACACATGCACGCAATAAGTTTTGAACCCACATCCGCATCTTTCATCCCAGTCTTATTGGGGTAGTGCCTTTGAGCTAAAGCTCATTGGCAAAGCCATTATTGACTCATTATGGTCTTTATCTGAAAGTTGTTCATTAAGCGCTGCAAAACACTCACTCCTGATCACTGGAATTTGAATTTGTAGGATTCTCTTGGAGGAAACAGCAAAACAGTCATGATTGGTATGTGTCATTTATGTCTGTCAGGGCAATATAATACTTCTTTTAAGCATTTAAGATCTTGCTTTCTTGTAATCTATTATTTGATTCTTTAAGCTTTTATGTTTGACATTTTCTATATGCAATTGAAGCTTGTGTTAGTCCTGCTGATACAAATGCTGAAGAAACCCTTAACACTTTGAAGTATGCAAATCGTGCTCGCAACATTCAGAACAAGGCAGTCGTAAGTTTTCTTTTGTAATTATATTTGTTCTTTGTTGACATATAAAGCGCTTCTGTTTTTGATGATCTTGCCTTCTTTCTTGATTCTAGATCAATCGTGATCCAATGGCAGCTCAGTTACAAAGAATGCGGAGCCAAATTGAGCAGTTGCAGGCTGAGCTTCTATTTTATCGTGGTGATGCCAGTACACCATTTGAGGAACTCCAGGTCATCATATAAGAAAAGTTAGCGTGCGCTCCTTATTTGCTGGTTTCAGATGCTTATTATTAATCTTTGGCTTTTTCAGATTCTCAAATACAAAATATCTTTACTTGAAGCGAGCAACGCAGAGCTACAACGGGAGCTTCAAGACCGTCGAGTTACCTGTGAGCATTTAACACAACGTGCTCTTGATGCTCAGGTTTTATCTAATTTCATCTTTCAGTGATTATAAGATGTTATGATTTCTTATGCACATTAAAATTCAGTTTTGAAATCTGACCTTCGTCTAATACTTCAGGTTGAAAAAGACAAGCTGATCATGAAAATTGAATCAGCTCGAAGTGGTAAATCCTGGGATGAGATTGATTCCAGTTCAAATCAGGTTTGAGAACATTTATTTTCTTGCTCAGGTTAATTCTGCTTTTTGGCAAAAACATTTTGCTGACACAAAATTCTAAACTTTTCAGGATTTTGACTTGGTAAAACATTATGTCTCGAAAATTCAAGAGCTAGAAGGAGAACTATTGCACATGAAAAATTTGAATAGCTCAAAACGCAGACGATCTGTAGATTGTGTTGACTCAGATGATGATAGGTTTTGCTCGAAAAATGGGCTATTTCCATCTACTAACGAGTATCCATCTGATTATGAAACGAAAGCTGTGGATATTTCAGGTAATGAAATGCTCTTTTTCATTATGATGCTTTACATTGTTTTACTTTTTTTTTTGTCCTTCTTTTTATTTTATTTTATTTTTTTATTTTAAATTTTGTCTAGCACATAAGTTTTGCTAGTCTTTATTACAACTAATTTTAGTTCTTTTAGTTGTTGTCCATAGAATGGAAGCCATGTCATGATATTTTGTTACTTTAGTGGTTAGGGTACAATAGTAGTCAGGAATAAGTTTTATATAATTGTTGCCCAACATTTCCTTTTGTTCTCATTATCTCTGCATTTTATCTTCAATCCTGAGAGCTGGCCATATGATGGTGCAAATTAAATTATATAAAACTTGTATGCAGATGAGATTGAAGATGATGAAAAGGAGCTAGAACATTCCTCTCTTCAAGAAAAGTTGGATATGGAGCTCAAAGAATTGGACAAAAAACTTGAGCAGAAAGAGGTAAAAATTATAATATTTTGTGTTATATTATCATTGCTACCTAGATTTACCTGTATGTTCCAATTTAAGGAGACTGAATTTTCAGTAGAGTTTTTAGCCTTTTGTGTTGGTTGCTTCTTAACCCAAGTAGACTTTACCAATTCATAAAATGGGCAAGAAGCTTTTTTTCCTAAGAAAAACTTCTTATAAAGCCTTTTGTGATAGTCGCTTCTTAACCCAGGTAGACGCTTACCAATTCATTAAATGGAAAAAGGATTTCTTTTTTTTTTCCCTAGAAAAACTTCTCATGAAAAGCCTTTTTCTAATAAACCCTTGCTTAAATCTGTGAATATCTCTTATATATCAAGACAAAAAAAAAAAAAAAAAACTGTAACTATTTTTTCTAGAGAGTCACATATTTGGTATGCAATAGAGTGTTGAATCTTTACATTTCTGACAATCTTGAATTTGCTTGTTTACATTCTCGATTGTTGTGTGACCATTCATGCTTTACTTGTTGAAGGCTGAAATGAAGCGGTTTGCAACTGTTGATACTTCGGTTCTTAAACAACATTATGAGAAGAAGGTTCTGGATTTAGAACACGAGAAGAAATCTTTGCTGGTCAGTGCTGTTTCTGTAAAACTTAGGCTGTGATTGAACGGTCTTGTTAGTAAGCCATTTTCTACCTGTTGTTTGTTGGCAGAAAGAGATCGAGGAACTGAGGCACAATCTTGCAAATATTTCATCTACTTCTGATGATGGTGCTCAAAAGTTGAAAGAAAATTACCTTCAAAAGTTAAATATGCTGGAGGCACAGGTGAATATTAAATCCCCTTTCCCCTTTCCCCTTTCATTGGCATTCATACTTTTGAGACTCCTACTTTGTGTTGCAGGTTTCAGAGTTGAAGAAGAAACAAGATGCTCAAGCTCAACTGCTGAGACAAAAACAAAAAAGTGATGAGGCAGCAAAACGACTGCAGGATGAGATTCAGAGAATAAAATCTCAAAAGGTGCAATTTGGTAGTGGAAGAACCTTGTTATTCCAAAATAGATACAATTATCTTTTCTCTGAGTATCAGTGCTATATTGTGTCTTTAGGTTCAACTGCAACATAAGATAAAGCAAGAGTCTGAGCAGTTTAGGTTATGGAAGGCATCAAGAGAAAAAGAAGTTCTTCAGGTATGCAAAAATACAGAGTGATCCTTCTTTTTCATGTTCAGTAGATGGTTTCAGAACGCTTTAGAGATTATTTGCTGAAACTAGAGATGTGGATTACAGAAGTTTTAACGCTGAAGATGCTTAGTATCTTTTGTTGGTTGGGTTTACTTTGACCTCTTTTGTGGGGATTGGAAGAGAGGCCTTTAAAATCATTTGTCCTATAGTGTGGTCATGGATTTCATGGGACTGCGAAATATATATATATATATATATATATATAAAACAATCTATCTATCTAACCATCTCTCTCTCTCTCTCTCTCTCTCTCCATGTGTCTGTGTATTAAATTGCTCTATCATGAAACTAACATTCTACTTGTTCCTGCTTGTTTTAATGCAAAACATTTTGCCATTTTAGAACTAGATGGAGTAGATGAAATTTGCTCTTGCTATATATGTATATATGTGTGTGTGTGTGTGTGGTTTTGATCGGTAAACTGTTAAGATACATTGCATAGAGCAGCTTGACTATTGTGTCGTGTTCTATTAACATTGTTCATTATCATACGGTAGTAATTCTTTTGGATTTCATTTTTGTCAATCACCAGCTTAAGAAAGAGGGGAGAAGGAATGAGTATGAGATGCATAAGCTACTAGCTCTGAATCAGAGGCAAAAAATGGTAAGGTGATGTTTGCCTAGGATTCTATGAACTTACTAGTTTAAGAGAAATTGTTCTTACTTTCTGTATTTCATGCCAGGTTTTGCAACGAAAAACTGAAGAAGCTTCTCTGGCTACAAAAAGACTAAAAGAACTTTTAGAATCACGAAAGGCTTCCTCACGTGAAACTTCTGGTTAGAATTTATACTGCATCACGCAGTTCACCTTTTCTTCTTCTTCTTTTCCTGTGTTTATAACTTGTTGATGAGTTATCTTTTATATGCAGGTGCTGGAAATGGTCCTGGAATTCAGGTATTTATACTGTATAAGGAGTACTTAAATGGAAAATGTATCAAGAGAATTGGTTTGTGTGTGCATTGATGTGTAAATGATCTAGTGTCATATAATAATTGCTTTTTAATTCTTCTGTTTAGCACTAGGTTGGCATTAATTATTTCATGTTTCTTGATGTATCTTATTATCGGATTTGATTACCTGGTGCTTTGGGTGTCTGTCTCTTCACTAACACATTGTTGTTATTGCGAAGGCTTTGATGCAGGCAATTGAGCATGAGCTTGAAGTCACTGTACGGGTACATGAAGTGCGTGCTGAGTATGAGCGTCAGATGGAAGAGTGAGTTTTTTTTTTTTTTTTTTTTTAATTTTAATTATTATTTCCATTTAGAGATGTTTGAGCTTTCCAAACTTCAAATGTCTGTTTTGTATTTGAGGTATTGCTTGAAAGTTTTGTGCTGGTGCAGTTTTTCTTTTAACATCACTAATTGCTATAATAAATGACAACAAAAAAAGAGGAAAAAGTGGTTAATAAACAAAACGGTCTAATGGAAATTGGATGCTAGAGCATGAGTAATCACAATAGAGATAATTGTTGCAAGACCAAGTTTTGAGAACTAGGGAGATAAATCCAGTACTTCAAGGGGAACTGCAATTTGTAGCTTGCACATTTAATTGCACAAAGTTAAATCCAATAGACATAATTGGTGCAAGATCAAATTACAAGAGAAGTGGGGTGATGTTCAAGGAGATTATGATTCTGGCTAATCTGGAAATTTCAGCTTGCTTAGATATTTAATTGCACAAAGTTCTATTTATGGGTTGATGGGAAAATAAATACTGTCAAAAAAACCAGTCTTGCATGCAAGTAGTTAAACTACAACTTTAATGTTCTATTGAATGGAAATAGATAGTCTGTTGGTATTTTACAATAGATAAGAATATTTGGGTATTAAATTTGTTTCAGGCATTGGGAAATTAATGTCGACTCAACATTGTCTCAAATCCTTGATTTTATTTATTTTTGTAGCCATATTAATTTAAGAGTTGGTTTTTATGTTCATTATGCATCTTCTAGATTTTCTTTCTTGCTTGTACCATATAAATTTCACACGGGGTATTGAGACTTTATTATGAAACTTCTTATCAGTTTTTTGCTGCCCAAGTTAATCCAAGTTATGTTTCTTGATATTATAGGAGGGCTAGGATGGCCAAGGAAGTTGCAAGATTGAAGGAAGAAGCAGACTTGCTCAAGCAGGCAAAATTAAGGTTAAAAGTTTTCTAATGAATGTCCTCTTGTTAGGTTTTTTAATATTCTCTTTAGATGGCAACCAATGCTTAAATACCTCTACTTTTCTTTTTTCTTTCTGAAATTTACCTTCAATTGCTTTTGATGTAGTGATGGCTGTGACACAATGTCTCCTGGTGCAAGAAATTCGAGGATTTTTGCACTTGAAAACATGCTAGCTACTTCATCCAGCACCCTGGTTTCTATGGCATCGCAGTTGTCAGAAGCAGAAGAGCGTGAACGGATTTTTAGCGGCAGGGGTCGTTGGAACCAAGTCCGGTCTCTCGCTGATGCAAGAAATATAATGAATTATTTGTTTAATTTAGCATCCTCCTCCAGGTAGTAATTTTTTTTCAAAGTTTTCATTTAGAAGTCCCTTGTATTTTTATGTAACTGATTGGTTTGCCATTGTGTCATTGTTGTAATGATTTTAACTAAACTTTTTCTTTCCGTTCCTCTCCAAGATGCTCTGTACGAGATAAAGAAGTTGCCAGCAGAGAGAAAGATTCAGAAATAAGAGATTTGAAAGAAAAGGTAGTGAAACTCAGTAGTTATGTCAGGCAGGCGGATAAGCAAAAAGCAGAACTTATACATCAAGTGAAGTCACAGGTAAGTGCATTCTGCTGTCAGTGTGATCCGAGCCTCTTCTTGTTCCTTTGAGTTGGAGAGCAAAAAAACATCAAAGTTCAATCAAATGTTTTTTTTGACTCTGTAACAGAACTCAGCCTTGAAGAAATATTCCATGAGAAGTGAAATAGAAGACCGGATTTCTGACCTGAACATTGGGGGACATAAGTATGACTTGCGCAAACAGGTAGCTTCATGAGTACAGCATTGCTTTTGTAATGTCTTGTTTCTTGTTTTTACGATTAGCCAATAATTTATTGCCTGAATTATATTCTATATATGATTCTAGGATCAGCGGAGCTCCATTTTCTTATTGGAGGACATGGATACATCTGAATCAGAACATGGTGAAGAAGGACATGATGATGATTGGGTACATGCCTGCTGCTCTTGTAGCAGGCACTCTTCATGCAAAACAACTAAATGCGAATGCCGAGCTGATGGGAGTAGTTGTGGGGCATCATGTGGTTGTGTGGCTACAAAATGCACCAACAGAAGATCTGCCTCGACCAACGAGTTGGATGAGTCGCCGGGGACCGAGATTTTTGAAGGCAGTGGGAGCGGTTCGGGGTCTGATGAAAAGGAGAAGAGTCACGCTCTTGTTTCTCAAGGTGCCATGTTACTTCAGAGTGCACTTGTTGAGAAGCCTGCCGAGACAAATGGTGAAAATGGGCCTAGAAGGAAGCCTCTGTCTGACATTGGGAACACCTTGGTATGTTTGATAAAGCTCATTCTTCACTTATTTCATCATTGCAAATCCAATGCTGTTGGTTCATTTTCTTGCCTTGTTCATCGTAATTTGTAACTGATGCAGGCCAAGTCAAAAGCACCAAAGCCTAACCAGAGAAAGAAATGGCGGACATCTACTGTTCTGCTTGTTTCTGGCCCTCCACCACCGTCCTCGCAGCCAGAAAACACTGGTGCCCCCCAGAAGCCAGATAATAGTAGTGCTACTGAGGGGGACATCCCTTTAAAGCTACCCAGGGCTATGAGATCGGCTGCATCAAACAGCGGCAACCTATTGAGAGAGAGGAATGCTGGTCAATCAGATGCAGCTGCGAACAAGGAGCCTGCTGTTCTTACTCCAACCAGTCCTCTCCGGCAGAGAAGATCAGAGGAGAAAGAGAACAATGGCCTTTGACTTCATACTTCTCCCCTTGCCCTGATGGGTGAGATTTGAGATATATGTATGCATTCACCATGATTCCATCGATGAAGCTTTCTGTGGATTTGTTGAAGAAAGGGACACGATGTCTAACAAAGAGAAATGTATTGTGATAGTGAGCTTTGATCACTCCAAGCCTTTTGTGGTGTATTCAATTGTGTAGGAAAATGTATGAAATTATTTTTGGTTTGGCTGTCAAGAGATGTATTATTTTTTCCGTGCACTGTTGGTTAATGACATTATAAAGTCACCTATTTGGATCCGGATCCATGCTATTCTCTTGAACAGACTTTTCCATTAAACCTTGAATGAAAAGTCAAATACTATATTATCTAAACCCGGATCGGGATCCAGTGCAAGGCAGTTTCATTGCACGGGATCCAAATTTAGCCCAGATCAAACATGTTTTCTAACTAAAGGTCCTTAAAAGGATAAGGGTATTGCATATACAAATATAGCCATTTAAAATTTTAAACAATACTACAGTCACATTTAATTTATTTTCTCTCCAACTTTCTCATCCCTTCAAAACCGAACTCCTTTTGCAATTAACTCCAACCTCTTCATATGAATAATAATGATTAAAAAAGAAGCTTAAAGATACATTTTACTTATATTATAATTTATATACAATAGACTTGTGTTTGGAAGAACTTGTAAAATGACGGAATTAAAATTGATGACTATTTTGATGAATAAAGTTAAGAAATTAGAATATGATAATGGTTATAATGATAATTCAGTAATGGTGACAAATACTTTGTAATGGTTATTATGATATGATTGTCATGTTATTTGTGTTGGTTGTAACTTGTAAGCAAGGTGGAGGTGGAAGTGTGAAGAACAATGATAACTGTATGATGTTAAATATTAGTAGGGTTTATACAATGAGACATTCTCTATAGAATTCGAACTTGGAATTATAGATTCTTTAAAATCTTCAATATTTTATAAACGTTTTTAAAATAACTATATTCTTGATTAAAGTAGAAGAAATTGACATTAGAGATCGAATAAGCTTTTGCCCATGAGTTACAGAAGATCTTATTTTACAAATTTAATAATATATATTGTCACGATTTTCTTAATTTCACTTGATCGGGTCAAAAACGGCTAACCAGATATCAAAGAGAAGGTTTCACGTTGGAAAATTAACGACCCATAGTTGTGAAATGACAGGCCGTTTGGATTGTTCTCGGCTTGAATCAATTAATCAAACGATTGAAAACGGCAGATAGTTTTATGCATATCAAGTATTTCAAACGACAACGTTTACAATCAAAAAAAACTTTGACGTGGCAAATTTGAATTCAAATTTGCATTTTTCGCTCCATTTTGATTTGGGTATTGATACTGACGTGGCAAATTAGACGTTGTTGCCGAGTGAATCGAATCATTGAATGTAATAATAAAAGGACTCAGCAGTGAAAATGGATCCCGAGCACCAAGAAAATTGCTTTTTTTATTGAAACGAAGGCATTTGGATCCGATCCACTCGAAACGCGAGAACCGATTAGGGTTTTCTGAATTTCCATTCACTTTTTCCCTGCATTGCAGAACATGAAGAAGACGAATCGTCGCTCAAAGCAAGCGAGCCCAGGCAGTGCGTCGCCATCAGCTCCTGACAATAAGCAAAAGCAGCATTACGAGGAGAGAGTTCGTCAGCTCCAACAAGAAAACAACGCGTTTCAGGTCAGTTTTATTTTCACTTTATAGTGTTTAGAATTTCTGGTTTTTTCGGTCATTGTTTGTTTTCTTCAGTCTCCGTTTGGTTGCTGAGAAACTTTAGGAAAAGAATTGAAAGCGATTTGTTTGAGTGTTAGTTAGGTTTTCGTTTTGCTGAGTACTTGAGGAACAACGAGACTGGTTGGTGAGAAAATGTGGAAACTAAGGTGCTAGAACTGTTCTGAGTCTTTAGATATTTATGTCCTCCAAGTGCTGGGAAGTTGAAAATTCCGGAAGTTTAACTTGATTGAACCTTTGAAACGAAACGATAGTGTTCGGATATTGGGATCTCATCGAGAACCTGGGAAAGCGGAAAGTCTTTCCAGCGCAGTACAGCTATTTGGCTTATTTGAATTGCGCTTGACAATGTTTTTGGAGTAAAATGAAATGTATATTACTTAATAGGTTTGTTTGATAGTGCTTTTTAAAGCATGCATTTTCGTTTCAGAGAATGCACTTAGAAAATATTGATAATAATATGAGAAATTTCTTTGTGCTTCTCAGTCTAGGTATGAAAATGAAAGCATGGAAAAGGTCTTTTGAAAGGGATCGTTCCTCAACGCAACTGTTTTTTGAGAGAGAACTTTGGAAACACTTTGTTTCAGCTTGTTTTTTCAACTGTCAAACATCAGTACAGCTGCCTTACTGTAATTTTTGTCAAAATTGGCAGAAGGAGAATGAGGAACTAAGGAAACAACTTGCAAATGTTTCATCTACTCCTAATGTTGGTGTTGTAAAGCTCAAAGAGGACTATCTGCAAAAGCTGAATGTCCTTGAAGAACAGGTACAGTTTTTATTTGCTTGTGACAGTATGTTTGATTATTCAATTACATGTTCTGAAACCATATTCTGCTTTTGTAGGTTACAGAGTTGAAGAAGAAACAAAATATTCAATCTCAACTCTCAACTCAAAGACCAAAAGGTGATGAAGCAACAAAAAGGTTACAGTTCGAGATTCAAAGTTTAAAGGCTCAGAAGGTGCTGGATTCTTGTAGATGACCATGCTTATGTAAATACTTGTTTATTTTCAATGTTTCCCTTATTAACAATTTCCTAATATTTAGGTTCAACTGCAATGTAAGATCAAGCTACAGTCTGTGCAGTTTAGGTTATGCAAGGCTTCACTGGAAAAAGAAGTTCTTCAGGTATATGCATTGCTTAAGGATTTAACTCCATTATGCCTTTTGTTAAACCAGTATTTTAAATCCAGGCACCATGGTTAACTTGAATTGAAGTATAAGGCGTTTGATGTGGGTTGAGTTCGATTAGTCGTTCTATTTTCATTTGTTAGTCTCAAGTTGATGCCTCAAATTTGGCTTATCTTCCTTCTCAGACCGTCCAAGATTTTCATTTTATATATATATATATATATTCATTTTTCTTCTTCTTATTTGTTTATTTATTTATAAATTAGCCATACTTGAATTTTGAAGTATATTGTCATGAAAATCTAATAAAGGGTCACCTGATGATTTTTACTTTCCACGATGCTCTCATCTTTATCTAGAAGTATTTCTTGATTAGCTTTTTTCCAGGTTTTTGGTCTGATCTATATGATTCTCCTTGGTTTGTTCTTATGATGTTTATATATTCATGTCGAAGGCACATTGATAAACTGAAACAAGTTAAATTTTCGATTTATTATCAGATAGTGTATTTTAAAATATTCATTGAATGTGGTATCACATTGGTCTATTATAATATTCAATAAAATTTGAATATCAAAATTTTGAAACTATGTCGAGAGTGTCCGTAACTGGCATGTAAAAAATATGAATTTTCACCAATAGAAGTTCCTCTCGAATAGAATTACAAAATACAATCATACATTGTCTCAATAGGAAAAAGTTGCTTGCATGAATTCTTTGATCATGCTTTGAGTATGTGTCAGCATAACAGGATGTCATAGTATTGCGTAATGCTTATGCAGTTGATTTGAGACATCGTAATATATTCCCTTGTCGATTTGAAGTATGCATTGGATGTAGTTGACAAAAAGATGTATTACTCAACCTACCTCTTTAGTGACTCACTGTAAAAGCCCTTGAATTTGAAGCTTGAACAAACTGTAGAATGGTGTGAGAACTTGTGCTCAAACATTTTTTTTTTGGCTATCCTTTGGCACTATAGAGATTTAAACTAGTAACTTGAATGGCTCTGTTAATGTTGCTGTTGGTGATTGTTGTCTGTTTTATCTGGGATTTTCATTATGTCTGTGTCTAATTTCTTTGGAATATATGCATCAACAGCTAAGGAAGGAAGGAAGGAGGAATGAGAATGAGATGCAAAAGATATTTGCTTCAAACCAAAGACTTAAGATGGTAAATTCATGTTTTCTTTATGATATTATAAACATACTACTTACTGAAACCACTTTTTTTGTTTTCTTTTTTGGTGTATAACTTCTGGACAATTATTTTTCTTACATTTTCGTTTTTTTATGTCAGGTTTTACAACGAAAAACAGAAGAAGCTTCCATGTCTACAAAACGGCTAAAAGAGCTTTTAGAATCTCGAAAAGCTTTATTGCGCAGATCAGCTGGTTGGGAGATCTACTTTTCATTTCATGTTTGTTTTCCACAAGTACAATACGTTGACAGTTTTTTTTTTTTTTTTTTTTTTTTGTGGTCAAATCTCATGTAGGCGCAAGAGGTGGGAACATTCCTAGAATTCAGGTATTTAATAACCAAATTGGAAGAATTAGACTCTATTTGTGATTCATGCATGTGGTTTTTTTCACCATTTAAATAATTCGTGTAATATAAATGGCAATTTAGATGTGCTTCTGATTGGATAACATTTGTGCATAGGTTCGATTCAGGAATGTTTACTTGCAAGTGACTGGTTATATTATTTGGAATTAAGACATTAAGATTTTCATATAGAGGGAAAAAGGCCACATGAAATACTTGTGAGCTCATTGAGCCTAAACAACTACAAATTCGTGGCCATAATGCTATCAATTTTCTCCCCGCCTTTTCTCTCCAAAATTTGTGACAAGTTGCCTTTTATACTGTAGTTTGTTTTGAAAAATTGTAATTCTCCAAGATTACATGACATTTTTACCCAAGCAAGAAGTCTATTCCACCTTGTAATTAGAATTTCATGATCCATAGAGAAAGTGGTGCTTTTTTTTGGACAGTCTTATTTTGCGAGTTATGAATTAACTGAACTGTATCTCTACAGCACTGGGGTCTTTTTAATCTTTTTGAATTCAATTTGGGAGTTAAGGACCAAAAAGTTATATACTCTGGATACATGTGCAATTGCTGGCTTTACTGGATATTTGGATTTAATGCATGCCTGGATGGTTGATAGGTTTTTTGGGGTCTATGGTTTGTTATAGGGGAATTATTATATTTTTTGTATATGTTACCTCTTTAAAATGGCTGGTGCAGAGTGTTGAACATGAACTTGACGCCACAACACGGTTACATGAATTATGTTCTGAATATGAACGTCAAATGGAAGAGTGAGTTCCTGCATCTTTCTCCTTCTGCTAATACTATCATAGTCCTTTCATCTGTTCTCATTGTGATTTTCTCAAAGGTTCAGTCCTTGGTATAAACGGTTAAAAGAAGAAGAGAAAACGAAACAGTCTTATTTCCTTGATGATTTACCATACGGATACATAAGTTTAAATAGAAGACTAATATACAAGCTATATGGAAATATACTCATTGCGGATTACAACATAAATAATTACAATAAAATTATTAAAATCATATAAAAAAATTTCCAACACTCCCCCCCGAAAGCTGAGGCAAAGATGTCTTGTATGCCCAGCTTGCATAAAGCTGAATAGAGAACACTAATGGGTACTCCCATTGTCTATCTGCAATTTGTTCCCACGTTTTCACAAAGGGTACAAATTAAAGTTGGCAGCAATTGCTGACGTTTCAGTAACGTAAGTACATATAAGGAATCCGTCATTACACATAAAAGATCTGTTGAGTATTTCTCTTCACCATCAATTAATGCATTCGCCATATCATGGGATGGTTAGGATGGCTGAGGAGGTCGCCAAGCTCAAGGAAGAAGCAGAAATGCTGAAGCAAGAAAATTATAGGTGGGAAACTTTGTTGTTGAATTTCCTTCATGTTTGTTTCTGTGTTCTTTTCCCAGGCAACTTTATGTGGCTATTCTATACTGATAAAAACTCGGTAACCTTTTCTTCCTTGAACTTTTAAGGTGCACATTACAGGAGAAAGAAGTTGACTGCTTAGAGAAGGATTTAGATATAAAAGAGCTGAAGGAACAAGTAGTCAGTCTAAGTGGTTTGCTTGCACAACTAAAAGTCCAAAAGGCTGAACTCAATCATAGGGATAAATTACAGGTTAGTGCATTTGGCTGTGGTGTGATGTTTTTTCTTTATATCAGAATAGAAAATATTCTAACCCAGCCTGAGTAACACGAATAAAGCTTTGAGGTTTGATAAATTCTCATGGTTCAAATTCAAATGCAAGATTAATTTACTTGTTATCGAAATATAATCGTGAGATAATTCAGTAATGCTATCTGATGTTCAGGATGATGTGAGTCAACCCTCTTTTTCTCTTGGGAGTAGTGATGAGTTATTTGAGGGCCCAAATACATCTGAATCAGAAAATTTTGGGGAAGCTAATAATGCAAAGAAGAAAAGTGCAGTTGGGAAGTGCTGCTCGTGCAGTAAGAAATCTTTGTGCAAGACATCAAAATGTAAATGCAGATCTAGGGGTGATAGCTGTGGAAAATCATGCGGCTGTGCACTTTCTAAGTGCACCAATAGAGAAGCAGTTCAAGTCAAGTTGAGCAACTCCCCACAATCAGAAACGGCTGAAAGCATTCTGGATTGTTCAGACATTGTTGAGGCAGAGAAGACTGGCATTGTTGGTTCTCAAGGCGCAATTCTACTTCATGGTGCACTAGCTGAGAAGCCTCCTGCTGAGATGAACAACAATTGTAGGCCAAGAAAGGATCCTTTATGTGACATTGGGAATACTTTGGTATCATTCTTCTCACAAATGTCTTTTCCTTAACTCATTCCCATATTAGGCAGAAACTTAACCTTACATTTGCTGGCTGTCTGCATTCTCTTAAAAAAAAAAAAAAAAAAAAAAATTGTAACTCTCAAGTCATTGCAACTGCTTGCTGGGTTTTTCTTTTAGCACTACACAAACAGCGTCCATCTTGTGTACATTTTTCTCCTTGCTAACAGAAAATTTGAACCCCTACAGATTCAATCAGACGCTTTAAAACCTCGCCAGACAAAGAAAGGGCGAAAGCCGGTAATTCAGCTTGTTGCCGCAGATCCACCTTCCTCGCTGCCAGAAAAAATCGAAGCCCCAAAAGAAGCAGATAAAAGTAAAGTGCAGGTAGCAGTCCCACATCTTGATGACCTGGTACCTAGTAAGGCAACTGGTGTTCCTGCTGCTAGATATCCGGTCCGGCAGGCCAGAGCATTGAATCAAAAAGAGAACCATAGCCTTTGAATTGAGTCAATTGACAATTGTTCCTTAATCCCCCCTCTTAGTAGGAAATCCACACCAACACAGGAGTTTGAGGTACGAAATTCACACCAATACATACAGTTTGAGATGTACATCATTAGTTGGAAGTGAAATTTTCTCTCGGAATCTTAAGAGAATATTGTCTCACGGGAATGGATTTGTGGATTGTGAGGATTGTGACGATTGGTGAATTTTTTTTTACGTAATTGGTTTTTCAGCTTGATGTAGTGAATGCTGTTTTTTGTATGGAAATATGGATTTTCATCTTCTACTGCAGTCACCTTTTAAAATTAGGGAGTTTTAGAAAAAATTTCAATTCGAACAGAACGATGAACTTTCCCAAACAAATAAAATAAAATTCAGTTGTGACTTTTTTATTTGGCGTCGGGCATATAAGGTGCAATCGGATCCTCTCTAGAGAGGTGCCGGTTTTCCTTTTTTAAGGGGTATAATTGTCCAAACAAAAGGAGAGACGTTTTGGAAACGACATTAAATGAAAGAATGAAATGAAAACCGCAGTAAGGAAAGCATGTCGTTTTGGTCAAATACACAACAAGCTTAACGGAAGAAAGATGTTGCCGAATCGAACGCGCAGTCTTACGAGCAACAGTAACAGCGTCAACTGATCCCCTGGGCCCCATCGCTGAACAGGACTGGACCCACAAAAAGGCCTCGCTGTAATGCCCAAATTCTAATACAATTCCAGAGTCCCTTCACTGAAATACACCCTGCTGAAGACAAATTTATAACCGTGAAAATATGCGGTCTTGAAAACTAAATTCATCCAATTTATCATTTCCCTAACTTCATCATTCATGTATCTGCTCCATCCAATGGAGACACAATTTAGATTTAGATTTTAAAAATTAGTTAGATTTGGGTTAATCACAATCATGAACTCTCACAATGAACGTTGAAGAGCAAATGTAAGACACAATATTTTATTAACTGGAACTGGTTTTCCATACAACAAAGCATTGATCTAAAATTGTTCCCAAAAAGGACTTCCTCCCTTTTGTGAGGAGATCATGTCAAATACTCCTAGAGTTCAGCTTCATTTGATTTCAAGTTTGGTAACCCAGTAGTCAATTTGACTGGCAACACACTCTGATCCCGTGGAACCATAAGAGGAGAATTTCTTAACTGCATTTTCTACTCCAAGAAAATCGTATACATCCTCCTCAAACACAGGGTCTATGATTCTTAGCTCATCAAGACGCAGCTCCTGAAGCTGGCAACCCTTCGACACGCACAAGGCAACAGCCCTTCCAACTATATCATGGGAAGTTCTGAAAGGCACTCCCTGTAAGGGAAAAACAAAAAAAAAAAGGGTTTTGAGCTCTTCTAGTTGGTGAAAAAGGTGTGAAAAAGTTCATCAACATATATAACATGGCATACCTTTTTCACAAGATAATCGGCAAGTGTTGTGGCATCAAGATGACCAGCAGGTAAAGCCTTTCGTATTCGCTCCCGATTGAAGGTGATGTTCTGCGCAAACTCTGCTGACACTTCAAGCATCCCCAAAATTGTCTTCACGCTGTCAAATGCAGGTTCCTTATCTTCCTGTGTAAGGAAAAAAGACTTCCATAATCAAACATCAAAAATATTCAAGAGACTGATGGAGAAGAGGGGGGAAAAAACTGTCTTGGATGAATAATTAATATACAAGACAGTTGCATGAGTTACTCTGAACGAAGTAAAGTTCACCCACAACTGTTGCAGAAATAGCGAGCATCTACACTATCTTCTGCAACTTTCAAAAGATTTATAGATGAACACATAATATGTAGGCATTCGTGAGTGAATCATTGCAACATGCGTGCATGTGCACTAGTATGCAGGTAAGCTTTGAATAGCATAAAGGCTGAAATAGACCCAACTGAACACCCCCCCCCCCCCACCCCTCTCTCTCTCTCTCTCTCTCTCTCTCTCCCTGCCAGGAGCACCATCATCTGCTATTTATAATCATGTAATAGGTTTTCCCATCAGCAAATGAATGAATCAGAGTGTTCTACCTGCAAATCACGATTGTAAGCTAGAGGAAGCCCTTTGCACAATGTAAGAAGAGTAACCAAGTCTCCTATGACTCTAGCAGACTTTCCACGAACAAGTTCCATTGGATCTGGATTTTTCTTCTGAGGCATTATACTACTTCCAGTGGAAACAGAATCACTTGGTGTGATAAATCCAAATTCCTCTGAAGCCCACAGTACCCATTCTTCACCAAGCCGAGAAAGATGAATGGCCGTGATGGCATTAGCAGAAAGAAACTCCAAAACAAAATCTCGGTCTGAAACTGCATCTATACTGCTCAAAATATAAAAAAGTAACCAGTTATTTTAGCATGCCAGCAATCAAGAAGTAGGTAAAATAGAACAAATAGGAGCAACAGATGAATGCAAATGGACAACAAATCACCACTACCAGATTGAGCTAATTGATCTTCTGGGGGCAGAATCAGATTATACAGATTAACGTAATTAATAATCTAATGCATCATTCAAAACAAATTGACTTCTCCATACGGCATATGTTTGCTTTCTCATATGTTGTTTTACCATCAAAATTAATCCTTACACCAAGGAAATGATCTCCAAGTATAAACTTAAAGTTTAGATATTGCATCTTCTAGCATCTATTTACCACATTGACAAACTTGGGAGATCATTACACAATAACAGATGACTATGTGAAAGACAGATTGCAAGATACTGTTAAAAAAAACTGTTAATGCTGCCACAGGACCAAAAGTACTCAGCTTTGACTGCCTACGGGATAAATTATCAAGGGCATACCTGTTCCTCATGGGAGAAGTGAATGCCAGAGCATCTGAAGTCATGAATCGGTCAATGGGAAGGCCAGTGCCAGCCAATGCACACGCACCCAAAGGGCAGAAATTCAGCCTAACTCTGCAATCTTGTAAACGACTAGCATCACGTTCAAGCTACAAGACAACATTTTGGCAATAGTTAAGTCTCTTGGACTCTAAATGAAAACTACAGTTTAATTAACCTAAAAGAGGATTTATTTCAACACTTATGATTATGCTGGTAATAATGTATTAATGTTATGAGCAATTTATGCATGATTAGAATAAAAAAGCCAATAACAAGGGTTCCAAAGGATTTCATAAATATGAAGTTCGTGCTTATGGGAAGCACCAGAGTTTCAATCATGGAGTTTTAAGTTCAGGAGGGGCCTAAGACTCCATCCTTACAGTTGCTTCTGCAAGGGCCTCTTGCCATTTCATGGACTCTATGGGTTGTCACTGAAAACATTGCATTATTACTGTGCGTCAAGAATGCATGTGCTTCTATTCTTTTATTCTTTTCTTTTTTTTCTCCCTAAAAATTTCTAGATTTCTAGTTTTCAGAGACTCTTGCTCCCGCCAGTACCTCCGCATATGACCTATTTGCCAACCACCTCCACCTCCATCAGAAATTACAACAATGAGCCCAAGCCACGCGACAAATAGCCACCACTTCAAACCCCATTTGTCTGAGGTCTACACTCAACCATATATCAAATGGAAAATTTGAAGAACCAAGTGCAACTTATGGTCGAAAGATCTCCACCCCTTTCCACCACCACCTTACAGCACTACAATAAAACTCCAACGTCCGCCCCCATCATACTCTGCCACATCCAAGAAACACCCGTGCTTATTAGAGCAATGCTAGGCAAGGAAGGTTGTGATCCCAACTATGGAGGTTCTCTGAAAATCCTTGGTCTCATTCTCTTGAACCAAGGCCTCCACGGTGGCTAACAACCAACCAACGCTAACTCCAATCCTTTCAAGAATCCATAGCAAGAAAGACCCGCCCTCCACCACAAACTCAAAAGATTTGGATTCAATAAAAACCACCTCCAATTCCCAATAGGAATGACAAAATTCACTAACAAACAACTAGGACCACAGTCGTCACCAGAAGAGCTAACCAACTAAAAGGGTTGTCGGGGCACGCCTTCATCCACCAACGAGAAGCCTCAACACACAGAACACTGCTGCATTAATTTTAGAATCTAACCTAAGGCCTCATTATGTGTTATTTTCAGTCCATGTCAACTTGCTATTTAGACTCTAACACAAGACCCTACGCTTATGATCTTTATATGTAAGTAGCAGGGAAAAATAATAATTAGCAGTAAAATTCACAATTTTGATCAATCAAATTGCGAATTAGACTGAATTTTGCTCCAAATTCTAGAATTCATAGGGTAATTGCCCCTTAGGGTGACAACTTGCGTATCCTAGCTCCAAACAAGCAGGAGTCACTTAAGGAACACCCCAATATCAATTTATAAAATGAAAAAAACTTAAATCTAAATCTAATGGAGTAATCATTTACTAACATTGCAACCATCAGAGTAAATTTTATTTTATTTTAATATCAATTTAATTTTTTTTTTTAGTGTCAATTTCATCCCTTTAATTATACACACACAAAGAGATAGTTATATATAGTGTTTACCGCTAGGCTACCTTGACTTTTCATATAAGGTCTTATACTAATATTTACTTCCATACATACATACATCCATATATGTGTGTGTGTGTGTGTTCTTTCTCATACAAATGATCACAAAAAGACTGTCTGTAAATGCTAAAATTTGAACTCATGCCTTATAATTATTTTACTAACACTCTTATCACTCCTACCAAAAATTTTCTTTAGCAATGCCAACACTTTTAATTACACACACACACACACACACACACACACATATATATATATATATATATTAAATATTTATAACATCATGGTCTGACCCTTATTGAACTGCCTGTTGGACCTCTAACGCTTGAACCTCTCACTTTTTGGGTTTGTTAAACCATCCAGACTCTAAAACACTGCATAAACCATATCATTTACATCTCTTTAACTTGGCTAAACATAAATAGAAGCCTTCTCATGCAGTCTCAGATAATGCACAAATGAATCGATTCAAACCTGCTCAACAAATGCTAAGAGAAGGTGCTGCAGTAAAACAGGTTGTGCCCTTTGCAAATGTGTATAACCGGGAACGATAAGGCCTTCATTCTTCAAAGCCAAAGTCACCAGAGCAATCTGAAGATGTTTGATGCGTACAACAACCTTATCAATGGCATCACGACACCAAAGGCGAAAGTCTGTCAAAACTTGATCATTGCGACTCCGAGCTGTGTGGAGCTTCTTGGCGGGTTCACCAATCATATCAGTAAGTGCTGCTTCAATGTTCATGTGCACATCCTCCCTATCAGTTCTCCAAACAAATTGACCATCTTCAATTCTCCTCTCAATTTCATCCAGACCTTGAAGGATACTGTCCCTATCACTGGTACTCATCAATCCCTGCAATAGAACAACATATCACCCAATGTCAATGAATTGTCTCTTGTATTAACTAAATGAGTATGCATTACAAACGGATTTATTTATTTTGCGAAATTCGAAAACCCAAAAGCGAGCTGTTCGGCTTTTATCACCCACTTTCGCCTCTGAATTCTAAGGAAAAATCAACACTCAACGAATTCTAACTGATTCAAGAAAAAATTAAGATTCTGAACTCGACAAAGCCTGGTACATTACTTGGATGATCAAAGTAGATTTTTTAATCAACCAAACATTGAATAAGCTTTACAAAGAACGTTTGGTCTCATGAAACCAGTGCCCCAAACCCCTGTTTGCTTGCCAAGAAATCTGATGAAAGTAAAGCAATATATCACGTGACGTTTCAATTCACCAAAAAATAATAATAAAAACCACGACTTAGACTCAGCCAAGTGTCCGTACAAAACGTAATCACCTCGCTCAATTCAAAATTTTTCCACATTTTCCCAGCAACCAAACGAAAGCACAACGTAAACACTGTAAATCAAGTTGCTCATCTCCTCGAAGTTATCTCAGGAACCAAACAGACCAAGACACGCAAAGCGAGAGAGTAAAGACCTGTTTGGCGAGCATGGAAGCGTGGGCCCTACTTCCCATAATGTCTTGCTTATAGAGCTGCTTGTCGTAGGAGATCGACTCGGTGAACCGCTCCACCGCGTCGGTCACACTTTCCTCGAACCGTCCGCCCCAGAGCTTGGCCTCCTTGCCCTTCTCCGCCACTCGATCGCCCTGAGAAGCGCTCATGGTTTCCGAGGCGCAGCAGACCTTAAGCGCTCGTTCAAAACCGAGCGAGGGCACTCGATGTTTGGCGCTCACGTGGTTGGAGAGTCGGAATGGGCGCGAGAAGAATGAGGCGGTCGTACAAATAGCCAGCGATTCCATTCGCCTGAGAAAAGTGGTTTTTTTATATATAGGTGGTTTTGGTTTCAGTGAGTGAGTGTGGTGCGGTGTGGGGGACTGACTATCTCAGGGTTTTGAGCTTCAGTGGTTTTGTTGAAGTGGAAGGCCAACAGGGTTTTTGAGGTTCGGTGGGTCCAACCTCCGGAAAAAAGTAGAGCCTCGCGCCTCGGTCTTCGTTAAATTGGGCTCGGGCCCATTTGATTTCAATGGGTTCTATCTCTGCTTTTTGCTTTTCGGCATAAGACAACCAGGATTGGACGGGACACACAACCCGTTTGTTTCAATTAGTACGGTTTTTACTATAACATCATGCATGACAATTACCGTTACTCATATTAGTTATTAAATAATTAAATTAATCCAATTGTCAGGTAAATTTACAAATTGATATAATAGTTTATATAACCTTTTTATAAGTTGATATGACAATTCACGTAACATTTATCATATTAATTACTTAGAGTACTAGTAGTAGATGCCTATACGTCATTCACTTTCTTATGTTTAAAAAAAATTTCAAAAAAAAACCCACATACTCACATGAGATTTTTTATATTTAACCGACCATCAAGGGTTACTACAGTGTTTTTATACATTATTTTAATATAAACATTTCTCTTTCATCTCTCTTCCAACTGAAGCAGGCAAAATAACTACTAAAAAAGTACAAATTTTTACTTTAACTACTCATTTTTTCATATACACTCCAAAAAATTTTCTATCATACTATTTATTTTTTAAAAATATTATTTTGTGTAAGAAAGAATGTGAAAGAAAGAAAGTGAGAGAAAAGAAAATAATAATAAACAAAGTTTTATAGTGTGAATAGTAAATAGACTAATCAACCTACTTACTGTTCACATTAGATAAAAAAATTAAATTATTTATTATGTTGGAGACAAAAAAATATCAATAACAATCAGATTTGACTATTACTAAATATTTGGTTATTCTTTTGGATATGCTCTTAGTTGTTGGTTCGGTAAGTAAAATGTAGACTTACAAACAAATGTGAAAGTTCAAGTGGTACTACCACGTCAATCACAACCATATTTAATTGTTTAGCGACTAACTTAGTAAATATCTTGCAAATTATCACATCAAAAGATACTCTTACGTTGCTCTTAAAGTTATGCTACACCTAGCCGTATTATTTTCAAGGCTTTTGCCAGTCACCCATTTTAGAATATGGAGGGTTCAATTATCCAATAGTTTCTTTTATACAATAGATTATGCACCACGAAATAGATGCACATCCACGTATGCATAGTTGATGGAAAAGCAATACGAAAATGGGGGTGGTCTTTGTCGACACAATCATGTGGTGAGTGCCATGTGGCATGTGTGGCATTGGGTGGGCTGGTGGATGAAGCATAAATCGTCACTCATGAATGATTGATTGAAGAGAGAAGGCGAGAAAAAAAAAAAAAACAAACAAATAAACAAAGACACGTTAAATCACAAGTATATGGTTTCTAAGCTGGAGCTTTATGTATCGTCCTATTTAATTAGGTGGTGGATTGGAGCCCCAGCCCGACCGAACATGCTTTTGTCCTCACCTTAATACAACTTGGATGTGGACGCCACACATGAACATCATCCCCAACCTTAAATCATGGGATTGGTTACCCAAGCGACAGTATTTTTATGGGTCGGTAAAAGCATGGGTTGGCTAATGGCTACCCGATCAACAATATTTTTTAGAAGTGAGTATCAGTTCGGTTGGCATCGGTAGGAGTATTTTTGTCTACCGATTTATTAACCAACTTTATACGAACAATGAATATTTTCGACTTTTTCGGTTAATTAGTTAGTCGGTTAATAGGCAGTTGGTTAAGTCAGTTAATTGTCGGTCATAAATTTTTATGTTAAGATTTATCAACTTCCTTATAACTAAAGAATACATTTTATAAATGAAAATAAAAAATAAATTCATTAAACACGAACCAAAATTACAACCACAAATCAGCTGGACAAATACAATAAAAAAAATTACTAGATAAAATTCAAAATTCACTTAAAAAATGGATTAAGTCAGTTAACCGACAAAAACAAATTATACTGTCTACCGAACCACACCGATGTCAAAACAATATTTTAATTCCGCTTACTAACTGCTGGAAGTCGATTGTTGGTCAGTGATCATTCGGTGGTGATCTATAAGCCGTCGGTAGGCAGTGAATGGTTCATATGCCCCTAATATTTTCCTTCCATAGTTGACTGTATAGTAATTCTGCCTACATTCCAGGAAAGGGCCAGAGAACCGTAAAATATATATATACATATATGGTCATTCTACGTCTCCACTTGCCAAGTCTGGTCTTCAGTGTTCAATTAATTACAACTTGTTTTTATCATTGATTAATGTCCAAAGTGAGCTGGACACGATTAGATTACCAAACCATTTTGTAGATGATTAAAATTAATTCTTAATTCGTCTCTTTAAAAAATTATTTTTCTAGACCATGGATCTCATCGTTTAGATATAACACATAAAGGGAGTAGGATCTTCTCTGTTTTCAAGTATTAAAAATGGAGACTATTAATTTTATGTTCAAAATTTTGTTTTGTTGCATGTATTAATATATGTTTAAATGATACAACAACATATTCACAATGTTTCAATATACACTATTAGGTTTTGGAAATCTAATATGAACAATTAAATAAATGATCTATATTTCAAGTTATGATCCTAGATATAAGATGGTCCGATCGAAATCTCTTACCATTTGAAATTTTGACAATTCTCCATACATCCTGCAATTAGGCAAAGGATTATGAAAAGCCCTATTGGGGCCCCTTACTTAATAAGTAGGAGAGCCTTATTCGAATAAATAGTCCAATCAAGAATATCTCATAATCTCTTATAATATTTTGCACTTGAGCACCATCAACAGTAGTGGCTCAATTATCCAAATTTTTTTTAAAAGTGGTTAGGCATGTACTAGGACGTGGATTCAAATCTCCACAACAGAGAATCCCCGCATATGCCTAATTAGTATTAGCCACTTTGGTTCACATTGATGCCTTGGTGGGGTTGTGTTAGATTATGGCTCAGTTGGACTTGAAGAAGCGCCTGCAGTTCTTACCATCTAGACCCTTCATGTGCGGCTCCCAACGAATAGTCTCTCCAACCTACTCTTTTGAATAGAAAAAATATATATATATTATACACTTCGAGCATGGTACTTTAGAGATCTAAATTCAACTCGGCAAAGTATATTCAAACCTTGAAAGAGTCCACAT